>NC_136059.1:1211747187-1212478979 GCF_964261635.1 Lissotriton helveticus | reverse complement strand
CATTTCAGTTCATATCTGCTGTGATGATGTACAGGTTGACATTATTATACACAAAAGCTAAGTATGCAGTTGGGCTGTCCATTGCGGTCTTTGGTGGCCTATATGTTTTACGGGCAGATGAAAACAATTCTGCTATCAGTACAAACAGTATCGTCAATAACCTAGGTAGTCAATGTAACAAGCGGGGAGACAGTGCATACAAAATGACATTTGTCGTACCATACGTTTAGACCTGGAGATGAGCATAATTCTTTAGATGATGCAGTAATTTCGTTCTAATACAAAAATGTTATCATACAATTTGTTCTGATAGGATAAGCACCATTAAGAGCATTATTTGAGGTCTAGACTCCATGAGGATCCAAACTAAAGAGCATATTCATGAGGACAACTGGTGTTCTACAATTCTCATTATACACAGTTTTCTCTTTCTTCCATATTTCTTCGTTATTTATTCATACACAGTGAAAGCGACTGATGTAGGATTTTAAAGGAAAATCTTTTTCTTATCCAATTGGGGCATAATCAATACGAGGTGATTGGGAGAGAACTTCAAACTAACATAAGTGATGGTCAGGGAGTGATAATGTTCAAAGGCTCTTCTTTCCAGTGTCTTTTACTGCGAGCCATCACTGGTAGGCTCCCTTTGTTCTCTTCTTTCCAGTGTCTTTTACAGTGAGCCATCACTGGTAGGCTCCCATTGTTTTCTTCTTTTGTTGGCGCTGTTGAGCACCGGCGTTGGAGCTATGCGTCCAGCTCGGATCCAGATTCCATGTTGCAGGGCGAGGTTGCTCTTGCTCTACGACCGCAGTCCTTTTTGCCCTGTTCCCTAACTAATCTATCATAAGTACCTTAGACAGGGTACCGGCACCCTATTCTTGATCCGTGAAGTCCATCCCTACTAACCCTATTCTATCTTCGTGCTGTGTTTCTTCTTCAAGTCAATTACAAAAACCCATATGAAAAAGGGGTGTGTGTTTGGGGAGGTCAAGGGAAGAGAGGGCGGAGTGGGGTCAGATCTGAAATGGACCAAAGGGGGCAGAAATTTCACGCAAGTGAGCCCGCCAATTAGGCTGAATGGGCTGGGACTTCCGGCACAGGTGGATCAACAGGCTGGGGGCTTCTGGACAGCCCTTCTTTCTTTCATTTTCCTTGTTGGGGATGGTGCCTTGTCCAGCATCTCTTTGCTCTGCGGCTCCACCTTTGTCGTGGTCATAGGTGTTTCATGATCTGCAGCCAGGCTGTGCATCGCGTCCGACCCCTCTCTTCCGAAGACTGTATGATAGTTTTGATCTAATAATAAGTATAAAACAATTTTTAGAGAACTGGCAGGGGAAGACGTTTACACAATTCAATTTCTCTCCCAACTCCAAGGAGCTGGGGAAACATTTATCGTTTACTCAAAAATGACGATAGCATGGATACTCTTAATCCTTACATCGGTGCATATTATTTACTCATGAACCATTACTGTGGTGCAGGTCTGCAAGCATTTCTATGAATTTTCACCATAATTTTTTATCTTCGGTGTCCATTCCTTTTACGTTCTTGATTGCGGCAAGAAATCTAATATCTATCAGTTATAAAGTCTGTCAAATTCGAACCAGCTCCTCCGGCAGAGACTTGTCGTATAAACTAAGTCCTGTTGAGCTATATTTTCTTCAAGGTTTGCTAACTACAAAAAGTGTGATGTGCTATTATCATGGGCATACAGGTACTCTTCCTAGCTATTGTTTACCAAAAAGTACACAAGCTAAGCATTGTTCCATCCTGTCAATGTTCCTTATTTTTAGCTAAACATTTCGACTTCAGTACCCATTCAGCAGGGCTTACTACAACATTCCTTTCACTTTAGTTCAAATAATTTTTTATAAACATTTTTCTTGTTTCTGCATTATCCTTTACAACCTAGCTACTTCATTAGTTAATGAAGGACTTGCGATGTCCTTACAACTTATATGTAGGGTGACCAGAATCTTAAACTCAAAACAACCAGGGACATTTCACAAAATTGGAAGAAGGACTACGATCTTACTTCAAGCGATGAGCGCGCTCCTTAGCAGAGAGTTACAGAACGGTCAGTAAGAACTTACATAAATTGGGATTTTTAAACCTGGTAACTTGCTTGTTAATTACATTTTTTTCTTGAAACAACTGCTAACTCCTACCAATTTTAGCTGATTTATCTTTAAAAACCGGGACATGAGCAATATTTCTTGCAATTTTCTGGGACAGCTGGTACAAAACTGGGACCATTCTGGTAACACGGGGACTTTTTGGTCACTCTACTTATGTGCAATGTGCGTGGTAACATGAACGATGATGGTTGTGCCACTAAGGGACTAAAACCAAAGCCACTGACATATAGCTCCCTTTTAAGAGCCAGATTAGGAGACATCAGTCGTCTTACCCGTCCTTTATTTTCAGCGAATTAAATTCCATCATTTTACAGAAAGGAGGGGTAGTAATATGGCAAAATATGGTATTTTTGTCTCTGTCAATTTGTTCAAACACTGTTGTGTTAAAGCCAATTAGACGTGTACCGGAGAAGTACTGTGTCGTCATTTATTCAAAAGTGAATTCACCGCATTCTGTGAAGTGAACGGCTAAGGGTGAGTCAACCCAGTTGTCTTATGGAATTGATCCCAGCATGGTCATTCCTGGACAGCGTAGGTAGGCTCACAGAGAGAGAGAGAGTGTGCACAACAATAGGCTATTAAGTACACGTACAACATAGGGAGCGAGAGAGAGTGCGCGTGCACAACAATAGGCTATTCAGTACACGTACGACACAGAACAGTACAGGACGATTTACATATTAAACACACAAGCCAAGGGAAAGCATAAATGCACAGTTTACATACACACAATACCAAAATAGGACGCAACAGTACATGCACCAAGTACAAAAACCGAAGACAAAGACTCAGGGTTAGTTTGGACAAAAGGACTTTTTCATGTACGTTGGGCATCTCGTAGTTTGTTTAATTTACTCGGGGCCAGGCTCCTTCCTTCCCTACTTCCTAACAGTTGAGCAAGTTACTTCTTTTGAAAATACTTACTCCCTTTAATGATCTGATACTAGCCCAGTCGTACTGATACTCATGGTGGGGTCCCCCCAACATCTAGCAACGATGGTCCAAGTTGAGGTAAAGGAGGGATGCCAGTCAGACGTGCAACGGTACAATTCTTATCTTTCTATGTGGATGGAAGAAGAAGGGATAAATCTAGAACATGACAATATCTCTAACTTCTGGGTGGAGGAGGATTTGGATGAACCCCAACCCGGGGGACTCTTCATTTCTCTATTTGGTCAGTACATAAATCAACCCACTGGTGCGCATTACTTTGGTCTAAACAGGATAGAAAGTGTTCCTAGAAAAGGTCGCTCACTTGGGATATCAGTTGGAGTTGGCTTGTTGTACTGCAATAATCCTTCAAGCTCCTGATGTAGACTACCCTCCCATTCACTGGCTTCAGAGAGACTCGTTTCCAAGTAAGGAATGTACTATATTTAAAATAAATGCTATTCGTCTTTCGCATGTAGGCACCATGTTCAGGCCTATTTTTCTCATCCCATTTACCGCTCGATCAACACCTCAGTCATATAAAAAGCGTTCTCATATTGACTCAGGCGCACATGACACATACGCATTTATACTATACAAATCAGGACACATACGCATTCATACCATACAAATATTTCACGCCCCCAGAGACAGCTTCTTCATACAACGTACTATCTCACAGTACTAGCCTATTTTTCACGTGGAATGCAGCGCACTTAGGCCTTCTCCATTCTTCAGCTGAAACTCTGATGTAAGCCAAAGAAAAAGAAAAAGAGGGGGAGGGGGCAGCATTTAAAGCACATCAACGCGCGTGATAATGAAAATATTTTTACTTACCATGTATCTGACTTGTTATTTCTTGGGATGCAGTCCTCGGCATCTCGGCATTGAAGCCCAGAAGAATTGTTAGTGTGGTAAAGATAACTAATGGTAGGACGCTCACTACATAGATCATTTGAGTGCAGTATTACTGACCGCGTGTGGGGAAAAGGGTCAGATGCCAGAGGTACTCAGTATAAGGTGAGGGGGTGGGGGTGTTGGATCAATGTTTTCATTGAAGAAACAATCTACAGTGGCCTGGGGCAGTTCCTATTCGCGGAGCAGGGAAACTATAGGGGGTGGCGAGTTTCATTGGGTGCATTCGTGTTTCCAATGGTATGCATTTTTGCTACACGGTAAGACCACTAACAGACTTGTCTAATATCTGCATGGAGATCGGTTTTGCGGGCGGATAGAAGAGACAGCGCAGCTCTATTTCGATAACGCGGGGGCACGGCTGGGCCATAGAATCACAGATTCGTAATTGCCAAGGCTGGCAGACTTGTTCATGGGGTCCACAAACACAAACTAGGCCATGCCTGTAAGGTTTGTGTAAGGCGTACCAATCTATAACACACAAAAGAAACTGTGCCTTTCTAAAACCGGTAATATGCATTTGTGTCTGACTGCTAAAATACAGTGCCTAGAAATGTTTTCCCATATATAATCTAAACAGATGACCGCTGCTTTTGGAGGTTACGAGTGGTTAAAACAGAGTCGGACTTTCCTAAAAATGCTCATTCCAATCACGCAACTTGTGCGAGGACATCAAACGCTAACATTTAAAACGAGCTCTCTCGCGATGTTTTTCGAGCCCTGGCTTTGGCCTTGCAGGCAACTAGATTTAGAGAAGATTTTTCTCTTCTTTTTATTTAATACGCTTATAACTCACTTCTGTCTAATGTTAGACTGGATGGCATTCCCTTGGTGAGGCTCAGGAGCATTTGAAAAACCCCTCCGAAACACATGGTGCACGAAAATAAATATTACGATGTTTAGGACTCCAAGAACCAGAATGCACTTGGGGTTCATAGCTTACCAATTTCGGGCTCATGTACTTCCTTGGGAACCTTACAACTGTAATATAAACAAAAATTCCTATTGTGAAAAAGGTGTGCTTTTGCTCCTCCGAGGGAGCTGCTAAGTAAAAGAGGTTCGATCTATTGTCCTCTTCATTAATATATCTAAACGCCAAGATCTTTACCAATTGCTCACGTTGTAAGAGTGCGAAATAAAAACATATCTTGACTATTCTTTTGACTTTGTTTCTGCGTACTGTATCTTTTTAACTTTTTAGAATCGAGTTACTCATTCTACTGGCCATTGAAATTCGAGTTTCTTCTTTGCATATTTGTTCCACAATGACATACATTAGGGGACAAATACCATACCTTTTATTTGACAAACGATCAAGGCTTAAACAACCATTTTCCAATAGCTTCAGAAAAGACAGGGATATTGGTTAAAACAAATCCCGCAATTAATCCTAAATTCAGACAAGAAGTCTACATTACATGTCCTTTACTATTTGCAAATAGTAACCATTGTTCAAAACTACCAACCAATTAATATTTACGATGCTAATTCCAGGTTTCTTGTGACGGGCTATCCCTAGCGCCTCCATTTTAGCAGGGGTCGAAAGATCCCATCAGTGGCCTACTGATTTTCCCTGTCTTTTCCTAGCGCGTTTTATGCCATTGTTCGCTATACATTACAGTGGCTAATCCATATTTCACATACATGTCCTTATTAGGGGTGCCTTCCGGCGGTGCCGGATGACTGACCTCTAATAAACGGTCCGGCCAAAACAATCAATCAATTTTGAGAAGACAGGCATGACGTAACAACCGGTCAACAAAAAATCTCAATAGGTCATGGACAAAGGTCCGCACTACCTGCCCTTCTCTGCCTGCAAAGAAAGAGAGGATTCCTAATCTCTGTTTGTTGCACGTAGGGAATGTCTCAACTAAGGGGAATACTAGTATTCGGTTGAACTTATTCAACCAGTCAAACAATCAATAACAAGTAAGAATCGATCTTTCACAACCTTACCCGGACCCTTGTGGACAGTTCCTTCGTCATCCCCTTCCAGCGCCCGCTTATCCTCTCACTCCAAAAATGCGGCGTTCCTGTAAGGTCCCAGTCAGGACCATAGGTCACTCGAGAGAGAGGTCCGTTCGGAACTGGTGAAGTTCAGGTTGATCGGCAGCCAGACGAGGGTCCTCTCAAGGCAGGTATACTCCAATTAGTTCGTTGTTCACTCCGTCGTTAGGACCTCTCTCACTAGACCCATGTGTCTCTGATAGGCCTGACGTTGGTGCGCCAATTGATAAAAAGCAGCTGTGACTCCCAAGACTTTCGATGCCGCTTGGTGCAAACCACCTCTAATTCACCTTAATATTAGCTATCAAAATAACGAGGCAGGCGCTGGGAGGTGGCAAATGAAGAACAGGTTTATTACTTCAGGAGGAGAACACATCACATCAGGCTATCGTCAGGATGTGCTCTAACTGCATCTCTGTGGCATGGCCTTTTATACATTTCTTTCATCAGTTTATTGCATGGTCAAACATTCCTGGCATCAGTTTATTGCATAGTGAAACATCCTTGGAATCCCCGCCTTAAGCTAGTCCCCACACAAATCCAGCAGCAAATGTCCCCCCACCTTGATGTAACATATGATCGCTATCTCGCAGCTGGACATTCCGACAGGATTTAAAAAATACGTTGGATCGGTCAGATCTAAGGGCTTTGGGTTATTGATTAAGTCAGGCCCCTTTGTTGGTGAAACAAGCCCTGCCTGTGCATGGAGGATGAAAGGACAAGTGGGATTGGCGCGGGAAGTGACTCCGGGGCATTGTCATGCTGACAAGTTTTTACGATCCTAGTACGTGTGTTCAGGCTTGGTCAGGGTGTTGGGGATGATTGCAAGGTCAGGGTGAATCATAGGTGACTAGCAGGGAATGAAAATGGCTGTGATATCTTAAATGGTTGCTGCTTACGCGCACGCAAAGACCCTTGCTACGCAAGATGATGCAGACAATGTTTCACGATCTTCACTTGATCTTCAACAGTGGCTGTGGCGAACATAAATGAACGCCGCTTATGTATACTTAAGGTTTATCGATTTTCACACCTCCATTGTCCATATTCTTCCCCAGACCCACCAGCCCACCGTCCGTTTTCTGTGTATTTTCCCATCTACTCAGCATGCTCCCCATCCTCCTCCTACCCTCTGTAGTCAGCTCGCTTTCCCTAGTCCTCGAATCTTACCTTGTCAGCTTGCTTCCCCAGCCCCTCACTCCCACCTTCCATTGTCAGCTTGCTTTCCCAGCTCGTCTTGCCCATTTTCCTTTGTCAGCTTGCTTCCCCAGTCCAAGTAGCGCAGGGGGTTAATATGCCTGCTGCAAAGAATGTGTAGAATGCAGATTACAGAACTGTATTTATTGCGGTTACTCACTGGGTTACTGCTTATGTCATAGAGATACCTGGGTTACCTGCAGTTCATACGCTACAATCATTATATAGAATAGTGATTAATTAACTGTTTTCAAAGAGTGGCATGTCGTGGAGAAAGAGGTTATTTGGGGATGCCAAAAAGATTGTTGCAGCGGGCACCACCAGTGCTAAAGCCAGCCCTGACCAGTAGTGCTGTCTAGTTTGAAGGTGAGGTAGAGTGAAGGGCATTTGCAATGAAAAAGACATGAGTGACAGCAAGAAGAAGTAGTCTCTGATCCAAACAACAGAAGAATCCTGTTGAAAATTCAAGTCACAGAAACCCCCAGAGGAAGAAAACAGTTCACAGCGAATACTACTCTTAATCATGATCACAGTTCGAGTCCATCAGTGAGTGTCAAAGATTCAGCAGTAGTCACATATTAGGGTTAATTCACTGAACAAAAATATGTAAGAGAAAACACTGGTAAAATGAGAGACTGAAGTTGATCAACAAATAACCTGAATTCACTGAACTAGACACAGAGAACAGTGACATTGAATCACCAGCTGCTAAAATACCAACAAGAAAGAGAACACCAAATAGGGAAAGTATACATCACCCTAATAGGTATATCTAGCAACAGTGTCTGAGGAAGAAGAATAGTCAGAACAAGAGATAAATAGTCCAGCAAATCTTTACAAATTCACCTTTGAAAGTAAACCTGAGATGGAATCAGGAGATGAAGGACCACCATGAATAGTTTGGAAAGACAGTTTAAGACAAAATTGTAAGAATTTTTGGCAAAATCTGGAAGAAGAAACGACTCTAAAGACCAATGAATTGATTGAAATGAACTTTAGAGGAAAAAGAGTAAATGTTTTAAAGTTTATTGGGACTTTTTAATTATTGTTTTAAATAAATAAGAACAAAAGAAGAAGAGTTTATAATTGCATCAAAGCAACCTTTTGTTAACTTTTTGGACCTTTCATGATATTATTTGCTTTTAGTCTCAATGAAAAATGTCACACTGCAAATTATGTAAAATTATTATGTTATGTTAGATACATTTGGTAAGCTCACGAATACCCATGGGTGTCTTGGTGCTAGCTCCTGTGATTGTACATGAGACTACTGGTGTTTCAGGCGAGTATATAAAATCAAATTGCCAGGTTTTTACCGACTTTCTAAAACAGAGAAGATTAGAGGATGATTTGTTTATAATGGGAGCTTGTTCCAGTTAGCGCCGATGGCCTGCATAAGGCTGCGTCCACCACAAGATGCCCGTTTATATTTGGGCATGATCACTGATTTTGAAGCTGAAGAGAGTAAAGGCCTATCAGTTTTATTGTCATATTAATGATACTAACAGCCTTAGTTGGCCTGTTGTTGTGCTTATTTTCTCTGGTGGGATATGACTCCTCAAAGTTTGAATTAATTACAGTACATAATTAAATAAAGCACAACACACAGACACATAGGGAATGTTTAGTGAGTGAATTTCAGGATAGTTTTTTACTAAAATGCTGGGAGAATATATACAGATAATGTACCATTAAAAACTGTTACAATCACCCTTTTCTTCCCTCTTCTGTAGGTGAAGGTGCTACTTATTTACAACAACCGCTGTCATATAGCCTTTCTTGTAATGTGTTTGTTAGTATGTTAAACAAGAATTCGTTTTTGTCTTCCTATTAATCAGATTTCAAGATTTGCCTGGACGGATTACCTGTATGTCAACATGAAAGTGCTAATATGGGTCTTAAATATGGTAAATTTCTGTAAACATTTTCACAAATTAATATTACACCATCATTACTAAACAGGGGTATGAGTGTGCTTTAAGTAAAGAGGAATATGATTTTGAAAAGAGTACAATGAGAGGTGTGTGAAGACTGTGAGACATTTGAAAGATGAGAGTAGAGATAAAAGAACAGATTAAAGCTTAAGAAAGGTTTAGTTTGTCAAATCAACATCCAAAAATGAGAATTGTACATGAGAGGAAGAGTGAGTTATGTATGGAGTGTCGTGAACTTTTGAAAGTTGGTACAGTTGAGTACAAGGGAAACAGTAGATGTTAAAGAAGTTATGTTATTAATGGTGATTTTTTTGATTGGCGAAGAGCTGATTCTGAGAACAATTTATTATGTGTGAGGAAAAATGCAATTTGATGTGTAATTGGCTATTATCCCTCCTATAGGTGTGGCTGTGAATGATGTGAAAATTAGATGTTCCTCTTACCTTGTGGATGGGCTCACTTCTAATACAGCCGGAACCCTAACCCAAATTAACTCTGAGTTAGTTGCTATGCGGGCAATGATAATGCAAAACCGTGTTGCGCTAGATATCCTTCTTGCAAAGGAGGTTGGAATTTGCAAGGCACTGAAGTTTAAGTAATGTGGCACCTTCATAACTGATAACAGCAGGGTTATTAATACAAATCTAAACAATGTTACTAATATTTTATGTGAATTCCAAGCTTTAGAAGAGCATGGAGCATGAGACATTGGAGGTTCCTGGGTTAGTGACATAGGGAATGGTTTTCGTAAGGTTGGTGAATGGTTTGCCAGCTTGCTGGGGTGGGAATGGCGAAACTAATCCTATGTCATGTAATAAATATAATGATTTTTGAATTTTATTCTTTCTTTTGTTTAAAGTCTTTTGGTATTTATTTTTAAATTGTGGGCGTAAGGGTAAAAGGATATCATTAAAATGAAAGAGCTATGAAGACATTGAAATAGAGAATGTCAAGGATCATGCCTCCAACCAGCTAAAAAGATGGAGAAGACCTTTTGGACTTGGTCCTTTTTGCAGGGTCATCCCTGAACTTTTTGCTTCCTCCTATATTTTGTTTAATCTGTTGTTGGCAATTTTATGGCTCTGGAAACTTTACCACTGCTGATCAGTGCTAAAGTGCATATGCTCTACCTATTGTAAATTGATGTATGGATTTGTGATTCCATGATTGGCTTGCTTGGTTTACCTGTCAGACCCTAGTACAGTGCACCAGGAGTGCCCAGGGCTGGTAATACAAATGCTGCTGGTGGGCTTGCAGCACTGGTTGTGCCACCCACATAAGCAGCCTGTAAAAGTGTGTCTCAGGTCTACCATTGCAGAGCCTGTGTGCAGTCTGGTACTGCCATGTTGACTGGGCAAGTGCACCCACTTGCCAGTCCCTAAACCTTCCATTTTCTTCATATCAGACAGCCCTATGGTAGGTCCAAGGGCAGGATGCATTGTTAGTATAAGGTGGGACATGCCGTGGTGTGTGTGGCATGTCCTAATAGTGAATTACAGCCATTTTCATTTTTCACTATTGCAAGGCTACCTGTTCTCCATAGGCCAGAATGGGCAGTTAGATTATTACATATGCCTGAACTCAGAATGATAAAATACATCTTTTAGAGAAGTTGGTTTTAACATTCTGTGTTTGAAAATACCACTTTTAGAAAGTACGTATTTTCTTGTCTAATCATCCAAGCCTGCCTCTGCTAGGCTATGTATTCCTTGTCTGAAGTTTGAGTGACAGGGCTGGCGGATTCCAGGAGACATGGTGAGTCCGCCCAGTGGTAAATAGAGAGATCTGCATCTAGATGGGAGGGAGGAGTTGCACCTGGGACCTGAATAGGGCTGTGCCTTTCCTCCACAAAACCCGCTCCACCCCCTGGGGTGCGGCTGATGTCTCTGCCCTGCACTGTGAAAGAAGAGAAGGAATCATGTCAACAAAGTGCTCCAGGGCTGTGCTTTTCCTACACAATGCTTGTTCCACTTCCTGTGGGGCGTCTGATGTTTCTACCCTGCACTGTGAAAGGAAAGAAGGAGTCATGTAAACAGAGTGCTCCAGAACTGTTTTGGACGGGGCAAAGGCCCCACTGCCCTCAGAGGGCAACGGATTTTGGGGTATAAATATTGGGACCCTGAACCCAAGAAATTAGATCACTTTTGGACTACAAGAAGAAACCTTTGCTGAGGAGAGGAACCTGAAGAAACTGAGGAGAGACTATCCCTAAGCTGCAGTACTGCTTGGGGGATTGGCCTGCAGTGGTTGCCTGACTGCCAACGAAAGGAGAAAGAACTTTGTGTGCTTTACTTTCAACTTGTGAAGGATCTCCCAGGGCTTGCAACAGAGCTTGCCTCCTGCTGAAGTCTCAGGGACAAGAGACTTCAAACCTCAGCTCCCCCGAGTTCTTTGGAGGTGCCTGCTGCTGTTTTGGGCCTTCTGAGGGACTGCATGTCGCAAGGAGCTGGAAGTGCAACTCAAGAAGAAGCGTGTCACCGTCGCTGCTCCTGCCTTCGCAACTCCAAAGGAGGGTGTCGCCGCTGTAGCCGTCGTATTGCACCGCATCGAGAGAAGCGTCTCGCACCGTAGAGGAAGTGTGTCGCCGTCACTGCCATCGCATCGTGAATGTCGGCGCTGTAGAAGTCGTATTGCACCGCATCAGGAGAAGAGTCTCGCAACGAAGGAGAAGCGTGTGCCGTCACTGTTGCTGCCTTCGCATCGTGGATGTCGGCACTGTAGCTGTCTTATTGCACCGCATCGAGAAAAGCGCCTCGCATCCCCAGAGAAGTGCTCCGCCGTCAGAGCTGCTGCCGTTGCATCTTGGATGTCGCCGCTGTAGTTGTCGCATTCTGCAGAAGCCTCTCGCAACGTCGGAGAAGAGTGCCGCAGCCAAGGCTGTTGCTGTCGCATTGCTGAACAAGGGTGTCGCAGCTGCAGCTGACGCATCCAACAGAGACTTCTCACATCCTCGGAGAAGCGTGTAGCATCTGGAAGATCTTCACGTCTTTATTTCTTTGCACCGGACCTTTGCCGCATTTCCATTGCTGCAACATTACTTGTTGCGGAAGCGCAACGCATCGTAAAATACATTGACGCAAAGTGTTGCATCTTAAGAACTGAACAGAACTAAGCTAGAATTACCATTTTTAAGTATAGTATTGTGGATTTTTGTCATTTGTGGTCTTGTGTTAAGTCTATATAAAGAATACTTATTTTTATATAAACCTTGTGTGGTCTTCAATTGTAGTGTTGTCACTGGGTTACTGTAAGTGGTCACAAATGCTTTACACACTGCCTCTGAGATAAGCCTGTCTGCTCGTGCCAAGCTACCAGGGGTTGAGCAGGGGTTATTTTAGGAGAGTAGCCCCTTAACCTGACTAGAGGCAAGGGTCCCTATTTGTCACAAGTACCTACCTGTGCCAACTAGAGACCCCCAAATCCAACAAGACCACTAGAAAGGAAATAATGAGAAAGTGATGCCAACTGTGTAATAACTTTCTTATTAATTAATTTGTACTAATTATCATTTAGTTATTATAAAATAATCAGAAGGGGATTTGGTAAAGATTTTTATGGGGTTGTATTTTTGTGCATTATTAACAGTGTAAAGTATGCATTTAATCACACACATCTCATGTACAGATTGAGAAAAAAATGACTGTTTTTTAAACAAATTTCATAAGATATGTAGAAGTGTATTTTCCTACTGTATGTTAACTCTGCTGCATTTCTGTGTAAAATGCCAGCTTGTCCAAGATGAAAATCATCTTTGTCACTTGTTCAGTGCTTCTATCCTCTGCACATTTTCTCCCCACAAGCTCTGCAAAGTGTAATGAATTTATTTGTTTTCCACTGTTGTTTTGCTGTTGCAAAGTCAACCGCTTGTTCACTGATACCTATTCATTTTCATAATACACTATTGTTAATATATCCTGTTATGTACAAGCAGATGACATTAGCACAGAGTGTGCTGAACATGTATTCATGTGGTTGTTAGTGCTTAGGTGTTAAGGCAATGTGATGTTTATTTTTCATGCGCTCTCATTTGCTAAGGGAATAATACATTTGCTCACACCACGATGAATCTGAAAAAATGTTGAGTTAATATGCAAGAATAATGTATAAAATGCCTTACCCAGCTCATCCCATTCTGCCCAACTCTGTTCAGCATGCATTCACTCACATTTCCACATCCAACCTATTTGTACCATGACATGAGTGGCAAAATCCCTTCATTTCTATGCACATTTTTGGCATGTTGAAATACGAGATAAACCTCTCTTTAGTCTTTTTAATCCAGTGGGGCCCAGAAAATGAAGCGGTGTGTAACAGTTTCATCAAGAGGTTCCAGTGCACCAGGGAGACTGCCAGAATTCTCTCAGTTCCAGGTTCCAGATCCAAGCTCACTGAGGAATTCTGTCTGGCTTCCATCGTTGAGTACCTGCTCTGTTGCTGAAATCTCTTTCTCTCATTCAGAAAGATAGACATTTCCAGCTGCAACATAGGTGCATCTGACATACCTAAACATGCACTTGATACCTCTGGGTCTCTGGGCTGAAGTATGCTCGAAAGGACCTTGTTAGACCTGCCAGCCTTAAAGTGGTCTTCCCCCAAATGTTTATTCATCACCCCTCCCATTTTTACTGATCTCGTTTTTGTTGACCCTAGGACTCTGTGCACTTTACCACTGTTAACCAGGGCTAAAGTGCGTGTGCTCTCTCCCCTAAACAGAATAGAATTGGGTAGTACCCAATCGGCACATTTGATTTACTTGTAGGACCCTAGTAAAATGGTACCCCCATGTACCCTGGAGTTGTAATTTTTATTGCAAGACAGGAGGCTCCTATTATGATTTCTAGTCTTGCATTTATTAGAATTGCTGCTGCCAAGAACTAGAAAAAAACTACATTCCATGAGGCTTAGAAACAAATAGCCAATGGGAGACAAAAGGTAGTCCATGTTGGTGTTGCAGTTGAGATGCACCTTCTATTTGGTTTGTATCCTCTTATTTGCCTTGTACTTTGATGTTGTAGTCTGGGTGGACCTTCCTCAGCCTCCCGCATTGTGGCAGTCTTCTCGTTTGAGTTCTGGTCAGTGTCTGCTTTCCGATATGGAGTTTCAGTCCCTCTTTACTCATTACTCAGGCTTCTTTCCCTTAGCGTGCAAATGCCCATAAGGAGGGGGACAGTGTTCTGTGTCCTCCCCTTTAGTTTTAATCCCTTTTTTGCAAAATAATTTATCCAAATTGTAAAATATAGAGTTAGATACCTCCTTTTTGTTACAGGAAAATGATGAGGATGGAGATACTCTTAAAGACGATTTAAATTAATGTATCCACACTTAATTATTGACTCACACTTATTTATATACAGTAAGCAATCTAGTACACATTTTTCTTCTTTTTTTTCATGTCATAAGGTTGAAATTCCCCCTCCCCTCCTTCCTCTTCTTCCCTACCTTATATGAAATCCCCATAATGCTTTTATTCTTCTCTTCCAGGTATCAGCCAATTCTTTTGTTATATTTCTGCTTTTTCATCTTCCATATGTATTGCTGATATGTTATATTTGTTATTGTTTGCTAAATAAAGCTTTTCAAACATAAATTAATGTATCCAATCCTCAGTGGAGCAGGCTGTTGCCGCCTCTATGGATTAAGTTACCATAAATATAGAAAATTCTGTCATTAATCTGATGTCAAAGATGGTTTTGGCCCATTCTGCAGGGGAAAGCAGAAAGCACAAATCAATTGGGTATTTTGTTTTGGCGAAAGATTTTTAGGCTAAACCTAATATTTTGCTTGTGAATAGAGCGGTGTCTTTACATTTGGCTGAGGATATAGTTCCTCTCAGGCCTCCATCCAAGGAGGGGAATGACATAACAGCTATTCAATATAAATCAAAGTTAATAACTATTAACAGCAAATTGTCTCCGATTCCCGTTTCTCATATCCCTGACACAAATGATGACATGGGTAATCTGGATATGGATGATGAGAAAGTTGAGCTGGGGATCTAGATCCTTTTTCAACTTCTCCTGCTAATAAAGCTAAGGTGGTCTCACCCTCTCATGATCCATTTAAGGCACAAGAACTAGAAAAAAACTACATTCCATGAGGCTTAGGGACAACTAGCCAATGGGAGACAAAAGGTAGTCCATTTTGGTGTTGCAGTTGAGATGCACCTTCTATTTGGTTTGTATCCTCTTATATTTGCCTTGTACTTTGATGTTGAAGTCTGGGTGGACCTTCCTCAGCCTCCCGCATTGTGGCAGTCTTCTCGTTTGAGTTCTGGCAGTGTCTACTTTCCGATATGGAGTTTCAGTCCCTCTTTACTCATTACTCAGGCTTCTTTCCCTTAGCGTGCAAATGCCCATAAGGAGGGGGACAGTGTTCTGTCTCCTCCCCTTTAGTTTTAATCCCTTTTTTGCAAAATAATTTATCCAAATTGTAAAATATAGAGTTAGATACCTCCCTTTTGTTACAGGAAAATGATGAGGATGGAGATACTCTTAAAGACGATTTAAATTAATGTATCCACACTTAATTATTGACTCACACTTATTTATATACAGTAAGCAATCTAGTACACATTTTTCTTTTTTTTTCATGTCATAAGGTTGAAATTCCCCCTCCCCTCCTTCCTCTTCTTCCCTACCTTATATAAAATCCCCATAATGCTTTTATTCTTCTCTTCCAGGTATCAGCCAATTCTTTTGTTATATTTCTGCTTTTTCATCTTCCATATGTATTGCTGATATGTTATATTTGTTATTGTTTGCTAAATAAAGCTTTTCAAACATAAATTAATGTATCCAATCCTCAGTGGAACAGGCTGTTGCCGCCTCTATGGATTGAGTTACCATAAATATAGAAAATTCTGTCATTAATCTGATGTCAAAGATGGTTTTGGCCCATTCTGCAGGGGAAAGCAGAAAGCACAAATCAATTGGGTATTCGGTTTTGGCGAAAGATTTTTAGGCTAAACCTAATATTTTGCTTGTGAATAGTGAGGTGACTTTACATTTGGCTGAGGATATAGTTCCTCTCAGGCCTCCATCCAAGGAGGGGAATAACATAACAGCTATTCAATATAAATCAAAGTTAATAACTATTAACAGCAAATTGTCTCCTATTCCCCTTTCTCATATCCCTGACACAAATGATGACATGGGTAATCTGGATATGGATGATGAGAAAGTTGAGCTGGGGATGCAGATCCTTTTTCAACTCCTCCTGCTAATAAAGCTAAGGTGGTCTCACCCTCTCATGATCCATTTAATGCACAAATTATGCTAGACGAAGAGGTATTCCCATGTTTAATTAGGGTGACCAACCGTCCGTAAATTTCACGGACAGTCCGTAATTTCGGCCCTCTGTCCGTTGTCCGTGAAGGATTCTTTAACGGACGCCATTTCTCCGTAATTTTAACTGTGCGCACAACCGGCACAGCTGGCCTCCACCTCCCTGCTTGACTCCAATGCTGTTAAGGTCGGGTGTAACTCTGAGGCAGTACAAAAGCTCAGATACAGGCAGCATTGGAGAGGCACAGCAGGGTGGCAACCCTCGCACCTTCAGCCCTTGATGAGCTGTAAAGAGGCGCTTGAAGGTGACTGAGAGGGAGGGGCTGCTTCAGGAGCAGGGGCACCTATTCAGATGCAAACAGCCCTGAATGCCCCATGTCTCTGCAATTTAAAGGGGCCGCACACATTCCCCTCAGCCCAGGGCCCCAAACATCCTGGAACCGGCCCTGATAACACAGAGGCAGCAGTGGTTTAAATTGTAACCAAACCTCGGTTCTTCAAACATGCAGTCTATAATGTAATAAAATAAAGAAATGGCACAATCGCACCCTCAACTGATTAGCAAAGTATGGTGGACAATCAGTTAAATCGGTTCTCTTGGAGTATCTCCTTTCAGTACTGTACATCAGTGTGGGGGGAGGGGGCAAAACTAACATTTTGGAAACAAAGCCTGTCTTCTCGTTGTCTTGTCCAGGAGGGGGTAAGGAGCCCTACCCCACCCTGGAAGAGACCAAGAGGATACTAGAATACTGCATACCCACCCCTGTGTCCACCCTGGTGGATCCTGATCCCCCATGTGGTGGCTCCTGCCCCCCTGGCCTGTGATGGCTCCTGTCCCCCCCCTGTGGTGGCTCCTGCCCCCCCCCCCCCCACCTGTGATGGCTCCTGTCCCCCCTGTGGTGGATCCTGTCTCTGCCCTGGGTGGCTTCTGTCCCAGTCCTGGAACGGCCCCTGCAGCGAGGGTGAAGTTCTTGATGGGCCTCTTCTCAAAAAGGTTCAGCTCAAAATTAATATGAAAAGGTGGGTGAGTGAGTAAGTGAAGGGATGGCTGGACAAATTAGTGAAAGAGTGAATGGATGAATGCAAGATTGAATACATGGATAATGACAGGATGGATGGATGGATTGATGAGTGAGTGGAAGGATGTAAGAGAGAAAAGGGAAATAGCTGTATGTATGGGTGGAAGGGTAGCTGGATGGGTAAAAGGGTGGATGGATGAGTGAAAGGATGGATGAGTGAAAAGGTGGATGATGAGTGAGTGGGTGGATGGATGAGTAAAATGATGGATGAATTGATAAGTGCAAGGGCGCATAGATGGACGGATGAGTGAAAGGGTGGATGTAAGGATGGATGAGTGAGTGAAAGGGAAGGTAGATGGACACAGTGATGAATAGATGAGTGAAGGAGTGAAAGGATAAATGGATGAGAGAAAGTATGGATGAGTGATAGGGTCAATGATGGATTCATGAGCGGATGAGTAGATGGATGGGTGGGTGGATGGATGGAAGGAAGGATTGCTAAGTGAAAGAGTCGATGGAGAGAGAAAGGGAGGATGATGGATGACTGAAAGGGTGGATGGGTGGAAGGATGAGTGACTGGGTGAATGGATGAGTAAGTGAAAGGATGGGTGAAAGGGTAAATGGCTGGATGGATGAGTGAATGGATGGATGATTAGAAGAGTGGATGGATGAGTGTACAGATGGATAGGGTGAAAGGGCGGATGGATGGAAAATGGATGGATGGATGAGTGAAAGGATGGATTTTTTTTTTTTAAACTGTTTTTTATTAATTTTGTGCACAAAACAAACAATTCCAATTCTCAGATCATCCCACTCATATGCTGTTCCTCCCCGCCTAGTACACACATACCCATTCAACAAATCCTAAACATAGTATCCTACCTCCCTCTCTACCCCCACCCCCCCCCTTGTCAGTGTGCCTCACAACTCCAAGACGGTTCGATTGGTCCAACATTACAACAGCAGGTGGCACTCCCCGTTATTCACCGCCCACATAGAGCTCCAGGTATAATCCAGCATTGTCAAAGTCCAGTGTCTCAACCTCGGGGCCCGGTAACCCCCTCAATCCGCTCAATCCGCCCAATCCGCCCCCTCCCTGCCTCCGGGTCTCAGTTTAACTTCTACCCTCCATCCCTGCAGCTGCCTCCCCGCCCCGTCCTGCGTCCCCTGCCCTATTCACCGGCTCACCAGTCTCCCCCCATCATCAGCTGAGTGAAAGGATGGATGAAGGGATGGATGAGTGAAATGATAGATGGAAGGATACATGATGGATAGGTTTGGAAATGGCTGAATAGGTCTAGATATGGCTGGGCTTACTTATATACAATTGCGCGACCTCTGGTGTGTCTGTAAAACTTATCCAATTGTCCTGAAGTTTTGTCCTGAATTTTGACCTCCTGTCCTGAATTTGTGTCCTGAATTTTGACCCTTTGTCCTGAATTTTTACACTCACCGTCCTGAATTTCCACCAATGCCAGTTGGTCACCCTATGTTTAATGCTAAACTTATACACCATCCTAATTTCACTGAATGGTCCCCTGCTGATCACGTGGGGGAATGTACTGCCTCCAGACTTAGCTTAAATCCTGACAAATAAACTAGGGCCAAATTAAAATTGAACTGTTCTAAACCTTCGCTACAGTCTAATATTTCGTCCACCGCCACCATTGACTCTTCCATGGTCACATTTTCTTCCATATTTGACTTGGATCCCCATGAAGAAGTGAATAAGTGCTGGTATCCCTGCCAGGACGACATATTTGATCATTTAAGTCCACTGTCTCGTATTTATGACCTAACAGAAACTGCCAGACTGTAGAACTCTACATTTGATCCTGAGGACCTCTCTGTGGGTCCAAAGAGCCTTTTGTTGGCTGGGCAATACCAATTCTGTCATTACGCATAAACAAAAGAAATGTGTTTTGTTGAAGCTGGACCCAAAGTTAGCAAACCTTCCTGCTATGTACTCTGGAATCAAGGCCGATAGTCTTTTGTTTGGGGATTCCTTTATAAAAGAACTTAGCAAATATGTTTCCACTTTTGCTTCCCTGGATAAAGTTCAGCAGTTGGTCAAATCTTTTTTCACAGCATGTTTTTGCTAGGGCCGATAGAGGCAGGAGTTGCTTTACTAGCTCTAACTACCACAATGAGGGATTCAGAGGGTCCTACAACTCAAACTACCAGGAATTCAAACCTCAATTCTATCATCAGATAAGGTAGAGGCAGCTGTGGCCATGTACAAAAAAAGCTACAGATACAACACCCGAACAGGCGAGTCTCCTTTCTGGCCAAATTCTTGTAGGAGGCCATCTCCGATTGTTTCTTACAAAGTGGCAATCCATGACATCAGATCCCTGGGTTTTAAACACCATCCAAGGTTATGCATTAGAGCTTTACAAATGCATTTTCAAACTGTGTTTCCTCCACTTCCAAAATTGTCATCTGAAATGTCCAACCTAATGTCTTTAGAAATAGAGTCACTATTACAACAAGCATTGGAAATGCAATAGGTCTCGCATTAGAAAAGTTGGAGCTATTGGTCTTGTACATGACAAATATTTTATTTATTTTTTGTTTTTTAAAATAGCTAAATTGATAGCTTTGTCATTTACAATGCCAATAGTTATAACTTTCGCGAATGTGACACCTATAGCATTTGGAATGCAACATGTTTTGTATTTACGTGACTTAGATGGCAGCTCGGGTCGTTAGGCCACATCTCTAGAGAGCAGGAGAGTGCAGCAGGGGAGAGAAGCACAGCAATGCAATAGGTCTCGCATTGGGAAAGTTTGAGCTATTGGTATTGTAAAGGACACATTTTTTATTTATGTGCTTGTTTTGAAAATAGCAAAATTAATAGCTTTGTTATTTACAATGCCAATAGTTTTATCTTTCGCAAATGTGACACCTATTGTAACACAATATGTGTTGTAGCACTGAGTGGTGTGAGGGGTGTGAGGGTGAGGGGTGTGAGGGAGAGGGGTGTGAGGGTGAGGGGTGTGAGGGTGAGGGGGTGTGAGGGTGAGGGTGAGTGGGTGTGTGAGGGTGTGAGGGTGAGTGAGGGGGTGTGAGGGTGAGGGGGTGTGAGCGTGGGTGAGGGTGTGTGAGGGTGTGTGAGGGGGGTGAGGGGGTGAGGGTGAGGGTTAGGGGGTGTGAGGGTGAGGGTGTGAGGGTGACTGAGGTTGTGTGAGGGTGAGGGGATGAGGGTAAGGGTGTGTGAAGGTGAGGGGGGATGATGGTGAGAGGGTGCGAGGGTGAGGGGGGTGAGGGGGGTGAGGATGTGTGAGGGTGAGGGTGTGAGGCTGAGTGAGGGTGAGAGGGTTGTGAGGGAGGGTGAGGGTGTGAGTGTGAGTGAGGGTGTGTGAGCTGTATAGATGTTTTGCAAAGTATGGTAGACTGCATGCACTTGTGCTTGCTGCAGACAGCACAGAAATTAACAGTAAACAGTCCACCAAAGCATAGAACAGGCAAGCAGCCCAAAAACATGCCCACACTATACACTTTGACCGGTCAAGCCAGCCCCATTGGGCACTGCCAGACTGCCCTATAGGCAAGGCTACTGGAATTATGAGGCAAGGGAGGACCAAATTATGAGGCAATGTTGACTAAATAGTGTGATAAGAAAGCGTAAATAATTCTACGTGATGCGGCATGTTTTGTTTTGAAGCGACTGAGCTACAAACCATTTTTTGGGGTTCAAATCTGCAGATTATACAGCAGATTATGGATTAAGTGGAAACTGGGGCAAATCTGTAACTGTGTGGAAAACACAGCAACAGCAGAATTGCATAGTTCTGGTGTCCTTCCCTGCTTACAGCCAGGCAGTCTGAACCTAACCATCACTGCTCAACCAGGACCATTCGATGTTCCCTTCCAAGCCGCACTGCTACCCATCCTGCATTCCTCTCCACTTATTTAACACGTGGATGTGTGCCTGCCTCTGTGCGAGCCCGGGATAGCCTATGTGGGCTTCCCTCACGCCAGCACGACAAACGGAGGCAGGAGATCGGCAGCAGCTACCAGCAGGGGCAGAGCAGAGGAATCCCGAAGACTGCAGTGGGGAAAGGGCGGGCGGGAAAACAACGGGGGTGAGGGCAGCAGAAGAGAGATGGTGGGCACAAGGCGGTATCAGAGAGCGAGAGAAAAGGCGAGAAAAGGCGAGGCAAGGGGAAACGAGTAGACAAGAAAGGACCGGGCGGGGGCGAGCGGCAGTGTCAATTAAAAGATGGAGAAAGGAGGTAACGAGAAACAGAAGCGAGATGATTAGACTGAAAGGGCAACAGTGGGGATATATGAGGGATGAGAAGTAGAAAGAGAGGAGAGGCACACTGTGGGAAATAGAAGAGAGAGGGCAGCTAAGATCTCTGGTGGCACTTATTTTAGTGAAAACGATCTATTTCCCGCTGCTACGACCAAGGTGTATTCGCCCAGTTAAAAGCAATTCAATTGAATGGGTTTTAGAGTTTGGGTAGTTTACCACAACAAGACGGAGGGCATTGCTGTGGGGAGGGGGAGGAGAAATGCGACACGGCCGCAGCAATGGGCGGAGCGGGGAGAGCAGCGATGAGGGAGAGACACGCCTGGCGGCCGTGAATAGTGTGAAGCAGCAGGGGCCTTTGAAGTGAAGCTAGGCTTCACTTCAAAGGTGTGGGAGGAGTGCGGCTGAGGCAGAGCACGCTGGGAGAAGCTTGTGGGGCGAAGCGTGAAGAGCTGCTGGAGAACAGATGGCTGGCGATTTGATGCTGTGCACGCGCATTTTAGGTCAATGCGCTTGCGCATTGACCTAAAAACGCACGGGCACAGCATCAAATCGCCAGTTTAGTTAAACCTCTGTTTAAGCCCTTATAGTCTCGCTCCGCTCAATGCGCATGCGCATTGAGAGGCGAGACCTAAAAACAGGCAATTCAACTTTCTCCCCCTGACCCTTCTGGTTTCTTCAGTTCCCTTCTTTTAGTACAAAAGAAAAACAAAAAGATGACACCAGTTATCAATCCCAGACATTTCAATCAGTTTCTGGTTTACCATCATTGCAAAATGGAGACAATCATCCATCTCCAAGACTCGTTACTTCAACATGATTGGATGGTACGGTTGGATCTACAGGATGCATATCTTACAATTCCCTTACATCATGATTACAGGAAATGTCTTCAGTTTCTATGCAGGACCACAACCATATCTCTTTTCCTATCTTCCCTTTGGGCTCTCTTTGGAACCGTGGTGCTTTACAAAACGAATAAAGTTTGTGGTGATCATCTTAGATCCCAAGGTATCAGACTTATAATGTATCTAGACAATATTCTTCTAATGTGCCAAAACGTACATACCCTACAATTACAAGTTCACTTTACTTGTTCCCGTCTTTCAGATCTGGGCTTTCTCATCAACACAGGGAAATCAATTCAAATTCCTTCAAACCAGATGGAATTATTATTATTTTTTTACTGAGTTTTATATAGCGCAAACTTGACCCAAAGGTATCGGGTATCAGAGCGCTTTACATAGCACCAGTTGCGTCACAAGTATACATTAAATTTTTTTGTTAGGCACGGGGAGATTACGTGATTCGCCCAGAATAACAGCATGTTCAGCGTCATTGCCGAGACTCGAACCCGGTTTCCCAGATTAGAGGTCGCCCGACTTAGCTGTTAGGACAACTCCTCTCCCCGAAATTCTTAGGTATTCTGATAAATTCTTCCAGCGCAACACTGCATCTTCCCCTGGCGAAAGTCAAGGCCATCAAATCTGAGATTCTACAGCCTATTCGAAGATCGTTCATTTCTCCCAGATCTCTGGCAAAAATCGAGGGTCTTCTATATTTCTTCATACAGGCCATTTTTCCTGGCCATCTCAATCATCGGGCTCTCTAAAAATTTAAGATTCACCACTTGCACAAGAATCTCACATACTCCAACTCCATCACTATAGATCAAGAATCTCAGCTAGAGCTTTAATGGTGGATAGACCACTTAGATGCCCGGAACAACAGAACTATCTTCATATTAGCCTCTGATCTTGTGCTAGAATCCGATGCAAGCTGGACAGGTTGGGGCGCCTGATGAGGATCAATCTAGACTCGGGGTACATGGTCTCACGTGGAGTCAAGATTGCATATAACTGTTTAGAGATGCTGGTAGGTTCCTTTGCATTCAGAAGCCTGGCAATAAACAGGGTACAAGGTTCCATTCTTTTTGGTATGGATAAAAGTACCTCAGTTCGATACATCAATCAAATCAGCAGCACCAGATCCAAGTTGCTAGGAGAGCTGGCAAATCATTTTTGGGAATTTTGCTAAGTAAACAAGATTTCAGTCCATGCAGAATATTTGCCAGGAGACCTAAACACCATAGCAGACTGGCATTCTCATTATCTTTGAGACTCAAGTGATTGGAGACTTCATCCTTGGTTTTCAGGTCTTTGCTTCATAAACAAGGTCCTTTCCAAATAGACCTTTTCACCACCAGACTAAATTCTCAGCTTCTCCAATTCTTCAGCTGGCTCACAGATCCCCTTGCTTTAGCCTCAGAGGCTTTCTTGCAAGACTGGTCCCTCACAGTCAACATTGCTTTTCCCCATTTTCTAGTGATCAACAGGATTCTCCCTAAGGTCAGACGACAAGGGGCAATCCTGGTCCTAGTGGTTTCCTTCTGGCAATCACAGGTATGGTACCCTCATCTGCTGGAATTAGCAATAGACTTCATGGTCCTTCTTCCATCTTTTCCTAACCTCCTCCTGGACCCGTCAGGTCTTCCTAACATACTGGTGTTAGACGACTCCCTCTCTCTTTCAGCTTTGAAAATTGTGGGCTCTCCCAGCCTTTCCCTTTCATTTCACCAGAAGCTTCAGAGTACATTGACAAAAATCCTGGGCTCCAGGTACCACCAAGGCTTACAAATAAGCCTTGTCTTTATGGTGAAGCTAGTGTATGGGGAAATGTAACATCCCTTTTCAGCGGATAGAACCTACACTGTTAATTTCCTGGAATCCAAAGCTAGTGGTAGGAAGAACTATCACACTATAATCTTTTATTTATTTATTAAGTTTTATATAGCGGGAACATGACCCACGAGGGTATCAGAGCGCTTTACAATACACAGTTATTAAACATTAGATGGTTGAGGTAGTATACATACATTCTTTATTTGCCATTCAATACAAAAGAGGTAGACAGTAGCATATGGATAGTATATGTGACTAGTAGTCATCAAAGAATGATCCATGAGGGAATCAGAGTGCTTTACAATACACAGCTATTAAACATTAGGTGCTTGAGGTAGTATACATACATTCAGTATTCGTCATTCAATAAAAAGAGGGAGACAGTAGTATATGGATAGCATAGATAACTAGTAGTCATCATAGAATTAAGTCTTAGGATGTGAATTTGTTCATTAGAAGCATTTTTACTTCTTTTTTGAAGGCGGTGAAGGAAGAGATTCCGCGCACCACTGGAGGTATGGAGTTCCAAATCTTTGGTGTGATCCCTGAGAATGCTCTGCAACCAGTTCTCTTTTTATGGAAGGATTGTGGTTTCAGTATTAGTGAACTTTCACTCCGCAATTGCCTGCATCCTCCTGATTGCTCTAGCTTTAGTGCTAAGTAACTGGGGGTATTGTTATGCATGGCTTTATGAGTCATGCAGGCGGTCTTTAGGTGTATTCTTGCCTCGTAGGGTAGCCAATTCAGAACTTTCATGGTCGGAGAAATGTGGTTATTTCAATTTGTTCCTGAGACCAGTCTGGTTGCAGCGTTAAGCGATGTCCTCAGTGAGCCAAGCTTGTGTTTGGGGAGACCGCAAAGTGTGGTGCTTCCATAGTCCAATCTTGGTAACACTAAGGCTTGTACCGCCAATTTTAAGTCAGTCTGTGGGCGGAAGGCTTTAAGTTTCCTTAGGATACTCATCTGATGATTAGCTCCTTTGGTGGCATTATTGATTTGCTCCTGCATGTTCAAGTGTTTGTCTATGGTAACTCCCAAAGAGTTTGTGGAGTCAATGATGTGGGAAGCACAGTCAAACGAAGTTAGATGCTTCAATCATAATTCTATCTTGGGTGTGTGGTTGGGTTTTGGTGTTAAGCATGAGGTAGTTGCCAGTGAGCCAACGTTGGGTATTATGTAGAATAGCATTGAGGGAGATTAAGTCTTCTGGTGAGGAGATTTTCATATGCAGTTGAGTGTCGTCCGCATGCAGGTGATATAGAATGTTCGCAGAGTTCAATGAGTTTGCCAGGGGTTCCATGAGTAGATTAAAAATAATAGGTGAGAGTTCGGAGCCCTGCGGAAATGCTATGGTGACCATTTAGGGTTGAGAGAGTGAATGCTTCATCTTGATTATTTGTGTTCTGTTATTTAGGAAGGAGGTGAACGATTGTACCACTGGGCCATTTAGGCCCATCCTTTGTTCCAGTAGGGACAATAAGTTGTCATGCTTAACCGTATCGAAAGCGGAGGATAAGTCAAAAAGTATCAATAGGCATGATTTGTTGTGGTCTAGCATTTTTAGTATGTCATCCATTATGTGGGTGAGTGCAGATTCAGTGCTCTGACCTTGACAGAAGCCGGATTGGTGTTTGTCTAGGAGGTTGTAATTCTCGATGTAGTTGCATAATTGTATGTGTACACATTTTTCCAGAAATTTCGCCAAAGTGGAGATGTTCGATATAGGGTGGTATTTGTTGAGATCTGAGGAGAGGGAGTTGGATTTCTTTGGTATAGGTGTGACCTGCCCTACTTAAAGACAGTCCGGTATGGAACCTTGTCTCAGAGAGGCGTTTACAATCTTTGACAATGGGGGAAGAATAGAGGTTTTATCATTTTGAATAAAGAAGGAGGTAAGGGGTCAGAGAAGTGATTAGAGGGGTTAATCGCGCTAGAAGAGTGTTATAGATTTCTTGTTTAAGGATGGCCGAGAAGGTGTGCTAAGAGGTACTGTTTCGTTAGGATTTCCCTCGGAGTCCTAAATGGACCTTGATCTGAGAGTAAAACTTAGCATCATGAGCAATAATTTGTGGAAGGGCCATCTTAGATTGGATGTCGAATTCAAAAGATTTTGTCTTTTTAGGAAGAAATTGGCAAGCTCATCGCGGTTGGGTGTAGCTGAATGGCTTAGTTCCATAGAGTTAGCCGTGTTGCACGCTTGCTGTTTGACGAGTTCGAATAGTTTCTTGAGGCAAGTTAATGGCTTGGTTCAGCTGTGTTTAGAAAAAGTCTGCCTTGGTCCTTTAGGATCTTCGTGTTGTATGAATTCCTCAACACTCTAAGATGATATAGGTGCTCAATGGAGGTTGCTGATTTCCATAGTCGATCTGCTGATCTTAGCTTGCGCCGATTAGAGTTCAGGTTCTCATTGAACCAATGTGATTCAAAAGAACAGGGTTTCAGGCGTGAGGGAAATTCTAGGCGCACTACTCGGTTAACGTACAAATGAATGCTTCAAGCAAAAGGTGCGTGCGGATGAGAGGCAACACCCTGTAACCCCTCAAAATGTGTTTTGAGGACACATTAAGTAACAGAAAAACAAAGTTCCGCAGCACACTTATAGAAAAAGTTTTTTAAATGCAGGAGATGTCTCAATGGACATATAGTTCAAAGTTCATACGCGAAGAAGTGGTCCATCATAGTGTTATTCTTTCTTTTATTGTTCATACATGAGCCAGCCGACACGTGTTTCGTCGCAAGAAATCACAATATTTCCGCGACTCCTCAGGGCTGTAGGTGGATGGTATATGACTACAGGTCGCGGTGCCGGTGATAATTCCGACCCGGCTCCGCTCAAGACCGGGTAATGATGTAGATCCAAAAAGGATTGTGCCAGTGTATTTCTCCAGAATACGTTGTAGAAAAAAATAGTAACTATAGGTATTCTTCTTTGGATAATGGTGATGGTCACTTGGTAGTTGTGTTTAGATCGTGGTAATATTATAGACTTGCCTGGAGATGAATCCCCGAAGTGCGGGAATAATACGACGTGCACTCTTTCCAGTGCTAGCGTTTCAGTTCCGGGTGCGGTCATTGAACCAATGTTTTGAGAATTTGGAGGAAACTTTTTTCTCTTGGAGGGGCGCTGTAGAGTCAAGAATTTCAAGCATAGTGGAATTGTAAAAGACTGTGAGGTCATGGACGTCAACCATGTCTGTAGTGGGGATCAGGGCAGAGTTGCATCAGTTTACCAGGGCGATGGGGTTGATATTTTGTATATTCCTTTTCCATTGTTTTATTTTTGTGGGTTGGCCCCTTTTTAGAATTACGTCAATATTGATGGAGAAGAAAATGCTGTAATGGTCCGTCCAGTCACATGGGGTGATGGATTCTAAAGATACAGTGTTTGTTTTCGCTATGTTGAGGTCTAATGTCTCTCCCTTGTTGTGGGTTGGACTGTCACAGAATTGGGACAGATCCTGACCCGATAGAAAAGACTTAAGATAGCTTACACCATGATCGCTTGAGTTGTTCCAATGGAGATTGAAGTCGCCCAGGAAAATCTGTTGCACTTGTGAGTTGTCGTTGGATGTAATGACTTCCACTAACTCATCGATGAACTTCAGATTATCACCCGGTGGGTGGTAAATTATATGAAGTTTGCAGGTGAGGCGCTTGTTATCGGAGATGTTGATACAGAGATATTCGTAGGAGGATAAAGAGATGGAGTCTGCTTGATTGACTGAGATTGTGTTCCGATAGATGCCGGCTAGCCCCCCACCGGGTTTCATGTTTCTGTCTAGGCGGGTTAAGTCGTGACTAGGAGGTACCAGTGGGTCTACGATGGGAGAGGAGGAACTATTTAGCCATGTTTCGGTAAGGACGATAATGTCTAGATTATTCACGCGGATGAAGTTGTAAATGTCAGGGGCATGTTTGCTAGCAGATCTGCAATTGATGAGTGCACACTTCATCTTGCTAGTTGAATGGGAGAGAGTAGTCTGCACTATGCTGATATTTATGAGGTTTTCTCTGTTAATGGATCTGTAGTTGTGAGTGGGTTCTCTGAACGGGTTGGTTTAAGTGGATTTGATAGTGCCAAATCGATACTTACTGTTGTCTGTCGGATGCAATCTCTATGAATCACCCATACATCAATGGAAACCAGTGGGAGAACATCCTCTTGTCTGTTGACTGTTGAAGAGAGTAAAAATGTTGCAATCCCCCTAGTCTGAAATACAGTAAATTGTGGGATGTGAATGTTGATTTGAAATTGTTTATTTCATGGTCTGATAATGCAGATCTTTAACTAAAAATGTTGGCTACAATGTTTACCATGCTATCATGTCTCATATCCATAAAACGTCTGTCTAATGTTAAAGCACTATACATTTCTTATTGTTAGTTTACTCCTACAGAAGTGCTTTTCACAGTTCGCAAACCTACAAATTCAAATGTAACTGTATTTTACCCTTATTTTCCTGATCAACCTAAATGTTGTGTCAGAAAATGTTCTAAAGTATATGAACAGAACACAATTGATCACAGAATATCCTCAGACACCTAGCTTCTCATTTCCTTTGGAAAACCCACAAACAGGTGTTTTCCCCTACTCTCGCTCACTGGGTTAAATGGATTATGTCCCTGGTGGTCACTGACACCACCATTTGAGCCGGTATGTGCAGGAAAGAGTCAGTAGGCAATTGACTCAATTTTGCCCAGAACTCACAGGAATGTCTTGCCGCTGATGAAGCAAGCCCTGTCCAGGTGAGCAGAATCGATCAGGTGCTCACAAAGAAGAAGGATGCCTGTACCAAGTTCTCCTTAGTCAAAGCTACATGTACTACAATTTATGGTCAAGCAGAAGGGCCTCTTTCCCATCTGTGCACTTGGCCAATCCCGCCCAACAGTCAGCCTTTGGAAGCACCCAATATGGATAATAGTCACAAAGGAAACTACACAATAGGTACCCAAGGCCTTGGCCCCTCAATTCCCCTTCAGATAAACAAACTGGCACCACTCCAAATGTGGCCCCGTATATGGCCGCTATGCTGAAACAGTCCGCTGTACCATCCTAGCACTTCAAGTACTGAGGTTTACTACTACGTTTGAGTTAAGGGCCTGTAATGTCCGCCTCCCATCCGACTCTCCTAAAGCTGTAACCTTTGTTAAAAACAATGGCAAAAGTAGGATTGATTATATTCTAGCATCTTTTGACGCTTGGCCTCACATGGTTGATCTTGAGATTATGCCTCGGATTGAAAGTGACCATCGTCCCCTTAAACTATCAATAAATTATAGGGGCTCATGCATCAATGTGTTGATTTGCGATTCGGATTTTGCGAAAATTAGAGAATCTCTAATTCCGAATCGCAAAACGGAATGCATCATCATTATTGCGAATTTTTACCGATTCGGTAAAAATCGCAGATATGTACGAATCGCATTAATTTATGCGAATAAATTGCGAATTCGCATTTTGCAATATCGCAAAATTGGAATTCGCAATTTATTCGCATGTTCATGCATCACAGCCCAGCCACACCCAGGAAGCCAGGAGCCTAATTGCACACACCTGCCAAGCACATTCAAACTGAAAACAGGCAGTTGGTGCATTCAGCTCTGTTTGTCTGCAGTGGAGGAGTGTTTTGGAGTGCTGCTGTTGGAGAAATGGAGCCAGAAACTGCCAGTCAGGATGTACAAGTCAGAAAAAGGAAAATCAAGTTCAGTGAGCAAGAACTGGAGATACTCATTGAGGAGGTGACTTCACACCACGACCAGCTGTTTGGAAAGCTCTCTTTGAAGGTCCCTGAGGCTGCAAAAAGGAAAGTGTGGCTAGGCATACAGGCTAAAGTGAATGCAGTGGGGGTTGCCCACCGCGACATCACCAACCTACAAAAGCGTTGGTACGATTTACGCTCACGAGCAAAAGACAGTATAGCGTCCAGAATGAAGAGTAGTTTGAAGACTGGTGGTGGCTCCCCTGACAATAAGGTCACAACTCCCCTTGAGGATTTGGTTGAGGGGACACTTGTTGCAGAAGCTGTTGTTGGAGTGACCAACATAGACACCTCTGAGCATGCTGGCACTTCTCAAGGTAAGATTAATTTTTTGGGACAAATGCTAACTTAACTTACATTGGCCTGCAGGATGTATTTAGTCATGTGTTTGATGTAGTGACATATAATTGTAATCTTCTGTTACATCATAACTTGCATAGCACTAGTGTAAAAGGCAATTTCATTGAACAGTGCAATGCATCATGGAAGTTGTAGTTTTTAGGTGTAAATCATTATTCATCAATGCAATATGTACATTGTCAGTTTGCCTACCAAATAATTGTTACACACATGGTAAATGAAGATTTAAAAGGCGTCCTTCTTCTGGAAAACATTGTCTTTATTACAAATCTTTTTTCTGAGAAGACATTACATTGATTTCATGCTTCATTTTTCAAATTATAGATGTACTAAAGGCTAATGAGGCAAACCCTTTTGATGACATCAGCATGGATGTACATAGCCATTCAGACAATAACACCATGAGTTCCTCACCCTCTGCGCATGTTAAAAAAATCAGAAAGTCAGTGCGGAAAGTACTTGAATCAGACTCTGAGCAAGATGCCAATGTCACGGAATATGTGGTTGAAGATTCTGAGAAGGCTGCCACTTCCAAAGAAAACTTCAGTGGTCGTAGAAAAATCCAAGAATTCTACCGAAGAAGGCCTCGCACTACAAATCCAAATGACTCCACAGTGGATGATGTCCATGCTAGTACAGTAGAACTCAAATTATTGAAAGTCCAGCGTCTTCAGGGGAAAGACCTGAGAGTGATAAAGGGACAAATGAGTCACATAGTGGGAGACATCAGTGGAATAAATAAGAGCTTGAAAACATTATGCAAGGTCATTGAAGGGGCACATACTGCCTCAAATCTGAATTCAGAGCGTGTAGCAAATGCATTGGTCACATTAACTGACCTTTTCCAAAGTCAAAACATTGCCAACTGCAATAGACATTTGAGAGCTGTTGCAAGTATGCACACATATGCCCGGGCTCTGAATAGGGTGACCAGCAGCAATGCACGTGTCATAAAGCACACAATGCGCATGCAAAAGGGCATCGAAAAGTGTTGTGCTGAACTATGTGAAGGATTGAAAAATATTAAAAGAGGGGATCATGTGCTGCCAACTGATGACAGCAAGAATGCAGCTTTTGAAGGCAATGTGATCAATGAATCTGCAGGAACCAGTGTTGCTGCACACACAGATGACGTGTGTGAAAGGCGTAGTAAAAGAGGAAAAGAAATGTATATTTCCCCATGCATGGTTTCTGATTCCGTGAAAACTAAAGCTTTAGGTTTGCGTGGAAGGAAGAAGTGATTACTTGTAATTGTTGCCTTTTATTTTACACATTTTCAATGTTCAATGATATGGACTAAGAATTACATTAGGCCAATTTCTTGAATTGTTTATCTTTTGAGAAAGTCTTTTTTTGCATATTTTTTACAAACTACTACTGTGTGCAACATGGTTTATTAAAGTGTTCACCTTTTGAAGCATCAAAATATGTTTCCTACCTTTTATTAAAAGTAATGTTGTGTGATTTCTTCCCTTCTTCTTCTCCCTTCCGCTGCGTCCGGTCCATGAACTCTTGCATGTCGTTGTTGTGGCTGGTTGAAATTATTTGGTAGCAAATCATCCTCATGTAGTTCAAGGCCTCTCCTAGTTGCTAGGTTGTGCAACACTGCACATGTTGCAACTATTTTGCAACACACATCAGGCCGATATTGCAAGGCTCCTCCAGTCTTATGCAGTATTCTGAACCTGGACTTCATGACCCCAAACGTCCTCTCTATTATGCTGCGTGTTGAGATATGGGCCTTGTTGTACAGTTGTTCTTTGCGGGTAGTTGGATTCAGGTATGGGGTGAGAATGTAAGACCTCAATCCATATGCACTATCTCCTACATTGATAGATGACATATGTAAGTAAAACATCACAGACATTGCAATGGATGTCAGAATCATTACAATTTGCATTAAATTAAATAATAATTACCTAACAAATATCCATCTCCAAATTCTCCAGCAAGTAGGCGATCATGAATGGCACTATGTTTGAAAATATAAGAATCGTGGGCACTACCTGGGTAGCTGGCAACTAAGTCAGTGATGATTCCTTTGGAATCACAGATTGCTTGTATATTTAAAGAGTGGTAACTTTTTCTATTTCTGAAAACATACTCATTAGCAGCTGGTGGACAAATGGGGACATGTGTTCCATCAACACATCCTATGACATGTGGGAAGTGTGCCACGTTATAAAAGTCTAACTTGGTCTGCATTAACTCCTGATGCGTTGAGGGGAAAATTATGTGGTGATTGATCCTATGGAGCATTGCATTCAGGAAGTCATTGAAGAATCTAGACAATGCACTCTGTGACACACCCCCTGCAACTGCTATTACCCCTTGGAAGGAGCCAGAGGCTAAAAGGTGTAGACAACATAAAACCTGCACATGGGTGGGTATGGCTTGAGTTCTACGCGTCTGCCTTTGCAGTATGGGGTCCAACTCTGCAATTAAATCAATGATAGTGTCTGCATTCAGTCTATACTTATCATATATGTCAGCCTGTGTCTGCCCAAGCAAAGTAATGCGCAACCTGAAAACCCTTTCACTGAGTTCTCTGCTCCTCCTCCCTGCTGTTCTCATCCGCCATCTACGTGCTAGGAAAATTGCTGCTGCCATCCTGGAAGGGATCCAGAGTCATTCTGAGGTCCCTTTTATAAGTTGCTAATCATTTCAACATGTGTTGGTTTGAAAAAAAAATTTACCACCTGGTCTCACTTCTTCTTATTTTTGCACTTCCTAAATGTGTTTTCTGAGAATTACTGACATGTGCGAAAATTGATGCATTCCGTTTTTCGCATTTTTTTAAGGAATCGTAAAATTTACGATTTTTTAACGAATCGCAACAAGGATTGCGAGTTTCTAAGGAATCGCAATTGAATTTGCATTTTTTTAAGGACTCGCAAAAGTAATTGCGATTCCAAAATGGACAAAAAAATGATGCATCTCATTTTCAGATATTGCATTCGCAAACGGCCGATTTTTGCGATTCGCACCGTTTGCGAATGCAAAATCTGTTGATGCATGTGCCCCTTAGTTTGTTGTTTTGTGTTGGCCTGGAGAATGAGCGCTGCCCTTTGGTCACTTGTACTAATGATTTACCATTAGTAAGCAATAACAGACGTTCTTTAAAATGGGCCCACTTATTAGATAATAGGGAACTACTAGTGGGCATCTACAAGTTGTTTGTTGATACGTTTTCCAGTGACATAAGTAAATTGGCAGGTGGCAATGATTTTATTGACCTCCACAAAGGGTTTTTTATATCATTACTGCCCTTTGTGTCCAAAATGCCCAAAAAATTGACCCAAAGCAAAATTAGCGCAGTTGGCACGCAACCCTGGTACAACAAAGATTGTCGCAAAAGCAAGGCCCTATTAGTAGAGGCAATTAAATCCAAAATTCCTGAATCAATTAGGGCATCAAGGAAGGTCTATAAGAAATCCCAGGCAAAAGCGAGAGCTAAGTGGGATGAGGAATGTTGGGAAAACATGTTATTGGCAGCTAGGGCTAAGGATAATATAGGATTCTGGAGATTAGTAGCTAACGGGAATCATGCAGGTAGATTGGCCCAGGACGTGTTCATTGACGAACAGACCTGGGTCACACACTTTACTCACCTATATGAAATTCCTGATACCATTGAGGTGAATGTATTAGACTATTCCCGGTATACAAACAGTGCAGAAAACCTGATGTTCTCTTTAGAAGAAACAGCACTAGCCATTAATTTAGTTAAAAACGATAAAGCACCAGGCCCAGATAAAATTCCTGGTGATCTTTACAAGCACGAGATCCATGTCTTGGCACCATACATAAATCGGCTTTTTAATCTTCTGTCAAACGGGGCAGATTTACCTGATAGCTGGAGGGGTGCGGAGATTATTTTAATCTTTAAAAAGGGCGATAGAAATGATCCATCCAACTATCGTCCGATAAGTTTAATGGACATTTTACAAAAACTATTTGCAAGGCATATTTTAACGCGTATGAACACGTGGATGGTTGATAATGCCATCCTTACGAAGTTCCAGGCTGGGTTTAGGTGCAACATTAGTACAATTGACCAAGTTTTTAGATTTTGTTGTCTTTATTGGAAATATGTTTTATTAAGGAAAGGTCATATTCATGTTGCTTTTGTTGACCTTAGGGCAGCTTTTGATTTAGTCTTACGTGATCGTTTATGGAACTCTCTGCATATGCCGGGGCTGCCGGGTTGTCTTCTCCATCAGATTATAAGGCTATATGACAATAATTATGCCAGAGTGTGCTGGGGTCAAAATGGGGACTATCAAAACCAATACCTATTAAGCGGGGAGTACGCCAAGGTTGCGTGCTGGTGCCCACGCTCTTTTCCCTATTTGTTAATGATATACCAGCTTATCTGGACAAATGTAGCAACGACTCACCAAAATTGAATGGTACAAGGGTACCCGCACTCTTATTTGCGGACGATACCATCTTGATCTCGCAGACGCCCAAAGGTCTTCAAACCCTTTTAAGCAGATTCCAACTCTACTGCAATGAAAAAGGGCTTGAGATAAATGTGAAAAAAAACAAATGTATGGCCCTAAACCCCCATAAATCGTTTACGGGGAACTTTTTCCTTAACAACAAAAAACTAGAACTTGTGTCCAATTTTCCTTATTTGGGAGTTTCCCTAGATACAAAAAACTCATGGAATACTCAAATTGAAAAAAGTAAAACCATCTTAACACAGAACTCCTTACCAATTTTAAAGAAACATGGGGCGAGCAATAACAAAGCAATATCACCAGCACTAGAAGTATTTAAATTTAAGGCCCAGTCTGCAGCTCTTTATGGGGCAGAGAACTGGGGTCCAAAAGCTGGGAATCTTTTCCTAAAGAGTGAAAACAACTTTTACAGAAGTATACTACGACTACCCAAATGTACCCCACTTCTACCATTATTGTTAGATCTAAGTGCAAAACGTACAGACCATCTTGCGCTTTTACGTCCACTTTCTTACTGGGTGAGACTTCGGTGTACAGTAGAACTTGGTAGAGATTCTGTAAGGCTTTTGGTCAGTTATAGCACTGGGTGCACTGCCTGTTTATGCGCACAAAAGTATAAGGTACAAGATTTCTCAGGTGCAAATCGGCGAGTGGGAAGGCCTTAAAACCACTCAGATTGAGTAGATAAACTACCAATTTCCTGACTGACTGGGTTGTCGATGCACTCAAATCACAGTATACAGATTGTTATGTAACAATACAACATATAGTATAGAACACAGAATGACAGAAGTCTTTAACAGAAACTCCAGTGGAAGGGTAAATCGTGGAGTCTTTTAATGGAGTATACAGCCAGCCGACACGTGTTTCATCGCACTCGCGATTCCTCAGGGCTAGATGGCTGTTTCAAAATCAGAAGGTCGCACAGCTGGTGGTAATTCCGACCCAGCCGGGCCCGTGACCGTTGGTGTGCAAACGAAATTGAGAAAACAGGGTAAGGTTCTCAGTTCAATGTTTTGTATATCTAGTTCTGTGGTGCCCGGAGATCACAGCGTTTTCGATTCAAAGTGTTGAAAACGTAGAACATGGTACTGTTCTATTTAAGTGTACTGCTGTGCGTTCATGTCGGGTACGACTTGAAAGAATGGCGGGAAACCCCAGGCTGTGTTAACGCGGGAGCGGCGTGTAGCGCGTCCTCTCTCCGGGCTGTGTTCCTGTTTGGACAGTAGAACTTGGTGACTACAGAGATGGACTCCTTGAAATAAAGAAGTTGGACCATTACAACCTGAACCCTTGGCTAAAGCATGTCCAAACCTGGCTATGTAGGATTGGGCTTTCACACTACTGGGAGGAACCTCAATGCCTCTCTTATAGTTGCAAAAAAGTGGTCAAAACCAAATTTTGGGCGTACATAGCACAAAATCTCCCAAATAGCCATACAGGGGGTTCCATCACTAGGAACTTTTTGGTATTCAAGGACTCACCATACTTCGAGCATTTCCTCGATGAGGTCCAACCTCCACTTGCAAAAAGTCTCTATCTTAAATTTAGATACGGAATACTCAAAACTAATGTAATGATTGCTAGCTGGTCATCCACGATGATGCCTCCAAGAAATACGAGGTGTATGTGTTGCTCGTCTAGCTTAAAAGAGGACAATGTCCTTATCTTATTTTTTTGTGGTGCGTACTTATTGGCAAGGAAAAAATGGATAAAGCCACTGTGCAATGGAATTGGTGTCCGTTCTCACGTTGAAGCATACAGGATTATTAAAACCGACTCCAGACAAATGGTTGTTTACCGTGTAAGCAGATTTCTACTGTCGGTATGCTTCACTGGTAAAAAAAATGGGCTTCGACCTATAATTGGTTTGATCTGTGCATATATATCTATGATGAGTAAGGCTGATTTGTATCTTCTTTTTATTGGTTGTACTAATGAAATGCTCCTAGTAACCAAATGTATGGCCATGTACAATTGTTTTTAAATTGTTTATAGATGCCTTTTTAACTAATTTAATGTTTTTATCGTACTCCTGCAAACCCAATTCTTCATCATGTAAATTGTCCTTTTTCTATTGTGAAATGTACTTTGGTTTTATGTATCTTTTATGGCCGTAATGTGCCGAAATAAAGTTTAATAAATAAATATAAGAGGCAGAGCTCATCTGAGGTATTATGCAAAAGGGCCATTTGACACTCTGAACAGGAGCTATATTTTGCATCTCTTTAGCCATATACCATCTTTGGCCACATTCCAACCAGACAACCTTGAGTGGATAAGATTCTGGAATATGCAAGGACACACTCATGGTGAATCTACCCTGCTGAGATTTTGGCAACAGAGCCATCTACTCTCAACACTGAAAGGAAGCACCACAGCTTACAAATTAGGGACTAGACATTCAACCCCCTGCCTGGAGAAATATCCGCATGTCTTGCATCCTCCCACACACGGTATAGAGGTCCATTCGGTCTTGCGCGGAACAAACCGCAACAACCACAGTGGGAGGATGCAGGTAAGTAGGATCTGCCTTTATGTTTACCCCCACTTTTTGCCTGGTGCTAAGCAGTTTTTGACTAGTCTGACTGGGATCCTGCTAATCAGGACCCCAGTCTCTCTGCTTTCTCCCTTAAATTGTTATGTTCAGTACTTAGGTACATCCCAGATTGGATACTGGGGTACCCCTATCAGTCCCTAGTATATGGCACTAAGGTACCCAGGGCATAGGCACCCCAGAGGTCCCCCGTGGGCTGAAGCCACCCACAGGAGACTATTCAAAATGGAACTACAGGCCTGCCATTGCAGCCTGTGTAAGATGTTGCTAGCACCATTTACTAAAGATATAGGGCTCCTACATCTAGGATCACTGCACTTAAAAACTAAAAGTCACCACTAAAGCAGGCCTTTGCAATCCTAAGGCAAGGTGCTTGGTTTTATGTGTGAGGGTGCCCTAGCATGAGCAGGACACCCCTACAGCCTACGGAGTGGCACTTCGTAATCATGCGATGACCATCTCAAAACTGGCTGCAGCTAATCCTATCTTGTTTGGTATCAAACATTTTAGAATCATACCCCCACACCGTAAACAGTGTGGGAGGCATGATTCCAAGCAATGGAATAGCCCTCTGTTAGGCTCTCTATATTACCAGTACCGGTCTTCTAGACCCGGACAGCACAGATGGTTGCTGCCGACCAGAGACACTATTCTGCCCTCCTGCTGCTGAGCCAATCTCAAGCAGGGGAAGGCAGAACAATAGGCATCCTGTCAGAGGGAGGTGTGACCACCTCCCAGACAGGATTTAGTGTAGTAGGGCAGGGTGGGTGCACTTGCCAGCGCAACTAGTTCTGTATGAGGAGCATATTTGCTGTCCCCATACATAGTCCAGTTCAAATCAGCTCCAGGAGCCATTGGCTCCCGCACTGGCGTGAAACTGGACAAAGGACATAGGAGTAACCTCTCCCCTGTCCACACCCTCCCCTGAATTGTCCCAACCCTTTCCTGAGGGTACTTAAGGGCGAACCTGATTCGTCGTGGGACACAATTCAATTCAGACACCACTTCAACTTCTACTGTCTGGGCACTCTGGACTTCACTGGGCTTTGTTTGGGCTCGACTTTGTCTCCCTCTCAGTCTGTTGCAATGGCTGTGCCTGTGCACCATACAGGAACCTTCCAAGGCCTGTGGGCATCAAAGACACCTGAAGGCATCTCCCTTGAAGTGAAGGAGTCCCTTCCATGCATCTGCAGGCACCACAACTAAGCTGACCATTCTGCTGATTCTGAACTCCTATGGACTTTGAAAGGTTCAACAACACAGGTGGTTGTTCTCCACAATTTTCTAGGTCTGCCCTGACCTCTAACCAAGTTTGAGGCCAGTATCCCTCATGGAAGTTGCAGGAACTGAACCCTTGTGCACTTCATCAACTTGCTGTTGCAAAGGCTTGTTGGTTTCCTGATTCCAAGAAGATCTTCGGGCTCCAAGAAGCCCCAACCTCAAGCATCCCCAGTAACCAGAATCTTTGGTCACACCGCATCGTTTGAATCGTGGCCTCCATCTTTTGTTGAGCTGCTTGAGGTCCTCTTGTGACTCCGGTGCCTACGTCCTGTGGGTCCATTTGAGGGTTACCTTTGCTTCTTTTGGGCTCCCCTGATTGCTTGGGCCTGGCCTGACTCCCCTGCTTGTGGTGAGTCCCCTGGTCCTTGCTGGTCCCGACACTGCACATTGGTCGACTTCTGCATTGGTTGCTTTTGCCAAGGCTTGTTGGTGGTCCCGCCGGACACTGACCCCTCAGCACTCGACATCCGATGTGGGACAGCTCGTGCATGGCTCCTGGACTTCCTAAGCATCACCTGGTCATCACAGCTGCAGAGTCAAGGTCCTTATCAACTCTCCTGCAACTCCCGACATTGGTGGGCATTAGTCTTACAGATCTCCTGGTCACTCCTGAGTGGTATAGACTTGTGCTTGTTAGTACCTCTCAACTACAATCCACTTTCAGATTCCATCAGACACTTTCTCCTTCTTCAGCGGCGACACCTTCCTGAAGTCCTCCGTTGAGTTCGACAGCAGTTTCCGATACCACTTCACACCTATGCACCCGACTTCCCTGGTGTAGGTAACGTGGATACTAGGGTATCCACGGGTGGGGTGGCTCTCCAACCTTCTGTCTTCCACAGGGTCTCTTCAGGGTCCACTGAGAAGATTCCTTAATATGTAAAACTCAAACTGCGACTTACACATTGATATGTATGTACAGAGCCCACGGTTTGTTCCCACAATGGACCCGCTTTCCATGGGGTTCCTAGACACTCCCCTTTTGTGGTTGCTTGGGTACCCAGCACTTCTATGTCCTCTCGACATTGTCTTGACCCAAGTCGTGGCTCATATACCACTTTCGTAGTATATGGTTTGCCCCCCCTTTGGTCCACTGTGTATTTGGTGCTATTTACTTGATTTCTTTGCAAAGTATTGTGTGCATTGTGCATATCTCTGGGTAAGAGATATCTGTATGTGTTAGAGAGTATTATATAATAAATACTTATTTTTATAACTACCTTGTGTGGTTCTTTTTCACTTAATCTATACATACAACATTGTGTTCTGGTTAAACAAGCTGCTTTACACTCCTTCTGGACTCAGACTCAAGGCTGCTCTCCATAGCTACCACTTATACAGCTTTCTAGGGTTGTCTAAGACCTTCTAAATCACCATAAGGGTTGTCTGGACTGGTGCAGGGTGTTCACTTACATCATATACCAGTCCAGCTTCTCACAGAGAAACTCCAATGCCTTCCAAGAATCTCCAAATAAACCAACGGGCTGCACACCTTTGGACCCCATTAGGGGGCCCAATGGAGAATGGAAGCCAGCACAGGTGTCATTCTTAGCAATGAGCCCAGACAGGCAGAACCGAAACGCCCTAAGCAAGAAGGCTGCACACAAAAACTAACAACAATTTCATGGAACGTAGCAGGGGTCAAAATAATTCTTGAAGAAAAAGCTGCTTTTGATTACCTTTTTTATGGTGACATTTTGTGTCTCCAGGAGACATGGGCTATGAAAACTACGCCGCTGGTAGGCTATTACGAATTTCATTGAGCTGCCTCAAGACGCAACATATTTGGGTGACCATCAGGCAATCTCTCCATCTTAATTAAACCGGCCCATAAAATAGTCACCATTGAAATACCACCCGAGTCGCAAGCCCTTCAGGTTCTCCTAATTAAAGGCATAAAGTTCAACTTTCAGCCCCTATGTATGCTGTTTGTAATGGCTATCTGAACTTCACACCGCGCCTGAAGAAACAGGCCATGCTCCTCTTAGTAAATACGGTTGATGACCTGCTGCCCTAATATGAATCACACCAGTCAATTATAGCCAGGGACTTTAATCCCAGGGACTTGGGCAAGCCTCTACATTTACGCAGGCAGTCAGGTGTGGCAGCACCCCTACATGCACTCCTCTCCAAATATAACTTCAGCTAGTCGCAAGTTATAAAGGATGCTCACTCACCCCACTGGCACCCAACCCCCACATTTAGGAATATCTCCACAATAGACTACATCTTTATCAGCATAGGGCTGGACTCTATATTTCAAGATTTTGAAACTGACAATAGGGAGGGGAGCAATCATAGACCTTTGGGCATAACTCTCCATCTAGTCTCCACCGATTCCCCTTCAATACTGCCGTTCGGAGAACCAACAGGGGAAGAATGCCACAAAGTCTTATATAGAATTAAATGGTCTGCCAAATTAGGGTTGAAGCTCCAAATCTGAATAGAGGGAAGAAAACCACCCACTATACTAGACAGATCAAAATCACCTTCCGAGCACTGGGAGGACCTAGTATTGGACCTTCAGTAGGCAATGGGGAATGGACAACAGAAACCTTTCAGTGGTTTAATTCCAACACAGACCCATCGCCATTCCAAGGAGCTAATTGCCTGCAAACGGTCCCTCTAGAGAGCCTTTGCCTGCCAGAAGAAGAAGCAGTACACCAGGCAAAGCTAAAACCATCTTAGGGCAATCTATAAGCATAAAATATTGCAGCACAAAAGGGAGCACAATGAAGCGAAGTGGCTCAGGGTTTTCACAATACTAAAAGATAAAAGACACATTAGATTGTGGAGGCACATCAACTGGCTGGATAATCCAGGGCCCACAAGGGAAAACAAAGTGGTGGAAAAGGATTGGATGAGTCACATGGAGCGGTTATAATCATATGGCCAAGGAATAGCAGCAGTTTCTTCTCTACCCATTAAAACTTTAGAATTTGGGACCCAACGCATGATGATAATCACAGAAGACACAGTAACTGCCACAATCAAGAAAATGAGGAAAGATGGGGCCCCAGGGCCAAATGGGATTCCGGCCTCTGTGTATAAAACAGAGCCAGACTTTTGGCAGCCCATCTTAACGCCACATTTCAATCACGCTTCTGCTACTGCAATAATCCCTGACTCCTGGAGGGGTTGCATCCTTTTTTTCATACATTAAAAGGGGACCCGCTCTAACCCAGCCAATTACAGGCTTATAGCTCTACTTGACTTGGAAGCAAAGGCGTGTATTCTTCTCAAAGAACTGTAAACATGGGCAGAGGAAAAGGGCATTTTACTGCTTTACCAATCCGGGTTCAGGGCCAAGAGCTCAACAATGGACATCATCTTAGCTCTGGCTCACCTATCAGCACAAGCAGCCAGGATGAAGGACCCACTCTTATTCTGCTGCTTCATTGATTACAGCACTGCCTTTGACCGGGTGGACCGGGAAAGTTATGGGGGAGGCTAGCTGGCTGCGGAATCTCGCTCCTGCTTCTCAGGGCAATTACATCACTGTAACAGGGAACATGGGTCTGGGTTAAACCAGGCCCCTCCACTGTCATCACCCGTGTCCCTATGAATAACTGGATTAAGTAGGGCTGCGTGCTGGTTCCTCTCCTTTATAACCTTTATACTGCAGATAAGGGAGCAGATCTGGAAGGATCCGGACTAGAAACACCAAGGTTGGGAAGGATGCACCTTCCCATTCTCCAGTACGCTGACAATACTATCATCCTGGATCACACCAAAATTGGCCTGCAGAGAGCCATCAAAGCACTTCACTATTACAACCAAGTTAATCATCTTGAGGTGAATCAGGGTAACACTAAGGTTGTCATATTTGGGAAATTCCCACACAAAAAACAACTTCAAAGGCAGATGGAAGACATCCAGATTCTGACAACTTCAGCCTACAACTACCTTGGAGTATGGCTTCCTGAAAGCGTGAAAGCCCCAAACCGGCCGTCCACCCACAGCACCTTAGAACAAAGGCCATCACTGTTATCCACTACTGATGCGTCTGAGTAACCTATCACAAAGCCCAACTGCAGAGCCCATGCTGACTTTTTTAAGAGCAAAACTCATCCCGGCCCCCAACTATGGACATTTTGCATTCCCCGGCACCTTGGACATATTTATAATAAACTCCCAGATTAAGGCATATAAAAGAACTCTACTCTTCCCTCGACAGGCAAGAAGAACATGGTTGAGACTGGAGCTAGGCCTTTGGTGCCCGGGCCTCGGGTGCCCTGTCCTCGTGGGCCATGGTAATCTAGTAAAGTTCTATCTCAGGGTCTTGCCGGCCCCAGAAGCTTCACTCAAATACGATTTGATAGCCATCTTTGATGCAACAGGATCTCCCTGCCATCTACAGTTAGCAACAGCAATAAGCACTCAGAAAATCAGGACAGATAGCCTGCATGTCCAGGAAATCTCTTACTCTGCTTGGAAAAAAGTCTTAAACGGGCAAGTGCAATTAATGTCGTTTGAATGGGACATTGGCAGTCTTCGACCTAGCATCCTTATTGAGGCACTCGATGCATCTTATTCCACTGGGAAGGCACAGCCATACTTTAACCAAGCACTTTCTATTCAGGTTCGTACGAAAATTCTTTTAATTTGTCTAACTGCACTGCCAATTTCAGACTTCAATCCTGGTTGATCTTGGAAGATGAGATAACCCCATGCAGGTTATGTAACTATCAAAAAGAATCTGTTGTGTTGCTGTCCCAAATTGTCAGAGGAACAACACCATCTGCTTCTCCCGCTATGTTGTTCAAAAGAAGTTAAGTGCTGTAAGGAGGCGTTGAATATGTGCTTTACTGAAAATATACCAAGCACTTTAGAGAGACTGGGACATTTATGAGTTTTATTTGTTTTCCACTTAATGAAGCAAGGAGGACAAAAGCCAATGGCCACAGAACCCAGAACAGCACCCAGTAGCTAGCTTTTAGGAGAGCCACCAATGGGAACTGACAAACTCTAGAGACTCATGCAGCATCCTCCAATGTCAAGTGGCCCTAGGATATGGGGATTGCTAACCCAGAAAATATGATAATCTGCTGCACACAGTATACCCAGCACTACTAGAAGGATGGCCTATTAGCATACATACAGCACTTTATCTTTTTATTTGTAAAATATTGAACAGTGTTTTTCTTATCACGTAGGGTTGGTTTTAACTCTTCTTTTTTTATGAAACTATTTAGTCAACATTGCTTTTAAATTCTTGAAACTCCATTTTGGTTGTAATAGGCATTGTTTTAGTCCAAGCAAACATGTATTGCACAGTTCTTAGTCATGTAATGGTTTTAATTAATCAAACATGAATGAATTAAAACAAATAGTTCTGAGATGCCATTTTGACTTGGCAAACTAAACATTTTGCCAGGCCTAAACCTTCCATTTTAATACATATAAATCACCCTTAGGTAGGCCATGAACAGCCCAGAGGGCAGGGTGCAGTGTATTGAAAAAATTGGACATGCACTTTAAAACTGTACATGTCCTGGCAGTGAAACACTTTACATTTTTTTCCCACTACTGCAAGGCCAACCTTTCCTGTATGATAACTTGGGTTTCCTTATTACATTTAATAAGTGATAACTTTCATTTGGAAGCAGGTAGATAGGTTGACTCTGGTGTCCTAATAATTGTGATTGAAAGCTCTCGTTAATGGTAAAGTCAGATTTTGAGTTACAATTCTCAAAATGCCATTTACAGAAAGTTGGTATTGAAATGGCTGGGCCCATAAGTTCTAGATCTGTTCTATATTCACAATGCGATGGTTCTCTTTTGCAGCATTAAAGCGTAGAAGGGAGAAAATGTGTTATTAAGACCAATCAATTAAACAATGATCCTCGGAGGCACATAGAAACCACAGACCACCAAGTAAGGATTAGTTAGATTTATTACAAAGACAAAAATAACTGAACATAAAGACACCTCAAGACTAAGGTATCAAAATAAATTGGATTAATCATGAAACCAAATCTGCGTATCCAATTGAGATGATGGAGCATGAATACTACAATTTATTCAAGAAGAAAAAGGCAGAGGATCATAAAGCATGAATACAAGTTTTCCTGCATCGAGTGTTGATGAATATACAACAATAATCTGTCCATTTTTTAACGCTAAAGTGGCATCCTACTTAAGCAATTTCAGGAAGACGGATAAAAAGGTGTCAACATGTAGAGTCTTCCAAAAAAATCTCTCCACCATCAATGGTTCAAGTAGCATAAAGCTACTAAGACAGAGCTTATTCTAAGATGTTCTCTCTCTAAAGGCAAGGAAGAAGTGGGATCTCTCTCTACTCCCAGCAACACAAATTCATAGGTAACTTTCCCAAGATTCTTTGCAGATGGCGTGATTCTTTGCGGATCACGCCATCTGCACTGGGTACGATCCTGGAGGTAGTTTTCCGTGGGACAACGGTGTTCTTTTGTTGCTACAAATTTTCCTTGGTTCCCAGGCCTTCTCCTACAGGAAGTACAACAACCTTCCTTTGTCGACTCAAGCCACACAATTGTAACTTCTTCTCTCCTTGCCTGACTAGTAAAACAAAGACATTATTCTAGCTAACAAGAGTGATTCGTTCACCTGCAACACAAAAGATGAGAGAGAACAAATTCCACAGCACACATGAAGTTTGTCTTTTTAATCCTAACTGTATTTCAGGACTACAAGATTTAGGTAACATAAGAGAACATCATATGAACATTTAGTACATGCATAATTGCCAGTTTCACAACATGCGTTCTTCACGTTGATGTTTTCTGCTAGTTACATTGACCTTCTACGTTAATTCTTCATGTTATTTTTTAAATGGCCTAAATACATCACTTTTCAAGTTAATACATTATAAAAATCTAACACTTCATGTTAATACGACAAAAGATTATATGTGGGTGAGCTCTACAGGTGTGATTATGGGCCACTCCTACAAACAGAATGTGATTTCTGCCACATCCGCTTTTCTGGTCCCAGTCATTTGGTGCCTGCAGCTTGTCCCTGGGTCACATCACTAGGTGTAGCTTGCAGCTGGTCTTTGTTAATTGCTCATAGACATTGAGAAAAAGTAAAGATAGGTATTGGCAGGATGGGCAACTCTGACTTAACGATAGAGAGGACCTGTCACCTTCCACACTTCCACATCACAAAAGCCCTGCCAGAACACACTCACAAAGGGTTTGTTGCTAGTCTTTTGTGCCCCAGACAACCTGGGGCCAGGGAAGGGAGGAGGGGAATGCCTGGCACATCTGGTGGGTGCAAATATTCAGATTCTTCTTCTACATCAAAGTGGACAACAGGTATAAATAATGGACCCTCACACCCAACATTTCACTGCACATCTAGACCTTTAGAAGGCTCAGAAAAAAGGCTGCATTGCAGCTTTGCTGCAAGAGGAGCTGCCACTCTGCTGCCCTGCTTCCCTCCTGACTGAGCGAGAAGGACTGTACCTGCTACGGGAACACAAATGGGTGCCACTCCATTCCTGGACTCTTAGAAGTGGGCCCGAAGGTGGTCTGCCAGCCCAGCTATGGTACCAGCAGAACTGATGCAGTGTCATGCATTGTCTCCCAAAATGAGACATCGGTACTGCAGCACAACTAATCCCCACCCAAAACTCTGCCTCAGAACCATTGCGTGAAGAATCCCCAACACAGGATGATGCATCACAGACCCACAGCTCATGGAAATCGCCGCTGTGCAGCACATCTCCACACAAGAACCTCTCATCACCCGTCACAGCTCATGGACACCGCTGCTACAGGGCACATCTCCACATTACATCGGCTATCGCATCTCCCCGAAACCACTGCGGTGTGATGCATCCCCATGCAAGAACCTTGCATTGCACTATTTTCACTTAAATCTTTCAAATTGCATTCCGGTTCTAGTAATTGGATTTTTGCTGTTTTGTTCTTAAATTATTTATTACATTTTACTCTATTTTTCTAAATTGGTGTGGGTTTTTTCTTCTGTTGTGTTTCACTTTATTACTGTTTGAATGACTGCAAAAACACTTTCCACATTACCTCTAAGTTAAACCTCGCTGCTCTGTGCCAAGCTTCCAGGGGTTGAGCTCAATTTAATTTGGGGCTTGCTTGTGACTTCACCTTGACAAGGATTGTTGCTGCTGCTTGAGTAGGGTTTCAACCTCCCCAACCAGCAACCCAATGTCTTACAGACCTCACACTTTATAAAGTCTTCTTTGCTTGTGGATTATGCTGTTCTGGACACAGCCTCCATTGAACCCCAGCCTCTACGGCCATTCCCAAACATGCGCTCCAAGTTCATAGAGTCCCTATCCCAACCAGAACCTCTCTAATCTTGCCTGCTATGTAATGGTCTCTGATGGTAATCCGGCGCTATGCACCCAAAACCCTCACCTGTTATAATGGAACTGTGACAATAAAAGCCAAGAATAACCTTGGTTAGGTATACTGCTCGTACACCAAACACTATTTGGCTAACTCCGTTATGCTGCTTGCCAGTTAACTATCCATCCAAAGGGTGATAGCTAATGAGAGGGATTTGAGGTTTGATGCCATTATCGCTCACTTACTTATCAGCCAACAATACTTCTGGGGGGTTAGTCTGGCAACACAAATGAAGGTGAGAAGGCAAGAGGCAGTTTTATAAAGTTGCAATTGATGTGGTCTTGTGTAACATTCCTCCTTAGGTTTGGCCTATAATGTCTCTAGGGTACCTTTATCATTCCGAAACTTATGGCCCTCCAAATAAAGTTGCATTCCTTTTAGAAATGTTCCCTTATGTAGTCACCTGAGAACAATTGTGTTTCCTAGTTAAAGTATGAGCCTGCTGAATGTTACCCTTGTCAACGTTGCCTGTTGCCATCTAACACCTCTACCCTTTTTGTCCTGCCTGGTTCACTACTTCCTTTTCAGTGTATAAGCCAGTTCCTTTGAATTACGAATCTGTGAATCAGCCGAATACTCATGTAACTATTGGTAAAACATCCAGCAGTAGATCAACTAACAGGAGTATTATACTCCCTGTAATATTAATACCTTCTCCTCTTCACATAATTGCTCACAATCTTATGAATTGCCACACATAAAAATTTACCAGTTCACATTTGACTTTTTCCTAAAGCAGTTCTACATTTTTTGCAGTATTTACCTAGGGTTAGCCCATATCTTCTAATCACAGCATCCTTGAAAATTGGTTTTGTGGCTGTTATTCTATTTCATCACAGCTTCATTACTTCTTAGTAATATGCTCAGTAGGACAACTGATTTTGCTTTTGCTGCCCTCCTCAAATTCTGCATGGTACATGCTAATACAAAGTAGTTAATACAATTAAACTCATCAGACCCTAGGCAGTAGATGAGAACAGTACCATTAGGTATAAATGTGCATGGGGTGTTTCCTGCGACATTCTCTAATTCTAGCTTTTTAAGTTTCACACTATTTATAATTTCCCTCTCCTCCAACTGAATTGTTTGCTTGTCTTACCTTTCATCTAAAAATGTACTGTACTCATACTCTACGCTGAGTTTCTCCCTTAGAAACAACATCTTCTTTCTAGCCACCAACAGATCCTTTTCTAACTCCAGCCTTGTAATATTTAGCCCAGCAGTGTCTGAGGATCAGGGCTAAAAGCAACATTTAGTTTATGGCTAGTGCTCCCATAGATCTAAGTTCTTGATTCATCACTACAAATTCAGGCCAATCCTTGGGGTCTGTGTGACCCCTGGGCTGTTTGGCAAGGATTGAGTTAAGTATTGCTGCTGTCCTTGGAAACACAGGGACTTAGCTCACTGAATTGTCAAATGTCCTCACATTAGGCATTCGCTTTCAAGAGGCAGCGAAGCTGCAAAAGTAAGGCTCGCTCTCAGAGGGTGACCTTGGGTAGAACACGTAGGTTAGCTAGCCCAATCAAAATAAGTATATTTTTCTTTTTATGAAAGACTTTATTTGGAGTTAAGGAAATTTGCTTAGCAACTTCAGAAAGTCTACCTACATAAATCACAGTCGCAGCTAATGTATAACTAATTCTGTGCCTCTTCTGATCTACATGCACTGAGATATAAATACAGTTGCATGAAGAGAAATTAGGTTGCTACAACCAAAGTAGACTGTGTGATCACAACTTAAGCCTGAATTAGAGTTTGCTGTGATGGATATCCTGTCCACCTTATGAATTAGGATATATAATGCACTTTTAATAAGGTAGACGTTACATCTATCAAGCTTTGTGACAAGTTCCAATCCGTCAAATTCTAAATCAAGCCCTTATTCTTCTTTTGGTCAATAGCAGAACAAATGTGGGTTGCAGCAGAAAAGGGCTTGTGGTCCATCTGCATGCTGGTGCCACAGCTGTCAAGGAAAGTTGTTTATTGAGGCATGTGGTCTTCTTACAGGCAGTAGAGTTAATCACAGCAGCTCCTATAAGTAACAATGAGGTTCAAAGCCACATAGACTCTGCACAGGGGGTCATAGTCTGTCAAAGTGGCTCTTCAGTGCAAAAATTATCACACATGAACATGGAGTTCTCCCAGTAAGATTTAGTATGTCTTAATAGTCTTGAATGCAATAATGATAATTGAGGTACATAGGATTCTTACAGGTTGCTTTTCTTGCCAGATGCTTTCACACTGGACAATGATTACTGGTCATCAGTTTTGGCCCGCTCTGTTATTGAGCTCCTCATGGTAGGACTCAAGGTTACAGAACACCAACCCTATCGTAAGCAAGCCCTCCATTCTCGATAGCCTGCCTACTCTATGATATTTAAGGTACCGGCAGAAGAGGTCATGCACAGTCCTGGCATTATAGTCATTTTGTCTCCAAGGGAGGCAACCTTCAATTAAAAGACCAGCACTGGATTAGCCAACAGGCTAAGGATTTATATAGTACAATGGCAGTTGGACTCTGACCACTAGGCATCAAATTAGGTCCTGAAAAGTTGGGGAACAGGTGCTGATTATGTCAGAGTACATTTTGATTTCAGTTGTGTCACAGATGCATGGCAGTTAGCTACAGGGGAGCCGTCACTATCATGGATTTTACTGGAAACCAGACACCTTCTGGCCATAATGGGGATTTATTTTCTCACGTGAACAGGACACAATATGTAGGAATGGGCATGCAGCCATTCTCTTTGTCCAAGGTGTGCAGTCTTTTGGCCATGCCCTTTGCCAAAGTATTTGTTTAGTTGTTGCAGTTGTCATGCAAAAGGTTGAGAAGTTGGAAATGCCCCAGCCCAGGTTCAGTGAGCACAAAGTATCCTACTTGATCCATATGAAGGATGTAAATTCAGACTCAGACACATTAATTTGGTTTAAAACGTAACTCTACAGGGAGTGGGTAATCGAGAGAGCAGTGCGTGGGAGACATGTAGATAGAAAAGGATGCAGCAGCCCCAACTACCACTATTCTCTGTGGTGCACAATACAATATTATGAGCTACATGCACGCAGAGTGGATTGAAACATAAGGGTACCCTACTTCTCATGTATCCAAGCATGTGCATGCACACCTAATCAAATTGGTAGAAGACGAGTGCCTAATCATAAAATACTACACTGATTTACCACGGAGAGATGGCAGGCAGTCTATTCACTGGCCTGGAGGTAAAAAGGCTGCATCTCACTACTATAATTAGTTTCCACCAGCTGATAGCAGCTTATGTATTTGCCCATTATATGGTCCTGGGTGACTTGAACATACATTTGGATCAGGCAGATAGTAAGAATACGCAAGACCTGCTGGATGTGCTACAATTGGCTCAGCTCAATCAGCACGTTAGTTTTCCAATGCATCAAGCTGGACATGTACTTGATCCTATCGACACCAACTTCCCGATTCGACTGAAGGACCCTTGTCCGGTCACCTGGTGGCACCATTTTATAACTCACTTTTCTTGGGAAGTGTCCATGGCGGAGCCGCTAGCACCCTCAGGCTACAAATTAGCCTTTGCCGAAATTGATCCTTCTGAGATAAATCTGGCCTTGGCAGCCCCCAAGCCCAGAATAACAGGAGAGCTTGAGGATCACGTTGCAGGGTTTTTTAGATGGTTCTTGAGTGCAGTTTCCATGGTGGCCCCTGCACATTCCACCAGGCTGGCTAGAGAATACCCGTCTAAACCGTGGTTCAACCCATCTCTTACAGCTTTGAGCATGACTGTAAAATCCAGGTGGAGGAGTGGCTACTGCCCAGCCGAAAAGAGAAAGCTTAGAGATATGCAGAAGACATATTATGCAACGATCAAGTTGGCCAAAGGGCAATTCTAATCAGCTCGTATTGAATCTGCCAACAATAACTCTAAGGAAATGTATGTGATTGTTCAGAGTTTTATGTCTCCTGTGCCCAATTAAGTGTGTTGTCATCTCAGCCTTCTTGGTGCAACATCCTCTCCTACTTTTTTAGGGATAAGATCCTGGCTAATCAAGCAGCATTTACCTCCTGCAGTATCTGTTCGGAGGGATCTCTGGAGTGTCAACCTGTTGATATAGGTCACTTTTTTTGTCAGAAATTAGGCCGGTTGATCCTCTGTAATGTCTTAAAATTCTTAAAGGTCTAAAGTCTGGCTCGCCTTCGGACCCCTGTCCTGCTAGGATTCTGGCAGCAGTAGCTGAGGACCCTAACACAGAGGTGAACTCCATCATTAATTTGTCCCTCCAAAAAGTGGTGGTTCCTCTGGCCTGGAAGGAGGCCAAGGTCTTACCTCGCTTGAAAAAGCAGTCATTGGACCCCCTTTGTCCGGGGAAGTAACAGCCTATCTCCCTCCTCCCTGCATTGGCAAAGGTGTGTGAGAAGGTGGTAAACAAACAGCTCACCTATTATGTGTAATCTCGGTTCTGGGAGTCACACAGCACAGAAATGGTGTTGGTTGAGGTGGCGGAGGCTCTTCGGGACTGTCTGGATGCAGGCGGTAGGGCTGCGCTGATCTTGCTCGACCTCTCGGCTGCGTTTGACATGGTCCAGCACTCACTTCTTTTGTCACGTCTGGCCAAGATTGGTCTGTCGGGCACTGTGTGGGGCTGGCTTCGATCTTTCCTGGAAGGGCAGTCTGAGCAGTTCTGGATTCCACCGTCCTCTTCTTCCACTCAGTCTGTAACAACGGGTGGCCCGCAGGGATCGTCCCTTAGTCCCCTCCTATTCAATATCTATGTTACTCCTCTGATATATCTGGCAGAGGAGTTGGGGGCTAAGGTGGTGGCATACGCGGATGACACCCAGCTGCTTTTTTACTGGGACATAGGTACGGACTCTGTACTTTTGGCCCAACACTGCCTTTCATCTATCTTCAAATGGCTGGCGGAGGCAAGTTCAAGTGCAATAAAGGAAAATCAGAGATTCTGCTTTTTGATACATTTCCCCTCAACTTCACAGAGCAGCTCTGGCCTCCTGAGTACCCACTACCGCCCTCAACTGGGAAACCAGTAAAAAACCTTGGGGTCTGGCTCGCTGAAGGCCTTTCCTTTTCAGTACACATCAAGAACCTGGCGGGAGGCTGTTTCGGCCTGCTCAAATCTCTTAGAAGATTCTTTCCCCTCCTGCCGCTTGCGGCGAGGGAAACGATCACCTGTGCGTTGATCTTGTCTTGGCTTGATTACGGCAATGCCCTTTTTGCTGGTATCCCGGACTACCAGCTGAAGAAGTTACAGGTGGTCCAAAATACCACAGCTAGACTCTTATTGAGTCTATCGGCGGGGGACAGTGTGCATCAGCAGTTGCGCTCTCTCCACTGGCTGCCCATGCCAGCCAGAGTGAAATTTAAACTACTGATCTTGGCTCACTGTGCGCTCCATGGATGCGGCCCTCTTTACCTGCAGAGGCGTTTATCCTTCTATGTTTCCGCGCGCTCCCTGCGCTCTTCATCCTATTGCTTTGCCCAGGTCCCATGCTTCAAGCGTCAGAGGATAGGGGTCTGCTCTTTCTCTGTAATAGCAGCTGTCGCATGGAATGCCCTTCCCCTGGTCCTGCGTGCCATCCAGGATCCAGTCATATTTAAGAAGAAATTGAAAATTCATTTATTTACCTGAAGCCTTACCCTGCTGGTCTCGCGCCGGAACACATATGAGTAGCCATGCGTGTTATAAATCTATATAACATAACCTAACATAGTAGTATTGCTGCTAGTAGTATTATGACCTGGTTGTAATTGACATATCCATTTATCCTTCAAGGAGTACCCCTACCACCCAGCAGAGCCTTTCAGTGTTGGAGAACAGAAACTGGATTTGTCCAATTGATAAATATGGATCAGGTTGTTACATGGACACTAAACATTGATTACCCTACAAGGGAGCAAATTCTCACTAGCTAATAGGGCTCCCTGAGTTGTGATTACGGTTAGTCTGTAAGAAAATAATGAAGGCAGTGGCAGCTCCTCCGCTAAGGTAGGTGAATGTCGCCCACACAGAATTAAAGGAAAAATAAAATGATAAAAACACGTTATTATCATTTTCTTTTTATTATGGAGCCAGTTTAGGGTGGGCGGAGCTGGACTATGTGACATCGGAGCAGGGAGGAGGAGTAGTGGTGGGCACCATCTTGGACTGGCCAAACCGGCATGCACACTTAGCATTCCACCACCTGGCTGTGTTGTACAGCAGGGTGGAGAAATGACACAGGCTCTAAGTCCCTCTCTGAGCACCGAACCTGGGCGCTCAGACCAATCCCACTGCTTCTCTCATGCTGGGAATAGTACTCATAGCATTAAAGAATTGCTTGGGTTGTCATCTGAAAGCCTGCGTAGTGTGAGAGAGCGCCATTTACAGTGAAATTTGTAGGGGTGCAGCATATGTACAAGTAGTTAGCACCCGCATATATAAAGGACTTTTAATCATGTTTAGACGCAATGTATGACGAGTACTTAAGTAAATTGGTATCAGAGAATGTGCAGAACCAACGTTACAAGGTGCAAATTCCTATTTGCTGCAATATAAAGCTGCTTTGAAATGAAATCTTTTACTATTGAGAAGAGTGTTTAATTGATTTGCTAATGTGTCTTCAGATTGATTAACTGAAATGTGATCATGCTTTATGTACTCAATAATTAATCGAATATAGAGAAAATGCATTTGTCGTTAAGGTTGAAGGCCTAAGTGAACACAGAGAATTGCTCATTTAAACGTAAGGCCTGAAGTCTAGCTGAGGCCTAGTTATGGAAATGGCGCAGGCCTGTGTGAAAATGTTTTGCTTAAACATATAAACGGTAGAAATGCTTATGAAAGAGGCTTTAGAAAATGTTGCAACATTATTAGAATGTGAGCCTATGTGCGTATATTCTTTTGCAGGTGCATCACCCAGTAGATTGTAGAGTAGAAGGCCCATTGTGTATGAGAGTTAGAAATGCTAGACTCAGACATGGAGGAGTAGACCAGGAATTTGAAGATACAACTGGAAGCGACAGAAAGTCTGAGACCCAAGGACGTTTAACGGACAAGGATGGAAGAAGGCCAATGTGGAAAAACTCCATGTAATCGACACCTTGGAGAAGGCGTACCTAAAGGCATGTCATTTGCATTTTGGGGTTTCGTATTAGGGACAGCACCCCGAGGGTGGAGGCAGAGCAGATGGGCTGAGGAGTCAGAGAGAGTGGTTGGTCTTGGTAAATAGCTTAGCTATGACAGATTCTCTAGTTTCGGAGAGAAGTGAGTGAACTTCTTTGAAGTCACCACTGCTGACACCTTTGGTTGGGTTGGGCTATTGTTGAGCAGGGATGTCACTTAGAGTAGTGTAGGGACAGATTAACCTGGATTTATGTCTTTTATTCCGATGAGTACCAGAACCCAGGTTATAGCTATTTTGTTTAGTCTGATGGTCCGGGAATTGATCTTGGTGTTGTTCATCAGTCGCCTGAGACTTTTCCGTAGGATTATGTTTGTATTAGTGCCTGTTTACCTTTTGAACCTCTTGCTGAGGTGTTTGTACCTGCAGTTATTTTTGGTTATGTAATAAACCTTTCAAACTTAGTTTGGTCAGTGGTTCTTGGGGAAAGCAATTGGGATTCCTAAATTGTTCATTTGTTATGACAGATTGCCTAATGCACTGGGACAGGAACAGACTAATTTGCATACAGCCAGGTTGTGAAACTGGGATGATGCAGTGAGCTAAAAAACGGTGTTGGATCTAGCCCTGATCTCTTGACTGGGTGAGAGTTTTCTGCTTAATTCAGAGACTCTGTCCATCACCACCCCTTGTTGTTAACTAATTCACTCTATGGCAGGTAAAAAGGTCTAGTCGACCTGTGACGGGATTCTGGAGAATGATCAGCAGACTCTAGAGTTAAAATCCAGCCTTTCCAGTTGGTAGCAGAGTAGGATGGTTTACCTTCTAGAGTGAGGGTAATCCAGAAGTAGGTTGAGATTTCCCCGAGGCCCATAGAACCAAGGATGAGTGTCCAGAGAATCGCAGATGGAGGACGGCGTTCCCAGAAAACCGACGGAGAGTGACAGTGCGGCAGAAAGCAGCAGGACGAAGGAGAGTGAGTATGAAAAGGGTCATGCGTTGCTAGATTGCGGTGTTATGTTGTATTGTGTGTTGTATTGTCTTGCGGAGTTGAATGCCTGTAGTGTGAAAGAGGAATAGGTTGTGAGTGCGCGCAACCAGTGAAAATCTTGGGTTCGGGAAGAGTCCAAGTGGTCCGGGTGTATCGAACACCCATAGTAATTGTCGACCATTGTTAAGGGGGTTATAAGGTACCATTAATCGCCCACAGGACCGAGATAGGGGGAACGAATGTGTGAGTGCGTGGGTAACGGACGCTGGTCAGAAGTTGCCGTGAGTTTGTAACCTATCAGTGAGGCGATTGTCCGGTCGGTCGCGGACAGACCATTGCCAGTTCGGGTGACAATTACAGTTAGACTGTCGCCGTACAGTCAGGGAAGTGGTTGCTTGGTCGGAAGTAATCATTTTCAGTGTATGATTAGGACGCATGCGAGACCGCGAGAAGTACGGAGAAAGGAGGGGAACTGCTGCGAAACGGAGGCGAGTGACGTCAGACAGAGCCGTGCTGAGATTGGTCGGTTGGTGTGGAGCCGCGCTGAGATAGGGCGGTTAGTGAGAAGCCGCGCTGAGATTGGTGGATTGTCATCAGGAAGTAAACAAGCGCTGTGGAACAAGGAAACGTTTTGGGTTTTCATCATGAAATGTTTTAAGGTGTTGCGGAAATGTTTCAAAGGCGAAAACAAGATAGAACCTCGGGGTGGGGAGGAGGCTCCACCCGAGGATACTCCAGCTCATTACATGGCTACGAATGTTGGGTTGCATACCATATTGTGGCTTTATACCTGGTGTAAGATGACAGATGGAAATGAAGAATTAACTTTCCCGAAATACGGGACGTTTAGACTAGAAGTGTTGTATCAGCTGAAAGCGATTATGGATGCGTTGCGACCTTTGCCCAGACCAACACAATTTGAAGCGCTAAATGCATGGATCAGGGCAGTCCATGACAGGGGCAGAGATAGGCGACAAGAAAGGGTGAAACGATCAGTTAAGGCAGTCCAAGATGCGAGATGGGATGCCATGGAAAAGAGATGGAGGGTACAGACTATAGAAGGAGATAGATTGTACCCGTTGCTAGATGCACAGAGGCGAAATACAGAAGACGCGGATGAGGACAGCGAGACAGACGATGGCCTGATAGAGAGGATGTTGGCAGAGAGACCACCTCCATACAATCCCGAGTTAGGGGGAACGCCAATGTCAGTCAAATGCGGGGACCATTCAGATGGGCATGGTGGGGTCAAAATGGTGAGTGATAAGAGCGCCTCAGAGGATATATTTTATCCAGTGAAGGGAGAAAAGGCACCTCCACCTTCCCCAGTGACGAGAGTAGTGGGGCGATTTACAGTGCAGAAGGTTCGGGTGGAAGAGGGCGACCACTCACAGAAATTGCCAGATGCGCTTACGGTACCTGTTACCATAGGTCCCATAGTATCAGTGTACAACCCAGAGCAGAAACAAGTCGAGAATCCGTTGCAAAGGGGGAGTGAGAGATGCACCAGTGAGGACAGGAGCAATGGGACAGAAGAAGGGTGGAGGCAGTTGCCAACGCCAGTAGACACAAGTACACCTTTGGTGGCATCGGCAGACTCCTCGGAAAGACAGACGGGTTGGAGGGGACCAACGGATCTAAGGGGACCGAGGCCGAGGTCGATGAGAGAATTAAGGCCAGACTTGAGAACGTGGGAAACGGTTGTGGACACTCAGAGTGATAGATCCAGGAATGTCTTCGGGTCTGACAACCAGGAAGAAAGGATGGTATCCCACTGTGCGCCTAGTGAAAGCAGGCAGGAGTGGAAACGAGAAGGGGTGGGGAATAGGGGGGCGTCCCATCACACCTCTAGCGATAGTAGGCAGGAGTGGGTTCGAGAAGGTTGGGAGAACCGAAGGGTTCCCCCTAACACACCTGAGGAAAACAGACGAGAAATTCAGGACAGTGGCGGGAGAGGCTCTAATGGAACTACTAGCCAAGGTACATTGAGGGCTGTGATAAAGGCAAGAAGAATAGATGTGCTGAGGCTGAAAACAGAAGTGGAGGAAATAGTGGAAGGTACATTGCCACTAGAGAGAATTGAACTATACGAACCAGATGAGCTACTGTTTGTAGCGAAGGATGTTACACGGAGGGTTAGGGCTGCTCATGAGAAGCTCTCGGAATTGGCAAATAAATACAGCGTAGATTTGACAAAAACGAAAGTTTTGCAGAGTGGCCACCGGTTACAGTATTCAGATCAAGATCTAGAAGAAAAGAGGGTGATCGGATTAAAAACTCACATCAGGGAGCTGATTGTGGGGATACGAACGTGGTCCCCTCTGGAGAAATGGGAGGAAAGGTGGTCAAAGAGAAAGAGTGTTAGAAGGAGCGTACTTGAGACATCTCCGGGAGGAGGGTTGATGCATGCAGAGGCATACCCCTTGCAGGAGGGGCCTCATGGAGGCTATGTACATGTACCCTGGAGTAGGGGAGATCTGGCTGCCTTTACGAACACATTTCCAAAGTTGAGGTAGAGTCCAGTGGAATGGTACAAACAGGTGGAGAGGTTTGTTAAAATCTCAAAGGTGCTGTGGATAGATTTAAACACACTGTTCGATATTGTGGTCCCAAGTGATTTGTGGATAGCATGCAAGGTCAGTGTCGAATGGCCCACAGCGGAGCCAGAGAGAGATAGCACCACAAATGGACCGTCACCTAGGGTGATGGCAAAGTATGAGCAGGCGATCACGTGGCTGAAGACTAAGGTACCACCACAGGACATAGACTGGGTGAAAATAGATCGGACTAGACAGGAACCAAAAGAGACAGTGCATGAATACTACGAGAGGTTATTGCTGATCTTTAAGCAGTACAGTGGGTTAGATGTGATAGATCCAAAGGATATGGGACAGTTCGTATCCAAATTTGTCCTAGGACTAAGGCCTGATATTTGCCTTATGATACAGCAACATCTGATCTGTTGGCAAAAAAAACCCTAGATGAGATTTTGAGGTATGCAAGGTATTGCAGTGACGAGATAGACTCGAAGACAAAGAAGCTTAAGGACAAACTGATGTTAGTACAGATGCAAGCGGGAGGACAGGGTCAGTCAGGCAATGGCACCATGGGGAGGAGATCAGGGGGGCAGAAGAGGGACGGAGAGGAAGGTCCGAGACCTAGGATAGATATAGAGGCCCTGAAAAAGACAACCAAGTGCCATCAATGTCACGAGGTGGGGCATTGGAGACGCGAGTGTCCCCATAACCCTGACAATCAGGTACAGGAGGAAGAGGAGGAGGAGGAAGTACAAGCCCCTCCGGTACGGAAGGTGACAGTGACCAAATCCCAGACGACAAAAGGGGGGACGTCAGCCCCTAGGGCTCCAGTTCCCCAGGCACCGAGGATTTCAACAGGTAGCAAGGTATATAAGCAGATGCCTTTCATAGTGGAAGGGGACGAGTGTTACCAATTTGATCCAGTGACAGGATGGTATGCGGATGGGGAGGAGGGCTGTACTCTAGGAGCTGTACTGGAGGTAGACCAGAGAGGACCTTTTGTAGAGGCAGATGTAGATGGCCATCCCACCACATTTTTGGTTGACACTGGTGCCTCTCGGTCCACTGTGAGGTCTGCGGTAGTCCCCAACTTACCCCTTTCAGGACAGACCATCCAAGTTGTAGGAGTCGCAAACAGAAGAATGACAAACCCCCTGACTGAGCCAGTCCCTGTAAAGATTGGAAGTTTTAGTGACCGACACCAGTTCGTGGTGTGTGATTCCAGTCCTGTGTGCCTGTTAGGAAGAGATCTTTTGTGCAAACTTAATTGCACCATCTATTGTACCCCAAAGGGAGTGGAATTACAGACTAACGATGATGATGCTGATTTTAAAGTTGCAAATACGCATACGTGCATTGAGTTGTACCCTGCTATAACTGTGGAGGAACTCCCTTGGGACTTGAGAGACTCGGTCTCCCCGGAAGTCTGGGACTTCACGGGAGAGGAGATTGGATTGATTAAGGGGGTAGAGCCAGTCAGAATTCAGGTGAGACAGAATGTTGAATTTCCTCGAACTCCCCAGTACAAGCTGACCCCAGAAACACTGGAAGGTATAAAACCTGTGATTGAGTCCATGGTTAGAAGGAGGTTATGGGAAGTCCCTGTAACTCTCCGATAATGGGGTTGCAGAAACCAAGTGGGAAGTTCAGGATTGTGCAGGATTTACGAAAAATTAACAACATCGTTGTTCCATGCTGTCCAGTGGTACCGAATCCATCAGTGATACTGTTTCAGATACCGTTCCAAGCTGAATGGTTTTCTGTGATTGATTTGTGTCAGGCTTTCTTTTCTATCCCATTGCATGAAGAAAGCCAATTTCTTTTCGCATTTAAAATAGTCGCATTTTAACATGGTGTCGTATCCCACAAGGGTATACAGAGAGTCCATCGATCTTTAATCAATTGCTGAAAAGGAATCTTGAGAGTCTAGTACTGCCACAGAACTCCGTTCTTGTGCAGTACATAGACGACCTCCTTGTTGCGTCAGACACCGAAGATGCTTGTAGGATTGATACCATTGCCTTGTTGAACCATCTGGGGAAAAATTGACACAAGGTATCTCCCAGTAAGTTACAGTACTGCCTGCAAGAAGTGCAGTATCTGAGTCACAGAATAGAGATGGGGAAGAGAAAGGTGTCACCTGACAGAATTGAAAATCTCATGAGAATGAGTGTGCCCTCGACTCAAAGAGAGGTCAGGATGTTCTTAGGCATGATTGGCTACTGCCGACAGTGGATTGCTAACTTTTCTCTGAAAGCGAAACCACTGCAGAAACTGACGCACAAGGACGTGAGTGATCCAGTACCATGGGACACAGATTGTATGATGGCCTTTTTGGAGCTGAGAGAGGACCTGTGTCGCGCTCCAGCTCTGGGAATGCCCGATTACACCAAATCATTTGCATTGTTCTGCTGCGAGAGGGAGGGGTGTGCATTGGCAGTCTTAGTGCAAGATCATGGAGAAGTCCGTAGACCAGTTGCATACTTCTCGGCTACCTTAGATCCAGTAGCCGCAGCGTTGCCCGGATGTCTCAAGTCCGTTGCTGCAACAGGTGTCAGCATTGAAAGGTGTGAGAGTATTGTGATGGGATATCCACTGACAGTGCATGTACCTCATTCTGTGGAATTGTTGATGACCGGGACCAAGACGCAGCACTTGACCAATAACAGGCTCACACGCTACGAGCAGGTTATACTTGCTGCGGAGAATGTGACTCTCAGGAGGTGCTCTGTCTTGAATCCTGCTACTTTGTTGCCATTACCAAATGATATAGAAGATGATTGGGAAGACCATGATTGTCTTGATGTAACTGAACTGTGCACCAAACCTAGACCGGATATTGTTGATGTGCCATTAACAGACCCTGATGAAATTTATTTTGTGGATGGCTCATGTGTAAGAGACAATACTGGTCAGTTGAGAGCAGCCTTTGCTGTCTGCACTATTTCTGGAATAAATGAAGCAGCCTGCCTGGAAGGAGTACACTCTGCTCAGGTGGCTGAGATAATTGCATTGACACGCGCCTGTTTAGCAGCCAACGGCATCAAGATCACCATATTCACGGACAGCCAGTACGGATTTGGGGTGGTTCATGACTTTGGCCAGTTGTGGTCCCAGAGGGGTTACATGACATCATCGGGCTCCCCAATCAGAAATGGTGAATTTATCAGGTTATTGCTGGAGGCCTTGCAAAGACCTGCAGAAATAGCTGTGGTAAAATGCACAGCACACACAAAGGGAACGGATTTTGTGACACAAGGGAACCGTTATGCTGATGAAGTTACACGCTATTGTGCAGAGCAGGGATATTCCTTTACGGAACAAACAATTGAGGGACCAAGGGAAAGAACCGAACTAAGCATGATGCTTGAGGTGGCAGACACTTGGGAAGAGCTGATAGACATGCAAGGACAGACATCTGATTATGAAAAAAGGGTGTGGGAATTGGCTGGTTGTGTCAAGGGATATTTGGACATGTGGGTTTCAGCTGAAAAGAGCTGTGTTACCGAATGAGTTGGTGAGTGCAATGGCACGACAGATACATGGCCCTGTGCATCTGGGAAGGGATGCGATGGTGCGTGTGTTCAGACAAACGAGGTACAACCCAAAATTTAGACAGGCCGCAGAAGCAGTATGTCAGAGATGTGTAACCTGTCAACAGCTGAATGTTGGGAAAAGAACACCTGTTACATTGAGTCACATTGGGAGGTCTGGTGGACCTTTCTATAGGATGCAGATAGATTTCATCGAGATGCCGAGGTGCAATCGCCTCAGGTACGTCTTGGTGATTGTGTGTGTGTTTTCTAGATGGGTTGAGGCATATCCCACTCGTAGGTGCGATACACTCACAGTAGCAAAACTGTTGTTGAGGGAGCTAGTGCCACAATTCGGGGTTCCGACCTCTTTGGAATCGGACTGGGGAAAACACTTTAATAGCGAAGTTGTGAAGATGCTTTGCTCAGCCCTGAACATTGACCAGAGACTGCATTGTAGCTATCGACCAGAGGCTTCTGGCATAGTGGAGCAAATCAATGGGACCTTGAAGGCCCGAATGGCAAAGGTGTGCTCATCCACGTCCCTGAAGTGGCCCGATGCCTTGCCATTGGTACTAATGAGCATGCGTAGTACCCCAGACAGAAGGACAGGGCTCTCGCCCCATGAAGTGCTGATGGGGAGTGCTATGAGACTGCCATCTATTCCTACAACTGCCTTGATGAATATCACAGATGATGTGATTCTTGACTATTGCAGAGGACTTTCTGATGTCATGCGTTCTGTGTCTCTTCAGGTGCAGGCTGCTGAAATTCCGGCTTCTAGCGACCTTTGTCACGACCTGTGCCCTGGTGACTGGGTCTTGGTGCGGAAGCACGTCAGGCAGAGCTGCCTGGAAGTACATTGGAGGGGACCTTTCCAAGTGATCCTAGTCACTACTACTGCTGTGAAGTGCGGTGGATTGCCAAATTGGGTCCATGCTTCTCACACCCGACGAGTCCCAGCACCCAAGGAGAGAGCAGCTCCGCTCGTAGATGAAAATAATAACGAAGAAGAAGATCCATTAGAGGGAGCGAGTCAAGCTGTGGGGGTGCCTGTTGAACTTGGGGACTCCCCTGATCAAGCAGGAAACGGCCAAGACGAAAGTGACACAGAATCTGCCTCAGAGGGAGGAAGTGGCGAAGAAGGCGATCTAAGTGCAGAAGAGGTCGACAGTGGAGACGAACAGGGGGTGCGAACGAGAACAAGAAGGGCAAGAAGTGCAGGGGATCATTGGCCCGAGAGACGGAGGCGAATGAATGTGAGATTAGCTTCCGAAACAGATCTTGCTCCTGTGTCTGAAGAATCAGATCCTGAAGAGGGAGAACAAGGAGCTGAAAAAGGGGGTCCGAGAAGGTCAAGGAGGGTGAGAGTACCTTGCCAAAGATACGCCGCCCCAGAGTGGACCTACCCTTTTACCTATGCTAGGAGTACCAATGCCGGGAGTACTGAGGTCCGGGAGGGTGAGGTCAGTAGCAGTGACCAGTACGATCCCAAATGTTAAGCTGCAAGTGATACTGTTGGCTCCTGGACTTGAAATCGAAGGTAAACTGACACTCACCATTCCCAATCCCCCTCTCCTAAGCAAGATACGTGATTTACTTCTGGAAAGACTGATTTTTCCAACGTTTGTACCCGACAGGCCAGTATATGATGAAGTCGTGCTCCGCATGGAACTTTTAGATTATGTGTTGCAAGCAATCGGATCAAGTATAATCATAGACTAATGAGAACTTTGAACTTTGAATTGCTTTGAAAGACTTTTGAAACGATTTTGGAAATAACTGTTGAACTTAACCTAGAGCCGAGTGGAAGAAGAACAAATGTAGGGACTTTTCCACAGAGGACAGAGAAGGGTTAAGGTTGTCTGTCGAAGAAACAAAAGAAGAACTGAAACGTGACTTTCCGCTTTTCAAGGTGGTTCGAGAGACTCAAATAGCACAGAAAGAGACTTTGGGTGCTTTCCGAGAACGAACTACTTTGTACTGAGACCATGGCGTCTGGAAACCCGAATCGTAGAGCCAAGTGCATAGTAGGCATGCTTTTAGGAAGAGTAATACTCCTTATAGCTATAGTAGTTTTAGTTTCTTATTTTGCACCACACGAACAAGTAGAGAAGGCTGTGGGGACACCGACACCTGCCACCCCTAGCTAGAAAGAAGAGAGAGAGCGAAGAGAGAAAGCCATACTGGCTGCAGAAAGTCGTAGGCTACACACTGATCTGTCTAAAGGAAATTTTGGGCAGAATGCTTATGCAAAGCTGTTGTATGAATACATTGAGGCGATGGATGCAAAAGACTGTTATGTGTGCATGCAATTACCAGCTTCAGTAGATGAGGGTATTAGATACCATCACCTTCCATTGACATATGGAATATCCTGTAGTTTGCTGATTAGTATCCTTTATGGGCGAAATCACTTTGAATATTTCTTTTCGAATTATGATGCTGTGTTGCCAGAATTTCCGAATTACAAGCATTTGAACAAATGGGACTATTATAAGTCAGAGGACAGACTCGGATATTTTTTCATTCCCACTCGAGAGCTAGACACCCCGTATGCACACCGACACAATCTGACATGTTCGTTGTCAGACGTAGAAAAGAAGTTCATTGAACAAGTAGAAGATAGGTACACGAAACAGAAAAAGTTGCGAGATTCAGGGCAAGGAAAGGTAGATTGGACCGAAGAAGAGAAGCAGCATAAGTCAAGAGGGAGTTATGGCCCAATAGCTCTGGATGAGGTACAGAAAGGGAAGTTGTGTCTGCACAGACCACAGACGTATTATGAAAATGTATATGTGGGTCAGACTACGTGTGACCACACCTTCACCTTAGAATACTATACAAAGGACTTCTTGAAGAGCGTGGTTCAGGTGATTCCTACTGTGTATTTTGTCTGCGGAAAGAATGCGTATGTGAGATTGCCAGAGAAGTGGTATGGAACGTGTTATCTAGCAATTATCTTTCCCAAAATTTACCATACTGAGGGTTTCGAACTCTTAGAGGGAGGGTCTCAAAGGAGGGGAAAGCGAGGGGAAAGTGCTGGAGCAATTGTGGGAGATGTGTTTGGAGCAGCGATACCTATGTTGGGTGTCATTTTGAATGACATAAAGATACGGCGGCTGGCAACTGTTGTGGATGAATTGTCAATGAATACTGCCAAGTCATTGGTGTTGGTTGAGGGTGAGATGTTGTCGATCAGAACAATGGTTTTACAGAACCGTCTTGCCCTTGACGTCATTCTAGCAAAGGAGGGCGGGGTCTGTAAACGTTTGAAGGTCCAAGAATGTTGCACTTATATACCAGACAACTCTAAGGATCTGGAGAAATATATAAGCAACATTACTGCAATCCATTATGAAATTGAGGACTTGACGCAAGAGAATGCATGGGAGACGGTTGGCAAAGGATTTGGGAAGGTTGGAAACTGGTTTGCCAACTTAGGAAAGAGTTTTCTTGGATTTGTACTGAAGCCCCTTATCATAGCAGTGGCATGTGTGATTGGATTGTGGGGTTTGGTAAGATTGTACAAGTGGTACAGGTCCAATAGGTTGGCGAGGTCAATGAGAGCGCAGGAGATGCGAATGGAAAGGCTGCAGGATAGTCAATACCGCAGTCTGAGAGCGTTGGAATCGTTCAAGCGAGGGAAAATGGCCACAAGCTCAGTTTAAGTCGGATCTTACCCTAAGGAAGATGTGTGGGTGGTGATGACACGGGTCATCAAAGGGGGGAACTGAGAGAGCGCCATTTACAGTGAAATTTGTAGGGGTGCAGCATATGTACAAGTAGTTAGCACCCGCATATATAAAGGACTTTTAATCATGTTTAGACGCAATGTATGACGAGTACTTAAGTAAATTGGTATCAGAGAATGTGCAAAACCAACGTTACATGGTGCAAATTCATATTTGCTGCAATATAGAGCTGCTTTGAAATGAAATCTTTTACTATTGAGAAGAGTGTTTAATTGATTTGCTAATGTGTCTTCAGATTGATTAACTGAAATGTGATCATGCTTTATGTACTCAATAATTAATCGAATATAGAGAAAATGCATTTGTCGTTAAGGTTGAAGGCCTAAGTGAACACAGAGAATTGCTCATTTAAACGTAAGGCCTGAAGTCTAGCTGAGGCCTAGTTATGGAAATGGCGCAGGCCTGTGTGAAAATGTTTTGCTTAAACATATAAACGGTAGAAATGCTTATGAAAGAGGCTTTAGAAAATGTTGCAACATTATTAGAATGTGAGCCTATGTGCGTATATTCTTTTGCAGGTGCATCACCCAGTAGATTGTAGAGTAGAAGGGCCCATTGTGTATGAGAGTTAGAAATGCTAGACTCAGACATGGAGGAGTAGACCAGGAATTTGAAGATGCAACTGGAAGCGACAGAAAGTCTGAGACCCAAGGACGTTTAACGGACAAGGATGGAAGAAGGCCAATGTGGAAAAACTCCATGTAATCGACACCTTGGAGAAGGCGTACCTAAAGGCGTGTCATTTGCATTTTGGGGTTTCGTATTAGGGACAGCACCCCGAGGGTGGAGGCAGAGCAGATGGGCTGAGGAGTCAGAGAGAGTGGTTGGTCTTGGTAAATAGCTTAGCTATGACAGATTCTCTAGTCTTGGAGAGAAGTGAGTGAACTTCTTTGAAGTCACCACTGCTGACACCTTTGATTGGGTTGGGCTATTGTTGAGTAGGGATGTCACTTAGAGTAGTGTAGGGACAGATTAACCTGGATTTATGTCTTTTATTCCGATGAGTACCAGAACCCAGGTTATAGCTATTTTGTTTAGTCTGATGGTCCTGGAATTGATCTTGGTGTTGTTCATCAGTCGCCTGAGACTTTTCCGTAGGATTATGTTTGTATTAGTGCCTGTTTACTTTTTGAACCTCTTGCTGAGGTGTTTGTACCTGCAGTTATTTTTGGTTATGTAATAAACCTTTCAAACTTAGTTTGGTCAGTGGTTCTTGGGGAAAGCAATTGGGATTCCTAAATTGTTCATTTGTTATGACAGATTGCCTAATTCACTCTATGGCTGGTAAAAAGGTCTAGTCGACCTGTGACGGGATTCTGGAGAATGATCAGCAGACACTAGAGTTAAAATCCCGCCTTTCCAGTGTGCACCAGCTGCCGCAGTCAAGGATCGGGAGAGATGTGCGAGGCGGCGGAATAGAGTAAAATTGTATTTATTTTTAATTATGTCTTCTTGTTTGTATTCACCCCTCCCCTCCCTGCCTCACCACTTCGTAATGCTTTCAGCCGTTACTGGATGAAGGATATGGGGAGCACGAGAAATTAGCACATCTGCCTGTTGAAGGCTGTATAGGGTCCAATACTATAAACATACAGTGACCCATAGAGTGCGATTCCTTCACGTTTCACTGTTCTCACATTTTATAAAATTCCTTCTCCGTGTATGAACAATACTGATTACGCTTTACTGAAGCACATTTTTCTACTAATATTACTCTCTGTTTTAAAATAAGACGGTCATATGCCTTTTTTGTCTTTTTTCTCCCTAAAAATAGACACACAGACACGAAAACTATTACACCTAAACACACTTGAAGCAGCCACAGTGATTAATAATGAAACTGCTGACATTCCCTTACTTTCTGGAAGCCCATTTTCCACTTTACAGTCAGTATATAGTTCTTAACATGGTAGATGGAAACAAGACTTATGAATAAGATATATGGAGCAGTGAGGGAGAGAAAATGTACAGGCACTAAGATTTCTTCAGCCAGAAACTTTCCAGACAGACTGGAATCCGATTTTTTAGTACCTTACGAGAACAAAAATAAGAAACATCGAAAGGTGTCAGGAAAGAGGTTAAAATGGTTCGACATATTTAGGCTAAGTAAAAACAGCTGAAATGATTATTTTCTGAATTTTAGGAACAAGGATTCTAAACATATGTATAGAAAACGGTGACAGTTTGCAAGCAGTGCTCCTGCAAGCATTTGAGAATTCACATTTGTATTGTACATAAAATACAACTATGCATGTGAAAATGACTTCATATGGTGTTGAATATATTTTTTTCTTTCTTTGTAGGGGATATATTATTCCTAGTGGAAATACCCCTTCCCCTACACCCCACACGTTTTGGGGTGTTCCAGCCCATTTCTACCCTGCAAATGGATTTACTCCTCCACTGACCTGAGTAAATCTCTGCCATTGGGAGGCTGCGGATGGTTCAGACACAAGTGTATAACGACGCTTATGCCAGCCTCCTCTTTGGTGCTCTCAAACCTTTTCGGTCCTTTCTGACATGGAATGCCCACTCCCCGCCCTGGAGTAGGATTTACACATACTCTTACAGTACCATTATGCATGTGCATATTATTTTAAAAATTCAAATTCAAATGAAATAAAAGCCCTCTGAGTGAAACTGACATGGGAAAATTCCTTTAACCCCTTGGACGCTATTGACGTGAACTCCCCATCAAGACTGCTCACGGCCAGGTGCTCTTGATGGGGAGGTCACATCAAAGTGTACAGCACTAATACAGGAGTTGTTGTGTGCTGCTCTGGCTTCCAAACCCCGGTCACACACCCTGGGACAGAAAGGGCAACTCTGCTCTCCAGCCCAGCAGGGTGTGACGGTCCTGAAACTGATGCAATCAAATCACTGATGCATGGACGTCAGGTGCACCGTTGGCACCCTGGAAACAGCTCCCAGGTTTTCCTACAAGTGCAGAAGGGGTGGGGGGGATGTGAGAGGGGGGGTTACAAACCCCATTCTCCTAGCTCGCAATGAATTGTGCTAAAACAGAGGCATTGCTGAAAAGCTAAGAAACTCAGCTTTCACGCTAAACCTCTCTTGGCCTTTAAACCTCCAGCAATCACAGTGAGATGTAATCACCTTGCACTTCCATTAGACATCAGGGATTCTTCTTTTTGGAAGGAGTCTCCCCGGGACCATGGGCCATTGTTTCCCCACCAATGTTGGAAAACGAGGCAGTATCTGTGAGGCCTGCACAAATAACGTCAATATTTGTCCTTCACTCTGAACCAAACATCCCATTGTAGCTCTTGACTCTCCGAGGGTAGCGTTGCAGTGCAGTCTAAGGCTTACTCAAGAGAGGCGGTGTGGCTAGTAATCGCCATTTACTCGTACGCAGAAATAACATTCAATAATTGATTGTGCAATCTATACTTTTCTTTATAAAAAGGAAGAGTATATTTATTATGCACACACTACTCAATACTATGCACCAATTTACAAATGTACATAAGCTGTTGGAATTACTTTGTGACATTGCGTAGCATTCCTACCCCTCCCACAGGAGAGATGGGGTCTAGTACCGCCACTTGCATGTATGCACATCATCTTGACCCCTAATGCAGCAGGTTGACCATAACCTGGAGTGAGGGCCTTGTCCACTGGCACCATCCCAGTGACGACCCACCCCATTATCTCAACGAGCATTTAAAATGGGCACACCTGCCATGGTGACACATAACTCTGACTGTGCATCTCATACTGACCATATAGTATACATCTCAACATCTTAGTGGCTAACAGTCTGGGTTGTTCTTCACCTAACGCAGTAGCAAGAATACATGATTAGGCATCACTTAGAATTACAGTACTTATCTTATTTGATAACAGTTATAATGCATTGCAATTAAAGCCCCTAAGAGGCATCACAGTTATAATCACAGGATTAAGCATATACCACCAGGCATCATAGCAGGAATGCCTAGCAACATAGCCCACTTTGCATATGATTGCACAAATCACATGTGACTGCCAGCACCAAAATGAAACAATATCATGTAAATGCACCACTGTGCAATTTCACCTTTATACCTCTAGGGGTGTCACCTCAGTGATAATCCATGTTTGACCCAGCACACTTCCGGACAGCCCTAAGCTTCCGCTCGTGGCTGTAGAACAAACATTGAAGCATGAGATAGGCTTGAAAAACCATGGCTAACCATTGAGGGGTTCTTTCTTTTAAGTCCCCCAGAGACTGAGGGTAGAGACTTCCAAACTTCGTGCTGGGGGAGTCTGCGTACTCCTGCAGCTCCCCCTGCACCTTTGCAACCACTTAGTGGTGACCCTGTCCTCCTGGGGCCACCAAGAGCTAAAAACAGGGATATTTTCATGCAGGCCTCTCCAGGCCCTGCAAAGCATTATAGGCAAATCTTTCCCATCTACATCCATAATAAAGCAGAGGCTCTCCCGCTGCTCCGGAGAGAGCCGCGCAGCCCTGCTGGCTGCCTCACGCCGCTTCATACCTTGTTGGGGGCCCGGTCCCACCCGGACTCCTTATTTCAGGTGAGACAATGGCAACTCGGGGAGCCCAACCCCGGCTGCTCCTGCTGGCGCCCCGTCCAGCCCGCACCTTCATGTGAGGCTTTATGAGCCAGCGTGTCCATTCTGGTCTGCTCGCTCCTGTGGGCAGACAAAGAGGCTGCTGCGGGTCTGGCGGGACCTTGGGGAGTATGATGGCAATCCCCCCACCAGGCTGCTGATGTGGGGGGAGTGCGGCAGCATTCCCCTCTCCTCCCTCTTCATCACGGGGCCCTGAGTTGAGGATCCTGGGCCCCATAGGGCGATTTTCACGGGGAGACAGACGGTGCTCCCCGACTTCCTCCTTGGCTTCGGGGCCAGGAGTTGGGGTCCCGGGCCCCTGGGAAATCTTTGCGGGGAGCGCGATGGTGCTCCCCGGCTTGTCTTCTCCCAGCAGGGGGGACATGTGACGGCACGCCCCCCCTTCTCTGCACCGCACTTGGGGATCCCGGGCCCCCAAGATCTGCAAGGGGAGTGCAACGGTGCTCCCCGGCTTCATTTTCAGCGGTCCCGGAGTTGGGGGTCCCGTCCCCAAAGATCTCTTTGAGGGGGTTGCGATGGCGCTCCCCTACCTCCAGTGTCTTCAGGAGGCCAGGGTGGGCTCTTGGCACCACCCTTGGGTACAATTTCACCAACTTCCTCTTCTTCTGGGGGCAGTCCCTGGGACCTGACTGTAGGAGAGCAGGGTCTGCTTCCTATGGTTACCCCCACTTTTTGCTGTGATTCTCTAGTTTTTTTACTTTAGTCTGGCTGTGGCCCTGCTAATCAGGCCCACAGCCTAGCTGTTCTCTCTCTAAATTGATACCATGTACTTTAGGTACATACCAGATTGGTTACTGGGTCACCCTTATGAGCCCCTGTATAGTGTACCCTAGGTACCCAGGGCATAGGTGCACCCTAGGCCTACCTGGGGCTGCAGCATGTATTGTGCCACCCCTGGTTTGCCTTCCAAACTGACATCACAGGTCTTTTCATACAGCCTGGGTAAGGTGGTGTAATCCCCCCTTACTTAGATATAGTATACCTATATCTATATATACATATAGACACATATACACCTATAAGTCACTCCTACGGCAGGCCTTAACAATCCTGAAGGCACAGTGCTTGGTTTTATATGAGAGGGTGCCCTAGCATGAGCTGAGCCCCTCTGCAGCTTTCGGAACCATCTCCTTATAGCTGTTCTATGATATGGCCATACCATATACTCTTAAGTGCATTATAATCCTCGCGGTTAATGCTAACTTTGGTTTGGCTTTATCAAAACATGTCGTGTAAGGTGTCAAACACTTTGGAATACTACCCCCCCCCCCCCTGCCCCGCGGTGGGGGTAGCATTCCACCCTTCTAGAGGGAAAAGACATGTAGTTACTAGTAAACCCGGTTAAAATTAAACAGAGCCTCAGCATCACAAAATGGATGCTGCTGCCACAGACGCGAGTCTGCCCTCCTGCTGCTGGACGAAACTCCGGCAGAGGAGACCTGGACAATAGGTTTCCTGTCCAGGGAGGTGCTGGCACTTTCCCAGACAGGCTTTAGTGTATTGGGGCAGGGAGGGCTGCATTCAGTGAATGCTTTCCAGACACTGCCTGGGGTACACTAGGTGCTCAATGCATTTCCCAGTTCAAGCCGGTTGCTGGGGCACTCAGCCCCAGATCTGGCGTGAAACTGGACAAAGGGAAAGGGGTGTAACCACCCCCTTCCCAGGTCCACCCATAGGAGGGACCTTAAAGGTAGTCAAGCCCCTAAACTTAGTATAAGTATAGGAACCCTTTCCCTAGGACTTTAGATTACCCTGGACGAAACTCTGAAACATATATCCTGGACCTTCGACATTCCATTTCGACTGGAAGACCAAAGATATCTCCCTTGTGGTCAAGGAGTGACCACCCTGTTCAAACAGGCACCAAAAGCAACTTTGCCGGTCTGCATTTTCGAGGCCCCCGCCAATTCCAAAGAATCTGCGACACAGGACATAGACTTCCAGACATCTCTGACCCCAACCTTCACTCAAAGCAAAGCTGAGACCCGTGGCTGACACGAGAGACATGAGACCGGAACTCCTGGACATCCTACATTTTATAAGCTGCACCTACTTCACGAGGTATCTTGAAGTTGTGCATTAGGGTGCTTGAAGCCCCAGACCTGAGCACCATTTGCACCGAAGCTCAGAGGCCCCCACTTCACGAGTGTCCCGTGGGCCCCACTTTTGCATTTCCGCTTGACGCATCTTTGCGGTTCCTTGCCCATTGGTTAGTGAGCCCGCCGAAGACTTTTCTTTAAATCTAACTTGCTTTCCTGGTTGCTCTAGAATTGCTCCAACTTCCCTGCAAAGGAGAAGTTCCTCAGACTTTGCTGGTCTGCACCGAAGCCCATCTCGACTTCTTGTATGGGTTGCATTTGCCAAGGGTTGTTGGGTCCACTCCGGATACTGACACTGCAGTCAACTAGATCCTTTGTGGGACAGCTTGAACCCAGCTCCTGGTTGTCATCGAAGCCTCCTGGTCTTCTTGGCTGAAGAGACAAGCTTCACCTTTTCACCTGAAATCACCCGACATCTGGTGGCATCTTTCTATCGCCGACCTGGTCACTGGCAAGTGACCCAGACTCTGTCCCTTCTGCTTTCAAGTTCTACAGATCTTCGAGCCACCCTTGGATCCACCTGGACACTTTTCCTCTGGTCGCCTGCAGCACTTCTTTGCAGATCTCCATTGAAATCGACGATGAAACTCAACACCAAAAGAGACCTATGCACCCGGCTTCCGTGGGTGAGGTAACACGAGTACTCTGGTAGTCTCGAGGGTATTGGCCCTCCTAGTGTCTAAGTCCAAAAGGGTTCCATCGTAGTTTATTTAGAAGTTTCCTTAAATTGTAAATTTGTAACTTGTTTGTTTCCCATAGAAAGTCAGCGGTAACCCGCGGCTGTGTTTAGTCACTGCACAAGTCTCCCGTGGGCCTCCTACATCCTAACCTTTGGTTGTTTAGAGTAGCCCCAGCGATTACACATGCCCCAGGCAAACTTTCTAATTCTCACGTGGTTCATATACCACTATTTTAGTATATGGCTTGTGAGGCCCCTAGGGCAAAACGTATACTGTGCAACTTATTATATACTAATTAATTAACTTGTATTGTACTTTTACCTCTGACCTCATAAAGAGTACCGAGGGGTTGTGTTTAGAATAAATACATATATATTTGATATATACCTTGTGTGGTGTGCTTTCATTTGGTACTCAAGGGATTATAATTGGTAAAACAACTCGCTTCATTCGCTCTCCGAAGTCTTAGCCTGAAGACTGCTCATCACTGCTACCCCTAGGATAGCTTTCTATAAGGTTTACTTTACAACCACCATCAATAAGGGTTGATTAGACTGGTGCAAGGTACCCACTAGAACTAGTGGACATCATATTCCAGGCTAACTTCTCACACTGACCCACCCTGGGGGCACATCTAAGACCGGCGTCAGAGCCCCACACACTTGGTTGTCGATCCCCTTAGAGGTCCATGGTCGCCTACCTTCTGGGGGGCATATCTCAGCCCCCAGAGACCGATTTGTACTATTTTGGCCTCTTCTCACCCCTGATGGGCAGCCCCAGCCACCTGGAGCACTGGTCACCACCGTCCTAGCTTCCAAGGGGTTGAACTCGGCAGGGAGCTGTCTTTACTGGCTCCCCGCTATGTGCGGACTCCATAGCTGACTACCTTAACCGATCGCCAAGAATTATGCAACACAGTGTCTCCGTTGTTTGACGGTATGCTATATCTTTGACATCTATTGAGTCCCGTTTTTGGGAACCTTAAGGAATTATGATTCCTGAATCAGGTTTTCTTTGACTCACGAGATGACCTTAAAATAAACGAATTGGGCACTATCGGGCCCCTAAATTGATACGCGAATTGTGCTGCCCAGATCAGGTTTTTCTCAGACCTTCGTAATTTCCTTAAAGTGAACTAGTCGGGCATTATCGGGCCCGTAAATTGATGCTCGATTAGTGATGTTACCATGAATTTATTTACCATCGCGCTATCGGAGGATGTTCGTTTTTGAATTATTTGTATTTATTCCGCCCAGGCAATCTTTTGCTGTTCGGTGCAGGAACCGGTGACTCCCCCGAATGGAATAAACCTGCTCTTCGTAAAAGAATTTTGCAACGGGTAAGTTTATCGAGAGACTGTCTATCTTTAGTTTTAAATCCGACCAGTGTGGTTCCCCCTGGACGGAGTACATTCTCCACTCGAATTCCATCTAGACCGCTCTATTTTTTTTATTTTAGAATCTAAACAGACCCGAATTTGACGATTGCCCGCCCTGGAGTTTCTTCCCCTGGGCCCATGATATTGACTCTCAAGACAGCTGAGAATATCCTTGACCGTTAAACCCGGGACATAGGTAAAATTATGAGCAGAATGTCTAAAAGATCGAGTGTTTTTGCGAGGAAATGGAATTTCTTAAAAATAATGGAAAGTTTTCATCTCGTTTTAAAGTAGGGAATTGTTTTTCCAGGAGATTTGCCACGTCCAGATGACTTTCTGAACACGCAGTGAGAGAACAGTGTTTGAATGGATGTCTGTGAATGGAATGTGATGCATTTATTTCTTCCAGGGATTCCAGTATGTTGTCTGTTTACGTTTTAATCTGAGTTTATTATTAATTCTTTTTCTTAGCAACAGTTAAGCTCACTAGCAATGAGGCGACGATTGAAGACAAGATGTCATTTATAAAGGACTGAATAGTGAACTGTATATGCTTATCTAATTTAATGACGTCTGTATAAAATGTGATTTGATTTTGTAACTTTATGAATATCTATCTCCCTTGTATTAATTGAAATGGGAGAGCCACTTAATATCTTATGAAGCCACAGATCCTAAAATTTAACTTTTTCTACTCCAGATTGGTCACGGGTATGGTTCTTATGTGCTGTGCTTTCCCCACTTCCTCTGCGTGAGAGCCCTGATGAAGGTGTGGCCATAGGACTTGGCCTAGCACCGAAACGCGCATTGGCGTTACTTTCTGGGGTCCTGCCTCATCGATCTGGACTCTCTATCGATTTGCTGAGAAAACTCCGCAGGATCCCATTCATGTGTCACACTGGGGATTACGCTGAGGATTGTGTACATAGTGTCCTATGTTGAAGTGGTTGCTTGTGAGTGTGTGGATGAGAAGATGAATGTGTATGATGAGAGGTTGATGTGGGGTTTTTATATGAAATGTATTTATTGATTTATGCACTGTTTAAATGAACTGATGAATCTATGAATCACAGTATCAAATATTTTTACTTAATGTATACTTTGAAAATAGAAAAAAGAAAATAAAGATTTTGTACACTTTCTATCTGGAGTCTAATCTACCTTGTGGCCTACTCGTCGCATGCTGGTGAGCTTAATGTTGCTTGTTTAAAATTGCGGACCCTTTATGGGCCATTGTTCTATATTGATAGGGTTGACTATCTCTAGTGCAGTAGTGTTTACTGGCTCCCCGCACCAGCCTTTCACCTGGTTCTCGTTCTGGGCCTCTCTTCTCCTTGCGCAGAGGCCCAGGCTTCTCCTCACTGGCCCGGGGCTCCCTCCAAGGAGCAGTACAGGTCCCTAGGACAGTCAGGTGGTTCCTCCTTCCAACTGCCCATTGCGCCAGGCTCCAGCACCAGTCTTCCTCAGCAAGACCACTCCCCAGAGAGAGCTCCTCTTCCTGTGCAAGACCTTTTAAAATAATTTTTCGGGAGCTGGCAGGAAAGCACCCCTGCCCTATCCTGCAGCGACACATAACCTCTATGCCCCTGCTGCCTCCTTCCTGCACAGGCCTCTGGGATAGTTCAAAATACCATCATCCAGGTTCTCATGCCACATGGTCTCTGAAAAGCCCCCTTTCCCCTTGCTGCCTTCATGGCCCACAAAGCGATACAAAAGGGGATGATGGACGGAGCGTTTGAGCAAATTAAACACTCACCCCCAGTCAACTGATCTAGGTTTAATCCATCACCATTCTTTAGCCCACTCAGCCACCCCATTTCAGACATGGCTATATGCAAATCAGTCTGACCCTGTGCCTCATGGGAACAGTCCAACCCGAACTGCCAAGCCATGTCTTCCATGGACCGGAAACAAGCATCCTGGGACCGGTTTTGGATTCATAATCCTCATCAGCCAGGCTGATTTGCTCAAACGCTCCGTCCATCATCCCCTTTTGTATCGCTTTGTTCGCCCTAAGTTGGCAGGGTATGCTCAGACGTGATTCCCTTGTTCACTTGGCCACTTGATTCAAATAGCCTGGCTGATGAGGATTATGAATCCGAAACCGGTCCCAGGATGCTTGTTTCCGGTCCAGGGAAGACATGGCTTGGCAGTTCGGGCTGGACTGTTCCCATGAGGCTCAGGGTCAGACTGATTTGCATATAGCCATGTCTGAACTGGGGTGGCTGAGTGAACTAAAGAATGGTGATGGATTAAACTGTGGTAAATAAATAAATAATACCCTATTTTTGACTAGGCATAAATCGTAACAGATAGCTCAATAAAATAAGAGTCAAGATTCGAGGTAGTAGGAGTTTCTGCAGGTTTATTACAGCATAAAGGACAGGATCAGGACAACCTGCATAGGAACAGAATGGCAGGGCTAGAGTGGCCCGGCAGCTGCCGGGGCTAGGTCTGGGATGAGCGCGCTAACTTTTCATAACAATACACAGGCATATATACATAGCGCGAACACATAGCATTACATTGCAGTAGGCGTAGCAGTGGGTGGAGCAGAAGGCGTGACGCGTAGCAGTCGCGAAAGATAACAGTAAAAGTAGGTGTAACTGGGAGTATACATGGACATGTGATGCGAACGTAACAGAATATGTCATGAATGGGCGGAAACATAGGAGGGGGCTACCTAAGGAGCCGGGACCTCTGACCTGGTGGTGCGCGTAAACTGGCAATGACGTATCACTAGGAGAAGCTGGGGGCTATGAACTCTGTGCTAGGAGCAGAGACTAAAGTCTGGAGGGTCGGAGCGACATGTACCTAAACCCTATCTAGTATCTGATGTTTAGGGAACATGTTGATATAAACTATAAGTCATGAGGGGAAAAACTAACTTGATTCTAAGACTGGACCATGCATTATTCTACATGTAGTGCGTGATGAAGAATATTAAATGACCACTAAATACAGTATTTCTCTAACGTGGAGCCGCATAGGCTAGACAATGACGGAAACTATTGATGCAGTTCAGTAGCTTAGGAATGCAGAGAAGGAGGACTGAACTGATAGCTGGAACTATAACATACTCTTGGCAGACTCAGAGGCAGAGCCAAGCTGCACCGGGCACTGTGAGGCAGGAAGTAAGTGAAGGGTCGAGGATACAGGTGGGGGCTGTATCGCTCCTTAACGAGGCTTCAGGAGACAGGAGCTGAATCTGATGTCCAGGCCCTGTTGAGGCCTAGGAACGAGGACTTTATAATGAAATAACGTGCACACTGGGGGACGTGGCAACGTAGCTTTACATAGGCCTAATATTCGTAGTATTCACGAGGACTGGAAAATGACATACCAGAGGTGGACACAACTATAATTGCGTCTTGATCAGACATGGGGAGTAACATATGCATATTGGTCATGCACACATAACATATGATGGATGAGGCGTAGGGACACAGAACATGGCAAAATTTACTTTTCCACATTCCCTCCTTGTCACTACGTTTCCATCAGGAAACATCAATATTCATGATACCATCTATCATTTCATACAGTACCATTTGTTCATCTCGAATTGTCTTGGAACGGGATTTAGAACGGGGCTTGGGACTAGGAATACAAGAGGTAGCACAAATGCCGCAAATCGCAGGGCCACATTGTATACAGAGGCAGCAGCTTAATATGATCGCTACTGCTATACCTAGAAAGGACAGGACTTTCCATCCCCATGCGGAAATTATATTCCAGAACCAACCAGACCATGTCCAGGTGCCTGGATTTTGGTGTAACAGATGGGCAATTTTATGAAGTCTGGTTATAGCTGAATAAACAGACGGCGCGTTATTAGGAATGAAAATGCAGCAACTAGATCCGAGAACTCTACAGGCCCCGCCCCTATCGGCCAGTATGACGTCAAGGACGAGACGATTCTGTAAAACGACAATTCTCATAAAGGATTGCTCTTCGGTTAAGTTACCTAGAGCGGAGGCAGTCTCATCTACTACAGCTTCAAGGGTTCTTGTTAACCTACGGATTAGCTTACTATTTACAACTGTACCTAAATAAGGGAACACCTTTATCAATATCAATAAATTGCTCTGCGGCGGTTTCAGTATAATCGACAATCGGGAGATTTCTCTTGTGTCTAGTGTGTACTAGGAAGGAATTCCTATGGTAGTCAGGTGGGGCTAGAAAAACAGGTGGCAGTAGGAAGGCAATGTAACAGGTTCCCTCCCAATCGAGGGGCAGACGAACATATGCAGTTTGACCACAAACAAAATATGAATGACGTGAAGCTTTAAAAATAGATTTCCCACTGTCACTATACTGGATAACAGTAGTACATTCACTATGGCCTACTTGCACAGAACCCCTATTTCGGACACATAATTCGCCTTTGACTGGTAGTACTGAAATAGCAGGTGAGTCTGGAGTAGTATCAGACTGAACATTCAGGACCATGAAATTCGACGAATAATTACCTAAATTATAAACTTCATTTTCTAGATCTAAACCTGTTCTGTGGGGGAAACCTTGCTTGTCTGGGAAACATGTACTGTTAAGAAAAGACATATCTGTTGAGGATGACGTTAACGTGGACCATGCTCCACACGAACCATTATGTGAGAATGGATAAGGAAAAAGTGGCAGAACTCCCTTCGGGGTCTGGAAAGGGGGGAGTCGACCACACACCCAACAATTAGTGGCATTGCTGGTCTGGTGTGAATAATGTAACATACGGATAAATGTGTTGTTACGCATAGCGAGGCGGTAAGCATATTCGTGAGGAGGCAGATCACTAAACGTGTGCTCTACTGTAACATTAGCAGACTTATTTACATGAGGAACTGAAAAATACAGGAAAAATGCGTAACTGGTGCAGGAAATCATTATACTGAGAAACAATATGAAACTTAGAAAAACGATACATTGAATTGAATTTCGACTGACTCTCTCACTATGGGGGTCTATTTTATACATGTCAGAAACAGTCTAACCGTTTCACCTAGGGGAGGACTTATACAATCAAACTGACTGACTTATTTTACTAGACCTTAGTTTTAACTTATACTCCTGTTGCGGAGTTTTCTCTAACAGGGAAGGGGTTGTAACAATGTCTTTTGCGGGACAGTCCTTAAGAGCAATAGTTTGGCAGTCTTCAAAATCCTGGGAATCCTTGGAAATGTTTTTAGAAACGGGTTTCAGTCCATTGAAAAGTTTTACATGAGAAAGGTGGACCCACCCCTTCCTGCCTTCCAGCTTGACGGCAGTACGGGTGGTCAAGAGGACCTGACGTGGCTCCTTCCAACGAGGTTCCAGCGGACTTGATCTGTCAAAATTTCGGATCATCACCAGCGAACCTGGAACGATTTCATGCGGTGCCACCTCGGTATTGTCTGGAAATGACATGAGTTGAGGGCAGACATCAAGGAAGCTAGGTAATCTGTCAGCATATTACATGAAACATCGGTAATACTTCGGGGTCTAGGAGTACCCCACATGTTAGGGGGGCGGCCGAATACGACCTCATACGGGGACAGACCTGATCTGGAATGTGCGACCATGCGCATATAAAACAAAGCGACTGGCAGGGCTACTAGCCAGTCCACACCTTTTTCTTTACAGACTTTGGCGATTCGAATTTTCAGGGTCTGATTATGTCTCTCTACGAGACCGGCTGCTTCAGGATGGCGTACACAATGGAACTTCCACTGGTACCCTAACAACAGGGAAACGTGCTTCATGAGTTCAGATGCGAATGGCTGACCGTTATCAGAATATACGACTCTAGGGAGTCCATATCTAGGGAAGAATTCACGAACCAACTGCTTGGCAGTGGTCGTGGCTGTGTAATCTGGGACTGGATATGCTTCGGTCCATCTGGACAAAGCGCATACAACTACAAGGACATACTTGAAACCTCGACATCGCTCCATCTGAATATAATCCATCTGGAGGACCTCAAAAGGGTGGTAAGGGGGCTGGAAACCACCTTGTTCCACCGGGACACTTTTACCTGGATTAAACTGACAACATATCATACAGGTACGGACTTTCTGTTTGGCTGCAGCTCGTAAATGCTTGTTGAACCAAATGTTCTGGATACTGTCTAACATAGCTTTTTCTCCTAAATGTGCGGGACTATGTGCGGTATTGATAATGACTTGAACCATAGAGTCGGGGAGAAACCATGTGGCTCTACCCTTCGTTAACCATCCTTGATCTGTCTGGACCCCTCCTTGTTCGGACCATTTCTTGATTTCATCGGGAGTAGCATGTAACTGGATATCTATGACATCTTGAGTAGGGTCCTTAACTGTCATGCATGTAGTCGGATCTGGAGTATGTGTCTGATTAACTGGAATGTCTGGAGTCTGTGCTGTAAGCTTGGCTGTGCGATCTGCTAGATCATTACCTTGGGAAATAATGTCAGTAACTTTCGTATGTGCTTTACATTTCATGATAGCAACGGATGTCGGTAAATGTATGGCATCTAACAGAGCTTGAATAAGGAAACATGCTGAATCTTGGTTCCATGAGAAGTCATGAAACCTCTCTCCTGCCAGAGCACTCCGAAGTCGTGTACAACTCCGAATGCGTAACGTGAATCTGTGTAAACATTAACTTTCAGGTTCTTGGCGTGTATACAGGCTTGTGTCAGAGCAACTAGCTCTGCTGCTTGAGCGGACAGGGTGTCAATACGGTGTGTTTCAATAACTTCGGTGTCAGTAGTCACTGCATACGCGGCGACTAGTTCTCCTGTACTAGTTCTCATACATGAACCATCCACATAAAGTGTCAGGTCGGGATCTGGTAATGGAATATCTGTCAGGTCTTGTCTTGGTTTTGTCGTAATGTTAACTACTTCCACACAATCGTGTGTGGCAGGATTTGGACTAACTGATGGTAACAGTGTAGCAGGATTCAGGATGTTGCAGCGTCTGATTTCTATGTGTGGCTGGAACAGTGTCAATTCATAACCTGTTAAACGTGCAATTGTCAAGTGCTGAGTTTGTGTTCGGTTCAAAAGAACTTCTACTGAATGTGGGACTTGTACTGTCAAGGAATGTCCTAAAACTATGGAATCACTTTGTCTGATAGCTAGTGCTGTGGCTGCAACTGACTTGAGGCACGCAGGCAACGCCTGGGCGACTGGATCTAATGTGCTCGAAAAATAAGCACAGGGCTTGTGTTGTCCTGCTTGATCTTGTGTGAGAACAGATAATGCTGTACCTTAACGTTCAGTAACGAAAAGTGTAAAAGGCTTACTGTAGTTCGGTGTAGCTAGAACTGGAGCTTGGCATAGGGCTTTCTTTAATTCGTTAAAACTAAGTGTATGTTCAGATGTCCAAGGGAGGACAGTCGGTACGGCTGCCTCCTGTGTCGTTAACTGTATCAGTGGCTTGGCTAGAAATGCATACTGGGGAATCCATTGTCTACAATAAGAAGTAAGGCCGATAAAGGCACGTACCTCCTTCTGGGTTCTGGGCTGGGGAAGACTCGCTATTAACTGGATACGGTCTGGTGTCAACTGCCTACCCCTCTTGGACAGTAAGTGTCCTAAGTATACCACTTGCTGGACACAGAATTGAAGCTTCGAAGGTGACACCTTGTGCCCCATCTCGGCTAGGAAATACAGAACTGTAAGGGATGCTCGCTCGCATGCACGTTCAGAACGGGCTGTGATCAGTAGATCATCGACATACTGGAGCAGGGCAGTGTCCGTTGGCATGTGAATGTTGTCTAGTTGTCTCTTAAGTGCCTGACTGTAAATACTAGGACTTTCTGTGAAACCTTGAGGAGCGCGTGTGAACATATAGCTCCTTCCATTTAAACAAAATCCGAAAAGAAACTGGCTGTCTGGATGAATTGGAACACTAAAAAATGCGTTCTTGAGGTCTATGACAGTGAAGAACGTGGCTTCGGAATCAATGGCTGTTAATAGGGAAGAGATATCTGGGACAACTGGGTATTGAGGAATAATACATTTGTTAAGCTCTCGTAAATCAATCACTAATCGATATACTGGGGGTGCATTTGGATCCGTACGTTTCATGACTGGAATGATCGGAGAATTACATACATTGGAGTCAGTTTCTACAACTACTCCTTGAGCCATGAGCTCGTCAATAATCTTGGATAAGGCTGCTACAGCCTCGGGTGGCAATCTGTACTGTCTGATTCGTGGTAACACTACACCTGGCTTGAGAGTCACACGATAGGGTGTGATTTGCATATAACCTACATCTGTTGGACCTTGTGCCCATAGATGCTGCGGAACATTAGACAGTCTGGAATCAAAATCTCGTAATACATAGTGACCCTTAAAGTCACGTAGGAACAATCGTATTCCCTCTGGGGAACAGCAAATAACTGCACCTAATTCTTTCAGTGTCTTAATGCCTAATAGGTTTTCTGGACATGACTTAGTAAGTAACAGATCAGTAGTGCGGGACAATGGACCTACTTCTAGAGTAACTGGCTTTGAAATCTCATTAACTATCGGTTTTCCTGAAAATCCAAGGGAAACATTTCTTGAGCCTGAGAGCGGAGCCCCTGGAACTTCGGCGTGACTAATTGTGGTCCTACTTGCCCCTGTATCGATCAAAAACTTTCTGTCTTTCCCTAATACTTGACTGTGAACATAGGGACCTTCTTGATCTACAGGTATCTCGATGAGAGGCAAGCCTACCTCCCTCTCTAGGCTGTTTCATGAATATGGCTGGTACTCTGGATACTCGGACTGAGCATACTGGTACATCTGCGATGTGACATGCTGTGTTGCAGCAATAGGCTGCGGTACTGTAACTGTCTGTGGTGCATTCTGTGACTGAGGAATCTGTGAAACTTGTTCTTGTCTAGGCGGACGTGGTCTTTCTTTAGTCTTACCAGTAGCTATGTTATGTTTCAGAACTGCACACTCGTTTATAAAATGACCTGGCTGTTTACAATAATTGCAGTTCCCTTTAACGGGAGCTGCAGAATGACTGGCTTGATTCGGACCCCTCTTCTGACTGTCTTGAGGAACAGATTGTGCAACTAGCACTTTCATTTTCGTATCTTTCATACGTTTTCTCTCGTGTTCTTGCTCTTCCCTGATTCTATTCTGGTGATACTGAAGCATCTGGAGCATCTGGGACGGAGTATTAGCTTGCCAAGTGCTTTCAACTTTCAAAACTCGATTTTTAATTTGTGGACTTGAATTCTCGACTAATTTAGTAACGAAAAGGTGAGGGTATGACTCACTACTTGTCTTGAGACCACTGTTGATACTGAAACATTTTTCAAATCTAGAATAAAAATCACTAATATCTTCATCTTGTTTCTGTTTACAGGCTGAGATTGCATCCCAGTCTTCCTTTCTCGTTGTCAATAATCTGGGTAAAACTTGAATCAATAATTCTGGTAATTCTTTACATTTATCTCCAAGACCGGTACCTGGTACTCGTGCCTTGTCTTCAGCTTCTAGAGCTGCCCAATCGATCTTTTTCTCTCCCACCTCCCATTCTTTTTCCTTTAACTTTTCATACACCCCTGCGGGCAACAGGACCTTTAACATTTTAATGATATCTGGGTAAGTATATTCTCCCATACGGAGCATGTCTTTTAATTCTCTATGGAACCCTGCTGGATCTTTGTCATGACAGGGAATTAATTTCTTCATCTCAAGAAGTTCCATCTTTGTGATTGGAGTGTATACAAACACTCGTTGCATTTCGCCACCCGTTCCTTTAACTGGGTGGACTTCCCGTAACGGATTCTGTCTGTCTATATAGAATGGTTTACTTTCTGGGGGTGAGACATGAACAAAATGCGGGTTCAAGAACGTTCTATATTTGTGACGCTGTTCTAGAATGACACTAATTAAATCGGTACCTAGACCTCTCCATTTGTACTGGAGTAACTCGTTCAGGACATCATGTAACGGACCTGGATCAGAGTGCTGACCCTCATACAGAGTAATGAGGTGCTGGATCATATACATACCCACCAGTCGCTGCTCGGCTGGGGGCATTTTCAGAAACATTTGTGCCACTATTTCGTCTGGAAAAGTGGTAGAATCAGTAATCCATCGGACTGCTGATCGGGCTAGTTCTTGTTCATGCATAGTACTTAATTCACTGTAACCGATTCGTGATTTCAGAATGTGATCGGTAGCTTGAAATACTTGTTCTAGAGAACCTTGTTCTGGTGCTGGATGACGGAAAATAGACTTGTGTTCTAGACGTAAATGGCGATCTGGAAATCTAGATTTTCCTACATACGCTATTCTGGCGGGATTCTCGTCTTCCTCTTCAGGATCAGAGATACTTTCTTTCTCGCTTACTTGGGCTGCTTTACGTTGTTCGTGTATCTTTATTATTTCTTTACGGATTTTCTTGTACATACTTTCCATGGCACCGACGGTCTTGTGCTTACCCTCGGCTATATTATCACTCCACCTTGTCAGGATTCTCATTTCGGCGGAATCTTTAGACGGGTAATCTTGTTCTCTTATTAGACAATTGATCAGGAACTTTAATATCATGAGCTGGATCTCGGCTTTCCTTTGAGACATGGCCTCGCCAATACTTTCTGGATCATCCCCTGTACGGATGAAACGATATATTCTGTCTAGGTCTTCTTTCATATTCGGTAAGGTGACTAGATACTCGGTCACCTTCCTTACGCGGAATGAATATAGAACCATATTATCCTCGCCTGGGACTGGATCATAGCAACATTCGGCAAGGGATTTTCTTATTTCTGCAACAGTCTGATGTCTAGGCGTACGCTGGGACGCTTGTGCGTGTAATTCGGCTAACGTTAAACGCTTGTGTGGCGGCGGGGTTTGAGGAGGACCTCCTCCTGCGGCCCCTAGACTGGAATCATCGACGGACATTCTTCGTGGCGGAGCGGGAAGTTGAAATGCTGGCTGGACCGGGGGTACCGTAGCAGGTACTCCGGTGTCTGGAAGAGCGGGAAGTGCCTGATTTACAGGGACTGGCGGAGCGCGAACAGGATTTGTATATTCTGGGACTGTGTCGTCCAAATAGGACGAAATAAAAATATCAGCTGCAGTCTGTTTGTGACGTAACTTGGTCGGAACTAATGGTGACGGAAAATTACTGGATGCCTCTGGGGTCGCTTTTGGCAAGCCCTCGGCAAGGAGAGGATACATACCCTTAATAAGGGCATGCCTCTGTCTGTCTGATTGTTCGGCTTTGACTTGTTCACCTATCTCGATTAATTCTCTTTCTTGGGCTCGTTCCTGGGATTCTCTACTTAACTCTGACTTTCTGACTTCCTTTTCGGTTCTTCTATGAGCTTCCTTGCGCCATAACTCGATGGCATCTTTCTGTGACTGTCTGGCTTTCTTTTTCCATAATGCTTCCTCTACTCGCATGATACATTCGGCATCCCATGTACCCGATACGGGCCATCTATACTTTTCTTCTAACTGTTTGGTATACTCTACCCATAAATCTAAATACAATATGGCACTTATGCCATGTTTCTGATACATAAAATGACCTGGACTGTCCCTCGGCGGAACAGGAACTGCTGCTTCCAGCAGACCCTTTCTAGTTTTTAACTGACGTAACTTGGAAAATATAGGCATGACTGAACTGTAATCTGGACACAATACAATACACAATAAACACGAAATCACGTCACACTCATACCACAACATTAAAATACATGAAGAACATTATAAATAACAGTTTGAACAGAATATTACCTGGAATACTGAGAGCAGAAATACAAGAATTTTCTAGAGAACGGAACAGACTAGAATTACTGGATGCACTGCTGTAACAGTACGGAACATACCGGTCCCATAAAGGAACGCATCAAGACCCGTATCCACCTAGGTGAACACTTCGTTTGTGAGTCTGGGTACCACCAACCCACGGACCAGGAGTCAATTTAGATTGGTCCTGTCTAGATACTACCCCAGCAATGGTACTCACCGGGCAGCACGGAACGGAAGGCCTCGGACGGGACTGGACTGCTACGACGACGAACTTCGGACTTCGGACTTCAGTTACGGGTGGGCCTCCGGATACCTCGGACCTTGAACTCTCGGCTTGGGCTCTGGTCGGGACTCGCCGCGTTCCTCCACCGTCTCGTTCGGATGCTGGACCGCCTCCTCCGTCTCCTCCGTGGGCCTGAGGGATACTTGGAGCAGAAATATCTGCCAGTGCACGGTATGGTTCCGTCACGGCTGCAGAGGGTCAGGGGGTCGGCGTGGCTTCACCGACGCGTGGGGAAAGGGCAAGTCCCTATTCGGGCGCCATTATGTGGTAAATAAATAAATAATACCCTATTTTTGACTAGGCATAAATCGTAACAGATAGCTCAATAAAATAAGAGTCAAGATTCGAGGTAGTAGGAGTTTCTGCAGGTTTATTACAGCATAAAGGACAGGATCAGGACAACCTGCATAGGAACAGAATGGCAGGGCTAGAGTGGCCCGGCAGCTGCCGGGGCTAGGTCTGGGATGAGCGCGCTAACTTTTCATAACAATACACAGGCATATATACATAGCGCGAACACATAGCATTACATTGCAGTAGGCGTAGCAGTGGGTGGAGCAGAAGGCGTGACGCGTAGCAGTCGCGAAAGATAACAGTAAAAGTAGGTGTAACTGGGAGTATACATGGACATGTGATGCGAACGTAACAGAATATGTCATGAATGGGCGGAAACATAGGAGGGGGCTACCTAAGGAGCCGGGACCTCTGACCTGGTGGTGCGCGTAAACTGGCAATGACGTATCACTAGGAGAAGCTGGGGGCTATGAACTCTGTGCTAGGAGCAGAGACTAAAGTCTGGAGGGTCGGAGCGACATGTACCTAAACCCTATCTAGTATCTGATGTTTAGGGAACATGTTGATATAAACTATAAGTCATGAGGGGAAAAACTAACTTGATTCTAAGACTGGACCATGCATTATTCTACATGTAGTGCGTGATGAAGAATATTAAATGACCACTAAATACAGTATTTCTCTAACGTGGAGCCGCATAGGCTAGACAATGACGGAAACTATTGATGCAGTTCAGTAGCTTAGGAATGCAGAGAAGGAGGACTGAACTGATAGCTGGAACTATAACATACTCTTGGCAGACTCAGAGGCAGAGCCAAGCTGCACCGGGCACTGTGAGGCAGGAAGTAAGTGAAGGGTCGAGGATACAGGTGGGGGCTGTATCGCTCCTTAACGAGGCTTCAGGAGACAGGAGCTGAATCTGATGTCCAGGCCCTGTTGAGGCCTAGGAACGAGGACTTTATAATGAAATAACGTGCACACTGGGGGACGTGGCAACGTAGCTTTACATAGGCCTAATATTCGTAGTATTCACGAGGACTGGAAAATGACATACCAGAGGTGGACACAACTATAATTGCGTCTTGATCAGACATGGGGAGTAACATATGCATATTGGTCATGCACACATAACATATGATGGATGAGGCGTAGGGACACAGAACATGGCAAAATTTACTTTTCCACAAAACCCAGATCAGTTGACTGGGGGTGAGTGTTTGATTTGCTCAAACGCTCCGTCCATCATCCCCTTTTGTACCGCTTTGTTCGCCCTAAGTTGGCAGGGTATGCTCAGACGTGAGTCCCTTGTTCACTTGGCCACTGGATTCAAGATAGCCTGGCTGATGAGGATTATGAATCCGAAACCGGTCCCAGGATGCTTGTTTCCAGTCCAGGGAAGACATGGCTTGGCAGTTCGGGCTGGACTGTTCCCATGAGGCTCAGGGTCAGACTGATTTGCATATAGCCATGTCTGAACTGGGGTGGCTGAGTGAACTAAAGAATGGTGATGGATTAAACCCAGATCAGTTGACTGGGGGTGAGTGTTTGATTTGCTCAAACGCTCCGTCCATCATACCCTTTTGTATCGCGTTGTTCGCCCTAAGTTGGCAGGGTATGCTCAGACGTGAGTCCCTTGTTCACTTGGCCACTGGATTCAAGATAGCCTGGCTGATGAGGATTATGAATCCGAAACCGGTCCCAGGATGCTTGTTTCCGGTCCAGGGAAGACATGGCTTGGCAGTTCGGGCTGGACTGTTCCCATGAGGCTCAGGGTCAGACTGATTTGCATATAGCCATGTCTGAACTGGGGTGGCTGAGTGAACTAAAGAATGGTGATGGATTAAACCCAGATCAGTTGACTGGGGGTGAGTGTTTGATTTGCTCAAACGCTCCGTCCATCATCCCCTTTTGTATCGCCTTCATGGCCCAGGCCTGTTGCCTGGCACGGGGTGACAGCTGCTTATGGATAACCTGCAGCTCCACCCCCATCTCTCCCTCATGGAGAGAAGACCTTCGCCCTTGGAATGCTTGCAGTGAAGGGCTAGGCCTCAGATGCAACAGCAAGGGAAGGAAGGTAATTAATTCAGCCTGGCAGAGTCACACCCAGCCAGGCTCTGGTTATGAACTGAGTCAGGCGAATAGGACATTTCTGATGACCCATAAGCAGTACAGATATGGCTTTAGACTCAGCAGAATACTTCTTTTTACACAACTTACAGTGTACTTTGGTGCATGTCTGGAATCTGTAGGCCTTAGGGAAGTGAAACTACCCCATGTGGTCCCCATCTTCATAGGAGAGTACTGGAGTGTTCCAACAGTGAAAACAGTAAAGCACACTGACTTTCCCTCACATGTGTCTCACCCCATTATAAAGTCTATTCCATGTCACCACCCAACTCTGCATAAATCCTGCCACACCATTCTATCGGTACCTGCTCCTGGGCTGCGCATGACAGGAATCTGCCCTGCGCAGCCCATACACGGGCAACACGTGTCTACATGTAACCAGTCCGGTGCCCCTTACCCCGGCTGCAGTGCAGCGGCCTTCTCTCACAAGGGGGTCACCGGTGCAATCCACATGCAGGCTGTTTCATCATGAGGTCTCAGTTTATGAGGCTCTCCCACAGTAAAAGCTCCAAAATTAGGTGTTCAAAAAGTGAAACATCTGGGCGGCTCAGATGGTCAGAACCACCTTCTAACACCATCCCATTGACACAATCAGCCCAAATACACCTCAGAGTCGCATATTCGGGATTTATGACTACTACACCACCCTGGAGGGGTAAAAAGCCCAATAGACACCAGGAATTTTGTTTTTTTGTTTAAAAAGAAAGAGATAGGGTGAGCCACACTTGTAAAGAACCTTTACCACACACAAAGGGAGCAATACCCCCCCCCCCCACCAAGATGGCAGATTTGGATGTTTGTCCCCCATCTGCCTCACTACAGTGTGCAGAAAGATCACTAACTGCCAAGGAATTTGAAGTAAAACTAAAAAAAGTGTTGAGGTGGCCCACAAAGGCATATGACTATGCCCCCACCAAAAAGGGAGAAGTATGGCTTTTCTGCCACTGAAAGGGGCTTTAGGTGATTTGCCCCTAATTTATCCCCAATGGAGTGTTGTAGAAAGTCCAATAGACATACGAAATGTTGTGTTTTTTTGTCTATAAAGACATACTTTGAGGTGTCCTTCTCCAGAGGGTGCAATAAAGTCATTACATTCACCCAATGCCAGGCAGAATGTGGGTTTGCCACCAATCTGCAACCCCGGGGCAGAAACCACATTAGGCACAGTGAAATTAAATACCAAATGGGACTGGTGGGCAGCCCACTCTGGTATTGGGCCATGCCCCCACCCCAAAAGTGGAAATTAATGTCTTTCTTCCACCACAGTAGGCAGCGTAGGTGTCAGCCCACCTAGGGAGTAGAAAAGTATTCTAAAAATCATTTCACACTGCTTCCCCCACAAAAAGGGGTGAAGGCGGCTTACCTGGCATCGGGCCATACCTCCCACCACTAAAGGGGCCGTTACGAGGTTGGTAACTATTGGTGGCTTACCTGTAATCTGCCCCCGGGGTGATGGAAAGCCTACTTGACACCAGGGATTTTACCCTGGCCCAAAACAAAGGGGTGGGTGTGGCCCATCTGCATTGGGCTGTGTTCCTCAACTCTGTATGGGTAATACAGCCTTTCTACCCCTCACACAAGGCACACAGGAGGTTTGTCCTGATTGGAGGTTTACCCATAATCTGCACATGAGTGGTAGAAAGCCAAATAAACATCAGGTATTTTACACTGGGGCAAAGAAAGGGGTGTGGATATCCTACCTTGTGCATGACCTATAGGGCCCTAGCAAAAAGCAGCCCCACTGGAATTGGATCCATTTTGTCCCGCTACAGCCCCTCTAGGAACTTACGTTCCTCTAACAGACTCCTTTTATCAGTCCCTCGTATTCGGAGAACCAAATGGGGTGGTAAATCCTTCTCCATCTTGGCACCTAAGTGGTGGAACGCCCTCCCACTGGAATTAAGGTCTCTTCCCACCCTTCAGCTATTTAGAAATGCCTTGAAAACCCGTCTTTTTGTGCGGACATATATGTAGTTGTGCTGTGTCTTTTTTGATCTGTTTTGATAGGCGCCTTGATACCTTTGGGTTTTAGTTGCGCAATACAAATTGCTTTTCAATTCAATTCAATACCTTGACCTTGGGCCATATCCCCTAAAAAGGGGGCAATAGAGTTGTACTGTCCCCCAGGAGGCAGAGATTTTGTTTGTGTTTTTTTGTCCTCATACCACCGTTGTTTGCAAAGTCAAGCCTGACATCCGACCTGTACCACCCCAGGCTATATGCAATTAAACATATAGTCCTGCGATCCATTCCATCCAGTTTCCTGTCCCCAGGAGGCAGAGTGTAGCAAACCTAGGAGGCAAAGAAATCCCACTAGACAACTAAAAGATCATAAGAAAAACGAAAGGGTTGGCCCTCCCTGTCACTGGGCTATGCTCCCATCCTGCAGATAGAAAGTTGCCCTCTTGGGGGATTGCCTATATCCTGCCCCCAGGAGGACAGAAAGCCCAGTACACACCAGGGATTTCAAAATGGCACCAACACAAAAAAAGGAGCTGGGACATTCAACCTTGGCATTGGGCCAAGCCCCCATCCCAAAGGGGTGGAGAAAGTATTTCTGCCCACCAGGGTGCAGATAGGAGGGTTTCTCTGATTGGGGTATTGGCCCTAATCTGCTTCCTGTGGAGTAGAATGTCCATTCGATAGCAGAAATCTTTTTTTAAAGAAAGGGGTGAGGCAGCCTACTTTGGTATAGTGCAATGCCGGGTCTCCAAATGGGGCAATACAGTTTCTACACACCCCCAGGAGACAGTCTGGGATTCTGTTCCACCTCTGGTGAGGGTTGAAAAGCCCACTAACACTAGGAATTGTACCCTCCCCCAAACACAAGGTGCGGGTGACCCATCTGGCACCAGGCAATACCCCCAACCGCTGAAGGGGCAAAGAGGTCTTTCTGCCTCCCATGGGCATATAGGATGTTGGGATGTTGACCTTGATTGGGTGATTTCCCGTAATCTGTCTCTTGGGGAGTTCAAAGGCCCATTAGACACCAGGTATTTTACACTGAACTCAATGTCAGGTGGGGTGGCCCACCTGACATTGGGCTATGCTCCACACCCCAGAAAGAGCAATACAGCTTTTCTGCCTCTGAGAGGCATATTGGCTGTATTCCCCACCAATCTGCTCACATGGGGGGGATAGAAACTCCACTAGAAACCAGGGATTTCAAATTCTGCCCCACCCAAGGAGGTAGAAAGCCTACCAGACACCAGGGATTCGCCATGCTGCAAATCTGTTGTGTGTGTCAGATAAGCTAATACTTCTGCGCAGCTGTCTGGTTTGCGAACATCATCTTAGGGACATTCAGAAAGCTTCCCTGGATATGCATTCTATCCATTGGCTTTGCAGTTTGTAATTTACATTTGCTTACTTTCTATTTTCTGGCTTTATTTGTTTTAGGCTGTCCAGCTTGAGTTTAACCCTTCTCCTGCCTAAACCCTATTTACTGTATACTTCCACCAGTACTGGATTTCTGTAGACAGGACTTTAATTCTTGTTCTTATCTTGTAGCGTTTGCTGTGCATTCATAGACAGAGGTCAAACGGCAGGCTCTGTCGTCCTGGGAGTTTGGTGTTGACTTTTCTTTCTCTGACTACAAAGTGAGAGGATTTATGTGACAATCATGCTGGCTACCCGGGAAGTGCTTGAGGAAGGCTGTATAATGTTATTTTGTTTCTAGTACACAACAAAATGTAAATGTCTGTAAAATAAACTGTGCAGATATTGCTGAAAATATCAAATTAGTAAAGCACATTTTTGATCATTTTGAGATGTGGTGGAAACAAACATTTTAAAACAATCAAAACAAAACATTACACACCACACATTATTGTTTGCATGCTGTATGCTTTTATCAGTAAAACTGTATGCCTTTGCGCATGTAATGGTCATTTTAACTGAAGATGTGTTGTTTGTAATGGCAGGCCACACAATGCATATTCCACTGTGCGCCACTGCACTTTACTCTGCAATACTCCACTCTATGCCACTTCACCCTAAGCCTCTCTATTCTACATCACTCTATGCTATGCCAGTGCACTGTACCCCACACTACTGTACAATACTCCACTACACTCTACCCAACTCCACTCTGCACCACTCCACTCTAGGTACTCTACTCCGCAACACTGCACTCTATGCAACTGCACTCTACACCAATGCACTCTATTCTCTGCCACTGCACTCTGCATCAGTGCACTCTATGCAAATTCACTCTATGCTACTCAAATATAATCTGCACTCTACACCACCACACTCTACCATGGCCCACTACACTTTACTCTGAAACAATCTATTCTATGCCACTTCACTCAGTGCCACTGCACTCGACGCCATTGCACTCATTGCCACTCTGCTCTGCACCATTCCACTCAACTCTGTGCCACTCCACTCTACTATGTGCCACTGCACTCTACTCTTCATCACTGCACTCTATCCCAACACACTCTACACCACTTTACTCACAAGCAATGCACTCTATGCAACTGCACTCATCACCAATCTACTGTACTCTGCAACACTACCATTACTCTCTGTGCCATTGTACTCTGTCACTGCACTCTAAATCACTCTATTCTACTCTGCACCAATGTATTCTACACCACTGCTTTCTATGACACTCAACTCTGCACCACTCTACACCACTGCACTCCACACATTGCACTCTATTCCACACTGCTATACACCATTGCACTTTACAACTGTTCTACTCTGCTACACTGCACTCTCTGCCACTAAACTCTACACCACGTCACTCTACGGTGTGCCACTCTACTCTATGCCATTGCCCGCTACACCCCTCTACTGTAAACTATAAGACAGTAATCCAACACACTAAACACCACTTTACTCAAAATGATGCACGCTCCACCACTGCAGTCTTTGCCAATTACTCTGCACCACAGCACTTTACGCCACTATACTCTACTCTACTCTACTCCACTCTGAAACACACTATACCACTGCATGCTACGCCAGTGCATGGTAAGCCATTCTATTCTACTCTGCACCACTGTACTCTACGTCACTGCTCTCTGCACCACTCTACATCACTCTACTTTGTGCCACTGCACTACTCTACATCACTGCACTCCATGCCAGTGCACTCTACACCACTTTACTCAAATCCAATGCACTCTACACCACTGCACTCTTCGCCAGTCTACTCTGCACCACTGCACTCTATGCACTATACTCTACTCTGCAACACTTTACACGCCTGCAGTCTACGCCATTGTACTCTACGTCAGTGTACTCTATGCCACTCTATTCTACTCTGCATTACTATACTCAAAACAAATTCACTCTATGCCTCTATACCAGAGGTCTTCAAACTTTTTGATGCCGAGACCCCCCTGTCAATAAATGTTAGTCATAAAGACCCCCTCTGCCAAAAAATTCTAGAACTTTGTACTCATCATCATCGACAACCAAAAGCGCCCCCCAATTACCACCGCAAATCATTTTAAGGTGGGAAAATAGTATTACACAGTGTTTAGCAAATAAAAGGTTTGTGGGTGACTGTGGTTCTTCACAGGGTGAGGGTCAGAAGAGAGGTTGTGAAAGGTAGCAAAACACACTCGTCTAGAGATGGAAGCCAAAAGACACCAGTTGTTTCTTTTTTGTGGGTCAAGTTCATTGTACCCAGAGGCTGGTAATCTAACAGACAGGTAAACTGGATCATTCAAGATCACACAGGCAGTCGGCGAGGAGCTGAATAGCCTCCAAATTAGAACACACAGCGATTCTGTGAGAGCCTGGCCTTGACATGAGACAGACAGCTGTTTACCGCACGCCATTGTCTCCTCCTTCTCCCCTCCCCGGTACCTGGATGATTTATGATTATTTATTGCTGACAAACTTATAGACCAGTCATGGAAAATGATGCCACGAGAGAACAGTTTTGGCACACATTAGTATTCAATACCACAATGACACAGCATATATGCGGAGGAACCATTCATCGTTGAGTCACATGTGCTTAGTTTAGGAGGAAGGTGCTGGTCCATCTTTATGGACAAAGTTCGCGGGCATTTCCTGATGTGCATGCTGGAGTCTCTCTAATTGAAGGACAGGCATTGATGACGTAGCCACATTTTGATTGGCTTATTTTGCCCTGTCCTGCAATCAGAGAGGCTCCAGGGATGTAATTATTTCGAATCCAAAACGAAACGTAAACGTTTTGGATTCGAGGCAGCAGTGAGGCAGGTGAATGCGCGACCCCCTTCCAATGTCTCAACGCCCCCCCCTGGGGGTCGCGCCCCATAGATTGAAGACCCATGCTCTATACTCTACTCTGCAATACTCCATGGCACTGCATTCTATGCTACAGCATGCTAAGCCACTATGTTCTACTCTGCACCACTGTACTGTATGCTACTGCTCTCTAGGCCACTCAACTTTGCACCACTCCTTGCCAATGCACTCTATGCCACTCTACTATACACCACTGCACTTTACGGCCATTCTACACTGCAACACTGCCCTCTCTGCCACTAAACTCTATGCCATTCACTCTACGCTGTGGTACTCTACTCTACTCTGCACCACTCTATTCTACCCCATTGCCCTCTGTGCCACCCTACTCTAAACCACTGCACTGTATACCAATGCAATAAACACCACTTTACTCAAAGCCAATGCACTCTACACCACTGTCCTCTATGCCAACTACTCTGCATCTGTGCTCTCTATGCCACTACACGATACCCCACTATACTTTACTCTACAATATTCTACGCCACTGCATGCTTCACCACTGCATGCTAAGCCACTCTATTCTACTCTGCACCACTGTACTCTATGCCACATGCTCTCTGTGCCACTCTATGTCACTCTACTCTGGGCCACTGCACTGTACTCTGCATCACTGCACTCTACACCAATGCACACTACACCACTTTACTCAAAATGAATGAAATTTATGCCACTGCACTCTACATCAGTTTACTCTGCACCACTGCATTCTACACCTCTATAAACTCCTCTGCAACCATTTACACCACTGCACTCTATGCCATTGTACTCTACATCACTGCACTCTACGCCACTGCTTTCTATGCCGTTTAACTTTTCACCACTCTATGCCACTGCACTCCACGTCAATGCACTTTACAACACTCTACTTTACACCACTGCAATCTAAGACAGTCTACTCTGCAAGACTACACTCTCTAACACTGATGTCAACTCTGCACCATTCTATGCAACTGAACTCTACCCCACTGCCCTCAACGCCACTTTAGTCTAAACCACTGCACTACACGCCAAAGCACTAAACACCGCTTTATGTAAACCAATGCAGTCTATGCCACCAGACTCTACTCTGCAACACTCTATGGCACTGCACTCTTCATCACTGCATGCTAAGCCACTCTATTCTACTCTGTGCCACTGTAATCTATGCCACTGCTCTCTGTACCACTCAATGCCACTCTTCTCTGCACCACTCTGCTCTGCGCCACTGCAATTTATGACACTCTACTGTGCGAGACTGCCACTGCCACTGAACTCAATGCCTCTCTGCTTTGCACCACTGGACTCTAAGCCTCTGCATGCTACGCCACCCTATACCATTGTGCTCTGTCACTGCACTCTACGCCACTCTATTCTACTCTGCACCACTACTCTCTGCACCATTCTACTCTGTGCCACTCTACTCTGCACCACTCTACTCAACTGCACTCTATGCCACTGCACTCTACTCTGCAAGACTGCACTCTCTGCCACTGAACTCAACATCACTCTACTCTAACCCACTGCAATTTATGTCAATGCACTAACTACCCTCTGCCTAAAAACCAATGCACTCTACACCAATTACTCAGTAACACGGCACTCTGTGCCACTATATTCCACTCCGCAACACTCTACTCCCCAGCACGCTATGTCAAACTAAGCCACTTTATTCTACTCTGCACCACTGTAATCTACACCACTGCTCTGTGCACCACTCTGTGTCTCTCATTGCTCGGCACCACTGCACTCCACCTGCATCACTACACTCTACACCAATGCACACTACACCTCTTTACCCAACACCAATGCACACTACGCCTCTGCACTCTATACCAGTATGTTCTACTTTGCAACACTTTACGCCACTCTTTAAGTCACTGCACTCTAGGCCACTCTATTCTACACTGCCACACAGTACTCTACACCACTGCTCTCTATGCCGCTCAACTTTGCACTACTCTATGCCACTGAACTCTGCACCAATGCACTCCACACCACTCTTTATACACCAGTAAACTCTAAGACAGTCTACTCTAGAACACTGCACTCACGGCCATTGAGTGCTACACTGCACAACTCTATGTTGCTCTGATCTACCCCACTCTACTCTATGCCACTACCTTCTATACCCCTCTACTCTAAACCACTACAGTCTACATCAAATAACTAAACACCACTTTATTCTAAACCAATGTACTCTACGCCAATTACTCTGCACAACTGCACTCCACTCCACACCACTATACTTTACTCTGCAACACTCTACACCAGTGCACTCTACTCCACTACATGACAAGCCATTCTATTCTACTCTGCATCACTGTAACTCTATGCCACTGCTCTCTGCAGCACTCTACACCACTCTACTCTATGGTACTGCACTCTACAACACTCTACTTTTTTAAATTGCACTCTCCACCATTGAATTCAATGCCTCTCTACTCTGCACCACGGCACTCTAAGCCATTGCACGCTACACCACTGCATGCTAAGCCAATCTACACCATTGTGCTGTTTCACTGCACTCTATGCCACCCTATTGTACTCTGCGCCACTGTACTCTACGCCACTGCTCTCTACACTACTCTACTCTGCGCCACTCTACTCTGCACCACTCTACTCTGCGCCACTCTACTGTGCCCATTCTACTCTATGCCACTGCACTCTACTCTACAAGACTGCACTCTCCACCACTGAACTCAATGCCACCCTACTCTACATCACTGCACTCTATGAAACTGCACGCTACGCCACTCTACACCATTGCACAATACGTCACTCTACTCTACGCCACTCTATTTTACACTGACCACTGTATTCTATTCCACTGCACTCTCTACCACTCCAATCTGCACCACTTTACTCTATGCCACTGCACTCTATACCACTGGACTCTACTCCACTGCACTCTTCTCTGCAACACTCAACTATACTCCACTCTAATGCACTCCAGGCCAATGCCCTCTATGCCACTACAATCTGCATCATTCCACAAAACTCTAATCTATTCTGCACCACTGCACTCCTTGCCATGACACTCTACATCACTCTACTCTATCCTAGTGCACTCTACGCCACTTCACTGTAATCTGAAACAATCTACTCTATGCCACTGCACTCTACTCCACTGTAATTTACTCAGCACCACTCGACTCTACGCTGCTACACTCTACGCAACTCTGCTCTATGTCACTGCTCTCCACGCCAATGCACTCTACACCTTTTTACTCAAAACCAATGCACTCTACGCCCGTCTACTCTGTTTCACTGTACTTCCACATTACTCTAGGCCTCTCTACTCCACTTCATGACACTACACTCTATGACACTCTACTCCATTAAACTGAACATCACTCTATGACACTCTATCCACTCTTTGCCACTCCACTCTACAACACTCTATGCCACTCTACAACACAATTCCACTCTATGACACTCAGTGCAACTCCATCTAAACCAATCCATGCCACTTTACTTCACTCTATTCTATGACACACTACTCTACCCTATTCCACTCTGCTCCACTCCACTCCACTCTATGACACTCCGTTCTATGACACTCAACTCTACAACACTCTACTCCCCTCTAAGCCAATCCACTCTCCTACACTACTCCTCTCTGTCACTCCATGACAATCTACTCTGCTCTAAGCCATTCTCCAACACTCTACAACACACTCTATGCCACGCTTTTCTGCTCTAGACCATTCCATGACACTCTATGCCACTCCACTCTACAACACTGTACTCCACTCTACACCCTTACACTCTACAACACTCTACTCCATCCACGCCACTCCATGACACTCCACACCACTCAACTCTTCTCTACAATACTCTATGCCACTACATGCCACTCCATAACAGTCCACTCTACTCCACTTTATGACACAACACTCAACACCACTCTCCTTTACCCATTAACTTTTAGCCATGCTAAACAGCAGCCATGCTGGTGTTCAACATAGCTAAAATATAGTCACAAACCAAATAGCTCTTGCATAGGCGAGACCTATTGGCTTTGACAATGCTTTTTAGGTCGAGGTAATATCCGGTCTGCCGAAGGCAGAACCGGAAGTCCGAGATTTTATGTTTCTTAGAGTGGACTATTAGTCCCACCTCTGTTTTTGGCTCTCTCCCATTGGCTGGCTTCCTAAACCGAGGCCAGCCATTAGAGGAGAGAGCCGTCCCTCCGAATAGGCTCCGTCTTTTTCGGATTTGGGGGCGTAAGTTTTGCTGTTCTTTAGACAGTGATGTTGTCTGTCACTCAAAACAGCAAAACACGCCCCCGAATCCGAAAATGGCCGTGCGTTTCTCCGAGGCATTTTCTCCTTGCCTCGGAGAAACGTGGTGGTGTTTTCGGAGCTGCTCGCCTCCCTTCCCTTCTGCTTTTAGGAGCTGCTCGGCTCCGCTCGCCTCCCCCTTCCCTCCTCCGTCGCCCTCTCGCCTCCCCCCCTCCCTCTGCTGCAGCTCTCCTCCGTTGTGCTCTGCCGCTCCCCGGCCCCCACCCCTCCCTTCCGCATTCGTAATCGTACCTCTGACAGATCGGAGTCCCACAGACTCTGCGCTGGAAATCCTGCTGCTGCAAGCCAAGGTGAGAGCGGGATCCTTCTAGGAAGAATGGCTGCTGGTGGCACGGCTGGAGTGTGGAATGTAGATATCGTATCTACACTTGCAGATGGGATTTCAGTTTAGTCTGACTTGACTCATGTTTTTTTATTTTCAATCTCGGGATGGTTGAGCGTTTAAGTGTTGGGGTACAAGTCCGCCTTACGAAACGGTCCTAATCTCCCCGACGGAAAGTCGCGCGCGGTGTCCGGAGTGATGATGCTCTTGTTGCCCGTTCCACTGATACGCGAGGGAGCGACGATGCGATGGTGCCGAGGACGCCCTGCCCTGTCGCTGTTCCGGTTCCCTGAACAGAACAAAAGGGAACCTTGCGATTTCTCAGTCACTCAACGGCCAATCCCTATATTTCCAACACGCCAAGGAAGCACATGTTCAAGTGTTGCACAAGAGCACAGTTTCATTCTTGGATGTTCTCCGAGGCCTGAATCCTGGGCACGTCTCCCAGCAGCAGGTTCACCCCGGCCTCGAGCCAGCCCGGGCACCGCTAGCAGAATCCTCGGAGGCAGACGGGCATGTCAGTGGGAAGAAGTCAGCAGGGCCTAACTTGTAAAAACTCCAGAGGCCTAAAGTTGTTTGTTAGGAAAACTCTGCATCATTGATTCCACCACAAGCTTTTTCCCTTCCACCACTCTGCACCTCATGTCTCTGTATCTCACTTTTGCTCTTCTTTGTAGCCCATGCTCTCTGCCATTGAATAACGACATTTGTTTTCTTCCTCCTGTCTTGAGTTTCTCCTTTTCTCGCATTTTTGTAAACTATAGGGAAAACTGGTGATGTTAAATAAATAAAGTCGCTTCGCCGTGCGGTCTTGGGAGGTGGGAGGGGTCTGACAGTGCAGTTGATGTTAAATTAATAAAGGTGCTTCGACGTGCTGTGTTTTGAGACGGGAAAGATCTGAAAGTGCTGGTTATGGTACATCAATAAAGGCGCTTCGCCATGCTTTCGGGAGGCAGGAAGGGTCTGAAAGCGCTGTGTCATTAAATAAATAAAGGCGCATTGCCGTAGTGTGTTGGGAGGCGGGAGGGGTCTAAAAACGCTGGTGATATTCATTAACTAAAGGGGCTTTAATGTGCTGTGTTGGGAGTGGTCTGAAATCACCAGTGATGTTAAATAAATAAAGGTGCTTTGACATGCTGAGTTTGGAGGCGGGAGGGGTATGAAAGCGCTGGTGATATTAATTAAATAAAGGCGCTTCGCCATGCTGAGTTGGGAGGTGGGAGGGGTCCGAAAGCGCTATAATAGTATCTTCAAGAGATGCGTCAGGTGAGAAGGGCATGAAGGGTACAATGAGGATGGGAAAGGAGTAAGTAGAGGGGGAGAGACATTGGGCACCGAATCACTCACCACGTAGGCGGCGCCGCCCTCCCCGTTATGGGTCTTGGACTCTTGGACTCTGGGATGGAGAAGTGCATGTCCCCTGTTCTGCTGCTTTCCAGGCACGGCACGCACACCCTGTAATTGCACAGCATATGGCACGGGGAGAGTGTTGTGCATGCGGGTATTGTGGCTTAATAGCTAGGTACCCTTAAATCCAGGATGGAGACAGCACTCACAGCATAACCAGGGGCATGACCTTCTGTTTAAAAGCAAAACGAGCATGTGTGCTAGTGTTAAAAGTGCGCGCCCGTTATGAAAACTGATAGCCTGCATTTGAAAAGCAGGAGGCAGAAGTCAATTTACAAATTCCCCGTCCTTTGTTAAAAAAAAAAAGGTTTTAGAAGACATCTGTCGAGTTTTCTTATAATTTTTCCTGATTGAAATGGCAATTTTCCTCACATGCTAGTGCTTTCTTGAGGTTTCTCACAGGGTGATTTCCACAGGACTGTGGGGTCTTTACCCTCACGCTGACCTCAGTAGGGACTCTCTCCACACACTATCAGCCAGGGGGCTCCCCACTAACACACAGTGTGAGCGGCCAAAGTGAGGTCAGGACATGGCTTAATACCATGCACTAATGGTGGGTGTGCTTCAAAAGTGCACTCACTCACCCCTCACATACACTCTGTTACCAACACACAGTCAGCAAGGGGGCTTCAGAAGTGCACTCACTCACCCCTCACACACTCACTCAGACCTGCCCCAGCAGACTAGGCGAGGCCTCTTGTGACACTGGTGAAAAGCTGCAGCTCCTCGGCAGATAGTGGAGAGAAGGCATTAAGTGTGGGTGGCGAAGTGTCACGTGTGTAAATAATTGCGCCCACATGTGTTTATTCGATTCTTTATTAATACAAAGCTTTATTTTAAATATTTCTTTAAAATGTATTTCTTCTGCGCTCCAGCCCTTGTCACCTGTTAATCCTTGTGTAGAACGCAAGGAATAACGCGCCGCTCCCGACAACAAACGGAGGCGTGTTCACCGGAAAGAATGAATGTCACGTTGAGCCTGTCACGCGGACTCTCTAATAACTCAGTCATCTGAGCTATTGATTATGAGTTATGGGCAGTGGTAATTACTGCAGGTTAGGCCAGGGCAAATAGCGCATGATTTAAGCGACTTACCTGATCATAACATAACATGTGCATTTGTAAATTACACGTTCAGGCCCAAAGGGACATCTTGATGCTGAATAACAGATGTTTATTGTTAGCCAACTATAAGAGGCTATTACATTGATTACCCAGACAGGCAGGCGTTTGACTGCACACTCTCCCAGATGCCTTTGTGGGTGGGGATGTGGGGGATTGTTTAGTGTGCAGGTTTAACGATTCCCCTCAAGGCTCATATGCTGCATTTACTCTCGGTGTGCCTGAAAGGTGACAGATTGGGAACACTGGAATCTGAAGTCTTGTGCAGCAACATAAGCTCTCTGACTTAGCACTTCAAATCGGCACACAAAAGTGAGCAGGGTCATGCTCCTACAATTATAGGCCTCTTAGTAAGGGCTGTTGCTAAACGATGACATGTTTTGTGCCATAGAGGTGCACCTCTCGGGAGGCATACAGGGTCATGCAGTGAAAATTATTGCTCAGCACACTGGGCTGGTATTGTCATAACAGCATTTGGGCCTTTATCATAGCTTCAGAGTGAAAGGCATATATTAAGCATTTAGATGAAAATCATCTTCTGGATGAATAAGAAACTAAAAGTGCTGCATTTAAGTGGCTTCTGCGTGCGTGAGCTCCTCACCCCACTCCCCCCCCTCGTTGCTTGTGTGCGTGAGCTCCTCACCCCCTCCCCCCCCTCGTTGCTTGTGTGCGTGAGCTCCTCACCCCCCTCGTGGCTTCTGCGTGCGTGAGCTCCTCAACCCGCTCTCCCCCCTCGTTGCTTGTGTGCGTGAGCTCCTCACCCCCTCCCCCCTCGTTGCTTGTGTGCGTAAGCTCCTCACCGCCCTCCCCCCTCGTGGCTTCTGCGTGCGTGAGCTCCTCACCCCCCTCGTGGCTTCTGCGTGCGTGAGCTCCACCACCCCCCCTCGTTGCTTGTGTGTGTGTGAGCTCCTCACCCCCCCTCGTTGCCTTTTCCTTTTGATAAGGTGGTGTAATGATAGTTAGTGCTTGTGCTGCGTTACGACCCCTGGCTGTGCTTGCTCCCCTGCCCCTGGCTGTGCTTGCTCCCCTGGCTGTGCTTGCTCCCCTGCCCCCTGGCTGTGCTTGCTCCCCTGCCCCCTGGCTGTGCTTGCTCCCCTGCCCCCTGGCTGTGCTTGCTCCCCTGCCCCCTGGCTGTGCTTGCTCCCCTGCCCCCTCGCTGTGCTTGCTTCCCTGCCCCCTTGCTGTGCTTCCTCTCCTGTGTGTGTATGTGGCTCTGTGTGTGTATGTGGCTCTGTGTGTGTATGTGGCTCTGTGTGTGTGGGGGGCTCTGGGTGTGTGTGGGGCTCTGGGTGTGTGTGGGGCTCTGGGTGTGTGTGGGGCTCTAGGTGTGTGTGAGGCTCTGGGTGTGTGTGGGGGGCTCTGGGTGTGTGTGTGGGGCTCTGGGTGTGTGTGGGGCTCTGGGTGTGTGTGTGGGGCTCTGGGTGTGTGTGTGGGGCTCTGGGTGTGGGGCTCTGTGTGTGTGTGTGGCTGTGTGTGTGTGTCTGTGGCTCTGTGTGTGTGGCTCTGTGTGTGTGTGTGTGGCTCTGTGTGGATAGCTTTTTTTGTAGGTGGCTCTATGTGTGGGTGGCTCTGTCTGTGTGAGGGTAGCTCTGTGTAGGGGGCTCTATGTGAATGACTCTGTGTGAGTGGCTCTGTGTGGGTGGCTCTGTATGTGTGTGTGGGTGGCTTTGTGTGTGTGGCTCTGTGTGGGTGTAAATGCAATAGGTCATGCATTTGCGAGCGATTAAGCTATTGGCATTGTAAATGACAATGCCATTTATTTAACGATTAAGCTATTGGCAATGTAAATGACAATGCCATTTATTTATGATTTTTAAAAAAAAATGTCATGAGCAATGCCAATAGCTCTACCTTTAATGATGCCGAGACCATTGCATTGTAAATGCTTGTTAATCCTTGTGGTGGTTATGTAACAATGGAGAAACGTAAATGAAGAAATAACATAAAGATAAAATTAATTGAAGAAAACTGAAAATTGCAATTTAAGGTAAAACAAAGTAATTGCTTGGACAACGTGAACATTTTATCCATTATTACATTAAATAATGGGGCATTCGTTAAAATCGGCAAGAGTCAGAGATAGTGTTTTGGTTAGTTTTTGGCTTAGTGTTAAGTTTTCGTTACGGTAAGTGAGGGTTAGGGTAGTTAATATTCATTAACATTTTAAGGAAATTATCAATAAAGGTTACCTCATTGTAGACAATTGAATAGTTGATAATTATTGGTTTGTCATCATTATGGATTATTTCTCTTTGATATTTCTTTATGGTATTCAGTACACACATGTGTGTGTGTGTGAGTGTGTGTGTGTGGGTGTGTGTGTGTGTGTGTTTTTGTGAGTCAGTCATGACGCTCTTATTCTTATGATTGTGCTGTAAATCCCCCTTGTATGAAAATAATATTTTATTTTTGTTGCCTGGACTATTCCATACTTTTCACTTTACAAAGTCATTACCACTGGCGTTACTAGATCTTGTTATTATTTGTTCAGACTTAAAGTAAGAATAACATTTATTTAACGTACGCTAAAGACCAGTATATTGGGGTTGATGTGACAGGTTATTAGTTTGTAAATAGAACGCCTTTAATTGTGTTCTGTATTTCTGTTTTTTTCTGTATCAAAATGTTACATTTTCCCTCAACAATTTTATTTTCGCTATATTTTCGCTGTCGGCTGCAGTTCGGCCTGTGCTGCCAAAAGACCAATTAGGGCAGTTTGACCCGGAGGTGCCTTGAAGATCATTTTCTGCTATGTCGGCTTCACCTCCGCGGGTTAGAAGCGGTTGTTTAGATTATGGCCAGAGATTGGGGACAGCCCCTTTCCAAAATAACTGGGAAATGTCAAGGGGTCGGCTGTGTCTGATTCTCCCCCAGGAGCCTGCCAGGAATGCGCATCTTTATCAGGATGCAGTCATGGGCCGTAAAAAATGGAAGCGTCAAGGAAGGCGCTGTACGTGCGGCCTCCTAATGGTGATCGTCTGTCAAGCCGGAGATAGCCGCCTCTTCACGCCAGCCTCTCAGGACTGTCACAGGCAGACGAAGAACCTCTTACGCTGTTCGCTCTGAAACCCTAACTTCTCATGTGGCGATACCCCAACGTCAATGATTTTAAAAATCGCTTTTTTTAAAGGAGTCGCAGATCCCATGTCATTACAAAAACTGGTTTGCACTGTAGTGAAGTTTTAAAAAGGAAGCAATGTGAATTTGCTGAAAGGGAAACATTTTAATACATGCACATCATAATTAAGTTAAACAGTGCCTAAAGAAAATCAACTATATTTTCAGCTTCTGCTTCCTAACTCCCCTTTGACGTCATGCAATAGGTTAAAAAAAATTAAGATCTGAGCTCAATTATGTAGCCTAATCAAGCTGACAACAAATACATCCAAAGTATATAGATGACGAAAATAAAATACAGAAAAACAAAATTTTATTGTGATCAAGATAACCATATTGGCCTAAATCAGGACTATGCACAAAACAAAATGGAGTCATGTCTGTCAGCCTACATCTTCTTGTCACCTTTTACACAAGTCTCTGGAGACCTCAGCACTGGCCAGGTAACTAGGCAGATGAAACACCCAGTGATTTTGAAGAAATGTTATGTTATTGTAGTTACTAACCTAATATAGTTGAGCTTTATGTCAAACAATCTACCTTTGAAACGAAATCTACAATAAGTCCTTGCATTCCTTCGACAATGTCGCGTCTTGATTGGATAGCATGCTTTCAACCAAGGGCCTCACCCTCATGCGGTTCCATCAAGTCTTCCCTGATCTATCAGGTATTACGAGTTTCTGGGCTTGAAACAGGGGAAACATGTGGGTCTTGTAGATCCCTGAATCGGAGCCCTATACAGTGCACATTTTCTACCTACTTCTAGCAGGTTGAAAATATGCAGAGTAATGTAATGATTTTACCTAGTGCATTCCTGCACCCAGTAAAGGTTGCAATTGGGTGAGGTGGTATCCCTCAGGGGGACACTGCTCCATCCAAAATATTAAGTCCTAAGTATTACCTTTTGAAGTTAATGCATGGGAAATAGTGTTTTTAAAAAAAAAAAATCTATAGTCTTTACATTTCTTTTTAGTTTTTGTTTGTTTTCTTGTTTCTTGAACATCCCTGTAAGAAAGTATTCCAACCCCCTTCTGGAGGTTAACATCAAGGTAAACAACTGTAAAACATTTTGCAGATAGTGATTTAGGCCTAACTAAGATTAAAGAATATAATAGAAACTGTGTATAACATTTTCTGGCAGGTTTGCTGGTGTTTAGAGATCAGCTTTGGACAACAATGAAGCCCCATCTGACAAAAGTATTACTGCTGTTAGTTAACTGTGAAGTTAGTTATTCTAGCAGACACTGATAAGCCCATTATCTCAATCCCATAGGTGATAGCATGTCAGCAATTAGTGGTGATATTGAGTTAAGCTATTCTTTTTCTGATTCAGGGACAGATTTTACTCCTATTCCAATTATAGCTGCAGGTCTCTGCTTTTTATAGTATTTCGTCAGCTCTACTCTCACCGTCGTTTTCTAGATGGAAACCCCAAGAGTATTTTCCTTTACATTGCTTTACTTTGATTTACATAGTATTTTTGTAATATGTGCATGTTCTGATTTGAATATCCGTTTTGCTACTTTTACTTCACCGGCCATACATTGTGGGAGTTACATCAGGAGTCAATGCATTGGAGGTAAATTGTACTACTGTTAATTTGCAGGTTTTTACTTTGCAGCTACATTACTTAATTAAAGATTTGAAAAACCCAAAATTATATAAGTGTTTGTTCATGTGTGTGTGTTTGACTATATATCTATGTGTATGACTACACATAAACACACACATTGTTTAGGCTGTGTGCATTTAATCAGTTATAATGTTATAAACTAAATTTAGTAAACTTATGAGTTTAAAAAAGCATAGTACAAATATTCAAATTTAGTTTAGGGAATATTAGAAATAGATTACATTAAAATATAGAATTATTGATTCTTGTTAAAAACAGCTATTTAGAAAAAGAATTTACATATAATTAAATAGTATTTTAATTCAAATTAAAGTGTACATATATTTATGTATATGTTTTGGGGTTTATTTTTAAGAATAAGTGTCTTTAGGGTTCATAAATAGGTAGATATTTGGGGTGGTAAGGATTTTGTAAGGTTCAAGGGTTGGCAGTCTTGGGGGTGTAAGCGTTTTTAGGGTTTAGATCTGGGTAGCTTTTTAGGGATTGGCCAATATTTTGGGGTAGAGAGGGGTTTTTAGGGTTCGGAGTTTTTTAGATTTTTTGGAGTTTTCAAACTCAACACTGGTTCTGCAAAAACAGAGATGGTTTGCAAAAGATTCAAGGCAACTGTCTGAGAGCTTCTTTGTAACCAAAAAGGTGAAAACATGTAAGAAAGACAATATGGATCGTAGTCTGAAAGAAGGAGTACACACAATGCCTATTTGGCAGCTAATAGTGATCTGAATCCAGAAACTAAAAATACTGCCTCAAGCAAAACAAGATCTCCAGGAAATTATATTAGAAAGAGAAATTGTAAATAAGTAAACTATGTTTCAAAAGGCATTTGAGGAAGATAGCAAAATAGGCAAATATAACGTAGATAGCTAACCAAATTAGTCAATTAATAATTACCCGCAATGTACAAAGTGACACTGAGAAGACTGCACTCGTTCTTATTGCTTTTTCCAAGATTTATTTTAGACCATCTGAATTAAATATTAAAGAGGCTTTAAATAAATGACAATAAAAAAATTAGGGAGGAAGAATTTAGATCTCTATCTTTTCATGATGGAAGAAATGCTATTAACAGTCAGATCCCTCTCTTCGGTCAAAGCTCCTAGGATGGATGGCTTACCGGATGAGATGTATAAGATCTATGCATACCTACTCGTACCTACACAGACCATACTTTTCAAAGTTATATTTCACACACTGAATTTTCGAATTATTTATAAATCCAGAAATATATAGTTTTACTCTAGTATTTAAATATCTGGACGGTGGTGGGGTGTCCGTCAATCAGTGCGAACAGTGATGTCCCAGGGCTGCCTGAATCTGTCAGAGCTGGTATTGACTGGGATACGGAAGCCAATGTCGGAAAAAGGATCCAGCAGTGGAATCCAGCAGTGGAATCAGCAAGCAAGACCATGGAAAGCAGGCTCGTGGATGTCCGAGGATAATTCTTCCCCCCACAGCCGTCCATACTAAACATATTAGTGCCGGGCATCAGCTACCAGATATGCCACGGGCACACCTTCCCCTGTTCTACCAATGGCAGGCCCTCCTTATGTACACGGATGATCACTGACCTACCCAGTACTATCGTGGCTTTACCCAGCGCATATTCTGCTTGACAAGTTCAGCAGGCATTCTTCTCAAGCAACACACCCTTTTTTCCTGATGATGATCCACTATCCTCTATGGGATCGAAACGCCATCACATTTAGCACCTTGACACAAAATTGTTCAATATAACTACTGCATATTGGTGCTATGGTGCTCTCACTATGGGGTCGATTATGTTGACAGTGAATCCGCATCCTCCGGGCCGGTGGAAGCCCTCGCCGGCCCGGAGGATGCGGATTTACCGCTGCGGACATTGCAAACACCCACCGCGACATTAGGATGCCGGTGGGATCATCGGCGGATGGCAAGTCCGTCCGCCGCTGATCCACGGTGTATGCACGCAAATATGGTGGCGGTGTCTGCAAGACACCGCCAGCCATATTACGTTGCAGGCGGAAACATGCTTTTCCACGGCGGCTTTTCCGCCGTGGAAAAGCATGTGGTCTTTTGTGTTTGGGGGCCCGTTGCGGGCCCCCAGGGTGTTGGGGGGTGCACATGGGGGGTACCTATGGTACCCCCCTGCTTTGGCATGCACAAGGTGGCAGGCACCACGCGGTGCCTGCCAAGTTGTGCATGCCAAAGTGAAACATGCATATTTTACATTGCGGCGGGTGCTGCTCAAAGCAGCACCCGCCGCAATGTAAAATATACGGGATGTGACCGCCAGGGTGGTGGTCACATCCTAATTGCTACAGAGGGACCGCCGCTGCCCCTGCGGTCAGTCCCTCCACCACGGGGGTGGCGGACGGACGCAAGTCCGTCCGCCATCCTAATCGACCACTATGTTTTTTAGCCTAACTAATGATTATGTCTTGGCAATGTTTTTTTGCTTTTGCCTGAGTTCTTTTAACTCTATTTCTTGACACTACTCCACTTTCTTTTGTGTTTTTTCCATGTTTTTATGATATAAAATAAAATGTTTTTTCTCTCACAAGAATTATATTACACAGTCCTTATTATATCGCTGTGTTGATTTGTTCTACTTATATGTGTTGCAAGAGACCACTGTTCCTTTGTAATTACTCGTACCCAAGGTCCCTCTCAGATCCATTGGGTTCTTGTTCTTGAAAACACACATCATTGAGAGACTGACAAGAGGATCTGTAGACCTGTAGATCTGTAGAACTAAGCTATAGTGACAGGGTCACATACACTAGGAGACTTAGGAAAAACATGGGCACTGAAACATGAAAGCATAGCTAACAAGGCTGCAGCCCAAACCATAGAGCTAAATAATAAGGCCCTAACAATGACCATTACTCATTCTCTCAGTTCTGTAGGGCAATATTACTTGTTTACCTGACTGTATTTTGATAGGTTTTGATATGTTTCTGTACATTATTGTTATCCTCTATGTTTAGTGACTACTATATTGCTCTCATTATCTTGTTCATTCCTGTTGCCCTTGCCCCTGTCTCTGTGAAGCGCTCTGATATCTGTAAGGATCTTGTTCGCGCTATATAAAACTTTGAATAAATAAATAGCTTAGGAGAGGAGGGTCCTATGGGCCTGAGTCTGCAGCATGCAACCTAAAGTGCTTCCGAAACAATTTGTCTATTCCACACTTATTAATTCACTCTCTGATGCTTATTGAGACGTACCATTGCGTCAACATCAGCCAGTATAGTTATAGTAACCATCTGCTGCAAAACTGCTGAGAGTTGTATGCAAACATACATAATGGGAAAAATCTAACAAAAGCACGAAATCTAAAGAGCAGAAATCACAACAGGCGTATGGTAACCTTTATGACATAGGGCCAGTTTGCAGCTTCAAGCATCCACAGATTCTTGGGCAATAGGCCAATAAATATATTTTCGCCCGCCGCTAATTGATAGTAACGTTATCTCATCAAAAAGTGTTGCAGCGCTGCTGTGACATGCAAATGCCCAATAAAAGCATGGAAACACTATTATGATGATTTTTCATGGTTTCACAAGGGCACTGGAGTCAAGCCAATGTCTCCCATAAATATCTTCCTAATCCTTTTCCATGCTCACATTAATTTACAAAAATTATGACAAATGATGTTTTACATGGTCCTTTTCATTAATGTTCATGTGTTTTGTGCTTATTGTTATTCACTAGGAGCATGAAGGCAATTTGTTTATTTTAACTCAGCGTTTTCGAATGTGCTGTTTCGGTGCCTTGCGTTTACATATTTAATAATTTCGCTTTGTCTCGATGTGAGCTGCACATAGACAGCTACAGCTGCACAGTACTCGCAAAAGGTACACTTACTAAATAAATACATAAGGTCAAGAGTAGGGAGGTCATGGGGTTCGATCTCAGTAATGTCAGCCAAGAGCGCTCTGGCCTAATGGGAGGTCTCATCCGCTCCCTTACTTCTCATTACTCATTCCATATATGTAATAAGAGCAGACTATCTTGGTTACTGACCCCAGGTCCATGTAGCAGTAGTAAACTAATACAATTATATAACTGCGACATAACCCCACAGTCTGTCCCCTCCCCCGTACACGTCTAAAAGTCACTCTCTCGACTATGTCCGCTTCCCAGCGTTCCAGCTGCGCGCGCCACAAATGAACCCCGGAAGAGCTTCTCGATTCTACCACCAACCCTCTATTGGTTTTTGCATGGATGGAGATTTACGCAACCGGATTCTATGTCTCTGTCAGAGGTCATGGCCAGAAATAATGGGGGTTCATAAAGCAACGTGTAGCTCGGTGGGACGCCCCGGAGAGGGGATTAGTGTTTCTGTTTACAATATCATGGCCGAGCAACAGGGGATTGGTCCTGGGAGCTCGAGGGCAGAGGCTCAGCTTAACCCAATAAAAGGCCCCACACCAGCAGTGAACCCGCTGTTTGACTGAGTGACTTGCAATCCCATTTTAATGATCACCGACACCTCTATTAAAAACCTTAGCGCCCAAAGTCAAAGCTTTGCAGGAAGAAAAGCAAACAGAAATGAGTTAAAAGGAGAGGCGAGTTCACATGCACGGCACATTCGGTTCCCAGCAGAGGAAAGCATGTTTCTTGCAAAGTCTGCTCAGGCAGTGAAGGGGGCATTAATTTGAATAATAACGATTTGAATACAAAATAATAGTATTAACCATACTAGTGCAATTGACAATAACAGCAACAACAATAAGAATAATAAAAAAGTAATAATAATAATCCCCTTCACCTCTTCTTACCCATTTTTTCTCCTACTGATAATACAAAACATTCCCGTTCATAATCTTCACTCTACTTAGCACTAACTCAGTCGAATCTTTAACAAGGAGCTTTACGCCGGAATGAAGGCAAAAGCAAAACCTCTGATTCAGGTGAAGCAAGTGCACATGGTACCTGTAAAATGACACAGGCACCCAAAATGAAACCAAACCTAAAATAGTAACTAGATAAGATTCTATCTGCACACCTCTGCGCAGAGAAACTGGCAGCTTTTGTAATAATAAACCATCAACACCCCATTTCCTTGTACTGGTGTACAATGTGGGTTTGTTGTAGTAATTATGCCGGATTTCTTAGTTCTTTGTGTGAGGGCATTCTACTACTTGTATTCCTATTTATCCTCTGGTACATTTAGTACCACAAGAAAGTAGTTAAAAGAAACCAGGACCACATGAGACGCTCATGCGTGGAATCAGGAAACCTAAGAAATTCGATTTGGTGGTGTTGCATGTGAAACCATACAAAACATAGGATTGGTCCATAAAAGTTAATAAAGTGTATACTTTCTCTTCCAGGCCTGCATTATTTGCACCCTGGTCGGAAGTGTATCTTGATGGAGGCCACACATTTGCAATGCGTATTCTAGGGGTGACAGCCAGGTCCAGGGACTTAACTCCTCCCAAGCGGCAAGTCACCTCCCCCGCCCATCAATCTTTCATTCCAACTGCATCCCTCTTAACCTCTGACATACACCAGTGACCACGTGCTTGGTGCCTTAAAAGGTCGCAGTTTATTATAACATAACATTTATAAATATTGCTAATTTCCTGGGCCATTGTTTACCCGGTGTTAGGCTTCAACTTGCTACAGCTTTGGTGGGTGTCCGTCAGGACCAGCCCGGGCTGCAAGTGCCGTCCCGCTTGCCTTCGACCCCATTCTTGGCCTCTCCCTGCTCTTCCGGGTCCCTGCTAGTGGCATTCCAAGGACCGTGTGAGCACTCCATCTATTCAGCTGGTGCTGAGTTCTGATATCTCGCGCCTTCTTGTACTATTGCCGTGAGGCATCCCAGGGCCCAGGAGGAGCCTCACCTCTACTCTGTCTGTGGCTGATTGCCACCACTGGCTCCCTCAGTGCACCTGCCATGAGGCATCCCAAGGACACTGTGAGCACTTCATCTATTTAGCCTGGTACTGAGTGTGAGAAGTTGGCCTGGTATATGATGTTCACTATTCTAGTGAGCACCTTGCACCAGTCCAAACAACCCTTATGGCGATGGTTGTAAAGTCAACCTTATAGACCAGCTATCCTAGGGGTAGCATGGACAAAAGCAGTATTAGGCTAAACTCAAGAGGGCATGTGAAGCCAGCTGTTTTACCATATGCAAACCTTTTAATATCAAATGAAGGGACACCACACAGGTTATACATTCAAAATATATATGTATTTATTTCTAAACAACCCCCTGGACTCTTTATGAGCACAGGGGCACACGCGCATAACAAGTAACTTAATATAACATACAAAAGTTGCACAAATATGGATAGGCCCTGATGGCCTGTAAAACCATATACTAAAATAGTGGTATAAGAACCACGTCACGAACAATGGTAAGGCCTAGGGCCTTAGGAATCGCTGGGGCTACACTGGACTAACAGTAGTTAGGGAGCAGGAGGCCCACAGGATGCGGATGCAGTGTCTAAATGCACACGGGTGCACACATAGAAGTCAATGGGTGCGTAAAGTTAGAAAGTTAAAGAGTTAGGAGTCTTCCGACTGGACTAGAACTTAACCACTGGAAACTAGGACACTAGGGGTGTAAACCTTTACAGGAGCACCGCAGTACTCGCGTTACCTCACCCACAGGAAGCGGGTGCATAGGTGTCAAAGTGTGTCGGGTTTCGTGGTGGAGTTCTATGGCGCCTTGGAGAAAAGATGCTGCAGGCAACCAGGAGAGAAGAGTCCGGTTGGATCCAAGGGTGGATCGAGGATGAAGAGTACCTGAAAGCAGAGGGGACAGAGTCTGGGTCACTAGCCAGTGACCAGGATGGAACCAGGAAGGAACCAGGCGATGTCGAGATGCGATCAGGACCTGTCATGAAGTTTGTCTCTGCTGCCACGTGGACCAGGAGGTGTCGACGATGACCAGGTGCTGGACACGGACTGTCGCACGAAGGCTCTCGCTGTCGGCCGTGTCGGTTCTCGATTCGGAGTCAACAGGCCTTGGCAAATGCAACCCACGCAGGAATCGAAGATGTCTTCTGGATCAAACCAGCAAGGTCTGATGGGCTGCTCCTTTTCAGGGGAGCAAGGGCCAGTCTGGAGCAACCAGACCAGAGTTGGGAATTCAAAGATTCGTCATCGCAGAAGCCACTAGCCAACGGGCAAGTGACTGGACAGATGCGTCGAGCAGGAAAATGCAAAAGGGCCCCACGCAGCACTCGGTGAGTGTGGAGAGGTGATCTCCGGTGCAATCGATGCTCGGGGCTGGGGCTTCTCAATCCCCAATGCACAGCTTCGAGGGTGCCTCAGAAGCTGCACGGAAAGCACTTTGCTGGCTTTCCAAGATGGCCGTTTTCTCTCGTCCCCTTTGCTGTGGCTGTGGATCGGGCTGTTGGATGTCTGGAAGTCTGGTTCTTGTCAGACTCTGTTGTTCGAGCTCCGGCGAGAGCAACAACAAAGCAACCTTTGAGCGCTTGATGGTGCCTGCTTGCCCAGGGTGAAAATTGCAAAAAACACAGTTGACGGACAGAATGTAGAACAATGTCATAAATTCACCCCAGTACAAGGATCTGGGCCTAAATCCATCGTTTATTGGCACTCCACACCACCCTGGGTCAGACACTGGCTATATGCAAATCAGCTCTGACCCTGTGCCTCATGGGAACAGTCCAGTCCGAACTACCAAGCCATGTCTTTCCCAGACCGGAATCAAGCATCCAAGGACCGGTTTCTGGCTATCAGCCTTCATCAGCCTGGATAGCTTGACTCCAGTGGTGTGGAGAGCCTGGGACTCACGTCTGAGCATACCCAGCCCACTCGGGGTGAAAATAGCAAAAAACACAGTTGATGGACAGAATGTAGAACAATGTCATACATTCACCCCAGTACAAGGATCTGGGCCTAAATCCATCGTTTTTTTGCACTCCACACCACCCTGGGTCAGACACTGGCTATATGCAAATCAGCTCTGACCCTGTGCCTCATGGGAACAGTCCAGTCCGAACTACCAAGCCATGTCTTTCCCAGACCGGAATCAAGCATCCAAGGACCGGTTTCTGGCTATCAGCCTTCATCAGCCTGGATAGCTTGACTCCAGTGGTGTGTAGAGCCTGGGACTCACGTCTGAGCATACCCAGCCCACTTGGGGTGAAAATTGCAAAAAACACAGTTTGTGGACAGAATGTAGAACAATGTCATACATTCACCCCAGTACAAGGATCTGGGCCTAAATCCATCGTTTTTTTGCACTCCCCACCACCCTGGGTCAGACACTGGTTATATGCAAATCAGCTCTGACCCTGTGCCTCATGGGAACCGTCCAGTCCGAACTACCAAGCCATGTCTTTCCCAGACCGGAATCAAGCATCCAAGACCGGTTTCTGGCTATCAGCCTTCATCAGCCTGGATAGCTTGACTCCAGTGGTGTGTAGAGCCTGGGACTCACGTCTGAGCATACCCAGCCCACTCGGGGTGAAAATTGCAAAAAACACAGTTGATGGACAGAATGTAGAACAATGTCATACATTCACCCCAGTACAAGAATCTGGGCCTAAATCCATCGTTTTTTGCACTCCACACCACCCTGGGTCAGACACTGGCTATATGCAAATCAGCTCTGAGCATGTGCCTCATGGGAACAGTCCAGTCCGAACTACCAAGCCATGTCTTTCCCAGACCGGAATCAAGCATCCAAGGACCGGTTTCTGGCTATCAGCCTTCATCAGCCTGGATAGCTTGACTCCAGTGGTGTGGAGAGCCTGGGACTCACGTCTGAGCATACCCAGCCCACTCGGGGTGAAAATTGCAAAAAACACAGAGTCCCAGGCTCTCCACACCACTGGAGTCAAGCTATCCAGGCTGATGAAGGCTGATAGCCAGAAACCGGTCCTTGGATGCTTGATTCCGGTCTGGGAAAGACATGGCTTGGTAGTTCGGACTGGACTGTTCCCATGAGGCACAGGGTCAGAGCTGATTGGCATATAGCCAGTGTCTAACCCAGGGTGGTGTGGAGTGCAAAAAAAACGATGGATTTAGGCCCAGATCCTTGTACTGGGGTGAATGTATGACTTTGTTCTACATTCTGTCCATCAACTGTGTTTTTTGCAATTTTCACCCCAAGTGGGCTGGGTATGCTCAGACGTGAGTCCCAGGCTCTCCACACCACTGGAGTCAAGCTATCCAGGCTGATGAAGGCTGATAGCCAGAAACCGGTCCTTGGATGCTTGATTCCGGTCTGGGAAAGACATGGCTTGGTAGTTCGGACTGGACTGTTCCCATGAGGCACAGGGTCAGAGCTGATTTGCATATAGCCAGTGTCTAACCCAGGGTGGTGTGGAGTGCAAAAAAACGATGGATTTAGGCCCAGATCCTTGTACTGGGGTGAATGTATGACATTGTTCTACATTCTGTCTATCAACTGTGTTTTTTGCAATTTTCACCCCAAGTGGGCTGGGTATGCTCAGACGTGAGTTCAGGCTCTCCACACCACTGGAGTCAAGCTATCCAGGCTGATGAAGGCTGATAGCCAGAAACCGGTCCTTGGATGCTTGATTCCGGTCTGGGAAAGACATGGCTTGGTAGTTCGGACTGGACTGTTCCCATGAGGCACAGGGTCAGAGCTGATTTGCATATAGCCAGTGTCTAACCCAGGGTGGTGTGGAGTGCAAAAAAACGATGGATTTAGGCCCAGATCCTTGTACTAGGGTGAATGTATGACATTGTTCTACATTCTGTCCATCAACTGTGTTTTTTGCAATTTTCACCCCAAGTGGGCTGGGTATGCTCAGACGTGAGTCCCAGGCTCTCCACACCACTGGAGTCAAGCTATCCAGGCTGATGAAGGCTGATAGCCAGAAACCGGTCCTTGGATGCTTGATTCTGGTCTGGGAAAGACATGGCTTGGTAGTTCGGACTGGACTGTTCCCATGAGGCACAGGGTCAGAGCTGATTTGCATATAGCCAGTGTCTAACCCAGGGTGGTGTGGAGTGCAAAAAAGCGATGGATTTAGGCCCAGATCCTTGTACTGGGGTGAATGTACGACATTGTTCCACATTCTGTCCATCAACTGTGTTTTTTGCAATTTTCACCCCAAGTGGGCTGGGTATGCTCAGACGTGAGTCCCAGGCTCTCCACACCACTGGAGTCAAGCTATCCAGGCTAATGAAGGCTGATAGCCAGAAACTGGTCCTTGGATGCTTGATTCCGGTCTGGGAAAGACATGGCTTGGTAGTTCGGACTGGACTGTTCCCATGAGGCACAGGGTCAGAGCTGATTTGCATATAGCCAGTGTCTAACCCAGGGTGGTGTGGAGTGCAAAAAAACGATGGATTTAGGCCCAGATGCTTGTACTGGGGTGAATGTATGACATTGTTCTACATTCTGTCCATCAACTGTGTTTTTTGCAATTTTCACCCCAAGTGGGCTGGGTATGCTCAGATGTGAGTCCCAGGTTCTCCACACCACTGGAGTCAAGCTATCCAGGCTGATGAAGGCTGATAGCCAGAAACCGGTCCTTGGATGCTTGATTCCGGTCTGGGAAAGACATGGCTTGGTAGTTCGGACTGGACTGTTCCCATGAGGCACAGGGTCAGAGCTGATTTGCATATAGCCAGTGTCTAACCAGGGTGGTGTGGAGTGCAAAAAAACGACGGATTTAGGCCCAGATCCTTGTACTGGGGTGAATGTATGACATTGTTCTACATTCTGTCCATCAACTGTGTTTTTTGCAATTTTCACCCCAAGTGGGCTGGGTATGCTCAGACGTGAGTCCCAGGCTCTCCACACCACTGGAGTCAAGCTATCCAGGCTGATGAAGGCTGATAGCCAGAAACCGGTCCTTGGATGCTTGATTCCGGACTGGGAAAGACATGGCTTGGTAGTTCGGACTGGACTGTTCCCATGAGGCACAGGGTCAGAGCTGATTTGCATATAGCCAGTGTCTAACCCAGGGTGGTGTGGAGTGCAAAAAAACGATGGATTTAGGCCCAGATCCTTGTACTGGGGTGAATGTATGACATTGTTCTACATTCTGTCTATCAACTGTGTTTTTTGCAATTTTCACCCCAAGTGGGCTGGGTATGCTCAGACGTGAGTTCAGGCTCTCCACACCACTGGAGTCAAGCTATCCAGGCTGATGAAGGCTGATAGCCAGAAACCGGTCCTTGGATGCTTGATTCCGGTCTGGGAAAGACATGGCTTGGTAGTTCGGACTGGACTGTTCCCATGAGGCACAGCGTCAGAGCTGATTTGCATATAGCCAGTGTCTAACCCAGGGTGGTGTGGAGTGCAAAAAAACGATGGATTTAGGCCCAGATCCTTGTACTAGGGTGAATGTATGACATTGTTCTACATTCTGTCCATCAACTGTGTTTTTTGCAATTTTCACCCCAAGTGGGCTGGGTATGCTCAGACGTGAGTCCCAGGCTCTCCACACCACTGGAGTCAAGCTATCCAGGCTGATGAAGGCTGATAGCCAGAAACCGGTCCTTGGATGCTTGATTCCGGACTGGGAAAGACATGGCTTGGTAGTTCGGACTGGACTGATCCCATGAGGCACAGGGTCAGAGCTGATTTGCATATAGCCAGTGTCTAACCCAGGGTGGTGTGGAGTGCAAAAAAACGATGGATTTAGGCCCAGATCCTTGTACTGGGGTGAATGTATGACATTGTTCTACATTCTGTCCATCAACTGTGTTTTTTGCAATTTTCACCCCAAGTGGGCTGGGTATGCTCAGACGTGAGTCCCAGGCTCTCCACACCACTGGAGTCAAGCTATCCAGGCTGATGAAGGCTGATAGCCAGAAACCGGTCCTTGGATGCTTGATTCTGGTCTGGGAAAGACATGGCTTGGTAGTTCGGACTGGACTGTTCCCATGAGGCACAGGGTCAGAGCTGATTTGCATATAGCCAGTGTCTAACCCAGGGTGATGTGGAGTGCAAAAAAACGATGGATTTAGGCCCAGATCCTTGTACTGGGGTGAATGTATGACATTGTTCTACATTCTGTCCATCAACTGTGTTTTTTGCAATTTTCACCCCAAGTGGGCTGGGTATGCTCAGATGTGAGTCCCAGGTTCTCCACACCATTGGAGTCAAGCTATCCAGGCTGATGAAGGCTGATAGCCAGAAACCGGTCCTTGGATGCTTGATTCCGGTCTGGGAAAGACATGGCTTGGTAGTTCGGACTGGACTGTTCCCATGAGGCACAGGGTCAGAGCTGATTTGCATATAGCCAGTGTCTAACCAGGGTGGTGTGGAGTGCAAAAAAACGACGGATTTAGGCCCAGATCCTTGTACTGGGGTGAATGTATGACATTGTTCTACATTCTGTCCATCAACTGTGTTTTTTGCAATTTTCACCCCAAGTGGGCTGGGTATGCTCAGACGTGAGTCCCAGGCTCTCCACACCACTGGAGTCAAGCTATCCAGGCTGATGAAGGCTGATAGCCAGAAACCGGTCCTTGGATGCTTGATTCCGGACTGGGAAAGACATGGCTTGGTAGTTCGGACTGGACTGTTCCCATGAGGCACAGGGTCAGAGCTGATTTGCATATAGCCAGTGTCTAACCCAGGGTGGTGTGGAGTGCAAAAAAACGATGGATTTAGGCCCAGATCCTTGTACTGGGGTGAATGTATGACATTGTTCTACATTCTGTCTATCAACTGTGTTTTTTGCAATTTTCACCCCAAGTGGGCTGGGTATGCTCAGACGTGAGTTCAGGCTCTCCACACCACTGGAGTCAAGCTATCCAGGCTGATGAAGGCTGATAGCCAGAAACCGGTCCTTGGATGCTTGATTCCGGTCTGGGAAAGACATGGCTTGGTAGTTCGGACTGGACTGTTCCCATGAGGCACAGCGTCAGAGCTGATTTGCATATAGCCAGTGTCTAACCCAGGGTGGTGTGGAGTGCAAAAAAACGATGGATTTAGGCCCAGATCCTTGTACTAGGGTGAATGTATGACATTGTTCTACATTCTGTCCATCAACTGTGTTTTTTGCAATTTTCACCCCAAGTGGGCTGGGTATGCTCAGACGTGAGTCCCAGGCTCTCCACACCACTGGAGTCAAGCTATCCAGGCTGATGAAGGCTGATAGCCAGAAACCGGTCCTTGGATGCTTGATTCCGGACTGGGAAAGACATGGCTTGGTAGTTCGGACTGGACTGATCCCATGAGGCACAGGGTCAGAGCTGATTTGCATATAGCCAGTGTCTAACCCAGGGTGGTGTGGAGTGCAAAAAAACGATGGATTTAGGCCCAGATCCTTGTACTGGGGTGAATGTATGACATTGTTCTACATTCTGTCCATCAACTGTGTTTTTTGCAATTTTCACCCCAAGTGGGCTGGGTATGCTCAGACGTGAGTCCCAGGCTCTCCACACCACTGGAGTCAAGCTATCCAGGCTGATGAAGGCTGATAGCCAGAAACCGGTCCTTGGATGCTTGATTCTGGTCTGGGAAAGACATGGCTTGGTAGTTCGGACTGGACTGTTCCCATGAGGCACAGGGTCAGAGCTGATTTGCATATAGCCAGTGTCTAACCCAGGGTGATGTGGAGTGCAAAAAAACGATGGATTTAGGCCCAGATCCTTGTACTGGGGTGAATGTATGACATTGTTCTACATTCTGTCCATCAACTGTGTTTTTTGCAATTTTCACCCCAAGTGGGCTGGGTATGCTCAGACGTGGGTCCCAGGCTCTCCACACCACTGGAGTCAAGCTATCCAGGCTGATGAAGGCTGATAGCCAGAAACCGGTCCTTGGATGCTTGATTCCGGTCTGGGAAAGACATGGCTTGGTAGTTCGGACTGGACTATTCCCATGAGGCACAGGGTCAGAGCTGATTTGCATATAGCCAGTGTCTAACCCAGGGTGGTGTGGAGTGCAAAAAAAACGATGGATTTAGGCCCAGATCCTTGTACTGGGGTGAATGTATGACATTGTTCTACATTCTGTCCATCAACTGTGTTTTTTGCAATTTTCACCCCAAGTGGGCTGGGTATGCTCAGATGTGAGTCCCAGGTTCTCCACACCACTGGAGTCAAGCTATCCAGGCTGATGAAGGCTGATAGCCAGAAACCGGTCCTTGGATGCTTGATTCCGGACTGGGAAAGACATGGCTTGGTAGTTCGGACTGGACTGTTCCCATGAGGCACAGGGTCAGAGCTGATTTGCATATAGCCAGTGTCTAACCCAGGGTGGTGTGGAGTGCAAAAAAACAATGGATTTAGGCCCAGATCCTTGTACTGGGGTGAATGTATGACATTGTTCTACATTCTGTCTATCAACTGTGTTTTTTGCAATTTTCACCCCAAGTGGGCTGGGTATGCTCAGACGTGAGTTCAGGCTCTCCACACCACTGGAGTCAAGCTATCCAGGCTGATGAAGGCTGATAGCCAGAAACCGGTCCTTGGATGCTTGATTCCGGTCTGGGAAAGACATTGCTTGGTAGTTCGGACTGGACTGTTCCCATGAGGCACAGGGTCAGAGCTGATTTGCATATAGCCAGTGTCTAACCCAGGGTGGTGTGGAGTGCAAAAAAACGATGGATTTAGGCCCAGATCCTTGTACTAGGGTGAATGTATGACATTGTTCTACATTCTGTCCATCAACTGTGTTTTTTGCAATTTTCACCCCAAGTGGGCTGGGTATGCTCAGACGTGAGTCCCAGGCTCTCCACACCACTGGAGTCAAGCTATCCAGGCTGATGAAGGCTGATAGCCAGAAACCGGTCCTTGGATGCTTGATTCCGGTCTGGGAAAGACATGGCTTGGTAGTTTGGACTGGACTGTTCCCATGAGGCACAGGGTCAGAGCTGATTTGCATATAGCCAGTGTCTAACCAGGGTGGTGTGGAGTGCAAAAAAACGACGGATTTAGGCCCAGATCCTTGTACTGGGGTGAATGTATGACATTGTTCTACATTCTGTCCATCAACTGTGTTTTTTGCAATTTTCACCCCAAGTGGGCTGGGTATGCTCAGACGTGAGTCCCAGGCTCTCCACACCACTGGAGTCAAGCTATCCAGGCTGATGAAGGCTGATAGCCAGAAACCGGTCCTTGGATGCTTGATTCCGGACTGGGAAAGACATGGCTTGGTAGTTCGGACTGGACTGTTCCCATGAGGCACAGGGTCAGAGCTGATTTGCATATAGCCAGTGTCTAACCCAGGGTGGTGTGGAGTGCAAAAAAACGATGGATTTAGGCCCAGATCCTTGTACTGGGGTGAATGTATGACATTGTTCAACATTCTGTCTATCAACTGTGTTTTTTGCAATTTTCACCCCAAGTGGGCTGGGTATGCTCAGACGTGAGTTCAGGCTCTCCACACCACTGGAGTCAAGCTATCCAGGCTGATGAAGGCTGATAGCCAGAAACCGGTCCTTGGATGCTTGATTCCGGTCTGGGAAAGACATGGCTTGGTAGTTCGGACTGGACTGTTCCCATGAGGCACAGGGTCAGAGCTGATTTGCATATAGCCAGTGTCTAACCCAGGGTGGTGTGGAGTGCAAAAAAACGATGGATTTAGGCCCAGATCCTTGTACTAGGGTGAATGTATGACATTGTTCTACATTCTGTCCATCAACTGTGTTTTTTGCAATTTTCACCCCAAGTGGGCTGGGTATGCTCAGACGTGAGTCCCAGGCTCTCCACACCACTGGAGTCAAGCTATCCAGGCTGATGAAGGCTGATAGCCAGAAACCGGTCCTTGGATGCTTGATTCCGGACTGGGAAAGACATGGCTTGGTAGTTCGGACTGGACTGATCCCATGAGGCACAGGGTCAGAGCTGATTTGCATATAGCCAGTGTCTAACCCAGGGTGGTGTGGAGTGCAAAAAAACGATGGATTTAGGCCCAGATCCTTGTACTGGGGTGAATGTATGACATTGTTCTACATTCTGTCCATCAACTGTGTTTTTTGCAATTTTCGCCCCAAGTGGGCTGGGTATGCTCAGACGTGGGTCCCAGGCTCTCCACACCACTGGAGTCAAGCTATCCAGGCTGATGAAGGCTGATAGCCAGAAACCGGTCCTTGGATGCTTGATTCTGGTCTGGGAAAGACATGGCTCGGTAGTTCGGACTGGACTGTTCCCATGAGGCACAGGGTCAGAGCTGATTTGCATATAGCCAGTGTCTAACCCAGGGTGATGTGGAGTGCAAAAAAACGATGGATTTAGGCCCAGATCCTTGTACTGGGGTGAATGTATGACATTGTTCTACATTCTGTCCATCAACTGTGTTTTTTGCAATTTTCACCCCAAGTGGGCTGGGTATGCTCAGACGTGAGTCCCAGGCTCTCCACACCACTGGAGTCAAGCTATCCAGGCTAATGAAGGCTGATAGCCAGAAACTGGTCCTTGGATGCTTGATTCCGGTCTGGGAAAGACATGGCTTGGTAGTTCGGACTGGACTGTTCCCATGAGGCACAGGGTCAGAGCTGATTTGCATATAGCCAGTGTCTAACCCAGGGTGGTGTGGAGTGCAAAAAAACGATGGATTTAGGCCCAGATGCTTGTACTGGGGTGAATGTATGACATTGTTCTACATTCTGTCCATCAACTGTGTTTTTTGCAATTTTCACCCCAAGTGGGCTGGGTATGCTCAGACGTGAGTCCCAGGTTCTCCACACCACTGGAGTCAAGCTATCCAGGCTGATGAAGGCTGATAGCCAGAAACCGGTCCTTGGATGCTTGATTCCGGTCTGGGAAAGACATGGCTTGGTAGTTCGGACTGGACTGTTCCCATGAGGCACAGGGTCAGAGCTGATTTGCATATAGCCAGTGTCTAACCAGGGTGGTGTGGAGTGCAAAAAAACGACGGATTTAGGCCCAGATCCTTGTACTGGGGTGAATGTATGACATTGTTCTACATTCTGTCCATCAACTGTGTTTTTTGCAATTTTCACCCGAAGTGGGCTGGGTATGCTCAGACGTGAGTCCCAGGCTCTCCACACCACTGGAGTCAAGCTATCCAGGCTGATGAAGGCTGATAGCCAGAAACCGGTCCTTGGATGCTTGATTCCGGACTGGGAAAGACATGGCTTGGTAGTTCGGACTGGACTGTTCCCATGAGGCAAAGGGTCAGAGCTGATTTGCATATAGCCAGTGTCTAACCCAGGGTGGTGTGGAGTGCAAAAAAACGATGGATTTAGGCCCAGATCCTTGTACTGGGGTGAATGTATGACATTGTTCTACATTCTGTCCATCAACTGTGTTTTTTGCAATTTTCACCCCAAGTGGGCTGGGTATGCTCAGACGTGGGTCCCAGGCTCTCCACACCACTGGAGTCAAGCTATCCAGGCTGATGAAGGCTGATAGCCAGAAACCGGTCCTTGGATGCTTGATTCTTGTCTGGGAAAGACATGGCTTGGTAGTTCGGACTGGACTGTTCCCATGAGGCACAGGGTCAGAGCTGATTTGCATATAACCAGTGTCTAACCCAGGGTGGTGTGGAGTGCAAAACAAACAATGGATTTAGGCCCAGATCCTTGTACTGGGGTGAATGTATGACATTGTTCTACATTCTGTCCATCAACTGTGTTTTTTGCAATTTTCACCCCAAGTGGGCTGGGTATGCTCAGATGTGAGTCCCAGGCTCTCCACACCACTGGAGTCAAGCTATCCAGGCTGATGAAGGCTGATAGCCAGAAACCGGTCCTTGGATGCTTGATTCCGGTCTGGGAAAGACATGGCTTGGTAGTTCGGACTGGACGGTTCCCATGAGGCACAGGGTCAGAGCTGATTTGCATGTAGCCAGTGTCTAACCCAGGGTGGTGTGGAGTGCAAAAAAACGATGGATTTAGGCCCAGATCCTTGTACTGGGGTGAATGTATGACATTGTTCTACATTCTGTCCATCAACTGTGTTTTTTGCAATTTTCACCCCAAGTGGGCGGGGTATGCTCAGACGTGAGTCCCAGGCTCTCCACACCACTGGAGTCAAGCTATCCAGGCTGATGAAGGCTGATAGCCAGAAACCGGTCCTTGGATGCTTGATTCCGGTCTGGGAAAGACATGGCTTGGTAGTTTGAACTGGACTGTTCCCATGAGGCACAGGGTCAGAGCTGATTTGCATATAGCCAGTGTCTAACCCAGGGCGGTGTGGAGTGCAAAAAAACGATGGATTTAGGCCCAGATCCTTGTACTGGGGTGAATGTATGACATTGTTCTACATTCTGTCCATCAACTGTGTTTTTTGCAATGCTTGCACAGGGTGGTCACTCCTTGACCACAAGGGAGATTCTTCAGTCTTCTACGTCGAGTAGGATGTCGAAGGGTCCAGAGTTTCATATCAGAGTTTCAGTCAGGATTATCTAAAGTCTTGGGACTCAGCTCCTACCTATATACCAAATCTAGGGGCTGGATTACCTGCTAGGTCCCTCCTATGGGTGGGACCGAGGAAGGGGGTGGTTACACCCCTTTCCCTTTGTCCAGCTTCGCGCCAGAGCTGGGGCTGGAGTGCCCCAGCACCGGTTTGAACTGGCCTATGCATGGGACACCTTGTGTGCCCCAGGCAGTGTCTCCTTTCATTCAGTCCTCCCTGCCCCAATACACTATCTCCTGTCTGGGGTGGTGCTAGCACCTCCCTGTGACAGGAAAGCTATTGTCCAAGCCTCCCTCGCTGGAAGTACTCCCAGTAGCAGGAGGTCAGACTTGTGTCTGTGGCAGCAGCATCCATTTTGTGATGCGGAGGCTCTGGTTAACTTTTAACCGGGAATAATGGAAGTAACATGTCTTCTCCCTCTAGAAGGGTGGAATGCTACCCCCGTTGCCAGAATTGGCGAGGGGGTAGTATTCCAAAGCGTATGACACCTTACACGACATGTTTTGATAAAGCCAAACCAAAGATAGCATTAAACCGCGAGGTTCATAATGCACTTAAGAGTGTATGGTATGGCATTATCCTAGAACAGCTATAAGGACATGGTTCCGAAAGCTGCAAACAGGCTCAGCTCATGCTAGAGCACCATCTCACTTAAAACCAAGCACTCTGCCTTCAGGATTGTTAAGGCCTGCCATAGGAGTGACTTATAGGTGCATATGTGTCCAGATATAGGTTTAGACATAGGAATACTATATCTGAGCAAGGTTATTGGATCCTCTTGAGGCCTGAGAGTGGTGGGAGTCACCTGAGTGAGACCTCCTCCTCTCATACCCCATGTTAAGTCTACTAGTAGGTCTGTATGGGTCTTCCCCATTGTCAGCCCCATGTAGGCTTAGGTTAGCCTGGCTAAGTCTTCCTACTTGAACCTGGCTATCTTGGAAGATCTCTTCTTCAGAGCCTTCCTCTTGTTCATCTCCCTCCTCATTCATGTTAGTAGGATCAGATGCATCATCTGTAGAGGGTAAGACCTCTTCTGCCTGCACTGAGGGTCCCTGTCTAGAGGCCTTCTCAGCATCAGCCCTTTCTAGGACTTCCATCAAGTGGGAAATGGTAGGGTTAGAGCCCTGTTTCAATCTCCTTGAGGTGCACAAGTGCCTCATCTCTAGGATATTGAGCATTTCATATCTAGATGGTGCCCTGGGAGGGTCACCTGCCCCAGGAAGAGACCTACTTGGCTCCCCTGTGGTAGACATGATTCTAGTGAGGTGTGGTGTGTGCACCTACCTACACTATGTGTTTTCCTACTAGAACCTCTCTAGGAGTTGTAGTCAGGGTGTGCTAGGCCCTTTCCTCTACAACAACTAAGTTCAGTAGAACTTATGTTTTCCATGTCTTGTTATATGTACCTAGGGTACCTAATGTGATCTTTCAAATGATATCAAAGATTACAATTGGTAAAACAACAGCAAGCTTAAATCCCAACCGCTGCACACCAATGTGAGAAGTTGGCCTGGTATATGATGTTCACTATTCTAGTGAGCACCTTGCACCAGTCCAAACAACCCTTATGGTGATGGTTGTAAAGTCAACCTTATAGACCAGCTATCCTAGGGGTGGCATGGACAAGAGCAGTCTTAGGCTAAACTCAAGAGGGCATGTGAAGCCAGCTGTTTTACCATATGCAAACCTTTTAATATCAAATGAAAGGACACCACACAGGTTAATATTCAACATATATATGTATTTATTTCTAAACAACCCCCTGGACTCTTTATGAGCACAGGGGCATAAGCGCATAACAAGTAACTTAATATAACATACAAAAGTTGCACAAATATGGATAAGCCCTGGTGGCCAGTAAAACCATATACTAAAATAGTGGTATAAGAACCACGTCACGAAAAATGGTAAGGCCTAGGGCCTTGGGAATCGCTGGGGCTACACTGGACTAACAGTAGTTAGGGAGCAGGAGGCCCACAGGATGCGGATGCAGTGTCTAAATGCAAACGCGTGCACACATAGAAGTCAATGGGTGCGTAAAGTTAGAAAGTTAAAGAGGTAGGAGTCTTCCGACTGGACTAGAACTTAACCACTGGAAACTAGGACACTAGGGGTGTAAACCTTTACAGGAGCACCACAGTACTCGCGTTACCTCACCCACAGGAAGCGGGTGCATAGGTATCAAAGTGTGTCGGGTTTCGTCGTGAAGTTCTATGGAGCCTTGGAGAAAAGATGCTGCAGGCGACCAGGAGAGAAGATTCCGGTTGGATCCAAGGGTTGATCGAGGATGAAGAGAACCTGAAAGCAGAGGGGACAGAGTCTGAGTCACTAGCCAGTGACCAGGATGGAACCAGGAAGGAACCAGGCGATGTCGGGATGCGATCAGGTGCTGTCGTGAAGTTTGTCTCCACTGCCACGTGGACCAGGAGGTGTCGACGATGACGATGACCAGGTGCTGGACACGGACTGTACCACAAAGGCTCTAGCTGTTGGTGGTGTCAGTTCTTGAGTCAACAGGCCTTGGCAAATGCAACCCAAGCAGGAATCGAAGATGGCTTCTGGATCAGACCAGCAATGTCTGATGGGCTGCTCCTTTTCAGGGGAGCAAGGGCCAGTCTGGAGCAACCAGACCAGTATTGGAAATTCAAAGATTCATCGTCGCAGAGGCCACTAGCCAATGGGCAAGTGACCGGGCAGACACGTCAAGCAGGAAAATGCAAAAGGGCCCCACGCAGCACTCGGTGAGTGTGGAGAGGTGATCTTCAGTGCAATGGATGCTCGGGGCAGGGGCTTCTCAATCCCCAATGCACAGCTTCGAGGGTGCTTTAGATGCTGCACGGAAAGCACTTCGCTGGCTTTCCAAGATAGCTAGTCCCACGTCTCTCGTCGCCTCCACAGGTCTCAGCTTTGCTGTGGCTGTGGATCGGGCTGTTGGATGTCTGGAAGTCCAGTTCTTGTCAGACTCTGTTGTTCGAGCTCCGGCAGGAGCAACAACAAAGCAAACCATTGAGCGCTTGATGGTGCCTGCTTGCACAGGGTGGTCACTCCTTGACCACAAGGGAGATTCTTCAGTCTTCTACGTCGAGTAGGATGTCGAAGGGTCCAGAGGTTTGTATCAGAGTTTCAGTCAGGAATATCTAAAGTCTTGGGACTCAGCTCCTAATTATATACCAAATCTAGGGGCTGGATTACCTGCTAGGTCCATCCTATGGGTGGGACCCAGGAAGGGAATGGTTACATCCCTTTCCCTTTGTCCAGTTTCGCGCCAGAGCTGGGGCTGGAGTGCCCCAGCACCGGTTTGAACTGGCCTATGCATGGGACACCTTGTGTGCCCCCGGCAGTGTCTGCTTTCATTCAGCCCTCCCTGCCCCAATACACTATCTGCTGTCTGGGGTTGTCCTAGCACCTCCCTGTGACAGGAAACCTATTGTCCAAGCCTCCCTCGCTGGAAGTACTCCCAGCAGCAGGAGGTCAGACTTGTGTCTGTGGCAGCAGCATCCATTTTGTGATGTTGAGGCTCTGGTTAACTTTAACCGGGATTAATGGAAGTAACATGTCTTCTCCCTCTAGAAGGGTGGAATGCTACCCCTGTCGCCCAGAATTGGCGAGGGGGTAGTATTCCAAAGCGTATGACACCTTACATGACATGTTTTGATAAAGCCAAACCAAAGATAGCATTTAACCGCTAGGTTTATAATGCACGTAAGAGTATATGGTATGGCATTATCCTAGAACAGCTATAAGGACATGGTACCGAAAGCTGCAGACAGGCTCAGCTCATGCTAGAGCACCATCTCACATAAAACCAAGCGCACTGCCTTCAGGATTGTTAAGGCCTGCCATAGGAGTGACTTATAGGTGCATATGTGTCCAGATATAGGTTTAGACATAGGAATACTATATCTAAGCAAGGGGTGATTACACGACCATGCCCCAGCTGAGTGATCAGCCAGTTGTGTCAGTTTGGATGGCCAGCCAGGGGTGGCAAAAGATATGCTGCAGCCCCTGGTAGGCCTTGGATGCACCTATGCCCTGGGTACCTATAGTACACTATACAGGGGCTCATAAGGTGACCCAATATCCAATTAGGCATGCACCTAATGTACATGGAGTCCATTTTACAGAAATAGCAGATAGCCTGGGGCCCAGATTTAGCAGGATCCCAGGCCAATTAAGTCGAAAACCAGCTAAACGCAAGACAAAAAAATCTGGGGTAACCACAGTCAGGTATCCATCTTCCTTCACTGAGTTCTGCCATCTTGCTCCTTCTGGTACCCCTGCCGTGAGGCATCCCAAGGGCCCAGCGGGAGCACCTCATCTACTCTGTCTATGGCTGATTGCCACCACTGGCTCCCTCAGTTACCCTGCTGTGAGGCATCCCCAGGACACTCTGTGAGCCTTCCATCTACCTCTATCAATGTATCTCCTTCCTACTATCATTCTAGGGTTTTCCCTGACTCACCTCTATCCCTGCGGTTGTGACACCCGCCTTTCATCTGGAGTGAGTTGGTGGGATTCATGTTTCTTTATCTTCAGCGAGGGGGAGTATGGGCTCAAGGTGACCTTTCGCCCCCTTCTTAAACCCCCTCATGCCGGCTTGCTATAGCACCCCCTGATTCGGGTGGGTCGTCACCACCCTGGGGCGACCAATACTGGTCACGCCTGGGGGGGGGGAGGCTGGGTTTGCTGCCTCCGGGTGGAGTTTGTTCCGGGCCCCCATTGGGTCTGGGTTCGCCTTCCCCGGCCCGGGCTCTAGAATAAGTTCTTGTAGTGTTTGTGATAGAGTTTCACCACGGATCAGCAGGGATCAACACATAGGCGCATATACCAGAATTTTGTATAGCTTGTTTAGACCAATCCCTACACCCTCTCCCCCATACCACAAGGCATGAGAAAATAAAAGAAAGATTAATGCATAAAATGTCCTTGTAGTTCAGTAAACAAGATATGACATAACAATTCAGATTTAAAATCTGCTTTTCACTCTTCCTACTTTCACTTGCTTGCTTTTTGATTAGCTATTTGGAGGTTCACTTACACACAATGTCATATCTTTGCTGTAATGGAAATGGGATAGAAGTAGAAATATGAATGATCTTCTGTATACAACTTTGACCAAGGAATCCCTACCTGCTGGACAGGCGCTCGCTCACTCCTGGGGCCCACACGCTGTGGTCTCGCCGCGCCGCATAGTTCCACCTCGCGCCCCCCGGCTGGAGACTACAGCTCCCAGGGAGCCTTGCGCCCACTTCCTGCTTCCTGACGCTGCGTGCCCGGAGGCGCTACATAAACAGGACGCTCCCTCGGTGGAGCGGGGGGCTACAACTTTGACCAAGGAATCCCTACCTCTTGGAGAGGCGCTCGCTCACTCCTGGGGCCCACACGCTGTGGTCTCGCCGCGCCGCATAGTTCCACCTCGCGGCCCGCGGCTGGAGACTACAGCTCCCAGGGAGCCTTGCGCCCACTTCCTGCTTCCTGACGCTGCGCGCCCGGAGGCGCTACATAAACAGGACGCTCCCTCGGTGGAGCGGGGGGCTACAACTTTGACCAAGGAATCCCTACCTGCTGGACAGGCGCTCGCTCACTCCTGGGGCCCACACGCTGTGGTCTCGCCACGCCGCATAGTTCCACCTCGTGGCCCGCGGCTGGAGACTACAGCTCCCAGGGAGCCTTGCACCTATTTCCTGCTTCCTGACGCTGCGCGCCCGGGGGCGCTACATAAACAGGACGCTCCCTCGGTGGAGCGGGGGGCTGCAACTTTGACCAAGGAATCCCTACCTGCTGGACAGGCGCTCGCTCACTCCTGGGGCCCACACGCTGTGGTCTCGCCGCGCCGCATAGTTCCACCTCGCGGCCCGCGGCTGGAGACTACAGCTCCCAGGGAGCCTTGCGCCCACTTCCTGCTTCCTGACGCTGCGCGCCCGGAGGCGCTACATAAACAGGACGCTCCCTCCGCGTTGCGGGACGCGCGCGGGCGACGCCGGGCCGAGCCCGGGCAGAGGGCGGGCCGTCTGTGGCCGTCCGGGGACGACCAGGGACGGGACGGGCTACCCTCCTTGGTTTTGCTGAAAGGTATTGTAGCAACCGCCTTTCATATTGTAGAAGTCCACATTCAGAAGAGATTGGGGGACTGGTGAAAAAGACTGGGAAAAGAACACTGAAAACCGCAAGGTGTGAAGGTGGACAAATCAATGCAATTGTTATAACTACTTTGGTCTTAATTGATTTACGTAAAATAGGAAGAGGGAAGAAATTATTTATACCGCAATTTGAAAACTATGGCTACTAAACCCAAAACTCGCTCGACAAAGAGCAAAGTAGGAACCCCTCTTAAACCAAAAAACCCTGGCCCAGAGCCTAGCGATGTATCAGCCCATAAAGCTACCCCGACGGTTATTGACCTAATGTTACGCAAGGTTGCAGGGGATATTGAGCGTGCGGAGAGACGCATATCAACGACTTTCACCTCCCTGCCATTGACACCTACACAAACCGAGGATCTAAGCCCCGCTGACACATCAGCTGTAGGGAGCCGGGAAAACTCATTAGACGCAATTCCCTGTGCACAATTAGCAGTAGAGGAACAAGCATCTATAAATATAGATACAAACGTAACATCTAAACTATCTACTAAAAAACACCAAAATAAGAGCCGGCAAACAAGGACCAGGAAAAAGATCAATAAGTGCAGTAAGCCTAAAGACACAGAGGATGAAGTTTTAATAATAGAACCTAAAGTCTCCCCAATCCCCCCGAGGTGGCTTGATCCCATAATTTCAGATTTACAAAAGCACCTGGAGACATTTATAACTAGCCTAATCAAACCACTAGTGAGCAAAATAGACAAAATAGCTAGCGAACTGCAGAGACAGGGCAAGGCAAGGGAATCCCCAACATCCAAACAAACAGATAAGGGGACACCAACAAATAATTTCCCAGTCCAACAACCAGTATCATCAAATAACTGTGTTAGCTATGATCAAAGCACCATCGCCCAGGTGCATGTTGCGACTGACGGGGTAATTGCAGACGGGGGTGGGAGCACAAACATACATGGAAATACGGATAGAAACAAATCTCAAAGACAGGGTTTAGGAGGGCCAAGGCAGCCAGATAACATCGGCACCCCACATCAGATAAAAAATCAACAACAAATTTCTGAGCAAAATGCTAGAGCTCAAAGCCCCCTTTCATGTGTAAACCTACCCCCGGAAGCAAGCCCTTATGTCGTTATCTTCACTGGGGTACCAGGGCTAAGACGGGGGCAGAGAGAAACCTATACTGAACTTAAACAAAAAATCACAACCTGGCTAAATATTCATAGACCCTTGCAGGGAGGGAGAGGGGGGGAAATTTTACATTTAAGGAGAGCACATTGGGTGGGAACCAGAAGGAAAGAAATAGAGGGGAATTGCATTATTGCCAACTTCAGGGACCCGAATCTAGTGGATTATATACTAGCCAATGACAACAGAAACACCACTAGGACCATGCCACTAGCATATTTTTACCCCAGGAAACTGGTTACACACCAATTAAATTTCCAACTGCCGGGAAGGAATAGATTTACAGATGGACATGGTCCAAGGCCCGTGGAGTATGGCATACAACCCATAGCATACCAGGGAGGTCCCCAGTGGATAAATAGATATAGCCCCTTACAGTCCTTGGACGAAAACGAATGACTAGGGGCAGGAGAGAAGGATAAGGGAGAAAAGACTGTAATGCAGGTTAGAGCGGAGGTAGCGGAGGAAAGCGAAGATACTCAAAATATGGCAGAATACTTAAACAACAAAGCAGTAGAAAAAGTGAGGGTTGGCATAGAGAGGTTAACTGGTTTAAGCCCTTTCTTGCGAGATATGAGCAGCGGACACGAAAGCTAAACATTTTGTCATGGAATATAGCGGGCTTATCAGGCAAATTTGATAATCCCGAATGGAGGAATGAAATCCAGGGATTCCATATTTTGGCATTTCAGGAGACATGGGCAGCCAGCTCGGCATCATACCAAATAGAGGGCTACAAGTGCTTTTTTGTGCCTGCACAAAAAGGCAGGGTTGGTAGAGCGAGAGGTGGGCTGGCGCTCTATGTCGATCTAACTCTAGAAGGCAGATGGATTGCACCAACCTGGACTTCACATACCCTGCAAACCGTTATATACCAGAGTAGAGGGTTGAGGGTACAGCTTTTCAATTTTTATAACCCTGGACCCATAAATGGGAAAAATGCCGCACTTAGTGAGCTAGATGATAGACTCACACATGAGACAGAGCTGAAGAAGGGGGGGTACCAATGACATTAGTAATGGGCGATTTTAATTGTCATCCTTGTCCAGATTTGCCCCCGGACCGCCTAGACTGGGACACCTGCCCCTTTAATGATGGGCCACATTGGGAACACAATCAGGAGGGCATACAATTAAATGCAATGATAGAAGCCCACTCACTAGCGCATACCATCGACTTAATAGTCCCGGAGGTAGAGGGCACATATGTTCCAATCTTTAAAGGTAGAGGGAGCTCCACTACTATAGACTATATATTAATATCCTCCTTTGCCAAAAATAGTATTGCCAAGGTCAAAACTAAATGGAGTACCTTTAGTGACCATAACCCTCTTGTCATGGAAATTACACATACATGCGGGGGGGCAAACCCAAAGGGGGGGGCACTAGCCTCCAACCAACAGACCAGGGAAGGCGACCTAAGTGGGCAAAGATAAACTCCCATGAGTTGTACAAAACTCTAGTCCAAAATGGAAGGAAAGAGGTAGAAGACTGTTTGGACCCTCTAAAGGAAGGATTAGAATTAGTGGAGTCATTTACAGCCCTCACAAGCCTAGTGGATAAAATGTTGGAAGTCAAAGGCCCGAGGAAAGAGCCCAAGAACCCACGGTGGTTCGACAAGAGCTGCTCCAAAGCCTTAAGGGATCTAAAAACTTGTCTCAAAGTTAAACCAAGGAATAAGATAGAAGTGGCCATCTATAGATTAAACTATAGAACTAAAGTGAAAGAGAGGAAGAAGGTGCTACAAGCAAAAGTGTGGGCAGACCTGAGAGAGGCGGGAGAAAACAGGGACTTTTCAGAATTTTGGAGAATTGTAAATTGGCCCTGTTTTAACGAGAACTCTGCCCCGGTGATTAGTAGCAATATCCTCCCAGATCAATGGGTCAATCACTTCCAAGGGTTATACAACAAGTTAAAACTAGAAATCCAGGAGGGCGAGTGGCAGGGTACCCGGAGTGGTAAAATAATCCTCTCGTTAGAGGAGATAACAAAAGCAATCAGCGGGTTGACCCCTAACAAGGCCCCTGGTCCGGATGGTACTCCACCGGATCTATATAGAAGTAACATAGACTTATGGGCCCCGATTTTAACCAGGGTCTTAAACGCGGCCATCAAATCCGGCCTACCACGCTCCTGGTCTACGGCACTGATTGTACCCATTTTCAAGAAAGGGACCAGGGATGATCCTAAATGTTACAGGCCGATCTCGCTCATAGATGTCCCTGCCAAAGTTTTGGGGCTATTGATTTTAAACCCGCCAATGGAGTGGACTGAGGAACATCAAATTTTGGCTGAAATACAATATGGGTTTAGAGAGGGCAGATCGACCAGTGACCAGAGCCTAAATTTGTATCTTCTACCAGCTAAATATACAAAAGCAGGCACGGGCACGGTCTATCTGGCATTTATGGACCTGGCCGCGGCCTTTGACAATGTCAATAGGTCTAAACTGTGGTCTATGATGCATAACCTAGGTATTGAAGAGGGGCTGATAAATATCTTGAAAGAGCTGCACTGGAACTCCACGACCAGGGTCCGCTACTGTCCAGAGGGGGGGCGAACTGATCAATTTTTATGCTCAGGAGGAGTAAGACAAGGGTGCATATTAGCCCCTTTTTTTCTTCTCTCTCTACATTAATGCCCTAGAGAGTGCCCTCACCGCCCTAGAAGTTGATTGTCCTAAAGTAGGACCGCGTCAAATTCCAGTACTATTGTACGCGGATGACGCGGTCCTGCTGGCCAAGACCCCTAGGGCTTTACAACGTTTGGTGGACGGATTTGTTAATTTTATGGCTGACTTGGACCTATCTGTTAACTTAACTAAATCTTTTGTTATGGTGGCTGGTAAAAAACCCGCCAATAAGAGCGTGTTTAAGATAGGGTCACACACCCTGGGCAAAGTAAAGACCTTTCCCTACCTAGGTCTGCTAATGGATGGTGACATGCAGTTTAGTCAGTTGATTGAGGACCATTGTACTAAGCTTATTTCCTCAAATGGGGCCATATCGAGCTTTGCCCGTAGGTTGGGACGTTGGTGCCCAGAACAGATAATGGCATTATATGGCTCAATCAGTACAGCAAAGGCTTTGTATGGTGCTGAGGTATGGGGTTTCAGGGACTGCAAACAACTTCAACAACAGGAAGATAAATTTTTCCGCAGAATCCTGAAAATCCCACATGCCATCCCTGCCGAAATTGTCCATGCTGAACTGGGGATGCCATATATCTCAGACAATGTTAAATTAAGGCCGATCATGGCATGGTTTAGAATCTGGACCAACCCGGAGGCATCTCTGAGAAGGGAAATTGTGACAGACTGTTTGCAGAGAGACAAGGGACTACAAATCCCTTGGTTAAAATATGTGAAAGACTCTTTAGTGAACATTGACCAGTGCCAACTTTTTAACGATCCTTCCTCGATTTTAAATAGTTCTAAACCGAAGGTGAAAAAATAGCTTTTAGAAAAATTTGCATCTGACAGAAGAGCCCGTGGCTTGGTAAAGAAATCACTAGCAGCTTATGATCTTGTAAGAAATGGGGGGGAATGGAATCATATCTGTTTCTGATGTACAGCCAAAATGATCGTTTTTTAATGTGCCGTTTTAGGCTCAATTGGTTACCAAACATTTTAGCTTATCCTGCTGGTTTTACTGTAACAATTGAGCAGAAGGGTGCCTGCGGCTGCGACAATAGGTCTCCGCAGGACACCCTTCATTTTGTACTTTTATGTCCATTTTATAGAAACCCTAGACGTTTGTTTTTGGTAGACATTCTCAGGAAACAGAAATTCCGCCATGCAAAAACTACACTGTTGTTTCTACAGAAAGCTAGTGATACCCATACTCTATGTGCCATTTTAAGTTTCTTAAAAGTAGCCGTAAGATTGAGGAATACAAGAAATTAATTTGTTTTGTAAATAATCAATCTCACTTCATGAATTATACCCTCTCCTTTTCAAAGTTGTTTTTATTATTAAAAGTTCAGGAATGATATGTAATGATATTTAATGAAATTTTATAATGTAATGTGCTTTTATGAGGAATTTTTATTCTTCGAAATAAAGATTTACTGAACTGAATTACTGAATAGACTGTAGTTCTTCAGTTTTGTTGGGAAAGATAAAGAGGTTGAATAGGCGAGCAGAAAAAGACACTATTTTTTTTAATTGTTTTTTTGGAGGGCTAGGAAGGGTGCTTAGATCCATTCATATAAGCTCCTCTAAAGCAAGGAATCTCACACCCTTACTTTCAGACCTCTGTTTGGTAAATGTGTATTTTTCACTTTTATTTTACTTCTTAAAAATAATAGCAGCTAAGTGGACTTCATTTGGCATCATCAGACATTACTTGTCTTTGACCGAATTGCTCTTTAGGTCTGGTGTTAGCCAAGACCTTTTGATTTTACTAAACTATTTATAATATACTTTCTTATAGGGGCTTTCAGCCACCTCTCTTCATCCATTGGTCTGTTATTGTGTCAGTTGCTTCCACAGCATATAACATGGGGCAGTGAGTCAGCCTACTTAAGCCTCTAGTTGGCTTCACTTTGAGAGACTGAATTTTGTTTTCTCACAATGAGCACATCCACACACAAGCTAGTTCCCTTCAGTGCTTGTGTTTTGTTTGTACTTTATAATTACTTTAGTGTGATGTTTCTGTTTAGAGCCTGATGTAATAGCAGGATGCTTCTGAAGCACATTCCTTTAGCATATTCCATCTCCTGTCAATGCTGTTGTAAATTATTTTTGGAGTGTTTTGCTCTTCTGGCTGCTGTTATTCAACAGCATACCAGATTGTTTCCATTTGAAACTGTTATGAACTAATTTATCTTTTAAAAAAAAACTAAGGACTTCTGGACATTCTGAAAGCTTTCATGGGAATGCATTCCACCCATTGCTTACCATTGGCTTTGTGGTTTTTACCTCACATTTTCTGGCTTTCTATTTGCTGGCTTTATTTGTTTTAGGCTCTTCAGTATGTATTCATTCCTTCCAATGAGCATATCCTGTTCACCATGGCTCCTTTTATTTTTCCATAAGTGCTAGCTTTTTGTATACAGCCTTTACATTTTATTCTTATCTTGTCACATTTGCCATGCCTTCAAAGACAGAGGTCAAATGTCAGGCTCTGTATTCCGAGGAGCTTGGTGTTTACTTTTCTTTTGCTGACTTCAAATTGAGAGGAGTTGCTTGACAATCTTGCTGGGTACTGTGAACTAGCACAAAACAGAATTTAAATATCTGTAAATTAACTATGCTAATATTTCAGAATATATCAGAATTCGGAAAGCATACATGAAGCATATGTGTTTGTAATTCTAAAATGTTGTGGACACTTATATTTTAATACAATCAAAACAAAACAGTACACTAAGTGATGCCAGCTCCACACCTTCTCGTTTGTGTGCAGTATAGTTTTATCAGTAAAACTCTATATACAAAGGGGGGCATGGTTTGGATGCCGAGGAAGATGGCGGCGTGAATCCTGTCCTCCTCCCGTGGCGCAGACATTAATGTAAATCTCAGCGACATCCGGCAACTTTCGTGGTGCCCTTTTGCGGGAATCAGGCAGCGGATCGTGTGAGGTCCGCTAGGAGCGGATCAGGACTGCCATTCTGTCCCCTTGAGCTGCTGTATGGAGGGGTGACTTGAACGGCCTATGAGGTGCCCAGCGTCGGCGCCTTTTTCAGCGGAGCGCTGAACAGCGGAGCCCATGCTGTCAGACCCGATACCTGTCATCCATCTGCTGCTGTGTCACGGTAGGAGCGCGGCATATTCTCACGCTCGCCACTCTGCCTGCAATTATCAACGCTTACTCGATCGGCACTGAGAGGGCCAAGGATGAGTCGGCAGCCCACTTAAGTCCCTCCCTTCCATTATTAACGGCAGTACGGTCGTTTTGCCATGTTGGCGGCCATCATCGATGCCTGAAGAATGCCTGCACAATGCCTGGGGAAAAGCCTGCTTACAGTCACCACTCTGGCTTTGCCTCTTTGAGATGACTTGGCTGGCCCTGTCCATAGGAGATGGGGAGAGTAGTCTGCCACATTATCACCACCCTGTACCATGAGTGAATCACTTTACCAGCCCTGCGCAGTGAGTTCTGAAATGGCTCCCTTCAGAAAGATGCCCATCCCAGCGCGCTTCCCCTTTCTTAGACAAGCAGCCTTATAACACCTTACATAGAGAGTGTTACTTGAAGACATACCGCTTATCTTTCTACTGTTTTGCATCATAACATGTTACTGCCTGACCTTGGGATGGCTGATGTTCGAAAGAACTGTCTCCTCCAAGGTCACTGCCTGACCCTAAGATGGCCGACGCCTGGGACAACCACTAATCTGTCTACACCAGTAACTTTTTGAAGCCTGCAAGGGGGACTATCTCAAGGACTCAAAGCCTCAAGGAATCAAGGAATCAAAAACATTCCCTAACATCTTTACCCAGAACCCCTTCTTGGGTTTCCTATTGATTACTACTGTCTGTGGACTAAGAATTTCAGTAGGGGTAACCACCTCCTCATGCCTGCACCGCCTTCTATGTTTGAACTGCGACAGGTGGTAATCACCTATTCGTGCCGTCATCCGCCATCTGTGTCTTGCTCCCACAGAGGCTATCTAACCACGACAAAATGGGCGAGAAGGAGGCCAAAAATCTTAAGAGGCTCAAAGCTGACCCTCCGAACCCAGAATCACCGACCAAAGGTAAACGCGATATAAATGCGACTCTAGACACGATTTTGCTTAAGCTTGCTGATGTCCATGATCTGGCGAAGTCCACCAAAGAGGAAATATCCGCAGTGCGGCAGGACATCAGGGACAACAACGGCAGACTCTCAGAGACAGAGCACAGAATCAGCCGGCTAGAAGACTCCGAAACGAAGGCCTGCAAGTCTCTGCAGAAACTGTTTACCACTACAGATTCCCTGACACGACGTCTAGCTGAATTGGAGGATAGAAATCGCAGAGGAAACCTGTGCATCTTTGGACTGCCTGAGGGATTTGAAGAAGCCGCGGGTTCCTGTGTCTCCTTTTTGGAGTCCTGGTTCTCCCAAGCCACCAACTTATCATTCTACACTCCCTTGGAGTTTGACCGTGCGCATAGGGTTCCGACACGAATCAGGGCCAACCAAAAGGGCCCCAGGCCCATAGTTTGTAAGCCTCTTCATTATCAACATGTGGAGCAGATCCTGGCTTTCATGCGCCGGAATAATCATATCCTCTGGAAGTCATCCAAGATCTTCATTTCCCAAGACTATAGCAAAGAGACAGTAGAAATCAGGAAGGGATTTCTTGTTCTTAGACCAAAATTGCGCACCCTAAATTACCAATATGGCTTCGTGGGCCCTTCGAAATTCAGAGTATTGATTCAAGGAGTCCCGCAAATATTTACGGACTCAGTACATCTAAAGAGATTCCTGGACGGTCCTTATACCCCCTCGTTGGATACTTCCGAGACAGGTGCCTCGAGCGGAGGCACCTGAAGCTAACTACACTAGCCCTTTATTCATATATGGACCTTAGTCAGCTCTGTAGGCCAATGGCCTTCAACAGTCCTTCCTGCATATCGATGGTCAATCTACTGTCTTTGATTGTTCCTACTCCAGGTTGTTTCACACTACTGTTTTCTTGCACAAGCCTAGTATTGCCTTCATATCCAACTGATTCTCTATTGCTTCCCTCACTGTCATGACTCAATCATTTGAACTTATCTTGCAGGGCAGCAGTCATCAAATACTTACCCCATTTCACTGACAGGGTCTACACACTCTATTGCTTCACCACAGCCATGACAAGTCCGCACGAGCATGTTTGTTATAGGCAGTAGTCATATGTCTCTTACTCTGTGTTTATACACTCCCAGTTGCGGTTCTCCACAACACGCTGTATTTTGTAAGGCATTTCGCAAAGCCAGATTGTTCTTTTTTGATGTCTCAACATAAGTGTAGACTCAAACACTACTGTTATACTACTGTTACACTACTGTTACACTCGCTGTTATGCATATGTCAACCTCCGAACGATTAGATGTTTCTAGAATTTGTAGCACTACGTCTGTTGTTCTTCTAGTGTCATGGGAGAGGAAATGCATTGCTTTCTCTCCTGTCACCATGTCTTTGGATTACTTTTGGGGTGGAGAGGGAGGGTTTGGGTTGTGGGGAAGGGGGGGGGGGGGTCCTGTTTGTTATCTTCTTGCTTTCTATTTCGTTTTTCACTTTTGTTTTCATTTTGACATGCCAACTTGACTCTAGTCTTGTCCCTCTATATGGCGTATCCCAGTACTCCTGTTTTCCAGTATCCCAGTGGCTGCTCTCAGCTCGAAGCCTAGTCTTGCCCTTCAATGACCTACGTTTGCCAGTGCCCTTTTACCCATGTTTACCCATCCTCATTACCACACATTTATCAATCCCTCGGTCAGGCTTCCCACCACTGCTAATGCTCCAGGTGCCACGACGATCTATTATGTACATGACAAGAGTTAATCCCAATGCTATCCGCCCCTAGCTTATCAGCTCCTAAGGACAAAACTATTAAAATTGTCTCGCTGAACGTCAAGGGCATCAATCACCCGGTTAAAAAGAGGAAAATTCTTGATTATGTATATAAACAGAAGGGTGATATAATACTGCTCCAAGAAAACTAAAATTGATTCCTCACAGTTCAATTCGATGAAGAACAAGACATATAGCGAGGCAGTAGGCTCAGAGGCTCTGGGGAAGAAAAACGGTGTCCTGACCCTAATTTCCAAGAGGTCCAACATTGATATCTTAAAGTGCACCGCAGATGCTAAGGGTAGATGGGTCTTGTTAAAACTCTCGAATGATAACAAGGAGTTTTTTGTCACCAATAGCTACGCCCCCAACAAAGACGACCCAGATTTTTGGGGTGAGCTGTGTGACCACATTGACACGATACCGTATAATGCCACACATATTATGGGTGGCGATTTTAACCTGCCCCTCGACCCATTACTAGATAGAGATTCTCATTACCCCTATCATCCGAACGCCTCTCACAAAGCCCTGATTAACCTCTGCACCCGTTTTAACTTAATAGACTCGTGGAGATTGCAAAATCCCACAGGTAGGGATTATACATTGTTTTCACCCCCACACAACACTTATTCACGCATAGACTTCATCCTCACCTCCGGTCACACCTCTTCCGACATTGAACCCACTTCCATAGAACCTAGAGTTATCTCTGACCATTCATGCATCACGATGTCCCTTGCACTACAGAACGTGGTCAAGAGAACTAACCTATGGAGACTCAACAATGCGATCATTAAAACTGAAGCCCACACACACACCATTGAAAAAGCGATTCGTGAGTATCTCGAGCTAAATAAAAAGGGGGATACGCTTGATTTTACAAGGTGGGAAGCCCTCAAGAGCACCGTTAGGGGCGTCATGATCAAAATATGTTCAGCCATGAACAGAGATGCCAATACTAACCTGCAGCAACTAGAACGGGAAATACTAACGCTTGAAAAGAGACATGTTCTCTCCAGAGATCCTCTAATCATGAATGATTTAATGTCTAAAAAATATGAATATAACAAGATTGTCAGCGAAAGGGCGGAGGTCTGGTTAAAAAACCAAAAAGGACTTTCGGCTCTGTGAGTCCAATAAAGCGGGGAAGAGTCTGGCATCCTACTTAAAATCTAAACTACAGCAAACGGCAATTAAGAGTCTAACAGACCAAGCTGGATCTTCCCACTCTGACCCCTCCAAAATTACTGATATTTTCAAAGACTTTTATAAGAATCTGTATAGTAAAAACTTGGATCTAGGGGCCCGATGTAGGTAAATCCCATTTACCGATTTTGAAATACCGAATTTTACCGATTCGGTATTTCAAAATCGGTAAATGGGATGTAGGTCCCAACATCTGGATTCGTTACAGAATCCTTAACAATTCTTTAATTACCGATTCGGTAAATACCGAATTGGTAATGCCCATTCATTCCTATGGGCTTTGAAGCCCATAGGAATGATTAGGCATTACCGATTCGGTATTTACCGAATCGGTAATTAAAGAATTCACAAGGGTGCAGGGGGTGTGACTTTGACACCCTCTAGCACCCCCGAAACGGGCATGTGTGCAATGTGGCACACAGACATGCCCTAAGGGCACGTCTGTCTGTCACATGGCACATGTGTACATGCACAGATGTACATGTACACAGGAATCGGTTTTTTACCATGGATTTGTATTCCATGGTAAAATACCGATTCTTGAAGCCATGTGCTGATGGAACATAGGCTACCTACATTGCATTTTCGGTAATTTTACCGAATCGTTATCATTACCGAATTGGTAAATATTACCGAATCGGTAAATTTACCGATTCGGTAATGATAACGAATCGGTAAAATTACCGAAAATGTGCCCCTACATCTCGATAGCCCTTTACCGATCGGAAACGGCCGAAAATCGGTATTTTCGGCCGATTCCGATCGGTAAAGGGCTACCTACATCGGGCCCTAGATCCTTCCAAGATAGAGGACAATCTCAATACTTGCGCACTTCCTTCCCTCACAGAACACGACCAGTCAGAACTTAACCTCCCCATCTCCTCTCAGGAAATTGAAACTGCAATTAAAACCCTTAAAACCGGCAAAGCCCCTCAGCCAGACGGGTTCAGCGCCTTATTTGACAAAAGCTTCTCCCCATTACTTTCTGATCCCCTTCAGGACTTTTGTAGAGAATTCTTTACTAGCGGCCAAGTTAATGGCACTCCAGCTGAGGCTATAATAGCAGTCATACCCAAAGAAGGGAAGGACCCGTCATCCCCGAAAAATTACAGACCAATCTCGCTAATTAATTTGGACTGTAAAATTTACGCCATGATACTCGCCAAAAGGATTCAGAAATTCCTGCCCAAACTCGTCCATCCTTCGCAAATGGGCTTTTTAAAGAATAGGGTTTTTTTTAGTGACAACACACGCATCCTTGCTCATATATTAGAAAAAGCAGACCTTTCCAACTCTCCAACTGTAGCGGTCACCTGGGACGCCGAAAAGGCCTTTGACAAGGTCGATTGGACATACCTTGAAGCTGCTTTGCACAAATTCAAACTGGGTGACAGCTTCATCCGTATGGTGATGGCCTTAAATTCCAATCCATCTGCCAGGGTGAGAGTGGGTGGCTGCCTCTCCTCCTCATTTAATTTGGAACAAGGCATGAGACAAGGGTGCCCCCTCTCCTCCTCACCCTTCCTATATCATTTAAGAAATAATGATGAGATCAAAGGGGTTGATTTTGGGGGATACGTAGTTAAGATAACGCCTACGCAGACGATGTCTAATAGCATCCGAAGATGCGGAGAGCGCAATTCCAGTCCTTATGTCCTCAATAGCAGAATTCGCTGCTGTGTCCGGTTATAAATTAAAACAGAAGTGAAGCTACTAAACCACATTGGCGATAAAAGCATTCTGGGCAATTCAGGTTTACTTTGGCAGCCTAAATGCTTCAAGTACCTTGGTCTAGAATTTGAGAAGGATCTAGTCAGCACCCTTGAAACATATGAGCTCACCCTTTATAGAAAGATCTCATCCCTGCTGGAGGGCTGGTCCCCTAAGTTCCTTTCATGGTGGGGCAGAGCGGAAACGCTGAAAATGATGATCACCCCCTTGATTAATTATCTTACTTGTATGCTGCCCATGACGTTATCCAACGACTTCCTGAAAAAAGTATATAAACTCTTTAACACCTTTTTATGGCAGGGGAAGAAACCAAGAATTTCCTTACGCAAGCTTCAGTTACCTAAAGGGACAGGAGGTATAGGATTGCCGAACTTCAGGAATTACCAGATTGCCTACTTATGCAAACAAGGCGCTAATTGGCTCCTCCCCGATTCTGAATATACTTCTGTATGGGTATATATAGAAAGAGCGATTATTAACAATATGCCTCTTTCTACTATATTGACAGCTGACACTTCCGCTTTTCCCCACTCGAGGTACATTTTGCTCAACACTAAGAGGGCCCTGTTCCATCTAGAGAAGGCCTACAAAAGCAAGGTTAAAATACACAAATCTAATCTGGCTTACTTATGGCACAACTCGGCCCTTAAGATAAATGGCAAGTCCCTCTATTGGGAACACTGGTCGATGGGTGGGATTAACTCAGTCAAGGACCTATACACGGGCTCTTCGCCCTTGCCTTTCTCCTACCTCCAGACCCAGTTCAGACTTACACCCATGGACTTTTATAGATTCCTCCACCTTAAATCATTAATTGCAGCTCGTTCCATCTCTCCCTCCGACCTGTCACTATCCGGCAGACTAGCCCAATTGATACAAAAAGGTCATACGGTCTCCATGATATACAAGGTCCTAGCCCCCAACCCGCAAAAATCACATTGGAAATGTGAAACGTCTTGGAAGAAAGAAGAAAACTCCTCTAATATACTGTTTGACTGGGATAGGATAAACATCACTCCTTTCCTTGTTAAAATATCGCCCATACTCTCGCAAACAAAATTAATGTTTATCAACAGAACATATTGGACTCCCGGGAGATTATTCAAACTCAGACTTCTTGATAGCCCCAATTGCTGGAACAGCAAACATCAGATTAGCGACTTGGCGCACATGCTTTTTAACTGCCCACAGCGACATTCTTACTGGGACAAAATTTATAATTATATTCAAATGGTATTTCATTATCGTCCACCAAAATAATTTGCATATGTTTTACTGGGAGCCATAGACCCGCTTCTGGAAAATGTAGAAGACCGGCATTCTCTAGACCTCGGGCCATATGAAGGTGGCCAAATACCGGTCGGTAACACCGAAAATGGGTCATTTTCGGCGTTACCGACCGGTATTTAGCCATGTGAGATGTACGTAATACCGAATTGAATCGATAATAACGAATCGGTAAAAAATTACCGATTCCTTATTTACTGATTGGAGAATACCGAAACAATGAATACCGAATCGGAAACAACGAATCGGTAAAAACCCCAAAAATGCGATGTAGCAAACCTCGTTATTACCAAATATGACCAAATTCGGTAATAACGAATCGGTATTCACCACTTTTCCAGATCAGGTGGTAATCAGGTGCAGTGCAAAAAAAAAGGCCCAAAATGCATCTGAGTGAACACAATGGCGGCCCTCTACTTCATAGCAAGGCGGCTACGCTTGAGAGCAGCATAAGTGAGGATCTGGAGACGGGAAGAGCAGGTGTACAGACTGCGCATCACATTGTTCCAATTGACTGAACCAGAAATCCATGAGAGGTACAGACTGCACCCAGATACCATCCTTGACCTAATACGGGACCTAAAACCCTATCTGGAGCATCAGACACCAAGGGCCCACGCAATCCCCACCCATGTCCAGGTACTCTGTTGCCTGCACCTACTTGCATCAGGAAGTTTTCAGGGTGTGATAGAGGCAGTGGGTGGTGTGTCACAGAGCTGTCTATCCCGTTTCTTCAACACCTTCCTGGATACCATGATGGACAGAATGGAACATTACATTACCTTCCCCAGTACACAGGCGGAGCTGCAGAGAACCAAGCTGGAGTTCTACCAACTTGCGCAGTTCCCACACGTAATTGGCTGCATCGATGGGACCCATATACCCATCTGCCCACCTGCAGCAAGTGAATACATCTACAGAAACCGCAAATCCACCCACTCCATCAATGTGCAGGTGATATGTAATGCCAAGTACATTATAACTGACATCGTGGCCAAATTCCCCGGGAGTAGCCACGACTCGTACATCTTCCGGAACAGTGGCATCCATACACGTCTGCTTGCTGGTGAATTTGGAGACGGATACCTACTAGGTAAGTCAATGTGACACACCCTGATGTACACCCTGGCTCAAGCTGTTGGTCACACAAATTAATGCCACTTTCTTCTGTACATAGGTGACAGCGCATATGCCCTCCAGTCTTATCTACTCACACCATATCTCAACCCAACCTCCCCAAGGGAGAGGAGATACAATGTGGCACATCGGAGCACACGCAACGTGGTGGAGCGCTCATTTGGATTGCTCAAAAGCAGGTTCCGTTGCCTCCACAAAACTGGAGGTGCACGTCTGTACAGCCCCATCAAATGCTGCAAGATAATTGCTACATGTGCAATGCTACACAATCTGGCCACAAAAAAAGGAACAGCAGTGGAACTAACTGACTCAGAGGACGAGGACGAGGACAACCCTCAGCCAGAGCCCTGCGCAGCTGGTGTTGCAATTGAACATGATGGTAGACAGATACGGGCAGAGATTACGTCAAACTATTTCTGCGTGAGTAACGAGACAGAGCCAGTAACAGTTACATGTTAAGGTGTTTATTAAGCACACCTCCAGTATTGTGATCCATGTCCAATCGGACTTGGGTTACATCACCCATCTCATGTATGGCAACAGACATAGGTCTCTACTTCCTGCGTCCACGCGCTGCACGTGCATGTTCCCTATCAACACTGTCTGGTGTGTTGGACTGTTCCTGTGCAGCCCCGTGGCGTTCACTGCGCCTCCTGCACTCGGTGGGTGAGGGCGTAATGCTACCACGGCTGGTAGCCTGCTCACTGTCCCCCCCCCTTCCATTGTGGCCGCCTTAGCATTTTGTAGGAGCTCTAAAGCTGAGGTCATAGACACCACCCCCCTGGCCACATCCCTGCTGCAATGCGCCATCTCCTCCTGCATGGCGATGGACCTGCGACACATCAGTGATGTTGCAGTGGCCAGCCGGTTCACGGACTTGGTATAGGCCTGGAGCCTCTGCCTCTCCCTGCGCCTGCCAAGACGGTCCTTCTCCAGCTGGCTGCAGAGGTTGTCCACAGAGGTTGCTACTCTCTCCATTTCCGCACACATGTTATCTCCCATTGCACTGATGCCCTTTTCCATCCTGTGCATGTGCTTGTTCATGTGTGCCACCTCCCAGTGGATTTATTTCATCTCCCTCCATTGCAGGCACTGGACCTTCAGCATGTTGCCTTCCAGTCCAGCAAACGCACTTTCACCCTGCTCGGATGCTTCTGGACTGCCCGGCCTTGCCCTGCGGCGTCTGGATGAAATGTGGGCACCCTCGGATGGAGTACCAGCCCTCTCCCTGTTGGATCTCTCACGTATTGGACTTTGTTCGCCCACTGTGCCCTCCTCTGACGACTCCTCCATCTGCTGGAGGGTGGCCACGGCATGCCTCCTGCCTGACTGTGGTGGTGGTGGTGTTGGTGATCATCTCAGTGGGGACTGGGTGAGAGGGGATTGCGGACTTCCCTGGCGCTGTGGTGATGGCTGTGGTGGAGGATTTGATGGCTGTGATGGCGCCGAGCTTGTGGTCCCTGCAGGCATGCTGTCATCCTCATTTTGCCTCCCCTCTGGCCTGGCTGACTTAGCTCTGCTGCCCTCTGCTGCACTGCGAGATGACTCGCCTGTAATGACACAAATGTATATATACTCACTGCTCTGTCTGCAATGGAATTACATTAAACATCATGCCTACAGAGCACAGTGATTGTCCTGACGTAGCCAATTACTTTACCATGCTATTGTGTTTGCTAGCCTGACTGTCCTATACATAAGTTCACTCTGACTACATCACCCATAATGCATTGCAGGTAATCAGTAATACATGGAGTGGAGTGGGAGCTCCTATGCCACTATGGGGATTGGGGTTGGGGAGGGGGTAGCACAGCATGCTGGGCATGCTTCTTACCTTGTTTTCTTGCTGCTCTGGCGGAGCTGTCTGCGTCTCCCACGCCACTCACACTCTCCGGCTGGATGGTGGACTCCACCATAAGTTCCAGTGGTGTTGGTGCTGGGGCTCAGTTTTTTCCTCCACCTGTTTTGCCAGCCTGCCTCTGTCTCTCTGCCATCCTTAGTTTTGCTGTCTTCCTGAGGTCGTACCACCTCTTCCTGATGTCCTCTATGGTGCGCTGGGTCACACCTATGGCATTGATTTTGTCCCGAATGCCACTCCAGATTTTCCTCTTCTGTGACTCGGGCACTTGGTGGGACTGGGCTCCAAAAAGCTTGTGATGGTCTTGGCTGACATCCTGGATCAGTACCTTCAGCTCCTTGTCACTGAACTTCAGTTTTCTTTTCCTGTCACCTCCCTCCTTCTCCCTATCCTGGCTTGCCATTTCAATGCTTGATATCTTGTTTTTAAATTTCTTGCTTGTAGCTGTGAGGCTCTGTTGCTGCTGGCTCCTCAGCTTACCTGCCTGCCTGCCTTCCTCACAGTGAGCTCCAGGTCCTGTGCACCTGCCTGGGTGTGGCCACTTCCTGTTTGGGAGGTAATTGGGTGATACAGGATTGGCTGATTCCACGAATTACGAATTTTTGAATTACCGATTCGGTATTTACCGAATCGGTAATGTATTCTGTAACTCCGATTCGGTATTTGTCTTTCGGTATTTTTATTTTTTACCGATTCGTTCACATGTGGTATTTATTACCGAATTTTAACGAATCGGTAATGTTTACCGATTTTTTAATCTACATCGCGTTTACCGAATTCTTAATACCGATTCGGTAAAAATCGGTATTAAGGATTCGGTATTCTTGATTTACCTACATATGGCCCCTCATGCTCACACTAGGGTGCAAAGTTATACGAAGTAAGTGGAAGAACTTCAAGGAGGTCTCCTTCGGGATGTGGAAAGAATGGTTGTTTGCTTTGAGAGGAGCGGACAACGAGGCTCTTCACACTTCACCATGGCGCAACTCCCATAGGAATCTTTGGAGTTCTCTTGACTCACTAGAGCTTTGCTATGACCCTCCATGAATCCTCTAACCGGCAATATAATCCTACTTCCTTAGCCTCAGTCTAGGTCAGTCTAGGTCAATGTCAATCCACCTTGACTCAGCTTTGCTGTGCTGTCACTGGCCCGACCAAAGCCGATAACTGCCAAGGAGCTAGTCTAGCTGGTCACCCTTATTATTTCCTTACTGTTCTTATTCTTCCTCCCTTCTTGTGTTTGATAATTTCTTTCTTTCTTTCTTTTTCTTTCTTTCTTTCTTATAAGTTGTTGCTGAGCTGGCACTGCTTTCTCACCTCAGTGCAGCATGGTCTCCCCTCACTCTTTTATGCTATCGTCGCACATTGGAACCATATTATAATGCTTTTATTTTCGTGATGTGCCTTTACTTGATTGTCAGCTTTGTAACCTTGTTTTTTTTGTATTGTTCTCCCTTGTATGTTGTTAATAAATAAAGACGATTTGAATAAAAAAAAACTCTATATACAAAAATAATGGTAATGTCAATTGAAAATCTGTTGTCTATGATGGCACTGCGCTAACACACCATGCACTCCACTGTATGCCACTCTGCTCTATGACACTCTACTCCATTCCCTCACACCCTACTATACAATGCTCTACTTCACTCTCCAACACTCCACTCTACTCCACGACACTCCGCTCCAAGACACGCCACTCCACTCTAAGCCACTCCACTCTACTCCACTCTATGCCACTTAACTTTAAGCCATTCTACTCCACTCTATGACACTCCATGCCACTCCTCTCTTCGTCACTTCAGTCTACATCATTCCGCTCTACGCCACTTTACTCTACATCACTCCACTCTATGACACAACTCTCTACGACACTCAGTGGCAATTTACTCCACTTAATGCCACTCCACACAACTCAACTTCACTCTGTGAAACTTTACTTCACTCTATGCTAGTCCACTCTACTCTACACCACTCCAGTCCCCTCCACGAAACTCCGCTCTACCTCACTCCTCACTACCCCACTCTGCACCCCTCCACTCTATGCCGCTCCACTCTTTGCACCTCCACTCTATGACACTCTCCTTAAGTCTACTCGACTCCACTCTACTCTACTCCACTGTATGGAACTTTACTCTACACCAGTCCATCTTACTATGCTCCACTCCACAATACGCAACTCCATTTTACACCCCTCCACTCTACGCCCTGACATTACACAACCTGACACTCTACTCCACTCCTCGCCACTCCACTCTATAATATTCCATGCCACTCTCCTCTACGCCACTAACTTTCATTCAAGTTGAACAGCAGCCACACTGGTGAACAACATGGCTAAAAGCATTTGTGAAAGCCAATAGATCTTGCATAGGAGAGACCTATTGGCTTTGCAAATGCTTGTTTCTTTCTTTGCTTCTTTCTTTTCTAATTTCTTACCATCCTTCCTCTCTCTTCTTTCTTTTAGTTTCTTTCCTAATTTTGTTCTTTCTTTCCTTCCTTCTTTCTTTCCTTCTTTCTTTTTCTTTCTCTTTCCTTCTTTCTTTTGTACCTTCTTTCATTTTTGCCATCTTTCATTGTTTTTCTCTCCTTCCTTCTCTTTGTTTCTTCTTTTTTGTTCTTTCTTTGTTTCTTTGGTTGTTTCTTTTTTCTCCTTTATTCTTATCTTCTTTCCTTTCTTTGTATTTTATTCATTTCTCTTACTTTCGCTCTTTCTTTCCTTTCCTTCTCTTCCCTTCTCTCCTTCCTTGTTTATTTCCTTCTATCCTTCTTTTTCCTTCTGTTTCTTTCTTTCTTTCTTTCTTTCTTTCTTTCTTTCTTTCTTTCTTTCTTTCTTTCTTTCTTTCTTTCTTTCTTTCTTTCTTTCCTTTTTCCTTTCTCTTTCCTTATTTTTCTTTCTTTCTTCATTGAAGGCGAGAAGTTTGCAGCCATTGCCAGAGTGATTGACTTTTCTAGGTCTTTGTTAGCCAAGACCTTTTTATTTTACATAAATTATGGTTATAGCATATTTGCATATAGTGGTTTCAGCCAGACTTCATCTATTAGTCTGTGTTTGATGTCATTCACATTTTTCTTTCACCTACTTCGGCAAGTATTAAGGGGCACTCTATCAGCCCACTTCAGCCATTGGCTGACTTCACTATGAGTAATGGTTTGTCGCCCTTTCGCAATGAACACAGGCGAGACCTATTAGCTAGGCCAATGCTTGTTGGTTTTTGCAGGAGGATCTCACACTTATGTTTTTTTGCATCCTAAAATGATTATAGGGCACCCTTTAATGAGTGGTTTGGTAAGGATGTGCTGCTTAAGCCGAATTTGAATAGTGTGTGACGGAGAGGCAGTCAGTTATTGTCTCTGGGTCACACATTTTGTGTGGAGGATTCTATGGCAGGACCGGAGGCTTCTGATTATGCTTTCTCATTTCTTTACTGCAAAACACAGCAGCCAATGAAAGTAAAACTACATTTGTAAAAAACTACAATATCCATGAGGCTTTGAACCACGCCTCCAATGTAACATCCAATCACATCACGAACAAGCATACAAAGTAGAGAGACACTAATCCTGCCTCCTCTTTCTTTGCTGCTTCGCAGCCCAGATAAGTGCCTCTCTACTTTGTCATGCTTTATTGTGTGCTTAATGTTCATATTGAATAATATTGATTTATATTATTATGGTAATTGCCATATTTGAAGTTACATTGTGTTGTATTGCTGAATTGCACTGTTTTTATCCTGTTGTGGTTGCGAGCACTGCTCGCACCGAGCTATTTGTGTTTTAGATCGGAGCGCGTCTCCCCTGCCGCACTCCGTTTCCCTCCTTTCAGGCCTTTTAGTTTTAGCGTGTGTTGCGCTTTAGGTCCCTCTCCCCCGTGAAGCTGCCGGCAGCCGCAGCTGCATTTCAGCACGTTCCGCGCTAGCGAGGGACTTGGCCCCCCTATGGTAGCGGGACGCGCGCTGAGGCCTTCGCAGGCTCCCAGCGTGCGTCTCGGGGGCTCGCACGCATTTCTACGCGCGCAGCCCCGATTACAGTCCCGCATTAGACGCCCTTCCCCCGGCTGAAGCGGGGATCACACGCAGTTGGCCAGAAGTCGGCGAGGACGTTTTCTTTCATCAAAGGGCAGCGTTTTTCACTATAATTGCCAGCGAGGGCAGAATACATTAACCCTTACACTCCCTGAGTTCAGGGAGCTGCATAATTTTTGGAAGCCTATTCTAGTGATTAGATAAGGCTCTACTACCTCCATTAGTCCTAGATTGGACTTTATACGCTGTGCAGCCCCCCTTTTTATGTATTGCCTGACTCCTGCGCCTGGCACTTTCTCCCAACCGACGCCCTTGCGGGCTGGACAATAGAACTTCCCTCTGGGGATTTGAGTGGAATTGTACAATTCTGGTGTGACAATGACAGAGCTGGACTACTGCGGAGAGGAGGTAACTGCGTGCACAGAACAGGGCGATGAGGAGTATTATAATGACGAGTCCATGGAGGACCTTATTGACAGAAAACTTGACGCTAAGCTAGACAAGGCCCTTTCCTCAGCCCTACTGCCCCTGACCAAGAAGTTAGAGTTACTGGTCCCTGATAATCCCAAGCCCCTTCCTAGTTCTAACCAGGATAAATCCCTCCCTCCCCCTCCAAAGAAGGTTCCAGTGGACCCCTCCTGGCCTCATGCTCATTCCTACTCTAAATTGTGTAAATCGAAGGAGGCCCTCGCAGACGCAATGCCTGACCCAACTCAGCCCCTATCCTTTCCCGTCACAATACCAGATAACACTACTGACACGGACACCGATACTGATTCCTTACAAGCCTCCAAACACCGTAAACGCACCAAAATGCGTAAGCATCCCTCTTCCCCTGTCACTCCTTCTCCCTTCTCCTTTGACCCCTCGGACATTGTCCACCCCAGATCATCTGATTGGGTTCCTCCCCTAGCTGTGGCAGAATATTTAGAATCCCACCTGCGCAAAACTTTTGACAAAGAAGTTAGGGCTCGCCTGAAGTCGGAGTGCCCTCGCCCAGACCTTGCCCACAAAGTGGCCATGACCCCTGACATTGACACCTCCATGACAACCTTTCTGAAAAAATATAAGAAGGACCCCAAGAAGGGGATTGACCGTGCGCTTAGGGCGTGCCAAGATAAGGTCCTCGACCTTTCGGGTCCGTTGGCTAAAATACTGGAATTGGCCCTCCAGGCTCAAGAATCAGGCGACGCCATCCACCCTGACGTTCTGGCTGGTTGGGCGCAACAAGCTATCTGCATGCTTTGGAATGCTAACTGCGCCCTCACTTCTGAAAGAAGGAAATCTGTCCTACTCCGGATTGATCCACAATTGGTGAAGTTGGCCTCTTCAGAACCAGGGCCTTTGGCCGAAGGACAGTTGTTTGGTGACAAATTTTCAAAGACATTGCGAAGTTTGTTAGCACTTTTGCGTCCCTTGACAAGTCTCAGGCTTCCCTGAAGAGAGTCTTGCATCGGGTCTCTGGAGGGGCCGGGCGTGGCAGGGGACGTTCGACCGGCCGCTTCTCTAATAACAGTCCCCAGAGAGGATATGCCCCCAGACGTGGCAGAGGGGGCTACACCCAGGAGCCCGACCAGGAGGGGTTCTACCCGTCCAGATCCCAAGGATTCAGAGGCCGCTATAATCGAGGTGTCAACCGAGCCTACAAGAACTTTGATAATCAGTCCTCTGGTAAGTCCAGTGAGTCCTGTTATGCCTCTGGGGGGCAGACTGAGACATTTTGTGAGGAATTGGGAGAACCTCACGTCAGACGTTTGGATCCTTCAAACGGTTCAGGGGTATTACATAGAAATGATCGAATGTCCTCGTCAAGCCTTCCCTCTTCAGCCTCTCCTTTTTTCCCATCTAGAGCAGAGTTTTATAGACTCAGAGCTAGAAGAGTTGCTGGCCAAGCAAGCCATTGCTGTAGGACGCTTCATTCCAGGAGGTTTTTGCAGTAACGTCTTTTTGGTTCAGAAAAAAGGTGGCGGTCAACGCCTGGTTCTAAACTTGAGAGATTACAACCCCTTTGTAGTGTATCGTCACTTCAAGATGGAGGGTATTCACCTCTTGCGAGATCTCCTGCTGGAGAAGGACTGGATGGTCCGCCTGGATTTAAAAGATGCTTACCTCACGGTCCCCATTTGCCCCTCACATCAAAAATTCTTGCAGTTTCCTTGGAAAGGGCAATGGTACCAGTATCGTTCGCTCCCCTTCGGCCTCTCCTCAGCACCATGGGTATTCACCAAACTCCTCAAACCAGTGGTCTCTCGCCTGCGAGAGATGGGGGTGCGCCTCATTGTGTACCTCGACGATATGTTGATTCTGGCACAGGATCGACATCTCCTCCTCACTCATCTGGAGTGGACGACGTCCCTGTTACAGAATCTGGGGTTCATTATCAATGCCAAGAAATCGGTGATGTTACCGAGCCAACAGATGGAATTTCTGGGCTTCATGATAGATTCAGTCTCTACACAACTCCTTCTTCCAATGAGCAAAATCAGGTCCATAAAGAGGGAAATCAAATCCACCTTAGCCAAGGAGACGATTTCTTTGAGAGTGCTGGTGAGAATTTTGGGCCTCCTGGCCTCATCGATCCAGGCTATCTTCCCAGGACCTCTACATTACAGGGCCCTCCGGAGGTTAAAAATCTTTTATCTAAGGAAGAACTATCATTACGACCATCTCATTCCCCTATCTCCGGAAGCCCGAGAGGAACTTCTATGGTGGTTGGAGCACATGATAGCTTGGAATGGGAGAGCAATCTTCGGCTCCGCCCCGGACGTGGTGATCGAGTCCGACGCCAGTCAGTGGGGTTGGGGCGCTCGCTGTGGAGAATTTACCACAGGAGGCAGGTGGTCAGCAGACAAACTAAGCTTACACATAAATTGTCTGGAGTTGTTAGCAGGGTCCTTTGCCATCAAGTCTATCTCACCGCTGAAGAGCAACTGCTGCATTCTGCTGCGAATGGACAATGTCTCAGCGGTGAGATACATCAACCGCCTAGGGGGGACAAGGTCCCGGATGCTAGTACACATTGTGATGGAGTTTTGGCAGTTTTGCCTGGATCGCAAGATCTCAGTTGTGGCAGAGTATCTGCCCAGGAAATTCAATCAGGTGGCGGATTGGAACTCCCGGTTTCTACGCGACTTCAGCGATTGGAGACTTCTTCCCTCGTTGTATGCGCAGATCATGGATATGCGAGGCCCCTGCCAGATAGATCTGTTTGCCTCACGCCTCAATGCCCAGCTTCCCCAGTTCTTCAGCTGGAGAGCGGACCCAATGGCGATGGGAACAGATGCGTTCCTGCAACATTGGGGACAACAGAGGAATTATGCTTTTCCTCCATTTGCATTGATACCGAGTGTGGCGGCCTTTGTCCGTCGACAGAGAGCTTCTCTAGTACTAGTGACCCCGTTTTGGTCGACTCAGTCATGGTTTCCCACTCTGTTGGAGTTGTCTGTAGACCTTCCCTTCCAGCTTCCCTCTCTCCCGACGGTTCTCCAGGACCCAGTGGGGTCGTGTCATCCCTTGGTCCTGCAGAACCAGTTAACATTGATGATGTGGACGCTCTCCGGAGACACGAGAGCATTGCAGGACTTTCACAGGCGGCTGCCGATTTAATGCAACAGGCGTGGGCTCCTTCCACCCGGAAACGATATTCTGCTTCATGGAAGCGATGGGTGGGTTGGTGCCTTCCAAAACAGGTGGATCCCGTGGGATCATCTATAACTTAAGTATTGAATTTCTTGTCTGAGTGTGCTAAGTCAGGACTTGCTTACAGGTCCGTTAATAATTTCAGGTCTGCTATATCTGCTGGTCACCATCATGTTGAAGGTAAACCTGTGGGGATGCAGCCCCTGGTCTGTAAGTTACTTAAAGGGGTCCGGGTGGCTAACCCCCCTCGGCCTAGGTATTCCATGTTATGGGATGTTAATAAAGTTCTCACTCTTTTAGAATCCTGGCCCGACAAAGTTGACCTTTCCTTGAAGCAGCTTTCTGCCAAGCTTACTATGTTACTCTGTCTTATTTCATGTCGAAGGGTGTCGGATGTCAGAGCCTTAGACCTAGCTGGTAGGATGTTCTCTCCGCAGGGTGTCTCCTTCATTATCTCGAGAAGGACTAAGACTATGTCCAAGTCGGTGGAGTACCCCGCTTTTCCTCACAATAACAAGTTATGTGTTTTACAGTGTTTAAAAGTGTATGAAGAACGTACTATCTCTCACAGGGTGGACCCTTTGGGTCAGTTGTTGATTTCTGTTAAAAAACCATTCAAGCCAGTCGCTACTGCTACTTTAGCTAGGTGGGTCAGGTGGATTATGTCTGAATCTGGCATTGATATTTCTGTTTATGGTGCTCACTCCGCTAGAGGAGCTATGGCTTCTAAGGCCTATTTACTAGGGTCTTGCTTAGAGGACATTCTTAAAGCAGCTGATTGGTCGTCAGACTCTATGTTTAAGGTGTTCTACTACAAACCTATTCCTCACGTTTCTGATGCTGTGATTGATGAGCTTTGAACCAGCATAATCAGAAGCCTCCGGTCCTGCCATAGAATACAAAATGTTCTAGCTATCACAACAAGAATTTTAGATTCTATTAAGGACACGGAGGCGAGGATTATCCCACCCGTTGGGACAGTTATTCAACTGTAAAGTTGTTTTGATATTATGTTGTTTAACAACTTTATGCCCACCCAATGAGAAATGTAGTTGTGGGCTCCTTTTCTCAACCTTGTTTTTTAGGTCTCGCAATGCCGATGCGCTTGCGCATTCGAGCTGGCGAGAGATATAGGGGCTTATCCAGAGTTGAACCAAAGTGGCGATTTGATGCAGTGCACGTGCGCTTTTAGGTCAATGCGCAAGCGCAATGAGTTAAAATGCGTGTGCACAGCATCAAATCGCCAGCCATCTGTTCCCCAACTTGGTGCCGCCAGCAGCTCTTCCCGCTCCGCTCCGCCCCCTGCTGCATCAAAGGCTTTCACGGCCGGCCGTGCTCTCAGTTTCGCGGCCGCCAGGCCGTGTCTCCTTTTATTTTAACTTTTTATTTTTTTTAACATTTTTTAGTTACGGCTGATTCTATCCATTCCACCTCTCTCCCTTTCCTTTCTTCGGCGCAACTGGAAGCTTGGCTGATGATAAATTAATCAGTACATTTACGTAATATACCCAATTTTCACTGCCCGTTTCGGTACAATTGTCAATTTTAAGCAATGTACCTCCGCTATCAAACACCAATAGGGGCTGACTTTATTCACACATATTGGCACCTAATTGCCAGTTTTAGTTAATGACCAGTATGAGACAAAGAGTCTTTCACCACTCATATAGTCTTTCCTCAGTTTTTGCCGCTCTTTTGATTTAACCACTTGGATGCTAATGACAAGGGTAACTCGTCATGGAGTGCCCATTCATTTCAATGGAAATTACATTGAAGAGCCGCCAAGAGCTTAGCATCCAAGTGGTTAACACAATTGCGGTTGACGCTCCAGCTCTTACGTATGTCCTCAACCAATGAGCTTTCAGAGACTTCCATTTTATTCACTTCCTGGTTCCAGCCCTCACTCGTCCACTACCTGGTACCGAGTGATTTGTCGTGGGGCTGCAACTTTGCCGTATACTTTATGAAGGTAAGATTCATTGTGTCTTGCGCAGTAATTTTGGTTGTTGCATCACTATTGGTGAAAACCTGAGCCAAACACCATGTATTTGATGTTGTGAACACGTGCTACCCACTCGGGAGTAACATGGTTTTAGCAGTTGTTTGCTCACGATTTTCTGAAGACAAGTTGTCGTTTTTTGGTGTAATGGGGCCAACACAACAACAGATCTGTTATGCATAAAAAAGAAGGTGATTTCTTCCTGTAACCTCATAGGCCAGTACTAAACCTCATTGGAGGGATACCATGTAGAAAACGAACATTTTGAAACTTAAAGGCATATAGACTGTGCACCTTAAAATCTGATTGCTGTCTTCCAATTAAGACCGTTCAAAGCTATAAATGGACTGCCATGAATTGGTATGCTGCACCCGGTTCTCACTCTCTCCTCCAATATCCCTCTCACTGCTCTCCTCTCTCTCTCTCTCACTCTCTCACTCCAATCCCTCTCCTCTCCCTCCTTCCCTCTCGTCCTCCCTCTCTCTCTCCCTCCCCTCACTCTCTCACTCTCCCTCTCTCCGTCTACCTCTCTCCCTTTCCCTCACTTCCCTCTCCCTCTCTCCTCTCTCCTCTCTCACCCTCTCCCTCTCTCTCTCCCCCTCTCTCTCCTCTCTCCCTCTCTTTACCCTCCCCCTGCTCTCCTTTTTCTCCCTCTCCCCATCTCCCCCTTTGCCTGCTCTCCTCTCTCTCTCCCTCTCTCCCTCCCCTCTCTCTCTCCCCTCCGTCCTTCGCTCTCGTCCTCCCCCTCTCTTCTTACCCTCCCTCTCTCCCTCTACCCTCTCTCCCTTTTCCCTCTATCCCTTTCCCTCACTTCCCTCTCCCTCTCTCCCTTTCCCTCTCTTCCCTCTCCTCTCCCCGTCTATGTCTCTCTCTCCTCTCTCCCCCCTCTCTCACCTCTCTCTCCCTCTCTTTACCCTCCTCCTCTCCCTGCTCTCATTTTTCTCCCTCTCCCCATCTCCCACTCAGCACCACCACAGCATCACTCAGCACCACCACAGCATCACTCAGCACCACCACAGCACCACTCAGCACCACCACAGCACCACTCAGCACCACCACAGCACCACTCAGCACCACTCAGCACCACCACAGCACCACTCAACACCACCACAGCATCACTCAGCACCACCACAGCATCACTCAGCACCACCACAGCATCACTCAGCACCACCACAGCATGACTCAGTGCCACTACAGAACCACCACAGCACCACACTAAACCACCACAGCACCACTCTCCACCACCACAGCGCCACTCTGCACCAACACAGCACCACAACAGCATCACTCAGCAACACCACAGCATCACTCAGCACCACCCCAGCAACAGTCAGCACCACCACATTAACACTCAGCCCCACCGCAGCATCACTCAGCACCACCACAGCACCACTCAACACCCCCCCAGAATCACTCAGCACCACCACAGCATCACTCAGCGCAAACACAGCATCACTCAGCGCAACCACAGCTCCACTCAGTGTAACAACAGCATCACTCAGCGCAACCACAACATCACTCAGCGCAACCACAGCATCACTCAGCGCAACCACAGCATCACTCAGCACCACCACAGCATCACTGGTTCAAATATGTTCTTTCAATGTTTCAAGCTGTTTTCAAGCTTTCAAGCTTTATTACAAATCACAAAAAGATGTTAATATTTCACTTTTGTTCTTGGATTTTCGTCACAATAAAAAACACTGAACATAATCTTCACAAAAGTTATTTACAAAACTTAAAGCTATTGACATTACAAATTCAATTAATTATTTAAGTATTAATTATTTAGGAACATTAGAATCCATTGTTATTTGTAATATCAATACATCTAAGTCACGTAAATACAAAACATGTTGCATTACAAATGCTATAGCTGTCACATTTGCGAAAGTTATAACTATTGGCATTGTAAATGACAAAGCTATTAATTTAGCTATTTTCAAAAACAACACATAAATAAAAAAAAAGTCATTTATAAGACCAATAGCTCAAACTTTCCTAATGCGAGACCTATTGCATTTCCAATGCTTGTCTATTATAGGAAATTATTTCAATAAAAGTTGAGTGCCTTCTCCGGCTGGAGTTGATGTGCCTTCAGGATGGAAGCGGACACCTTCTCTGGTTCTGGATTGTTCTCCGTTGAGAACCTATTACAAGAACTGTTAATTCCTCCGTTGAGAATTCAAAGACGTTGTTTGTTCTTATGGGACTACTTCGAGCAAAGAAAGAGGAGGCAGGATTAGTGTCTCTCTACTTTGTATGCGTGTTCATGATGTGATTGGACGTTACATTGGAGGCGTGGTTCAAAGCCTCATGGATATTGTAGTTTTTTACAAATGTAGTTTTACTTTCATTGGCTGCTGTGTTTTGCAGTAAAGAAATGAGAAAGCATAATCCTCGACTCCGTGCCCTTAAGAGAATCTAAAATTCTTGTCGCGATAGCTAGAAAATTTTGTATTCTCCTGCCCTGGAGTTAAGCATTGTGCAGTGTAGGTTGTTGATTAAATTGTGGTTTTGGGTAGAGTGTACATAGTTTCTTTCACAGGAGTAACACTCATATGCTCAAAATGCACGGAGCCAACATGAACACACATACCATGATCCGTAGCACAACACTTAGCCCGATGTGATAAAAACTACTCCCAGGGTCTTATTTGCACACAAACTCTATATACACACCCAAATACTAGCAGCACCACCCCAAAAGTATATATGGTCATTATGACACACACACATATTCACACTCAAGTCAACTCAAGTCAACTCCCATCTACATAAAATTCACACCAGTCATATAGTGCACACTACACCAAAATGGAAAAAATAAGACCAAGTATACCTACACAAACAGCGCAGACACTGATGCTTGAAACAGGGCAACACACAAGCGCACAACGTTTTCAAAGCGCTGTCCTCTGAATGCAGTTCAACTGCTCCAAACATTGCAGATTTTGAAACAGCCCTTTCAGTTTGCCTCCTCGTCGAACTGTCACCTCATATAGGAAAGCAAAGCATGGGCCAAGAAGGGTAGGAGTGGCAGAGGTCACACAAGAAAACACAAGGACCCGGTCAAAGTGTGTGGCAGCGCAACGCCTTAATTACACCATCTGCCACAATCACAGCAGACTTGATGCTACAAAAGGAAAAGTTCCCCCTTATTTGTACAGCCTCTGAGCCCAGAGCTGCAGGGCTGGGTGGTGTGCCGACCTCAGCATGCAATTAGTTTTTTTTTTTTTTTTAAATGGTGAAAGAACGCACAATGTCCTTGACGCGGACGCCACGTTCTTCGAAAAAGTTATAATACTAATTTAAAAAAAAGCTTTGCCATAGTGCCATGAGTGCAGTGGGCTCTACAAAAAGCCGTGAGCGCACTCCAATTACAAACAAGCATTGGCCACTCAGCCGTGAAAGCGACGAGGCCGCGCGGCCATGAAAGTGAAAGCGATCGCGCTAAGAAGCAGCAGATGTTTTCAAGCACATTGCACAGCCTCCAAGCCCAGAGCTGCAGGGCTGTGTGGTGTGCCTACCTCAGCATGCAATTTGTTGTTTTTTTTAATGGTGAAAGAACGCGCGATGTCTCTGAAGCGGACACCGCGTTCTTCGAAAAAGTTATAATAATAATAAAAAAAATTTAAAAAGCTTACCCATAGTGCAGTGAGTGCAGTGGGGTCTAAAAAAAGCGGTGGCTGCACTGCAATTACAAACAAGCATTGGCCGCGCGGCCGTGAAAGCGATCGCGCTTAGAAGCAGTAGCTTTTTTCAAGCACACATGCTTGTGGCACCATCCGCCTTGCGGGAGCGAGCAACAGTCAATTAGCATGCACATCGCTGCTCGCTCCCGCAAAGTGGATGCCGCCACAAGCACGAGTGTGTGCTTGAAAAGTAGCAGAGCGATGGCTAAAGGCCCTCCTAAGCAGCGCATGCGGCTGCCTGCGCGAGACCTAAAAAGAGGCATTTTGTTTTTGTCATGTTGTATTTTCTCTGTATTCAAAGTCAGAGGTCAAATGTCAGGCAAAACCTTCTGCCAAACTGCTGCTCAGTTTTTTAACACAGAGATTGCTGTTTACTTTTCCTTTCTCTAACTGCAAGATGACGGAAATTGGTATTGTGAACCACGTGACACTTTTGCTGGGTCAAATGTTTTATTACGCAATAGAACATATAAATAACAAAACAAATCATTACATTTTACTTGTGTGATGTGCAAATAATAAATATGAGTTGAAACCCAATTTCCATGTTATCCTTTATGCGTTATATAGGTTTAGCAACAACATGAAACTGCAAGGCCAATGCAAATTTGATGCCCATTTCAAGAAACTATTGTAAGGGAAAACTGGATTTTTATAAATGGCAGTCCACTGTTACACCATGGGTTATATTTATGGCAAAGTAACGCAACGCAGCACAGCAAACCACCTTGTTGTGCTGCGCTACAAGGAAAGGACAGGAATGCGCCGTATTTAAAATGATATGATGCGTTCCTGTCCTTGTTCCTGCACTGATGCTGTTTTGCTTGCCTAGCGCCAATGCAAGGCACCCTTGCACCATGGTGTAATGGTGCCTGCGTTGCAGACAAGATTGATTTTGTGCAAGATGGGACACCTTCCTGCAGAGTTGAAAACATACTCAAGCAGCAGAAAGAAGCAGCGTCCGCTGGTGCTCCACCTGGTGCCATTCCTACTGATTTTACAGCACATAACAAGCTCCTGCTGCTAAACATTAGCACGAGCGGAGCGATGTGCTGAATTTCACCCAATAGTGGAACTCAGTGGAATCTTGCAGAGTTTTTATGTAACTCAGCATGTTCCGCCCACCCCTAGAAATCTGTAAGGCCCCTGTAAAAGGGGTTCCACTTTGTAATTCAATCTGAAATCATGTAAATATTTCGGATTTTGATTATAGTATTTAGTCAGGTGTGCATTAAAGTACTTCCCTATATGGCCTAGTTGGGCACTGCTGTGTTATGAGTTTCTAGTCAAGAACCCCTTCCTGAGTCAGACCTGGCATACTCTTCCTAGTTATCCTTGAAGGCTAGTGCTGAAAGGGGCAATCGGACCGCAGATCCCAGGTTAAGCAACTGGTATATCAAGACCCAGAACTTTACAGCTGATTCCTATAGACACAATTGTGGTTATTAACTACTGAGTGCCCTGGGACCTCCTGAACAGCATTTCTCAAATACAATACAGATGAGTATTACAGTTTGAACTTACCCTCAGAGAGGATATTAAGGCGGGGGTCGTCAAAGTCAGCGCTTGAAAATCTCCATTGGCTCCCTGTCAAGAAGAGGGTGCTGTTTAAATCCCTTCTCATTTGCCACCGCATTCTCTGGCACAAGGCTCCGACGTACCTTGGGAACTTGGTCACTAGGTATGTGCCAGGTAGAAATTTGAGATCTGATGGGACTGGGCAGCTGGAAATACCAAGGATTAAGAAAGCAAGAATGGGCGGTCGCTCTTTTCTCTTCTTAGCTGCACAAAACTGGAACAAACTCCCGGCCTATCTGAGGCTGGAAAAGTCAGAGACCAGGTTTAGGAGTCTTCTTAAAACTCTCCTGTTCTCCCAGTAGTTTCTGCTAATGCTAACGGTTATGCTCTGTGTCTGACAGTCCTTCTCCACAGCACGGGGACACACCGGGAAGGCGTAACTGCCGCTTTAAAAATATCAATATTATTATTAAGGGGCTTACATTGTTAACGTGATGACATACACCATAGGAAGAGACTTATATTTTGAAATATTTGACAGATACACTAGGAATGGGTTTTACATTGTAAATACTTTGACAAATGCAATTGGAAGGGCTTAATGACCAATGGTATATTTTTAGTTCTGGCCTCAGTAAATGTTTGATGCCTTGAAGAATGCTTAATGTTTATGTCAACGTATACTTGGGGTGTATGTAAAATATTTTGTCTCTCACTAGGCAAATAGCACTGAGAGTCACATTTATATTTATGGTAAAGCCAATATGCTTACTTTTTTGACTTTTCAATTTGGTTATAATGGCAGTATCCCTCTCATTTTACATCAAGAACAACTCGACAAAGCCTTTGGACTTGCATTTTTTGATTGTGAGAAGCCTCATGTGTTCCAACGAGTTCTCATAGGACCATTGCTGCTTTTTACAATTAGAGCCTGCTGGTATGTACATTGACATGCAGAACCCCACAGATAATGGTTGGAGACTACATTTACAGTGTTTGTTCTCCCTGTGCTATTGTTTAGTATACATGACTGACAATCACGTTAATCTGCAAGGCCTCTACAGGTAGGATTCTAATTTTAAAAAAATCCACCTGAAATCTTGCACATATTTGTCATTTTGATGATAGTATTGGGTTATGGGTGCATTAAAGAGCTTTTCAGTTTTAATTAATTGATTGACTCATTGTGATAATATTGTGTGTTGCTGTGTTCTGAGTTTCAGCCAAAAGCCCCTTCCTGAGGTAGCCTAAGGTGGCTTTTCTCATTTTACTCTTAAAGGGGAAAATTGGTCCATAGTTTGAGGGTCTGGCCTGCAAATGCCCCATGACCCCGGCAGTGAAGGACCCACATTTTCACAGTTGGAGCTAGGAACTTCTGCCTGCCTTGGAAACTCAGATTTTTCAAATATGTTGAGAAATCTGATTTCCCAATGTAAAAGACCTACAAAGGAATGGCCTTTACATTTTGAACTCTGACAAATACAATAGGAAAGGGTTCTACATTGTGAACGTACTGACCACCACAGGAAAGGGCTTTACATTATGAAACCTTTAACAAATGCAATAGAAAGAGGTTTTAGATTGTGAACTCTTTGGCAAAAGCAGTACCATGGGGGTTCTACATTGTGACCCAGCTGAAAAATACAATAGCAAGGGTTTTTTACATCGTGAATGCAATGACAATTACCACAGGAAATTATTTTAAATGTTGAACTATGTGACAAATTCATTATGAATGGGTATTCTAATATAATTTCTCTAACAAAGGGATTAAGAAGGGGGTTTCTGCAGAGGTCCCTTTTTAGCTGTGACTACAGTAAATGTATAATGCCTCAGAGGAGACTTCATGTCCATGTCAATGTGTACTTTCGGTCAGCCTAACATGTCTGATGGGCCTCTCAACAAAGAGGGGAAATTAACATATTTAGTATCTGATTTGCATCATATATAATCTGACAAGCCCCTAAAGGAGAGGGTCCCAATTTGTTTTTCCACCTGAAATCGTGTAATTATATGTCATTTTATGTTTAGCATTTTAATCGTGTGTGCATTAAAACACTTTTCCCTTTTAAAGAAAAACATTGGTTAGGTATTACATTATTGTTTATGATTTATGGTTGCTCTGTTCTGGGTTTCTAGCTTATAATAAGTTGCCTGGATCATTCTTGAACTTATCTGGGTCAATACCATGACAGTCAGTTTTTTTTTTTTAATTTTTTTTATTAAATTCAAGGAACAAGAAAACAGAGAAACAAAACAAAAACAAGGCATTACAATACAAATGTGTCACCACGTTGCCCGGGGGGGGGGGGGGTACAAACGCAAATCAAACATCAGAGCATACAATGAGATTGGGGGGGGGGGAGAAGGAGACCAGAAGCAAACAAAATATCTAAATTCCTGCGGAGGAAACATCAGGTTGGGAGGAAGACTGGTCGGTATTAAGTTCCGGAAAGGGGGGAGTACATATATCGCCACGGTATGTGTTCCATTGAGTCCAAACTTTCCCCCATTTGCGGGGCTTGCCACGGGAAACATAAACCGTCTTTTCTCTAAACATGCACCAGTCCATGTTTTGTTGCCACACCAGAACTGTCGGTGGCCTCTGAGCGCCCCATAGCTGGGCAATGTCCCTCTTGGCAATCATGTTACCCAAGGTCACCCATCGAAGCTGCGCCTGGTTATAGTCATTCGGCTCCCAGACATTCAACAAACACCTCCGCGCTTCAGGCAATAAGTGCACACCCGTGACCTCACTCATAACATCATGCACGCAAGTCCAGTAGCGTAGCACAGCAGGACATTCCCAAATAATATGGAGAAACGTGCCCACCATACCACAGCCACGCCTGCACAATCCATCCGCCGAGAACCCCATGCGTACCAGACGTGGACCAGTCACATACACCCTATGTAGAATTTTGAGCTGGACAAACCGGAGGCGCGCCGGGATAGCCACCTCCTTCGGGGAAGAGATCGCAGCCTGCCAGTCTTCGTCATCGAGTTCTAGACCATCACTAGTCCATAACTCTCGGAAGTTATCCAGCAGGTCAATCCTGGTATTAATTAACTTTTTATATATGAGCGAGATCGTGCTATCAGGGACATGCCCATCCAGTATCCGATCTTCAAGCGGGGACGCCTCCGGAATGTCCGAACCCAGGGGAAAAACAGACAGGACCGCATGCCGGATTTGCGCATACCGAAAGGATTCCCTATCATTCAGGTCGTACTCAACTTTCAGTTCCTCAAACGTCTTGACTCTACCCCTGATCCACACATCATCGACCCTGCTGATTCCAATCATGTCCCACCTATCAAAACCCTTCGACTGCCAGAGGGAGCCAAGCTTATCCGAAGCATAAAGCGGGGTAGCACGGGTTGGCTTGTCGGCCCATCCCGTGGCCGCTGTAGCTCGATACCACACCTGTACCGCTGTTTTAGTGGGGCCCGTAAGAAATCCGCCGGCAGATTTCGCGTATAGAGCCCTGTTGTAGTCTCCACCGGGTAGCAGCCATTTATCCATCTCAAAGGCCGGGTAGGCGAGGGAGCGTAAGTGCCGTGGTTGATGGCCCCCAGCTGAGAGGCCCAATAGTAGCGACGGATGTCCGGGAGCGCGATGCCCCCATCGTACCAAGGGAGCGTCAGCTTCGAAAGGGCGACACGAGAACGGCCTCCCCATATCAATTGCCGCTGTAGACTTTCAATCTCCCGAAAGTAACCGGCTGGTACAATGTCAAGCGTGTTTTGAAGCGCATAAAGAAATCGGGGGAGCGACATCATCTTAAACAACGCCGCTCGTCCCAGAGGAGAGAGAGGGAGCCTACCCCATGCTATAACATCAGCACGGAGGCGCCGGAGAGGGGGCAGCAAATTGCGCTCATATCGAAGCACAGGGTCCAAGGTGATAAAGATTCCCAGGTACTTGAATCCTTCCAGCGCCACCGAAATAGGACAGCCACGTGGCAGGAGAGGAGCCTCGCCGGAGAGGACATAAATGCAAGACTTCGACCAGTTGATGACAAGACCGGAGTTTTTACGGAAAGAAGTCAAAACGTCGAAAAGGACGATCAACGACTTCCGAGGCGACGTAAGGTACAAGAGTATATCGTCTGCGTACAGAGATATACGATCCTCAAACTCCGGAGTCCATCTAATGCCCCTCAAAGATGGCTCCCATCTCAACCAAGCTGCCAGCGGCTCCAAAGCGAGGGCAAACAAGAGTGGGGACAAAGGGCAGCCCTGACGCGTTCCCCTACCGAGAGCAAAGGAGGTCGAGACACGCCCATTCACCACCACTTGGGCTAAAGGGTCAGTGTAGAGCAATTTCACCCAGTTAATAAAAGTGGGTCGGAAACCGAATTTAGAGAGAACCGCCCAAAGATAAGGCCACTCAAGCTTATCAAACGCCATGGTGGCGTCCAAAGACGCCAAGATGGCAGGTTCACGCAAAGTTTCCGCTCGCGCAAGGACTCTATGCAGGCGCCGAAGGTTAAGTGCCGTATTGCGGTGTGGTATAAATCCGGACTGGTCCGGGTGAACCAGATCGCTTATGACAGATACCAAACGATTGGCGAGCACTTTGGCCAGGATCTTCGGTTCAGCATTAATCAGAGAAATGGGCCTGAAGGAGTCGCAACGGTCACGTGGCTTACCTTCCTTATGAATAACCACTATGGAGGCCAATCTCTGGTCAGGAGGAAGGGAGCCCGTCTCCAGTGATTCTAAAAACATCGACCGTAGATACGGTGCCATCACATCCGGACGGAGCTTGTAAAGCTCAATGGGGAGCCCATTAGGGCCCAAGGCCTTCCCCGAGCGAATCGAGCGAATCGAGCGGATGGCGATCGCGATTTCATCAACCGTCGGCGGAGCCTCCAGCAGATCCCTCTCAGGGTCGGACAAGCATGGCAGCAAGATATCGCGTAGAAGCAAGTGGGAGTCCTGCTCAGGTCTATCGGACACAGGGGAGTACACTACCCGAAAAAATTCAGCGAAACATGCAACAATTTCAGCAGGGTCAGTGATACTCACATCATTCGCATCAACAATAACAGGGACCACCCGACTCGCACATTCCCTCCTATCCAAGCAAGCAAGCAATTTCCCAGCCTTATCTCCCACATCATACAAACGTCCCTGCTGTTCCCGACCCATCTCTTTCGCAGCGTCAGTCACCAGCGCTCTATATTCAAGTTGTTTCAGACCCAAAAGGTGCAGCCTCTCCGGGGAGACCTCAGATTCCAACTTCCCCTCAAGAACGGAGATTTCATTTTCAAGACGGACAACCTCCTCCCGCTTACATCTCTTAACGTTACCTATCAATGAGAGGGCCTGGCCCCGAATTACAGTTTTGGATGCTTCCCACAATGAGACAGAAGAGGACACAGAACCCATATTTTCAGCAAAGTATTGATCAATCGCTTTAATTAGTTCCGTTCTGACCTTGGGATCACGGAGGTACCATGGGTTGATCGGGGCCACCCTACCCTCCGATCCCAGGTGTGCGTCCACAACCATCCACAGTGGGGAATGATCCGAAATACCCCTTGTGAGAGGTTAGCCTGATATGCAGTGCTCACTATTCTAGTGATCACTATGTATCAGTCCAAACAACCCTTATTGATGATTGGTTGTAAGTCAACCTTATAGACCAACTATCCTAGTAGCATGGATACGAGCAGTCTAAAGGCTAAGACTCTAGAGGGCGTGTTAAGCCAGCTGTTTTACCATCACATTACCCCTTGAACACCAAGTGGAAGGACACCACACAAGTTGTTATGAAAAGAAACAGATATTTATTTATAACAAGACTACCCTGAACTCTTTATGAGTCAGGGAGCTAAGCACACAACAAAACTCTTACGAAAATACTTTAAGTCGCACAATTTACACAAATGCCCTAGGGGCACGAAAAACCATATACACAGTAAGTGGAATGCGAACTTGCTAGCAGGTAAGTAGTACTTTTCTAGACTCAGGAATCGCTAGGCCTACAATTCTAAACACTGGGATTAGATGCAGGAGGCCTGTGGACGTCGTGTGCAGAGTGGGAACTCTCACGCGTAAGGCGGGAAAAAGTTTATGGAGGCTAGCAGTTGAAAAGTTACTGTTCTCGGGCGAACCCGACTAGGTGGGTCGAAAACGGGGGTGGATCCGAACACTTAGGGTGTTGGACTATGCTGAAGCACCAGAGTACTTGGTTTACCTAGCCCAGGGGCTGCGGCTGCATAGGGTTGAAGTTGCGTCGGAAACCCACGTTGAAGAACCAGGAGCCTGAAGAAAGAGTTGCTGGCAGGCGGCCAGTGAAGAAAGTTCGGAGTGATCCAAGCCTGGATCAGGGAAGAAGAAACCTGTAAGCAGAGGGGACCAAGTTCTGAATCACTAGCCAGTGATTTGAGTGGGCACCAGGATGGCACCGGACGAAGTCACCTCAGCCAGGTGAGTGGGCGCTGCTGGGCTCTGCAGTCTCTCGGACCAGGAGGCGTTGTCGGCGACCAGGATGGAGGTGCGAGCTGTCCCACGAAGGTTCTTGCTGTCGACGTCGCTGGACCCAGGATTGGGCAACAAGTCTTGGCAAATGCAAGGCCCACGCGGTGGACCTAAAATGGCGTCTTGAGTGGACCAGGAGGGTCCAGGGTGCTCCTCTGTAGGAGGGGAGCAAGGGCTAGTCTGGAGCAACCAGACCAGCAGTAGTTGTCGTCGTGGAGCATCGTGAATGGGTCACTAGCCAACGGGCAAGCGACCTGGACAACGCGGTTGGCAGCAAAGAGCAGAAGGGCCCCACGCAGATCTCGTGGATGCAGGGGGGCTGAACTTCGGTGCTGGAGCTGCTCAGGGTCGGGGCTTCTCTTACCCCAAAGCACTCAGTCGAGGGTCACTCGGGAGTCGTGCTAGACAAGCGTCGTGCAGTTCTGAAGATGGCCGGTCCCTCGAGGTCTCGTCGCACCCACGGGTCACAGCTGAGCTGATGATGTAGGTTGAGGTCAGAGGTGCCAGGGAAGCCGGTTCTCGTCGTGCTGGAGCAGTCTTGATCCGAAGGAGAGACTGGCAACAAACCGCGATGCTTGGTTGGTGCCTGCTGCTGCAGGGTGACTACTCCTTAGTCACAAGGGAGAATCTTGGGAAGAAGTCTTGAGTTCCTTTCGTGGAAAGTAGTTTCAGGATTCAAAGATGATCTGATTTGGGAGTGGGCCAGTTCCTACCTTTATCCTGCAAAAAGGGGCTGGCACACGACTAAGTCCTGCCCTATGGGTAGGACTAGGAGGGGGGTGGTTACACCCCTCTCCTTTGGCGGGCTTTCTCCAGCCCAGGGTCTGGTGTGCCCCTGGAACTGGTTCCAGCCGGCCTATGCACAGTGAGCACCGGGGTGCCACTTGCAGTCACCTTCCTCTGAAGCCCTGCCTACCTAGAATACACAAAACCCTGTCTGGGACGGTGCTGGCACCGCCCCTGGCAGGAAACCCTTTGTCCTTGCCTCCTGCTCTGGGAGGACTCCCAGCAGCAGGAGGGCAGACTTGTGTCTCGGTGGCAGCATCCATTTTGTGGAGCTAAGGCTCTGTCTGACTTTAACCGGGGTTATAGGTTACATACATGTCGTGTCCCTCTAGAAGGGTGGAATGCTAACCCCGTCGCCAGAATTGGCGAGGGGTTAGTATTCCAATTCGTATGACACCTTACTCGACATGTTTTGATAAAGCGATACCAGAGTTGGCATATAACCGCGAGGATTATAATGCACTTAAGAGTATATGGTATGCGTTGTCATGGAAACGGCTAAGGGATAGATCCCGAAAGCCGCAGACAGGCTCAGCTCATGCCAGAGCACCATCTCACACGATTCCAAGCACTCTGCCTTCAGGATTGTCAAGGCCTGCCATAGGAGTGACTGATAGGAGATCAGTGTGCCCATTTAGGTTTAGATATAGGTATACTATATCTAAAGCAAAGGGTGATTACACCACCTTGCCCCAGCTGTCGTGCAGCCAGTTGTGTCAGATTTGGATGGCCAGCCAGGAGTGGCATAATACATGCTGCAGCCCCTGGTAGGCCCTGGGTACACCTATGCCCTGGGTACCTAAGGTACACTGTACAGGGACTGATAAGGTGACTCAGTATCCAATTAGATATGTACCTAAGGTACATGGAATCCATTTTACAGAGAGAGCAGTAGGCCTGGGGCCCTGAACAACAGGGTCCCAGGTCAACTAAGTCAGAAAACCAGCAAAACACCAGCCAAAAAGTTGGGGGCAACCATAGTCAGGGATCTACCTTCCTACATAACCCCCCCCCCCAAACGAAAGGAGATAAGGCTAGCCTTGCCAGGTAAGCCTATATTGCCTGAGTGGCCATATAAGGAAGTACCAACACTGGCATGGTCACCAGCTGCTCTGCGTCATCATCCTGACGCCGCTCGTGGGGTAGGTGCATCGGCTTGGACTGCTGCCGCCGAAGGTACCATACCTCCCCAGCCGGTCCCACAGGAGCAGACTGAGAGGTCCATCAGGGAACCTTTTAGGGTATTTACACTGCAGCAGGACCGATTGGCCTGCACTCCGGTATTACTGACTAAATAAGGTCGTATACCTATCTGCAAGTTTTGACCCTTCACTCTTGTATATATTTTTCACTGTGTGGTACGATCTAACTAGGTCCTGAAGAATTGCCATCAGGCAAGAAACATGTTGACCAATAATTGAGGGTAGCAGTCCAATTTACTCTGAGAGTTTTAGGGTAATTGTTTCTCCCCTCACACACCACCATCCTTTGTTTTTAACCAAGGGAGTCTACCACGAGAATAAATTCAGTGTGTGGACTGACTCACCTTTTTTAATCAAGCACTCACGTCACGACCACACTCCCCAGGCCCTCTCACACGCATGCACCATATGGCGGGAACAAAAGATCTCCGATAAAGAGCCCCGGTTTCGGGAGCCCGTCAGACATTGCAGCGCCAGTCTGACGAGGAGCAGAGCCCATATGATGAAGCATGACACCTAGCTTGCTGGGTGTGTGAGGGTTCTAGTTCCAACTAGGGGATTCCCCCCACTTACCAGCACACACACCCCTCTCCGTCACTCTTCCCGGGGAACTTTGTACACCCCCTTGTGTCACTAGTCTTTTGGACGAGTACACTGGACCCCGTAAAATATTGTCCTATCCTAGTCCCTCCCCTTTGTATTGACAGGCTCAGCTCATGCCAGAGCACCATCTCACACGATTCCAAGCACTCTGCCTTCAGGATTGTCAAGGCCTGCCATAGGAGTGACTGATAGGAGATCAGTGTGCCCATTTAGGTTTAGATATAGGTATACTATATCTAAAGCAAAGGGTGATTACACCACCTTGCCCCAGCTGTCATGCAGCCAGTTGTGTCAGATTTGGATGGCCAGCCAGGGGTGGCATAATACATGCTGCAGCCCCTGGTAGGCCATGGGTACACCTATGCCCTGGGTACCTAAGGTACACTGTACAGGGACTGATAAGGTGACTCAGTATCCAATTAGATATGTACCTAAGGTACATGGAATCCATTTTACAGAGAGAGCAGTAGGCCTGGGGCCCTGAACAGCAGGGTCCCAGGTCAACTAAGTCAGAAAACCAGCAAAACACCAGGCAAAAAGTTGGGGGCAACCATAGTCAGGGATCTACCTTCCTACACCCCTGGCCAGATGTTTCACCTCCCTTATGAGGATGCCTGGGAGGAGGGCATCAACACGTAGTCCAGTCTCGAAAGACTGCCATGGGCCCCAGAGTGGAAAGTATATTGCATTTGCCCAGGGTGATGCAGGCGCCAGCAATCGGCTAATCCCAACGCCTCCAGGAAGTCCCCCAACCAGGATTGAGACTTCGCGATGTCACGGGGAGGGTAACGATCAAACATCCCAGACACTACAGAGTTGAAATCCCCACCCACTACAAGCAGACCCTCGGGGACTCCCAAGATCACTCTTCCCAGGTCGGCATAGGTAGTAGTCTGGAGGCCTGGCGGTATATAGACCAAGAGCAGAGTGACCACTCTCCCCTCCCAGCGCCCCACAATGGCGGTGTATCGTCCCTTATCATCCAGGATAATGTCGTCAACGGCAAGAGGGAGGGAGCTCCGAACCAGAATGCCCGCCCCCCTGGAGCCAGAAGTGAAACCTGAGTGCGCAATGAGACGATATCCACGCCTATTCATTGCATGGCCCGTATTACCAAGCAAGTGCGTTTCCTGAAGCAAAACCACATCAGGGGACAGACGTCGCAACAGCTGCAAAACTACACCCCGCTTAATTCTGTCTCCCAACCCATTAACGTTCCAACACAGTAATCGTAGTCCCCTACCCCCCATCCCAGAGGCCACCCCAAGTCCCCCCCCACACCAGACGCGACACTGTAAAACAGAATATCATTGATACTATGCCTTGGTTAAAACAAAGAAACACAAACCGTAACCCCTCAGCCCCCCAAAACATCATACCCCCCACCCCGCACCCCTGCGTAAGACTCAAAAGCCACCCCAACTTGCAGTGTGCCTGTCGCCCTAACATACAACTATTCTATGAAAAGAACCCCAGAGGAGGAAGACTCACCCAACCCCCACCCACACCCCATTCAGACAACACAGTAGCAAGCAATAGTAGCATAGCATCAAACCACTGCCGAAAGTCAATATGCCGGTCCGGGAGCCGATTTCGCTCCCTATTCCTGCTCCACCGGGCCGCCCTCTGCTCCACCGGAGTGTCCAGAATGATCAGATTGCTCCCGTCCCGGGGGCAGCGTGTCCAGCCAGTCACTAGCCACTCCAGGATGCTCCAAGAAAAATGTTCTGTCATTGTAGACCACACGTAGTCGGGCCGGGAAAAGCATAGCATATTTCATGTCTCTGTCCCTCAGTCTCTTTTTCACCCCCTGGAATCCAAGTCGCTGCTTCTGAACCTGCTGGGTGAAGTCCGGGTAGAAGCTGACTGTGGTGTTCTCATATGCCATAGGGCCCGACATGCGTGAAGCTTGCAGGATCGCATCCCTGTCCCGAAAGTTAAAGATCCGAGCAATGATGGGACGCGGAGGAGCTCCCAGCTTAGGCGGGCCACCCGGGATCCTGTGTGCACGTTCTACTGCAAAAAACTTGCTGAGGCCCTTGGGCGCTAAATGATTCAGGACTAGGTCCTCCACCAGCAGGTCCACCGATGATGGTTCGTTCGTCTCCGGGACACCAACCAGACGGACGTTGTTCCGCCGAGCACGGCCCTCCAAATCGTCCAGGCGTCGAGAGAGGTAGTCACGGGCGGACCGCAGGTTACCGACCTCTGCCTGTAAATCGGAGACGTCGGTAACAAGACTAGATGTCTTCAGGTCGAGGGATTTGACCTTCTCATTAGTCTTCGCAAGATCCGCCCTGATCAGGGTAACATCGATTGCGACCGTGTCCAACTTGTGGGTCAGGGCTTCATACTGTTGTCCCAGTGTGGCCTTCATCCCGGCAATGGCGCCCATGACGTCCCTCAACGACAGATCTTCACCCATCGGGGATTCGTCTCCAAAATTGGCCGGGGGTTTATTCAATCCGCCCGGAGAGCCCTTAGCGAGGGTATATCTGTCCATAACGTTAGACTGCACGGGACCTCCTCGAGTTGCCGGTCTGGTCTTGCGCTTTTCTCCCTCGGGCTTGGTGGCCATTTTAGGTTGTGCGCCCCGGAGGGTATTCTGAGACCTAGTAAGAATGGCTACACTCGATGCGCCCGCAGCAACTTGGAGAATAGGTGGAGGATCAGCCACCAGGCAAGGAGCAATGAAAGTCCGGATCGCCAATCGATGATGCGTGGTTAGAAATAAAGCAATAAACCAGGGCGACCAAGGCCAAGTCAAAGAGGTCGAAGCACGAGAATCGAAACTGAAAGTAGAAGACCTGGCAAGGGAGACTCGCATGAGCCGTTGTTATTCAATCACTATCCAGCTGGCAGAGAAACCAAGCCCGGGGCAGTACCATGGAGCAGGCCGAAAATGTTCAAAAGTCCATATCTTCGGCTCCTGGGGTTCAAATCGAAATCCGAAAATGGATAAATGATCAGCAGGGTCGTGCCAATAAGAACCCGTCATCTAAATCAGGATAGGGTACAGGATAATCGGTGGAGGCGGCGAAGGTCCGGGAGCTCTAAGCTCACGCGACCATCTTGGGTGCGCGCTAAGCTCCTCCCCCGACAGTCAGTTTTTACATTGAGAACTCTTTGACAAAAGTAACAGAAAGCAGAGGGGGCTTACAATGTGAACTTTTCTGAATTCACGAGGAAAGGGTTTTACATTGAGTGCTCAGTGATAACTAAAATAAGAACTTTCTTGGCAAACATCATTGAGAGGGTAATCATTGTTTAACGTTAAGAGCCCTACTGAAACAAGCCTCTAGTTCGGGTGGTGCTACCGAGTTTTTGGTGTATTTTTGTAATTGTATGTTTAATATTTAGTTGTGTGTGAAATCATTTTTTTCTTTTTTAAAGTAAAACTCTGGACATTGATTTAGTTATAATTATTCAGTACTTTGTGGTGGTGTTTAATGTCTATGCAGGCCCTTTAGTTGCTTTAATTTCCTCTTATGAGTTTGCTTTTTAACTACACTGCTGATATTCAATTCCTGATACCAGAAAGTGATAGTAACTCTGACCTTTCCCTTAAACATTGAGAATGTCTGGCTTTAGTCATGTCTTTGATGACCAAGAACCTTTTGAAGGAGGTGTTAGTTGCAGTGAATCTTCCTTAAACCTATAACTCAGTTTTCTGGCTCTTGGGCTACTCTCAGCCCCTGCTACTATAACCAAAAATGTTGGTGTTACTTTCAAAGCTGATCTTGCCTTCTGCTTATTATGTCAAGATGTTTGCTGGTCCATGTTGTTCCCTTTTGAAGAGCATAGGAAAGTTGTTCCTTGTCTCTGAGTTGAAAGAAGAAGGTTGGTGATCCCAATGGCTACCACATCCTGTCTAAATTATAGGAACAAGTACTTCCTTGGCTTACCTAAATATCTTATTTGTCACCATCAGATTGCGCAAAATGTAGCTGTCACATCTGTAGCATAATTGACCTCAGTGCACCACTATTGAATCCAATGTTGGACTTCTTCTACAGGTTACTAGTGAATAAATAGATCAATTTTTAAGACACTTTGCATGATGCACAAGGCACTTGCTGGCACTTGTCCTGAGCGTTTCCATATGTGGCATTAGCAGTACATGCTCTTTCCCATGCTTCTTCCCTGTCTGTAAAAACAGGGAGGGTATTATATATCCTTGCAGCATACCCGTAGAAGGATTTGTTCAAAGTGCCCTTCTTGTTAAGAGGGGCGTGTCAATAAGGAGTGTATTGTTGCTACGAAACAGCACGCAGCCTTTAGATATATTCAGTTTGTGTTTTAAATATGTAGCACTACTTAGGTGTAAAGCTTTATGTGTTAGATGAATGTTAGATGGTTAAAAGAGAAGTGAGCCTCAATGTCTAATTATTCAAGTGTGGAGAGAATGGGGATTATTTGCTTTGCCTTTTGTGCTCATCAAGAAATGGGCATCTGGTCAAATGTGTGATCAAAAAGTTCATTAAATAATTCTTCTTGTACATGCTTCTGTGGCAAATCAATTAATAATATTACTTTTACTGAAGAAATCCTTCAACGACAGGGGCATTCGAACTTACAGATCAGCCATTATTAAAGGCTTAGACTGAACGGATTCTCAATTGAGCTGTAAATTGATGGCATTCTTGATACTATATGAAAAGACAACGCACGACAAAGAATCCCTAGACTGCACTTAAAAACGTAAGATAACTGTATAAATGCACTTTATATTGAGTACTGATGTGATAACAATACTGCTGACAACTTTTATGATACTTTCTATTTTAGTTTGTTTTACGTGATATGAAATTGTCTTCTAAATAATTCAAATACTAGTTAATTAAGTTAAGCTCATATTTAGGATATTGTTATGGTTTTTATTAACTTAAACAATTAAGTATACATTTGAATTTGTAATTTTTTTTAATAATATTACATCATGATAAACATTGACTGTTAAATACACATGCAATATAACACAACAAAAGTCCTTCCAATAGGCCGTGCAGATGATTTTGAGTTCTATAGAAAGACATACATGTCCGCAGACTCTGATTTTAGGAAACAGAATCTGGGAATAACATCTGTTTCATGCATCTAAAAATGGCCAACATATATTTTCCGCTAGAATTTTTTAAGATGCTTTGGCCCTAATTATGAATGACCTATTAATTCCAACAGATCTGGTAAAGCTAGTTACTCATCCTATTGGAATTATGATATGTGCAGAAACATTGCAGATTTGGTTACTCCCTCCCCCGCCCCCAAATTCCAGCAGCAGAAAGATGAAAGTCTGGGTCAAAATGAGGAATCATCCCGGGAAATAATTAAATAACTGTTTACTTGGTAATTCCTCATTTTTAGTGTACTCTCAAGTCCAATTTTTATTAGTCCACATTTTCCCCATTCTCTGTGTTGTAATCAACATTTTACTACATATAATAAAACATTGAATTTGTTAAGAGGAGATCTTTATTCTGGTTTGAAATATAATCTTTTTTAATGGATACATTTCATGTTAAGATTCAAGAAACAATACCAAATATATGACTTATGTTTGCTCAGTGTTCCTGCTGTATGTAAAACCCTATAAGAAATAGCCTGTTTAAGTAAAGAAAAGCCTTTCTAGCTTGCTTCTTGAAGTTTTCCACAAAATCTATAATGTGACCATAGCTCAACATCATAAGGATATTGTAAATGACGGAGAATGTTATGACCATACAGAGGCACAAGGCATCCAAGCCATGGGAAGTCATAGAACTCCAAAGGGATTCAAAATATAATTTTCATTTACAGTTTGGGGTATTTTCTCTCTTATAACACATGTGCTTCCTCTGCCGCCTGTTTCTGCCTAGGACTGAGGAGGAGGGATGACCCAGATCCCTGACTATTTGTGACGTTCAGGCGTAATCTTGTTAATGTAGGGATAGGTATGCTCTCATACACAAGAATCTGAGCAGGAAAATGTGGCATTCTTATCTTCTCCTAGGCTTAAACCAATAGGCCGTTTTCCACCCTGGTTATGGTTGCCTTTTATGGCCAATTACGGTATGCAGGACATTTAGAGGGAGCAGGGGCGACCTTAGGCATGTGCAAGCTGTGCACCTGCACAGGGCCACCAAACCCCAGGGGCCACCACGCCAATATATATCCTTAATATAATAATCCTCCGAGGATGGATACATATTTGCGTGGCAACCCCTGGCAGGGATTTGGCAGCCTCCGGCTCTGTTCCACTTCCAAACACCCTGACCCCCCCCCTTCACTGGCCTCCTCGCTCCGCCCCGCCCGGACCCCCTCTTCCCGGGCCCCCTACCTACGCTCCCTGCCCAGGGCCCCCATGAGCCTAGAGCCGCCCCTGGAGGGAGAGACAGCAGGCCAGAGTTAATGATTCTAGATGGCATTGTGAGTTTTTGGCCCTGGAATGGGGAAAACATGCGTGATTCGGAATGAAGGGGTCCAATTCATCCTGTTTTTTTCAGGAGGAAAATGTCATGGTAAATCTTAAAATTGGGCCGGGTGGTATGCCACAGGTAATACTGTACTGCCTGGCTTGTTCTGTAATATAGCATAACCCATCAATTCAGAGGCATCCATCCTTCTGCATTATGCCCTACATTTGGTTTGATATGAATCAGACAGACAGACAGACAGCTGGCATCTGGCAACTGACCAAGTCTTCAAGCACCTGTATGACTCGCTCTGAACAGTATCAAGGGAGTACAAGGAAGTTGGGCCCAACGCTTCCCCTATGTAGAGGACGTAAGGTAACCTGATTTAGACAGACTGGAGCTTTGACTCCCAAGAGAGAGAGGGGCATATTTACAATGAAATTGAACAGCACGGCACCGCAAGCAACTTTGCTCCGCCGAGCTGCATAATTTAGAAAATGCAGGGTTGCTCTGTATTTACAAGAATACAATGAACCTTTGTGTTCTCCCTTTCGGCAGTGGTAAAACAGAAGCTGTGTGCCAATGCAGGCACCCTTGCAACATGGTATAAGGGTGCCTGCATTGCAGGGATGATTGTTGTGCAGGAAGAGACACCTTCCTGCACAAAAACATTATTACTGTTTTGCTCCTTCTATGTGTGCTGCAGAATGCAGCACATATACAAGAAGCAAAAAAACGAGGAAAATAAAAGTATTTCTCCTTGTTGCGCCCCCTTAATGCCTCCCCTGGAAAGGAGTTCTTTTTTGGCGTTGCCTCAGATTTATGAATCTTTGAACATCTGGGTCAGTGTTAAAAAGCCATGGATGTTGCGTGGGAACACCCACAGCAACACCCATGTTAATGTTAAATGTTAAATGGGCTTGTAGAGCGCGCAGCTGCCCCAGCCAAGGGGCGTCCCGGCGCTTACTGTAAGAGGAGTGGACAGGAGATGGGATCAGGAGGAAGGGGGGAGAGGAGTTTAGCAGAAGAGGTGAGTTTTTATAGCTTTCCTAAAGGACTGCAAGTCCTGTATCCCTCTGATAGGGTCAGGGAGGTTGTTCCAAAGTTTTGCGACCAAGTACTTAAAGGAGCGGCCGCCCATCCTGGATAATTTGATACGAGGTACTATTGCCAGGTTTTGACCTTCTGAACGTAAAGTACGTCGAGGGACGTAGTTAGACAGAAGGGGGCTGAGCATGGGTGGGGAAGCCATTTGACACGCTCCTTTGAGGCATAGTACTGTGTGAAAGAGGGCCATATTTACAAGGCCGGGTAAACCCACGCAAAGTGGCTATGCGTGGCCTTGTAGATATGGGTCAGCACACAGCGTCAACAGAGCATCAAAAAAAGTGATGCTTCGATTTTGGTAGGGTCTTGTAACTATGCCCCAAGGAGTCATGTGGAATCACTATATAAGGGCAACTTTTTAAAATGTTGTTTTTAATTGGCCCGTGAACAAGCTGGACTCACATTTGTACAGCACGCAGTTATTTAAGGTATCTATCGTAAATGTACACATTCTTTGGAACCTGACTACATGTAAATTTCCTTGCATAAAGCATTTATATCAACACACGGAAACGTATTATGCTTTTCCGAAAGATGTCATAAAGAACAGTTAGGGCGTGCACGTTGTCCTCTTTCAAAATAACGAATGTAATTTTCAGTTCTCAATCATTTGCTCTCAGCAAATGTAATTTTTGACGCTAAGGTTTGCTGCAAAGAAGGGTGCAAAAATACAGGGCAAGGGCACAATGCGTGAACACCAGTCCTTGCATTTTCTACTATATCTTATTTTGGGTTGTGAACTTCCTTTATACAAGACAATCACTATATTAACTCAGTGTAAAATAAAAATAGTTTCCTTAACATGACTTTTCACTTTTGCATTGTTAATTGTATGTTCAAAGTAGAAGTATTCCACATTGTTCCACAAGGAATGGATCACGATGTCCAAATTAGATACATTGACATGCAATAAATCTAAACGAAACACAATGACACCTTTCTGGGTATCCTGAAAAGCAAGCCACCGATAACTGTTTTGTTTTCTTCAGTCTCCAACAATATGTGATGGGTATGATCAGACATGGGACCTGTGCTCACTGTGCCACAGGACTCATTTCATACATCACTTATCAAAAACCATTTTGGGGTTACATTTTTTCCTACTCAGAAGGAACTTGGCTTGCCAATTTGGGCCAGACTGTTCCTACTTGAGCAGAATTTTGGCTGATCTGCATATGGTTACTCCCTGAGGTGGCATGGTGGGCTCAAAAAATGCTGGACTGTAATGTAACCTGAGTGATTACCAGTGGCTGAAAATAATTTAAGCATACCATCCATCACATTTTTGTTATCCTGAAAACATGTAATGTATCTGACCACCCTGAACCTAATATGGACACTCCTCATTTTACGGGAACACGGCAATGACAAACGAGGCCTTGATAGGCTAAAAACCTTTATTTCACAGGAGACAAATGTGTCCTGAGGTGCCAGGAATTTCGAATAGCACATTTTGTGAAAAGCACATCATCTGGGCTGGAGCTCCTTTGGTGGTTATTCAGACTAAAGCCCTTACTAGGAGTGGCCCTGCTGCAGGAATTGGATTTACCATTAGGATTCCCACGAGTTTCTCCCAGCATTCCACCCAGAACCCTCACTGGTTTTAGTAGGTGAAATCTGTAGGTGGAATACCACGGATTAACGGTATTCCTGCTGCATTACAATTCTGATGGGCTAGATAACTCCTGTTTCCGGGTACATCCGAATCGACAGGCCACTTCTCATGCAGGCCTATATGTGCTCAGTGATGCTTATTGCAAGGTACCTGCATAACCAGTTTTGTTTTCAGTGGCTCTGAGGGGATTTTACCGGAGCATTCACTGCCCAGCTAACCGCACCCTATCCACAGTTTCCGATGCTTTCAGAGCGGCCATCTTCTCTGTGGGTTACGTCACAGCCTGCCTGTCCTAATCTCTGGCTGTTATTTATATCAGCCTGGCAGAGCTATAAATCCAGCACTGACACTGCTTCGCTGGTGTGAACCTCTAGATCTTGTGTAATCCCCCGATTAGATACTGAAGTGCTGCTTCAATTGTGCAGTATTATCACGTACTATCACTTGGCGCGGTTTCAAACTCTACCATTTATTGATAATACTTTCAAAGCTGCTGCTAAGTTGTGAGCACTCAGCTTTATCTGCTGCTTCTTTTTACTGCTGTGGTTAAGCAGGCTACCTAACAGGAAAGGGAAAGCTAATAATACTCTTGCCTGAGTAAAAGCCCTGAATAAATAAATGTGTGTAGTTTTACACATGCGAACCCTCATACAGGCACATCATACACATGCATGCCTAGAGGGGAGTAGCTTCAGGAGGGGTGTTTGAGGTATTACACCTCTCTATAAGTGTATTCTGTAGTAAATAGTTGGGTACAAGGGCTTTCAGTCCGGTGTGATGAAGTGGCTGTCGGATTTCACTTAGGACTTTTAAATGCCTACACTGCCAAAAACACACACACATACACCACACACTCTCTTGTCCCTGTTTTGAAAGCCTAACATTTTTTGATTAGTTTGAAAATGTTTTAAGTGCCCCCACAATCCACCCTCCTCTCTTTTTTCTCTCTTTCTACTGCCCTTTCCGCCCCCCCCCCACCTTATGTCCTGCTTCTCATATAATGCATTTTAACAAGATAGCCCAGTGCAACAGTTGGGAAATCTGAAGCTCCCCCCCCCCTCCGGACCCCACCCTCACCACACCATTTTTTTTGTCCAAGCTACGCCCCTGAGTATTTAGTTATTCTGCTGATGTCCGAGAGGTGGTGCTAGAGAGCCAGAGAAGCCTGAGAGCGGAGGACGGAGGACGGAAGCAGGAAGCGGGAAGCCGGAGCCGGAGCGCAGTAAGGTTCGCAGTAAGGTTCTCGGAGCTCCCGCGAAAGCCTGAAAACTGAAACCGGAAAGTCAATGCTGCCCCGCACCGCACCATACGTGTGTGGAGCCGAGCCGTGCCGAGAGCCTGGAGCTGGGGAAAAAGACCCGGCGAGTGTAGCAGTGTACCAGTAGCGGTTTTTTTTTCAGACACTCGGCGGCGGCGGAGGCTACCAGCTGCTACTGCTGTTTTTCAAGGGGCAGTGGAAAAAGTGACAGGAGGTGAGCGGCGGGCAGCGGGAGAGTGAAGAATAAAGAAGTGAAGGCAAAGGCGGTGGTGGGCAGGCAGGGGGCTGAAGGAGAGAGTTAAGTCCTACAACCTGCCTTCTAGGCCTCATCTGCCTAATAACACCCCGCCTTAGATCGCATTGCGTTACACTGTACCTCCGTTAGACAGAGGGTTGGAGATCCTCAAGTCCAAATTCACCGGATACCAATTCACCGGATACCACTTCACCAGTTAACCGAGCCAGGAGCCGGGTGGCTGCAAAACGTGTGTGGTTTGCTTGGGTTCAGAGGAAGAGAAGCAGCTTTGTCACTGCCGGGTGGCGCTGTTGAGCTGTTGTAGCTGTCGATCAGTCGAGTTGTTGAGCAGAGCGGAGCGGAGCAAGAGTGTGGTCTAAGGTACCTCGTAGTCCCGGGGCCAGACGGGGGTCGGTGTGCAGCCGAATCGCCCAGGCGCCGGGAGTGGGGGTGCATGAGTCTGAGATCGGGGTGACATTTTTCCATACCTGTAAAGACCGTTGAGGACCATTGTGGAGGCTCCCATGGAGAGGTGCTCCCCGGAATGAATATTTGAATATCAGAATATTGGAATATTTGATCACTTGGAAGCTGCCCCGCCCTCGAATCTGTCAAACCCCGTTAAAACCTGTATCCTATTTGAATTAAGAACTTTGGTCACACAAACTCAAAAGTGAGAAGGAGAGAGAAGGAGTAGGTGTTTTGTGTAAGGTGGACTTTGTGTGATTAATGATGATGAGGTCCGGTCGCCAATGTGGGGGTCCACAAAACTCTATACAAATTCAAAAACCAGAGGAGACAACAGAGATTACAGAAGCCCCTCAAAAGTGCAGGGGTAAGGATAATGGAGAACAGGAGGGAAACATGCAAATTAACAAAAGAAGTGCCTGTTCAGAGGAGAATCTGTGTAATCCAGATGAGGAAAAAGTGTCTTCTGTCTCCCTTAGTAAAGACTTGTGTCATATCCGGTCTCCATGTATGGCGCAGTCGTCGATAAAGAGTTACTTTTTTAAGTACCATCAAACTCTATCTGATAAAGATAATTACAAGGATGATCGCAAAGATAATCATAAAGATAAAGATAATCATAAAAGGAAGTCCTCATATAAGGAAGACTCTAGTGGGGGGGTTAGTGAATGTTCACTGTCTTCCCCTTTGCCTCCCCCGCTGTGTAAAAAAGAGAAAATAAGTTGCTCAGATAGTTATCTGATCCAACCTAAACTGCCGGAAAAATTGGATGCTGTAGTGGTTAATCAGGATAGGCGAGCAGTAGGCGAAAATACTGTAACAGATAAAGTGTTGGTATCTGTCTCCTCACCCCCCTTCCATCCTTCAATGGTAGCTGGTCTGTTACAGGCTCAGGTACAAATTCATGTCTGTGAAGGGGGAGTTCAGGGGGTGACTCGGCTGGCCAATGATCTTGAAATTACCAATCAAGGGACGACCTATAAAGGGGAATCTGGATTGTGCAATTTGTCTCCTTGTATGTCTAGGAAAGTAAATAAATATGATAATGTATATGATCTGGGAGACGAAGCTGAAGCTGAAGTCAGTACCGAAGTTGGAAAGTTAGTACTTAAGGACGGCCAAAGTGAACCAATTTTAGTTACACAAGACTTACTGCCAAGCCCAATTAACTGTTCAGTTAAAGGTGGTAATGTTAGCTTTTTTAATCCGGACCAGTCAAATATAACAATGGACAATAGCCTTAATAACAATATATCATCATTCTATCAAGGTGTTGGCAGTTCTGAGAAGATTCTTAATACACATAAACAACATAGTTTAGACCTTATGGAGCAGTCTAAATCAGTGAATATACTGTCATTATCTAAAGTAGAGGTTGACCAGCATGGAACCCCAGGTGACTCAAAAAGGGGTGAGCTTAGCACGGAGCAGGGTTTATGGGATTGCCTTTTACACACCATGGGCTCAATTACTAACGCGCTTAATTTCCACTCAGACAAACTGGATATTCAGGTGGGTATTTTAAACACGCTAGCGTCCCATGTGGCGGGCATTGACACCAAACTCTTGCATCTGACTAACCTGATTATGAAGGTACAAGCAGATAAGGATAGTCCATTCATAACCTGCACCTGTGCACAGTTGATCGATAAGATCTCCGATTTGCCCTCAATAGTAAGTTCTATGGTGCAAGAAGTTAAACTGCTGTCGGGTAGAGATGACCAAGGAAGAAATGTAATCATTGAACCACCAAATAAAGTAAGTATATCCATTGACGCTGATAAGTTGCCACATGTAATGGAGGATAGCAACTTACAAGCAACAGAGACCCCCTATCCGAAATTCGAAAGCGACATAAATAATGATAGCTTAGTAAAGGAGGATGTGACTAGCGATTTTTCAAGGTTAATTAATGATTCAAGTATTATAAAAAAGACATGTTCAAAACAACACCAAGATCCAAGCGGATCATTAAAACCAACAAACCTTTCGAAAAGGACTAGAAAAAGGTTAAGGAAAGCTCATAATAAGAAAGCACATGAATTAAAGCCTATTAGTAATAAAATGAGTGATGATCCTAAATCCTTGAAAGTAAAGGAAGTTGAAACGAAATCATATTTCTCGATTTTTGGACCCAATAAGAAATCAGGATTTAAGGTAAATGCAAATCAAACAATGGAGTGTGACATTGAAAAACCAGAGGCCGTAGATCACACTTTTAGTTCTGGCCTCATAGGCGAAGCTCCAAGAATAATAAAAGATAAAGCTTCTGATAAATCACTAACTGTAGAAGTCATTAGTACGCAACCTAGTCATATTGAGAATATAGTGGACTCTAATGATCAACTGGGTGCTATGAGTAACAAACTGGGGTTTAAGTTAAGCCGGAAATCGAGCAATGAAGTAATGGTTGACCAATATGCACAAAATAATATTGTTAATCAGAATTTAATGAATCACATTTATCAGCAAGGTGTAAATAGATTCGATCAGGTGGCCCTCTGTGGGACACAAGAGCGATTAATAAAGGAAGTTAAAGAAGTCAACTTGATAACGGAAAGGATTCCTGCGCCCGTTAAGGATAATCCATGTCCGCAAATTAAAATTGAGAAAGCTAATATTGAGCATTTAAATTTGTCGACCGATATGAGGAAAGTTGCCTTTAGCCCTCAATACACTTCAAGAGGCTTACATGATATCTTAAATCGTGGGAACATCCTGAAATTACTACATGCTACTATAGATCTTAAAGATGTGGTAACAACGAATCTGGAAGCTGTGGAGTTTAAAAAAGAAAGTGAAAAATGTGATAGGGAAATAACAATTACAACTTGGTCAAGTATAGAAATTGTTGATAAAATAATGGCAAACAGTAGTGTATTTGAAAAATGGGGCATTAAACTTTGGCGAGTTCAAGCATCCAGCTACCCAATGTTGCTAATACCAACTGAATCAAAAGGGGATGATAAAAAATTAGCTATGGCTACTCAAAAAATTGATGACTAAAAAAGAGACATAGTGGATCAAGTTAGAGTTTTAAAAAATGCCTCAGGCGCATCTAAGGAATTGAATTTAGCATATGGCATCAAGATAAGAAGTAGCCAGTCTGGTTTGCGAACCTGCGAGGAATTGAAGAAAGTCCCAGAGTTAGTAGAGGATTGGAGTTGGCTTCCAGGAATTCTAGCAAATCATAATTTTGAAACAAAGAATTGATATATATCAAATCCTTTGATTCTTTGTTCCTGGAACACCAATGGCCTAAAATCATTAATCGAGGATCAATATGTAATTGATTTTTTGAAGGCTTTTGGTATACTGATGTTTCAGGAAACTTGGATCATGTCAAAAGAACCTTTTATAGGTTATGTTGAATACTGTAATGTTGCAACATGAGAAGCCAACTCAGGTCGCCCATGTGGTGGTCTCTCCATATATATATCATCAAAACTAAAAGCCTCTCATTTTGAAATTGACCTACATGTAAAATGGTTACAGTGCGTTAAACTAATAGCTAGTCACTCAGGGGTATATTACCAAGGGGTTTATCTCCGCTTTTTTGGCTTTAAAAGCCAAGAAAGCGGAGATAAAATTATCTCCCTATTACCAAGCTGTCGCTAACACCAGTTAGTGACAGCTAATAGGAGATAGCGACCATCTTGGGCCCCGCTTTGCATGTCAGTGATATTTATCACTAATGACATGCAAAGTGGGCGTGCCAAGATGTTAGCGACTGGAAACAGTCGCTAACATCGCTATCTCCTATTACCAACTTTTGGAGATATTCGCGCTAAGCGCGAATATCTCCAAAAGCTAACACCTGCCCTGAGCAGTTCTTCACCATGTTATCCAATTGGAGGTGGATAACATGGCTAAGAGCATTTGCTCGATAATGCATGAATATCGCTGACTTTTCAGCGATATTCATGCATTGCGGCCGTTTTTTATCGCATTTGCGATAAACCTTGCTAATAGCAAGGTTTATCTGCGATAAAAATCGCCGATGTGCGGCGATAATTTTTGTCTCTAAACAAGTTAGAGACAAAAATTATCGCTAGTTGTTGGTAATATACCCCTCAATTATTTTGATAAACGTGTATTTAAGTTGCAAAAAGAAGGTTAGATCTACCCAAATTACTCAGCTTTGGGGGATGATAAAAACATTATATTATGAGCACTTGGATTCAGTATTTATTATTTCTGGTGATTTTAATATGCACTTTGTTGCTCTTAAAAGGCAGACAATAGCCTCAAAATGGTTAGCTCAATGGACGGATTGTGAATTTAAAAAATACAATTTAAAGATTATGCATGACCTTGATAATATTCCGACTTTCAACAAAGCAGATAGCTCCTCTGTAATAGACTACACTATAATGTCAGAGAAATTATATAAGTTAGTAAAAAGCTACGAGATTGCCCCAAGAATTGAAAGTGATCACAATCCACAAGTGATCAATTTTGATATAGATCTAGACTGTTTACCAGAAACTAAGATTCTGGTAAAAGCACCAATATCCTTTAATCTTAAAAGGTTAACATGGAATGCTAAAACTGAGGATAAAATCTTGAGAGTGCTTGACTGTTTAATCCAGGATGTTCATGCAGCTTATGACGAAGGAAAAGCTATGGTTGACCTATGGGCACATTTATATGATGAACTGTTGGCTAAATCTGCTAGAGATGAGCCCTCTAATGGTATTATATTAAATCCTAAGAAACCAGGATGGTAATCTTCTCATCTACTATATCAAAAAAGAAAGCTTAATAAAGAGACAAGATCACTGCACCAGAACAAAAATAGGCTATCGTTGCAAATTGCATCGTTTAAAATCAGAGATTTAAAACATAGATATAAAAGGGAAATCTGGAGGGCTAAGCAAGGTTTTTATGAAACAACATGGGCAAAAGTCCATCATGCTTGTAAATCCAAAGATTTACGATTATTTTGGAGCATTATTAATAACATTGAGAACGGCAATAATAGAAGCAATAGTGCTAATGTTGATGAAGTGAGTTGGGTGAGCTTCTTTAATAAGAAAATAGATACCCAATGCCTAGATAAAGATAAATGTTTTATTAATGGTCCAATTAATATGCATAAAATAATAGATAGAGGGAGTGAGGATAGTATTCCCCCTTCCCAATGTAGAGTGGATTTGGGGCCCTGGTCGCACGATAAAGTAAAAAAAATGATAAATAAGATTAGATCCAATGGAGCACCAGGCCCAAACGGTATCCCGAACGTAATATTTAAAGCTGATCTAAGTAACTGGCCAGAGCTGCTAATGCTTCTCTTTAATGAAGTTCTTAAAACAGGTCTTAGTCCACTATCTTGGCATGGGAGTGTTATTCAACCGATATATAAGAGTGGACCACAGGATAATCCGGCCAATTATCGGTTAATTACACTCACCGATGTAGAAGCAAAAATATTTGCTAGTTGCCTGTTGGAAGAACTAGTGGCTTGGGCAACAATGGAAGACCTTATCCCCAATTTCCAAACTGGGTTTAGGAAGGGAGAATCTACCAATACCAATTTGATTTTATTAACATTATTAGGTGAGAGAGCCAAAACCAGGATGCAAAGATTATATGTGTGTTTTATCGATTTAAAAGCCGCTTTTGATTCTGTGCCGCGAAATATTCTCTGGGGTAAGTTAAAGAATTGGGGTATTCCAGAATCTTTATTAAAGATGATCATGCTTTTATACTCCCAGACCTGGGTACAGATCAAAATTGGCGATGGAAAGCATATGACCCGTCGTTTGGATACGAATGTGGGATTAAAGCAAGGCTGTGTGTTGGCTCCTTGCCTTTTTAATCTTTTTATGGCAGATTTGCCAGCCCATCTTAAAGATAGTAATTCACATTCGCCTTTTATTCATAGTCAAGAAATTAAATACCTGCAATATGCAGATGATACCATTTTATTGAGCCAAACAGAAATAGGGTTAAAAAGGTTAATTGACTCTTTTAATGGCTATGTTATACAAAATGGACTAACAATTAATACAAAAAAGACAAAAATAATGACTATGGGAAAAGGGAAACATAGGACTAAAGAGTGGAATATTAATGGCCTGGTAATTGAAAATGTGAAATTTTATAAATACCTTGGGATTACGTTTGATGACGGCCTAAAATTTAGACAACATTTTAATAACCTTGAAGCCAAGGGTTGTTCTCTTGCATTTGCCTTCAGGAAACTAAGAGACAAATTATTATGCCCTAATTATGATCATTTGATGAAGGTGATGAGAGCAAAGTTAATTCCATCTTTGGACTATTGCTCACTCATCTTTCGGGGTAAAGACGCGAAAGTGCTCGACGACATAGAAATTAGAACTTATAAAGCTGTTTTTAAAATTCCTAAATATATTAGTCGAGCAAACATAAGATTGGAATTTGGATTGAAAAACCAATTTGTGGCGCGTCAATCGGCATTTCTGAAGTCCTTAATATCATTAGCCCGCTCGGAGGAAGGATCTTTAGCAAAGCTTTGTTGGCTCGAAATATCAGAAGGAGAATATTAAAAAAACTGGCAGCTCTACCTAACTGAATGCTTATATAATTTTGATTGCACTAATTTAGAAAATGAAATGAGGAGTAAAGTAGTTTTTAAGAAAGAAATTAATCAAATGGCCGCACTATAAACGGCCATAGCTGACAAAGAAGAATTAAGGAAAAGAAATCATTTCTGGTCAATTGCTAATCCCTTTGGTAAACTGATGCCTCAACCTTACTTAGCATATCACTTAAAACCAATTTTCAAGAATAAATTTATGCACTTAAGGTTGGGAAGATATCCGACAAAGGATGGCATACCAAAATGGGAAAAACAATGGCCATCAAGCATTTGCAGGCTTTGTAGGCAAAGGGATGAAACAATAATCCATATAGTAACCTTATGCCCAGCACTGACAGATGCTCGGAAATCCATCTTAAAATCGATCTTTAATGAATTAGGAATTAGAACATGTAGACAAGCAATTATTACCTGTTTGAGTGGAGAGAATATTAAACTTACTTATCAGTTTGTTAAGTTTATTATTATTGCAGAGAAGAAACTCAAGGGAGTAGAACGGATAAATAACTGTATTGCGATATAAAATATGTAAAGGAACATAACTTAAGGATCATTGGATGCAAAGTGTTAATTTAGCTTAAGGGACTAGGAGTATATTTTAAAATAGTCATGCATATTGCACTTCTTCGTATTGCTTGCATATGGAATATAGTCAAATTTTGCATATGCAATTGAAACTGCTAACAAAAGTCACTTTATGTAAATGCTGCTATATTAGTTCTTGGAGTATTTATAAGGCACTTTTAGTAAGTCTTATGTATTTTAATTGTTGTGTAATGTAATAATGTTGTATTTTATTATTGTTCCTATATGAATTACAGTTAAAATCAGTATCTGCCAACACAAGTAATTTTATGTAAATGCTGCTATAATAGTTTTTGGGGTAATTATAAGGCATTTTAGTAAGTCTAATGTATTTTAATTATTTGTGTAATGTATGAATGTCTTGATGGAATGGTCATCTACCACTGTATATGCTTGTTTTATTTGGTTGCTTTTATCTCTTTTTAATTGTAATGATTTTAATTAATCAACAAATAAATACTTACTTACTTAGTCACAAGCCCTCCCTCAGACTGTAACTGTGTATCATCCAAGACGTATGTATGTTAAGCAGCATTTCATGCAGGAAAGTTTTTTTGTGTTCCCAGTTGCATTCTATAATAAACAATGTATCATCCTAGGATGAATAAATATAAATGTAACATACAGCTTCAAAGTATGGCTCATTCACTCGGAGAGGCCGCCAAGAATGGCACCGTGTTTCAGTAGCTGTGACGTGCATTTATTTGAACATTTCATCAGGCACAAAGAATATAATAACAACTTTGAAAATATCCAATTGGACGTGCTTCGCAATTGTGTTGTTCAATTACATAATTAAAAAATTATATCTCTATCTATCTATCTATCTATCTATCTATCTATCTATCTATCTATCTATCTATCTATTTTTCCGTCCGACCGTTTGTCTGTCTGTCTGTCAGTCTATCTATCTATCAGTCTCAGTACTTCTTGCACTCTTTATACATCTATTCCTTACCCTCTTTCTTCCCTTCTATGTCCCTCTTTCTACTCCTCCCTTTTTCTCCTTCTCTTCCTCTTCCTCTTCCCCTCCCTGTTTCTGTCTTTCTTGGTACCACTGTTCTTCTTTCTACACCCACATTGGAGAGTGGTAAGCAAATCAAAGAGGGTGGAGAGATGTAAGACAAAAAGGGATATAGTCGAGCATAGGCAAAGGGAGAATCGGGAGATACAGGGAAAAGCAAATGGGAGGATGGAGATGTATAAGGAGTAGGGGAAAAGATAATATGGAGAGATGCAAATGAAAATAGAATAGCACAGAGGAGATGGGAAGGGGAGAGAAGGAAGGGTGTAGCAGATGCAGGGAGACTGACATGAGAAGAACAAGAGCTTAGAGGTACAGTAGGAGAGTGAAAGATGGAAGCGATGCAGGGGAGAAAGGAGGAAAGCTGGTGCGAATGAAGAGAAGGGGTGAATACAAGGAGTAAAAAAATGACTTGATTGATGTAGTACAAAAAGAGAGATAAGGAGTTTAAAATGGGAACATCAGTGGAAGGCATAGTAAAGGGAGGGGACGTGGTGAGATACAGGTTAGTGTTTGCGAGAATGAAAGGTGGAATGTGGCACAATGGAGAGGAAGCAAGAGGAGGGGAGCATGAAGACAGAAAAGGATGGATATATACAAATGATAACAATGAAGAATAGCAGCGAAGTAAATATGTATGTGGCAGAGGAAGGATGGTGGAAGACAAGAGAGGAGAAACGCAAAAAAAGGCAGGGGAGAGCAGGTGTGCAGCTATAAAGGGTGCGGAAGGTGCAGTAGCACTGGGGCCCAGGGGTCTGATGGTGCCCACTAAATCTTGATTAATGCTGTACTCTGCTACACAAACAGCATTCATTGGGAGGGATGGGCTTTTCCTTGCTTGCACTGGCATCCAAGGCACTCTTGCTACATCACTGCTGTCCACCTGCTCATTGATACCTGCCACTTTTTGGCTGCATAATAGTAGACTGACATTTATGCCATTTTATTTGGACGATTGCTCTGAAATATTCTTTTTCATGTCCATCTTTTATAAATTGCATAAGCAAAATTGATTTTCAGAAGGCTCTCACCATACACTTGTTCCCTATGTGGAAAATGGGCTGAAATTAAACTGAAACAATGTTCGGCGACTCTAGATCCTAGTCCAGGATTGTAAAATGATTAACTGTTATGATGCAACCAGTTAAAAATAAAAACAAAAGAAACAAGTGGCAGGCCTCATATTGACAGTTAAAGGCTTTGTTTCACCGAAAATAGAAATGTAGTCGGGACACCAACACCTAGTAAACTGCTTTGGACTTGAAAAGCCACAATGAGACAGTTCACAGGACCTCCCCTCATTGACGGATTGGGCTGCGACCCCAAGCGATTGCTAGTGGCTGATATTAATTAAAGCATTCCATCCATCACATTGTTGCAGTTGATACCCTAAGTTCAACGGGTATGCCCAGACGTGGGTCCCGTTCTCACTGTGACACTGGGACCAGGCTATACCTGGCTGGTGAGCTTTAATCTTTAATCAGTGTCAATCCGGTCCTGGGTTACTTGTGTTCTTCTTGCTGGGGGACTTGACCTGGCAGTTCGAGATGAACTCTACTAATTGGAGCAGGGTTATGACAGATTTGCATATGGCTGGATTAAAACTGAGGTGGGTGAAGAAGTATGGAATGGGATGCTTCCTTGATCAATTGCCAGATTAATTCAAGCATACAACCATCACCTTGTTGTTGCAGTTGACTCCCCTCATTTACTGCATCACACCTCACCAAAGTAGCTACACCCTCAAGCACCACATAACATTCTTGCTAATTAAAAAATCAAAGAATTGTGGTGCAGCAAAGAAAGTGCCCCAAAGACAAATCAAGAAAACTAAGATCAAAACCTTAGCAAATGGGAACAGTTGCCTGTTCCAAAAACCCCCTTATAATGCCTTAACCATTTCTTGATCGAGAAACGGATACTCAGTTGTCTGGCACCCACGTGTAACCATGGTATTTCATCATTCAACCCATGGATGTGAGTGTTCGGGCGATGCACTCACTTTTGTTCTTTCATCAGTCATAGCCTCTGAGTGGGGATCCAGTCATTGCTGTTATTATCCTTCTTCATGACAGCCTGTTTAATATAATGTTCACTATGTTTGAGATTAAAAAAAATGGGCAGTCATTCTGGTGGTATTACCAGGAGGGGTCCATGCAGTTAAGAGTGGTGAGGCGGTGGGACGGGTGGGGAGGAAGTCAACAGACGATGACGAGGGAAAATAAAAAAATAAAAAAATTCTTTTTTTTTTACATCTAATTTTCCCTCATTGTCATCTGTCGACTTCCTCTCCACCCGGCCCCACTGCCCCAAAGCTAATACCTGCTTGGGCAGTTCCTGGGTATTACTAGGGCATTTAATGTTGCTTCTACATTCCCTAATCGTATGCTGATTTTCCTGCCTGCCATGCCTATATAGAGGAGACCACAAGGGCATGTACAGTTGTAACCTAAAAATAAAAACAAAACAGGAACATTACAAACACAATTGATGTGGCAAACAAATAGGACCAGGTCTGAGAGAGAACAAAGAGTTTCTACGAAAAAAAAGGGGACCATTAGACCGCATTCCAAAAGTCAGTAACACACGGACCAGTTCATGTAACTTTTTGTACAGCAAGGTTCTCTAATGGTACATACCATGCTTGACCTGGAATTACTTGGTCAATACCATATTTTATTTGTGGGGAGTAGGGGGGAGGTTTTTTCTGTTTCTTGTGCATTCCCAGAACTGGTAAAACTTGGAATTGTATGTGACTGTGTGTCCCACCTAGATAGCACTTTACACACCCCTAGATGACAGCCTAAATCCATTACAATGCACTGGGTGAGGATAGTGCTGCTCCATCATTCTGTAATGATATTTAATGCCTCTGAGCCTTCAAAGCCTTTGCAAAAGAGCCGGCTCCAAGCACTTACCGCACCTCCAGCTTCAGACTGGTATTAAAGATGCTAGTGTACATCTGTGTATTTTGAAATATCAAACAGGCCCATGCCTAAGTGCTGGAGAATGATAAGTAACCTACTTGCCCTTTAACTCTTACTTTAAAAATATGTGAGCATTTCCTTTCGTGGGATGCTGTGTGAGCTGACTGGAGCAGATGATTCATAGCCCAGACATCAGCAAGTGTGCTGTGTTGCCTCAGGTTGCTACTCCTGCTTTACATCACCGCCCTTGTATCCCACTGACTATGGATACAAACATGGCTGCACTCACCTCAAGTGAAATATGTTTTTTTTAGTTATGAAATGAAAACTCAAGTACAAAGCTTTAGTGTTATGTTTCCAGGTGAAGTAGTTTATTGAAGTCCTTCGTGGCGGCTTCAGCAGAAAACAACAAAATGTATTTAGAGTTGAAACTGCAGGCCTGACTATCAGTCAACTGAAAAGAAAATTGAACATTGTTAGGGCAATGGGATCCATCCCTTTTTCCGAATTGGACAAAAACATATGAGTTTTCTTGCACAAATCCCTGCACACCCACGCTCTTAGTTATGCTCAGTCACCTTGCAGTTGGTGCATATAAACCATGGCAAGGTCGTTACTCAACTACACAGCCCTATAGCTCCCTCACAGTAAATTTATTGACTGTCTACGTGCATTTCAATGCATCTTATTCCCAGGCCCGAAGATAGTACTTTCTGACTTGTGCCACGCCCTCCATTCTGGCTGCAAAACTATGTTAAGAATGTTTCTGACATTCTTGCTCATTCATGGCTTGTGTACTTACTTGATTTTAAAACACTGAACTCATAAAGCTACGAGTCTATCTACTATTTGTATATATATGTATATAGAGATAACTCTAACCACTAGTATATGTAGTAGACCTTTGTACTCACTACCATTCCTATGTGATTCTTAGAGTTTATCCATTTGTATCTCTTCCTTGAGTGACTTTACAACTTGTACATTTGCAATTTTTTTCTATTTGTATCTCTTCCCTGTGTGACTTTACAACTTGTACATTTGCATTTTTTCTATTTTTATCTCTTCCCTGTGTAACTTTACAACTTGTACATTTGCAATTTCCTGTTTGTATCTTTTATGTAACTCATGTAATCCTAAGTCCTTATGTATCGCAACTGGTTCTTTTGTAAAGCGCTCTGACACCTTCGGGTAATGTTCGCGCTATACGAAAATCACATTAAATAAAATAACATAAAAATAAAATAAATAAAAAAAGAAGCAGGAGTATAGTGTGCAGAGTGTCGGGGACAGCAAAAAAGGGTTCAGCATAGAAAGTCCAAAATCTGGGGGAAACCACGCACACCACTCTACCCACCCCACCGTTAAAAGCCAGAACAGCCTGGTGATTTGTCTGTTGGCTTTTTTTTCATGATGTTTATCGCTTTGGAGTTGCTTTTCAGTTGTTATAGTAAGATGAGGACCGTAGTGATCTTAAAATTAAGCGAGTGAGTAAGGCTGAACTGATGCTGGTTCATTTTTACTCCAGTTAGTTGTCTCCAGTGTTAAAGGTTTGAATATGTTTTTGGTTTGTATTAAGCCTAACTTTTGTTCTATGTGTGATTATTGGGAATTCCAATCCATGTTTTTTCTAAAATTGTGTCTTTATAGTCAATACATTTTCTATTCAGCCTAAGTTGGTCATAAAAGCACATAAAACAATAAAACATCCACAATTCATCTCATATCTTAATTACACTAGCAGACATATCTAAATTAAAATACAGCAAATTGTTAAGGTGTAACCTTTAAAAATATAAAAATGCATTGCTAAAAATACATACATACAGCAAAAAAAATCTTTAAAATATATTGTATAAAAGGGCACTGCGCCTTATCCTAATAAAATCTAACAAGCAAAAACCTCCTTATAACGGTCCGCTGTGTAAGTAGAGAATAATAGGAGCCACCTAAAACCATTACTGTAGTAAAATTTTAACCAATTTAAATGAACAGTAGATTTACAAAACGTGTGTCTTTATTATTTATTGTGGATGTGCAATCAAATAAATGTTTTAAGACTTGTCAAAGTGCTATTCAATATGCAAAGGATCTTGGGGGAAAGATGCTTTTGATGATGCACAGTGTGGCACAAAAACATGTTTTTAATATTTCACACTCATCAGCTCTTATTCATTTTAGAGCAGGTTTAATTCGAGACTTTCCCCTACAAAATAAATGTCATGAATATATTAACAAAGAGACTAACTAGAAATGGGATTGTCAGGCCAACCGAAATTATATTAACTATTTTATATAGTCAGAATTACACATTGGAAAAAGGGACTGTCTCCTGGTGGGTTCACATCTGGATTCCGCTTTCAGCACCAAAAACATAAACATACATAAACAACAATTATTATCTGTTTGTGGAAGGTTTTCAACTCAATCTTATTTCACTGGTTGTACAGTGCATAATATGCAATACCTAGAGGAGAATAGATGTTGTTTACTTAGCAGCTCTCCTTGTAATGATTCTGGATTGTTAGTGATCACATCCCAAGTGCTGACCTTTGGTAGTTGCAAAAACCAATTAGTTTTTTTTCATAAGAAAAAGGGTCAGAAGTCCCTACCTCCTTTGTGCTATGATTGTTGAAAATTTTCTCTATGACCCAGAATGACTCCATATTTTTCATGCTCACCTCGGAGTTGCTTACTTAATAACATTTCCTTAGAGGTGGTGCTTTTGTAGTCATGTGTAGCGAACTATAGAATTCTGAAGTTGCTAATGAAATAGTTTGTATCACTACAGGCAGGAGGAAAGATTGTACTTGGATTAAAAGTCTTCAAGTGTGGAGTATCTGTCTTGCTGACTATGACTATACCAGATGGGTACATATCATGGCTGCGCTTATTGTATAATGCCACAACAGCATGCAATAGAACGGGGGGCTACATTTCAGAAGAATACACCATACATAAGGGGACCAGACAGGGATGCCCCTTGCCGCCTCTCATCTTTATTTTGGCACTAGAACTGTTAGCCATAAAATTAAGGCAGGACTTCCTAGATTGGGGGATTCTGATAGGGAATACGACCCCTTTATTCTCGGCATATGCCGATGACATTCTTATGTACGTACAAGATCTCCGACGACCCCTGACCCCACTGTTTGAGACATACCAAAACTTTGAACTGTTATCAGGTTTGGCTTTAAACACTACCAAAACACCTGTATTCTTTTTTACGGACCATGAGGACATTTCTGATGCAGAATTCGGGGATACCAGAATACAAGTCACACCGTCCACGTTCAGGTATTTGGGCATCCAAATATATAGGACGCATGAGGATATGCTAGATGGCAATTTAAATAGAGCAATCAGAGCTTTACGATCGAGTGTCATTTTTTGGACCGCACTGCCACTATCTATCATGGGACGAGCAGCAATTTGGAAAGTGGTCGTCTTGCCAAGACTACTATATTACTTTACAAATTTACCGTTGATAGTGCCACAGGCCACTTTTAAATTAGTAAACACCATGATCACAGACCTTATCTGGGGAAAGGGTAGGAGACGTAGCAGTCTGAAAAAACTGCAAGTGAGTACTTGTGCAGGGAGTCTGGGCGTACCGGATTTCCAGGCCTATTATTAGGCCTGCCAATTGCAATGGTTGTCATATTGGACGGCAGGACGTAATTTGCAGGAAATAGACTACACAGACACAGACATTGACAATGGGGCATTACACGTCTTGATGCTGCCGGGAACTAGAATCCCGAATGATCTACCCCCCTTGTAATACACAGCACTGAAGTGCTGGAAAGCAGAACTACAATATACGAACACACCGTCTGCATACACAGGCAACATACCGCTGTTGGGTATCCCTTTGGCGAGCGGTAGACTCACCAAATGCAAACTGGCCCCCTGGACAGAAGTGGGTGTTGGCACAGTGGCGGATTTATTTGGCGAAGAGACGCTGCTTGACCATGATACCTTTACAAATGAAACGGGAGCTCCAGCACAATTATATATAACACATGCCGCATTAATTAGATACGTAAAGGCACACTGGGCACCACGGAGGAGAGCACCTCCCGAAAACGAACTGGTGAAAATGGTACATTATATGGGCAGGGGGCGTCACTTGATCAGATGGTTATATGCTGGTATTAGCTCCCACACGCGAGTATCATTAGACATGCTGAAGGCTATATGGGCGGAGGATATAGGTAGAGACCTGACTGACAAGGAATGGTCAGCAGTGATTGAACACACCAGGAAAGTCTCGAGGAATACTAAGTTCAAATTTATTCAGACGATGGTCCTACACCGCGCATACCTGACTCCGGATAGGCTAGACAATATGTTTCCCCAAACACAGCACCCATACCCCAGATGCATGTTAGAAGGGGCGGATCTACTGCATATGTTATGGGAATGCCCGAAGATACGTGGATACTGGGATGCAGTTAGAAGAATAACTGGGATGGCCGCACATCATGTCATCAATAATACAGTAGAAGAATGTATTTTAGGGCTTCATGTTCATTTATCTAAACATAAAGTGTAATACCGGTTTATAGACCTTGCGTTAATACTGGCTATCAGAACCATTACGATGCGGTGGAAATCACGTAAACCCCCTGACATACATACCTGGTACACAGAGATGTTGCGATGGAGTGGGGCAGAAGGTGCTGCACTGCGCAGGGAAGAGATACGAGGGCTGCGTACAAAGCCATTCGCACTGGACTGCGAAGTTATGTTAGAAGAGTTGAGATCATTGGATACAGATCAAGAAGGTTAAAACATGGTACACTGTCACAGTGAAGGTTGCCCATACCTTAAATGTGTTGCATAACAGGAGAAATTGTGTAATTGTGTAACCATATGTGCATGATTTACGAGTATGTACTACCAGGACTGGTTTATGTATATATATTATAGACATACTGAGACCGGGAATTGAAGGGTGGGGGGTAGTTGGGCTACTTTTTATAGTTAATAAAGATAATATGTACAGATACATCCCGAATGCACGGACGTTCCGTAATGTGCCGCAGAATGGCGTATAAATATAATGATTTGTACCACTGATATCATTGTAACTCGGAAAAGAGAATATTGTACGTTGAAACATTACGGGATGGATAATGTAAACTGGTTATTTGCACTCAAACAAGAAAGGATGTATGACATGCTTTGCAAAACCTCAATAAAAAAATATGTTTAAAAATTTTTTTTTTAGCCATTCACATTGAGGCATATAGGATGATATCTGCCTTGCTGGTTTATTGTGTGCACCCTGAGATAGGTGTGTGAGACTGACAGACCAAGATGAGTAGTTGAAAGAAAGACCTAGGACTTATTTGGGAGGGTGAATGTTCCCCATTTCCAAAATATAGATTAACATTTTATCTAGATCCTCGCTCCCCCAAGGTACATTGTGGTGATGAATATGCAGGCTTCCTCATGAGTTTGCAATATGTTTTGCTAGACCCGGCAGCCAGGTTGGTCTCAGTCATTCCTAACTAGCCTTGCATTGTCCGATAAGTAGCACCTGTCAAATACAATATTTCCCCAGAAATACTACTTCATCTGGATTCATTCATATACTTTAGGGAAAAACTCTGAAGGGCTTGCTTCTCTTTTTGGTGCTATTATGTGCTTCTGTTGGTCTTTTGTCCTACCATAACATAAACAAGATGGTATTCTGGTGAATGAATGTTAAAATATCACAATCTAAGTATTGTGCTGAATGAATATCATAGCAAAACTATTGACGTCCAAAATACTGTGGTGTAAATGTATATTGCTAAGTAGAGATTTACTGATCTCAGCTCCACTTCTACGTACTTTGAATAAATATATATACAAATATTGCAGATATACAAGTTTGTGGAGTATAGTAAATGATGCTTTTCTATATTTCTAAAATTATCAATTGTTTGGTTGATGATATACATTCTTGTATCATAAAACTCTGAGGAAATCCTTGAGGAGAAACATTCGAAGGCTAAAGGGATAGAATATTTATAGAAATCACCACAAAATGGGCATAAACATCTTATGAGAGCTGCAATTCCTATGAAATCCCCATGGGAAAAAACAGTTTACCCTCCGCAAACAGACAGCATTTGAGGGCTCTTCTTTTTAGGTTTCGACCTGGCGAGGGGCAAAGCCCCTCCCAGATCGAAAACTATTGTCTACAGTAGGGATGTTCGGACCGCCTCTGTTTCCAATTGGCTAGCTCCATAAATGGAGACTAGCCATTGGGAGACAGAGGCTGTCAATCGCGCTTTCTCTTGAAAACGCGATTCGGGGGCGTTTCTGGTGCTTTTTTTAAGCCCCGCCCCTTTGTCCCGGGCCGCGCTGCGATTGGCTGCCGGCCGGGACACCCCCGTGACTTCAGCCAATCACAGCGCGGCCCGGGACCTGACTTGTTAGGTTTTGCCTCGGCAATGCGTACGAAGTACGCATGCGCCAGCAAAATCTAATGTTTTCCTCTGTGGAGGGGGGTTGTTTTTGTGTCATTTCATGCCGACCACGAGCCCAGGTGAGTGCTTGTCTTACTTAGCTAGTGCAGTCATGGCTAAAAACGAGCTGGTGCGGAAAGCCAAACTGGCAGAACAGGCCGAGAGATACGATGACATGGCACAGAACATGAAGAAGGTAACGGAGGAATTTACATCCCGCTCCCGCACGTTTTCGCTCTTCATGTATTTTTTCTGTCTGCTTTTGTTTACATCCCGCTCCCGCCCCCCCCTCCACCGCCAACGGAGGAAGCCTTCCCGACCCCCCTCCCGCTGTCCCCCCCCCACCGCCAACGGAGGAAGCCTTCCCCCCCCCCTGCTCGGTAGTTATGCGCTTGTTCACTAGTAGATGCTTCTTACACTGTCCGCTGGTGCCACTTAAAGCACTGGTCACTGGTACATGCTTCTAGTGCTTAATTTGAGCCTGTGTGGGTACCAACAATTAATTCTCCTCATTAGACTTTTTCCGAGAGCAAGAGAAGGAAACGAACACAAAACAGAAAGACGGGGGAAGAGAAAGACGGAAACCCCGCCATAAACGGAGAAAGCAGGAACCTGTAAAACTGAGATAAGGGGGCAGGGAGTGACTGGCAGCGAATTAAAGAGGGCAGCGGTGGATTTAAGGCTCCGCACCCTTGGTATTCGACAGGCTGACATTTTATAGCGCCAAACACAGGTGTCTGAGCAGCGCTTTAGTCCCCAGCACTTGTTATTTCACAAACGAAGCGCTGCGGGCTTCTCCCTCTGCCCTCAGCGGCTCTCCTTCCTCAGAGTGCCTCTGCCTGCCAGCCCCACTCTTTCCACACTGCCCGCCAGTGCCAGCTTCTCCCTGACGGTGCCACATCAAACCGCCAACTGTACCCAGCAAACTCCTCAGGCTGGTTGTGGAAGCGGAGAATAAGCTTCGGGACAATCCAGGGTCTTCTCTGCTCGGACTAAACACACCCCGCTGCTGGACGCTGTGTCCCTTCTTCTCCTCTCCTCTCGCTTCCTCTCACCCTCCCCCCTCCTTTCGCCCTCTTCTCTTTTCCTCTCCTTCCCTCTTCCTCTCCTACCCTCCTCCTTTTGCCCTCTCCTCCCCTCCTCCTTTCACCCTCCTCCTTTCGCCCTCTTTCCCTCTTCCTTTCGTCCTCATTTTCCCTCTTCCTTTTGCCCTCTCCTCCTCCTTTCGTCCCTCCCCGCCCCTCTTCCTCTCGCCCTCTTCCCCTCCTTCTTTCACCCTCTTTCTTGCACCCTCTCCTCCCCTCCTTTCGCCCACTTTCCCTCCTCCTTTTGCCCGCTCCTTCTCTCTTCCTTTGGCCCTCTCCTCCTTTCGTCCCTCCCCTCTTCCTTTCGTCCTCTCCTCCCCTCTTCCTTTCGTCCCACCTTCCTTCTTCCTTTCACCCTCTCTTCCACTCCTCCTTTCACCCTCTCTTCCCCTCCTCCTTTCACCCTCTCCTCCTTCTCCTTTCACCCTCTCCTCCTCCTTTCGTCCCTCCTTCCCTTGCTCTCCTCCAGCTGCATTTCGCTCCTGTTCATCCCATGACCTGCTCTCGTTTCCCAAATTTCTATTTTTATGCTCTGACATGCGTGCTTTTATGGTTTTCCTTTAAGTGTTGACCTTTTTTATTACCCAGACTTTAAAGGCTTTTGGATCTCCGTCTGCAAGGCCTGCGGCGAGCGCATCGCACGAGGGGACACCCTGCCGGCGCTTTACTGCTTTCCGTGTACAGTGTTCACACGGGGGCCTCACCCGCCCCCCCTTCGCCTCCAATACAACCAATCTGCTACCCGCTTCTAAGCAGAAGCAGGCTAGAGGCATGTGTCAGACCCTAGTACTGGAAAGGCACTTCGTAAATTCAAATCCTAGCTGCCCTCTGACGTAAGCCCTTGGACGGGTCATTTCTACATCTGGATTTTGGCAGCTCAGATGTCAAACAGGCCTGCACCTATCCTTCTGCTTTCCCTCTTCCTTTCGTCCTCATTTTCCCTCTTCCTTTTGCCCTCTCCTCCTCCTTTCGTCCCTCCCCGCCCCTCTTCCTTTTGCCCTCTTCCCCTCCTCCTTTCACCCTCTTTCTTGCGCCCTCTCCTCCCCTCCTTTCGCCCACTTTCCCTCCTCCTTTTGCCCGCTCCTTCTCTCTTCCTTTAGCCCTCTCCTCCTTTCGTCCCTCCCCTCTTCCTTTCGTCCCACCTTCCTTCTTCCTTTCACCCTCTCTTCCACTCCTCCTTTCACCCTCTCTTCCCCTCCTCCTTTCACCCTCTCCTCCTTCTCCTTTCACCCTCTCCTCCTCCTTTCGTCCCTCCTTCCCTTGCTCTCCTCCAGCTGCATTTCGCTCCTGTTCATCCCATGACCTGCTCTCGTTTCCCAAATTTCTATTTTTATGCTCTGACATGCGTGCTTTTATGGTTTTCCTTTAAGTGTTGACCTTTTTTTATTACCCAGACTTTAAAGGCTTTTGGATCTCCGTCTGCAAGGCCTGCGGCGAGCGCATCGCACGAGGGGACACCCTGCCTGGCAGTCGCTGACTAATACAAAGTGTATGGGTGGGAAATTATGGGCCTCGTACATTAAGGAAAGACAAGTTCGGTATGTTAAAATAAATGGTTTACAGTGTGCAAAAAAGTATGGATTCCTTCAGAAAAAGTGACAGGAATAACTAACATACGAATCGAGTTACACTCATTTCCCTAAAATGTATCCATCTGAAAGTACCATGCCTCCATAGACGACTTTAGGTCACCCTATATGGAAATCTGTATGTCTGAGAGTGAATATGTGACTGTGTGTGAGGGACAGGTGTCTAATGAATGGACGTGTGACCATGTGTGTGTGATTGATAGTTTAATGGCAGGTGGGCATGAGATTGCTGGTGTTTGCTGTATGTGTATGTGTGAGAGTTAACATGCAGCAATGTGTGTGTATGGTTGCATGTGCGACGAATGGGTGTGTAGCTTCATGTGTGTGTTTGACAGTGTTGCCACGAGTCAACGTGATGTTAATTGTGTGACATTTGCAGTTTCTGTTGCCTGCTGTTGGTGGACCTGAGTAGCGCTTGGAGATTAGAACTTGCCCTTGATCTATGTCTTATTTATACCATCTACTTGCAGAATAATAGACCCACTTCCTTGTCTCCGTCAGGAGAATTTATTCAAAATCAATAAGAGAAAATAAATGTATATTTTAAATGTAAAACTCAAGTAAGTAAGCTTCATTCATCAAGGGCAAAGGCGTACTGCAGTCCTGACATCCCACTCCGGCTATCAGCCTCTTCACAAATCCTCTTCCTGTCTTTCTTGTTAGATCCCTCTTTCTGCCACTCACTCCTTTGCACTTTTCCCTGCACCCTCTTGTCTGTTTATCTTCCATCACTTTTCCTATTAATCCTTTGCAACACTCCCTCTGTTCTTTATATCACTATTACATCTATTTCTTGTCTCTAATTTCCTCAAACTCATTATCTTTTGCTACTCCTAAATGTATGCTCCCCAGCACACTACCCCTTTCTTTCGCCCTCTCTCTTTCATCTATTTCTAAAGTCACATTTATATCACTTTGTCCTATTTACTGTTTTTCATATCCCCATATCCCTTTTTTCTATATTAACCTTTCCACAAGCTTTCTATTTCTACTGCTCACTTTTACTTGCAATAGAGAAATATTACTGAACTAAATATGTATATTCTGTTAATATCTCATATCAGCATGAAGGAGGGGTTAGAGAGCCTGACAGCATTTTCATTTAATGGTTTATGAGTTTACATCATCGTCTACGTAGCCTTTCAGGAGCTAATATTCACATCTATAACAATCATCTGGATTTTTTGCGCCTTAGAAGGAATCCGCAGCATCTCTGTCACACAGCTCATTTAAGAGTATAGGGTCTGGACCAGCCTTATGTCCTCAAGCAGTTTCCCATTTTCTGTTCTCTGTGCCTCACCCAAAAGCGTTTATCTACTTGGAAGGTGGTCTGGTTTGGTTGATCAGTGTTGCCAGACCAGTTGTTCATTTGCAGGCAGGTCCTTGATTTCCAAAGAAAGTCGAGTATGCTTCATAAGGCTTGAGGAAATATCTCTGGCTAGCTGACAGTTTTATGTATACAATATATTATTGGTCAGATGCCAGTATATTTGCTCCTAATTTCTCCAGACCCTTCTTGCATCGCTCTTTTTTCTACTTTGTAAAAGAAAGCATGGATAATAAATTCACTTTTTTTTTTAAAATGAAAGGAAAAAAACAAGCGGTGTCTTTGGACAAGACTCGGTGCGGTGCTTAATCTCTGTTTACCACTTTTTCTGTCTGCTTTCTCTCCATGGTGACCACTTTTCAGAGTATTAGTGCTGTAGTTGTTATCTCTTTCAACAAGAACAACTATTTTCCGAGTCGCTCCTGGGAAGAGTCCAGTTAATATTGCAGGCCTTTAGTCCTGAGGGGTCCATATTTCCGGGACAGTCTTCTATCACAGCTTGGCCTCACTACGCTGGCTGATGTGCTTGGAATGTTGAAATCGCATTTGCGAGAGATTAAGCTATTGCCATTGTAAATGACAATGCCATTTATTTATCTGTTTTCAAAACCAACACATAAATAAAAAGTTTGTCATTCACAATGCCAATAGCTCAAACTTTTCCAAGGGCGAAACCGTTGCATTGTAAATGCTTGTTTTATAGGTTACCACACTGGAAACATATGGAAATCCTCAAATAGCTTAATTTCTTTATCTAGTTGATCTTTTCTTTGACAAACATTGACATTGTTAATTTGACATGTCTCATCTTTATGTATATTTTAATAAGTTGCTTGGTTTCACCATGTAATTTCCTATATAAAGCATTTTGAAATTTAAAAAAAATCCTTTTGCCTCAAATGAAGGTTATATCACATAAGAAGTTCCCTGAAATACTCATGTTTTAAGAAGTAATAGATGTTTCAGATGTTAGCATGTTGTTAGCCACACTTTTTTATACTATGATAAAAACAAGGTAACCTAATTCTAATTTAGTTGTAGAAGCCATGCTGTGATGCACAATTAGACTGAGGCACTGAAGCTTGAAAATGTATGTGCAAAGGTTTGCAAGATAGGTTTGAAAGATGACCCTCTCAAAAAGCCCTAAAAGATGTAGAATTCGTATTTTTTTCGGTGTGAGGGTGTCATCGATTATCTGAATAAATGTTATTGCATTATTACATCTGCTGGATGGCGGCAGCTTGATGAGTTAAACGTTTTGAGGATGAATGATGGTGTCAATGAAGTGCTTAATGTAACACTGAAGAGGATTCACAACGCTGGGAAAGGGAACGGAAATGAAGGGGGTCGAACTTGTAAAAAGAAGGCTGCCCCCAAAAGCTCGTTCCACTCTGTCAAGCACAGGAGTAGTAGTCCATAATGGGTAGCCAATCTGATGCGTCTGCTTGGCTGGTGATGGAGCAAGGTTTTCGTGAAATAAAACCTGCTCAGATTGACCCCTCAGTAACACTTACTAAAGGTGTGCGGTGAAAATTATGCGGTAAACGGGATAAAGTGAGGGAAAATGCTACTGCGCAAGATCGTACCAAAGTACTGAAGTAGGCCGCAAATGCTTTTGGACAAAATGAAAATAAAAGACTAATGCCACTTTGTGCACGTTATTAATGTTTGCTAGGAAAATAATATTTAATATGGGTTGCGCATGGATAGATGCAGAAGTGGGTTGGTGCGTAGTGAAAAAGCATTACAAGTGAATAATAATGCCTGTGTTTGTTTTCCATAGAAGCATGGTTTTCTACTCTGCATGAAGTTATGGTGTTAATGGAATAGAAGAATAAATGTTTCAAAAATAAAAATTTGAAGGGGAAGGTGGAGAAGGAATGTCCTCAAGAATCCTGAGTGCCTACCAAGAAGTTTGCATGAAAAGACGATTTGATTAATCAAGCGGAGGAAACGCTTCCTCTGAAAAGGCAAGAGTGGCACAAATGATATACAAAGTTTGCTACATAACCGGCACGAAGGAAGAGAACATTTTGATAGTGGCTTGAATCATATTCCCTTGGGTGGAAGCTGACGTGATGAATACATAAAACAATGGGACATTTAGTTAGATGGACATGCTGTAAGTGGTGTGACAATACACCCCCTTCCTTAACCAATCAAATTTAGAGTAACCCTTCGTTAGTTACAAGTGTGGATTGGACATTTGGGTTTTAGGGTATAATTTGTAATTTTCTCTTCTGATGCTGTTTGCCTTGGGACGATCTATGGTTTGTACTGTGTGTTGGTACTAATGAGCATTTATTTCACATTATTTGGATAAAACATTATAAACATACAAATGAGTCTGTCTTTATTAGAAGTGTTTCTTTAGATTATGAGATTTATTTTAAATCCAAGTATTAGTTTACCAAACCCTGTCAACTATAAAAAGATTGCATCGTCATTTGTTAGTATACTAGAATGTAGTTACAATTTGGAGATTGGTAAGTTTGGTAAACTTTTGGAAATGTACTAACCCAGCGTGAAGGGACTTGGGGCCACATGTCTCAACATTCCCTTTTGCGATTTCTAAATAGCAATTTTTAAGGAATCGCTATTTAGAAATCGCAAAATGGTATGTATGTAGAAATTCGCTTTTTTTTTGCGATTTCTTAAAATTCCTTAATTGCGATTAGCAAATTGCTAATCGCAATTAAGGAATAATTTCCCATTAATTTCTATGGACCAGGAGGCCCATAGAAATTAAGGGGAAATTTGCGATTCCCAATTTGCTAATCGCAAATTGAGAATATTTTCAAGGGTGCAGGGGTGTCCATAGGACACCCTGTTGCACCCCTGAAATCTGCATGGGTGCACATGTGGCGCACATACATGCCCTAAGGGCATGTATGTGCGTCACATGGCATTTTGAAAAATGAAAAAATATGCATTTTGAAAGGAAATCGCAACTCACCACCAACTAAAAGTTGGTGGTAATTTGCGATTCCTTAAGGCCAATTTGTGATTTTTTTTTGGCTTCTTACATTGCATGTAAGGAATCGCAAAATTTGCGATTCCTTAAATGCAATCGCAAGATAAGGATTCGCAAATTTCGGTGTTTGCGAAGTCAATTTGGCTTGATACATATGGTGGGTAATGAAATTGGGCCTTGTCTTTAGAAATGTATTAGTCCCAGCTCGCTGGATCACTGGCTAGGATACAAGGAACAGAGGAGGCAACGCAGGACCCCAGGGGCCAAGTCATCAAGAAAAAAATATGGGTTGTTTTTTTTTCTCAGATTTATAAGTCAATTGTTTTCATCAATGTTTAAGGCTCTATTAAACAATGTAAAATATTTATGGCACGAAAAGCTGCTTTATACCTACATGGACAGAATGCAGAACAATGTCATACATTCACCCTAGTACAGAGATCTGCGCATAAATCCATGGTTTTTTGGTTACCGTGCCATTCCAGTTTGGACCCAGCCATATGCAAATCAGTCTTGACCCTGCGCCCAATGGGAACAGTCCAGCCCGAACTGCCAGGCCAGGTCCTCCCTGGACTGAAAACAAGCATCCTAGTACCGGTTTCGGGCTTTCAGGCCTCATCAGCCAGAATAGCTTGACAATTGTGTGTCTTTTGCTTGGAATTATTTCAACATCAACTCAACATACCTGGTAATGCACTGAACCCTGACTGTTACAATTCCTCATCTAACTTTTTCAAAAAAGTGTTGCGACATTTTCTTCTGTGAATTTTTTTCGAAGGTCAGTTTCTTCTATAATGTGTTATTTTACTTGCAGATGTACTTATATTTTTCTAGTTGTCTCAGATTATAAACATACAGACATATCTATGTTTTATAGCCAAAGTTAATAGAAAACAACGAACATTCCAAATTGAAGCAAGCTGGCAGGAATGTTGCTTAAATGCATCTCTGTATTGGTCGGTAAGCGCAAGCAGGTATGTATATTCCTATTCTTAATCAATAGAGCAAAAAGCATGGATAAAAAGAGACAAAAACACTGATAAATGGAGGCTGGAACGCAAAGGCTCTGTCACAGGGAGCTAACGGGTGAGCGTCAGGGTCATCCCTAAAAGGGGTCGAAGGAAATGCATTTGTACAGGAATTCAAGGGATGTTGACACTGATGTTTACTTTCGCATGGGGTTAGGTCCAGTACACCCAGGTGTTTTAAGATGGCCGCCGGTATCACAGCAGGTGACTAATATGCAGCTGGGTGCGCGCGCTTTGGCATAGTTGATTAGGGCTGCATTTAGCACCCACTTGAACCTATTTGGTGGGCTCTGGATATTTCACACCAGTGCACGGGAGGAGGGGGCGGCCAGCCTGCCACGCATACCTCCCTGAGAGTTACCCTGCGTCTGGAAGCGCTCATAATGATTTGCAAAGAATTTGCGCTTCAGCACCTATCGTTGGAGCAGAATCCCATGCCACGCGGTCATTCATGTTGAACCCTGTGGAGAGCAAACCTTCTATTCTTAGTCTGCCGAGCCCTGGGAGTGTTAAAAGAAATAAATAAACGAAAGCGGAGTTATCATATGCATCAAAGGAGCTAGAATGCATAGGCCCCGATGTGCTATGTGTGTGAGCTGGTGTGACGCTAATCGGTGCTATGTGATGGAAAGCAGCGAATACAGTGTCAATCTACCTAAAATATATTTGTGACAAGAAGAAGGCATGAGTGCTTTAGTATAGCGCAAAATGCCTGATAATAAATTCAAAGGCGTGTGAACTTTTTCAGGAGTCCCAGGTGAGACATGGGTTACTGGGCTCAGATTCTAAAAAACAATATCTTTTACTAGTGGTGTTATGTGGCTTTACCATACTATTGAGCACTAAAACGGAGCGCCAAGCAAAACCCTTCAGATCTTGACCCACAAGGTAGCAAAATTGAGCTGTCCAAGGCTTACTGATGTAGCGAGGGTAGGGTAGACACTGAGAACTCATAAAATGTATAATGCAATCAATTAATCAATGTCCAGCCAGCTCTTTTGCATAAAGAAAAAAGTAATTCACTTCTAGCGCACATCGCAGTAATGTTCATTCTTTGGTAACTTTATTTCGGTCGGATGACCATAAAAGTGCACATAAAATACATCAGCACAATCAATAAAACAATAAATAGTCATAAAATGTTAAAACAGAATTAAACTACAAGTTATCAAGATAAAAATAGAAACAATAAATAAAACAGTTAAGTTAAAAAAGTTTGTCTTCTACGCCACATGCTAAGAAGATAACGGGAAAGCGCAAACACAATGGGAGGATGGGTATCATAAGTCAATATCCTGCAGGCCTGTGTAAAATGCAGGAATCCCAGATTCTTACAGATAGGGATCAGCCAACATTTTCTGATTTCAGAGTAGGCAGGGCAGAAGAACAGTACATGGGTTACATTCTCATTTTTGTGATTACATGCAGGGCAAACTTCATTTTTATCTTTTAACCATCTAGATGTAAAAGACCTGATAGGTAAAGTGCCGTGTCTTAGCTGGAGATATAACTTTCGAGCAAACGGCAGTTCAATTTTGTCCAAAAATTCCTCGATCTTGGTTCAGATTTGACTAAGAGGAATTCAGAAGTCAACCTACCCAGTGATGTAGAGCTCGATAGTATCTGAACGTTCAGCATGCGTATGTGAGAAAGAAGTTCCTTCTTTGATGTCCCTAGGCAATAATTCTCGGGGTTTTCCCACAGTCCCAAAAGGCCTAATCGGGTACTAACCGCACGAATGTGCTGAAGCCAAGGGATTTTTTTATATACAAGAAGAGGCAAAATCTCAGAGAACTCCGCTCTATAGGCGGCCAGTTCAGGGACTGACCACAACCACTTCCAATACATAATTGGCCTTGCACTGATGATCTCTTCTATTGGGACCATGCCAAGGTCCAATCTAAGAGGGATCAGAGGCGTACTAGGCGGTAACCCAACTAGATTTCTCACAAAGGAGTTCTCTACCGTTTTAAGGTTCATTATCTGCTTATGCCCCCAAAGTTCAGCCCCATAGATTGCCGCCATTCTAGCCTGGCGGCAATATATTTCCAGAGCAGGGGACACCGGCTTAAAGGTTGACTCCCTAAAAACTTTGCTTATACCTTCTAGCGCACATAGCAGTAATGTAAATATACCATTCAGAGAGTGGTCAAGTGAACAATTGCTAAGTGAGTTAGTCAGCCAGTATTAGACTGGGTTGCTGCTCAATGATCAGGTCTCGTAGGAACATGTAGTCTAGGTAAGATGGGACAAATTATCAACATGGAGGGTCTGGGTATGACTCCCTAAAAGCCCTTGTTGTTGCCTTCTATCTGGATAGGTGCTTGTAAGCACATGACATTGGTCACAAATATTTCACAGTCCTCCTCATACCTTGTCACCAGATAACATGGAATCTTGTTGCTCAGTTCATAGTGGGTTGCTTCAACTGACTGCGAACATCAGCTGTGCTGCTCCAGGTGGTGTAGGCATGCGGATTTGGCCATAATCTGGCATACAGGCGCTTAGCTCTGGGGGTCCATGCGCCAGGGATGGAGGACATGCTACGCAGAAGCTGCTCAGGATTCGGTTAGCCCTTGCTGGTGGTTCTTCCTTGGGCTCAAAAGCAAGCCCAAGAGTGCAGAGTCTTGCCGACAATAAAGCTGGCCAACTTGCTGTAAATGTCAGTGGACGGGTTCTGACCACTGATGAAAATGGCCGCCTCTTTGTAAAGCTCTTACAGTTCGTGAGGCTTACGGAGACCCAGAGCCAGCACCTGGTGGAACAGATGGCTAGGAATGTCAGGACAGGACAGGTGAATTTTTCGAGGCTCAGGAGCGTGAATCCTATTTTTCAGACAGTGCACAAGCAGGATCCACTGTGGGGGCTCTTCCAGCAAATAACTGCGGCTTGTCCAAGAAAGTGGAGCAACTGCCCTCAATCCCCAGGTACCCATTGCGCCCATATATCTCACCAGTGGGAACCAGCACTCTATAGATGCCGCTGACGGGGAAAGAGACTGAACGATGGGACAGAGTGGTTCGCTGTGCCCCATGTATGGCCTCAGAAGGTCTCCGGAACTGATGGCCTGCACCACGGCATCATGGCCATCAGCAGCTGTATGCCACTGGCACATATGGCTTTGCACACCCAGGCCTAACAGTGCAATCTTCTCCTCGCAAGCCCCTCTTCTGGGTTGGGAATTGCTGACACCACCCTCGTGGGGACTGCCTACGATCACAAGAGTGGTACCCCTTAACCTAGAACCCTAAAATGTGCAGAGGACCATGAGACCTCAGATAACTCCCCAAGCTCTGAACGTTTAAACCACATTATTGTCCCGCAGCTGGTACCAAGGTGTAATTGACCCGACTTATTATGTAGAAATGTACCTTCTTACCACCTTTACCCACACCCCCACCTCATCTTTTTTATCACCATTCCCACTGCCCTTCATACGTGCTGGCCCCATGCTCTTGGTTCGGAAAACTATATGAGGCCTAGAACGTTCACAGTTTTTTCATCATTGAAAGGGATTAAATAAATGGAGAGGCAATGTCCCACAGTCAATTCCATATTTCACAAATAATTCAATAGGTCCAAAATTAAGGCTTTGGTCATTTTTATTATTATTCTAATTCTCCTCATAAAATACAGCCAAGCATCCAAGTTTCGCTCATACATCTCGAGCTTCATCACGACTGCGATTTTACAAAATTACAAACCATTAATATCACAAATCAATTACACATTAAAAACTAGAGTAGACAAATCTGCTAGAACATAACGGACACTATCCAACGGGTCTGAAAATAAAATGGCTTACAGAACGGAAGTAATGAAGAGTTCATTTATAGTTAGAGATGACAATACATTTCTTTTTGTTTAATACATTTGGACTAGGAACTGTAACACCAAAAGTTCATGAATTGTATTCACAATTTCAAGTTCAAGTAATGCAGATAATATATGTCTCAATATGCCCCAAGTATATGGTAATCAGTGTACACATGGCATGTAAATTAAATGTCACTAATGGATTACAGCACTTAATGTGCCACCGCTGCAGTGCAAAGGATAAAACATGACTCTACGTCTGCCACTGCAGTGCAGTCAGGAAGCTTTTTAACCACCAATTTGACATGGCAAAATAACTCTTTTTGCTAAGTCTGAAAAAATCCCTTTTTTAATATGTAGAAGTAACCCATAGAGGAGGCCTAAGACACCCATAAGGCAGGGTGCCAAATATTAACAAGCATTTGCAATGCAATCGGTCTCGCCTTTGGGGCCTTATATGTATTTAGCTATGCAGCACATTAGCCTGGGTGCTGAAACATCTACGGTTCTTTAACATGGAGGGAAAATAAACACCAAACTACGTGACACAGTAGGTATGGGAACATATGGACAGAAATATTGCCTTTCAGCGGGAAATGGAATAGTTCAAAGCTCTTTTTCTAATTTAAAATCAGGGCCTTCAGTGGTCATATTGAGAGCACTGCATGGACGGATCTCTCAGTTTCAAAGCATGGCTGCGCCCCCAATTTGCAATGTCTGAGTATTCTGGTGGCAGTGCACACCAGGATTATTTGGCTGCACTGCACAGTCAGATTCCCTGGCTACACTGCAAGGCTGGCTTCCCGAGCTGCACTGCAAAGCGCCTTCGCTTAATTACTGCCAGCAACTTAATTCCTGAGTCTGTGGCATGGCTGGGTTATTGAACAGCGCTGGATCTCCTAACTGCACCGGACTGCTGGGCTCCCTTGTTGCGCTGCAAACCTGCATTAATTACTTTGGACATCTGGATTGCCTCACTTTTGAGATGAAACACCTGAGCGTCCTGTTTCCCTGCCTGCACCAACAGCTGGATTCCCTCACTACACCATACATATCCCGGCTGCACTTGATTCCACTGTCACACTGGATTCCCTGAGTGCACTGACAAAATAAATAATTCATTCACCAGACCGGCTTCTTTTAGACACATTTGATGAGGCAAATGTCCTACACTCTCAGGGCATGAGAAACCTATGACTGAAGTTGACTGACGCATTTGCCGTGGTTCTTAGCAGCAAGGCCCCTGTGCCTGCCTGCTAAGAGTTCTAGACAACAGGAGTTACTATTACGTTATACTTACATCGGAAGAATGAACAGCCCAGCTGACATTACCTGACTTCAGAATTGCAACTGCCGATCACAAGGTGGTCAACAGCATTGCTTAGCTGGTTGACCCCTCTTGGTATTAAAATTAACAACAAATTGTCACCTTGTTGCACTTCTCCCTCGAAGGAGGTAACTGGTATCACAAAAGATTACGAAATGTGCGCAGAACCACAAGACGTTCAAGTGAAGCTGGGATACAAACCCAGCTCTGTATCCAAAATGATCCATTCGGTGGTTTGGAAGTCCCGCCATGCCTTTCTTATAAGCCACCCCGTAATATTATCATTTATTAAAGTTTTAATTGTGTGTATTTTTCTTTTGTTCATAGCGGCTCAGGTTGGAAGTGTTTGGAAACAGGATAAATAACAGCGCTATAAATTGCTGCCACTTGAGGTACAGTAGAAGCTGGAAGGAGTGGCGCTCATGACGTCCTCCTCTGCTTGTATGCATTGTTTTTTCTTTGAGCCCTCGTAAAAAGCTAGTTTGTTCAATGTTTTTTGAAAACTCGCCCGTTTTTAGCTTTTTGTGTGCCGAGTGGCAGCATGTAAAAGGCTTTTACTTTCTGGGGCATATGTTTAATTGAATGGTTTCAGCACTTCACGTCATATCAAAGCATGACATGATGCGCAGACCCATTTCTCTAGGTCCAAAGAGCCGGCGCCGCCTTTTCACACCACCCAAAATATGATTTCATAGCACTATCACCGCCACCAAATCGCCCGAGCCGTGATTGTTAAATGTGTTCTGCAGAGGTAACTAACTAGCTCTGAAGTTTTAACGTGATTAATGAGCTAACAGCACGATGCCAGGATGTGTCACTTGTGGGTCAGGGGTTCGGTTCTGCAGATTAAAAAATAAAGCACATTATTACGAACAACAAACATGTTATACCAAACTGAAAACTGAACTTGAAACCAAACTAAAACTAACTTGAAATTTCAACTCCCTTAACGTGGCGTATTGCATCCTACTGAGGTTTCGGCTCAGCTGGGATCCGGTTGCTCTGCTTTGCAGACAACAATAACAAAGCGATGGGGAAGGGGCGGTTGCTGAAGATAAACAGGCACGGACAAAAGCATAGTCATCATCAATGGATTGAAATAAATATAACATTTCAAAAAAAGTCACTGAAAGTCTGCGCTTTCATTTCTATGACACTCCGCAAACCAAAAACCAGACTCGAGAGATTATGCGCAGGAACGGCTGTATAGCGACTGCTGGACGCATGCGCAACATAGCCATCTGGACAGGTCAGGCTATGGACGTCGTAGAAGGCATGATTGGGAGTGGGGGGAGGGAGTGGTGGTGGACTGCGGGAGGGAAGGGGGGCGGCAAAGGAACAAGAACGTTTGGAAAGTAAAGGGGCAGATACCTATGGAAGGAGAAGAAGCCGTGAGTGTGCACGCTCCCGAACTTCCGGTTTCGGGATGTGCACGCTCCCGGCTGTCTTGAGGCGGGAGCGGTGGCAGCAGGAGTGGCGGCGGGTGGCAGCAGAAGTCACGAGTGGCGGCTAAGGCCGCTGATGCGGTAAGTGGGGCATAGGGGGGGCGGTGTGTGTGTGTGTGACTGTGTGTGTGTGCGTGCGTCTGTCTGCGCGTCTGTCTGTGTGTGTGTCTGTGTGTATGCGTGTGCGCGTGCGCGTGTCTTCAGCTGGTCTGCATAAGCGCGTCCACAGACAAGAAACGCCGCGCGTTCCCTGCTGTGTCTCCCTTCAGAGCCAACTCCACGACAATAGGTCGAGAGAGCTCGACCTAAAAAGAAGGTCACGTTTCTTTTATATTTTACATGTCCTGACGGTGAAAACTTGCAATTGCCCTTTTCACTGTGGCAAGGCTGGTAATCTCATTGGCTAACATGGGGTTACGCTAGCTCAACCAGTAATTGCTAACTTCCATTTGGGTCCATCAAATATGGTACTTTGCGGTATTAAATTAATTGTTACATTAATATGGCCGGGATGCCCGCCACCCCCTCCCAACACATATCCCCAAGGATGGGAAGTCGGACAATAGTTGAACTTTTGGAAGACGGGAGGGAGTCACCCTCCCGGCCGTATTTATTAAAATATGAAACAAATTTAAAACATTAAATAAAAGTTTCATCATTATGCATTATGTACAATTTTTCATTTTATTACATTTCGATGCAGTCATGTACTTTTGGCTAACATCCTGAAAATGCATATACTCTAATTCAAATTGTACATCCTAGCATTAAGGGCCAACGGCAAGGTCTTAACCGGTGTCAGATCCCTACTACCAAACTCCCGCCCTCACTGTGTGAGCGGCGCATGCGCAGAGGGCTCTACCCTCATTGCCAACTGTAACTTCCCTTGTCGTGGTGGGGGCCCCCTTTCTACTCGACGCCATCTTAAGGGTCGTCCGAGTTCCCGTATGAGGTCTCTGTAGGAAAGACAGCGTGGACTCTCCCCCCCAACCCCACACTCTCTATCCGCCGTCGCGGATATCCGGCCCCCGGGAAATAAGTAAGGAGGGGCATATAACCGCCTCCCCCCCTGGGAGGGGCCCATGGCCATCTCCCCCTAGGCGCCCCATCCTTAGTGGGTGCCGCCTCCCCGTGGAAGGGGCCAATGGCCGTCTTCCCCCGGGCGCTCCCATCCATTGTGGGTGGCACCCCACTCTAGGGACCTTGAAATTACTGCTCACCGATCATGACCTTACCGCCCGACAAATAAATACGACAGTTGTTTTACCTACGAAAAGAATTTTTTTTACATCATCTTACTGTTATCACTGATCTTTCCTGCACAAAGACATTTCTCTAATGCAAACCAAATCTTTATTCTCAAAGTTCCTTCATTCACTGTACCAAGGAAAAAAGGCCTAAACTTTCATCACTCAGAAAAACTTTATTTTCCTCCAAACCTTTGCTATCAGGGGCTGGTGGGTGGGTCAAAATTGCTGCTTGTTCCGTCGAGGGCTCACGAGCAACGAGTGGGTGCAGCCTTCCGATCCGAGGAACAAGAGGACGATCTTCTGGATTCCCGCTCCTTTATCCTTCTGCGGGAGGGCGTGTACCCGTCCCCGATACGCCTACTGGGCGTGGTCTTCCATCGAGGTGTCTAGGACAACCCTTCTTGGGCGGGGGAAGGCGCGCCCCGGCTACGCCGCTTTGGGCATACCAGCCGGGCTACGCCCACCCCGCCAAAACTGGTTTCCCGGGGGGTTCGGGGCACCCATCCATACGTTCGGGGGGACCGAGCGGTCGCCCCTTTCCATATGGCCGGGATGCCCGCCACCCCCTCCCAACACATATCCCCAAGGATGGGAAGTCGGACAATAGTTGAACTTTTGGAAGACGGGAGGGAGTCACCCTCCCGGCCGTATTTATTAAAATATGAAACAAATTTAAAACATTAAATAAAAGTTTCATCATTATGCATTATGTACATTTTGTCATTTTATTACATTTCGATGCAGTCATGTACTTTTGGCTAACATCCTGAAAATGCATATACTCTAATTCAAATTGTACATCCTAGCATTAAGGGCCAACGGCAAGGTCTTAACCGGTGTCAGATCCCTACTACCAAACTCCCGCCCTCACTGTGTGAGCGGCGCATGCGCAGAGGGCTCTACCCTCATTGCCAACTGTAACTTCCCTTGTCGTGGTGGGGGCCCCCTTTCTACTCGACGCCATCTTAAGGGTCGTCCGAGTTCCCGTATGAGGTCTCTGTAGGAAGGACAGCGTGGACTCTCCCCCCCAACCCCACACTCTCTATCCGCCGTCGCGGATATCCGGCCCCCGGGAAATTAGTAAGGAGGGCATATAACCGCCTCCCCCCCTGGGAGGGGCCCATGGCCATCTCCCCCTAGGCGCCCCATCCTTAGTGGGTGCCGCCTCCCCGTGGAAGGGGCCAATGGCCGTCTTCCCCCGGGCGCTCTCATCCATTGTGGGTGGCGCCCCACTCTAGGGACCTTGAAATTACTGCTCACCGATCATGACCTTACCGCCACAGACCGGATAGTTGACCGACGATCCGGTCCGCCCCAACTCCTCCTATAGGTAATGCTTCCTCAAACCTCTTAGCCATCCAACAAAGTCTCCTATGAGTAAATCATTCCCCTCCCTGGACAGGTGAACCCCATCGTTCAGATACATATGGTCACCCCGGATACACCCATGAGGAATGACATGCAACTGTGCAGAACGGAACAATCTACCAATCTTATTATTGACCCGTTTAACCGAATGGTTCAGAGCTGACACCGAAAGGCCCCCCTGCCACCTCCTTCTAGGAATCATGTGGGACCAGGCAATCGTGCACCCCGGGACTCTTTTAGCCAACCAGCTAACAGCCGACAAGACTCGTTCAAGTAACACCCGTCTACCCAGTGTCACCAAGTCGTTGCCTCCCAGGTGTACTATGACTACAGATGGCGCTGACCTATGCCGCCCTAAAAGTCCCTCGAAAAATGACTCAAATTTGTCAAAAACGAGCCCACCTTTCCCATGGAAGGCCACTCTGAACCCGTATTCCCCAGGTGCGTGAATCACGTCACCTTCCTTGAATACGTCACCGGCGCGCCTCACGTATGAGTGGCCCACGACCCATACCATCCTCTCTCCAGTCGGTGACCTCTGACCGCTGGTCTCTTGATGCAGGGTCGACCTCCAATTCCGCCCTGCGTGGCAGGCTCGCGAAACTGCAAAGTAAACAAAAGACAGAAAACGTGAGTGCATGTCAATTGATCACTTACAACATGTGCAAACGCACATACCTCTTGAAGCAATTCGAGGACCAACGGCCTAATTGTTTCCCTTCCTCAGCACTCTGACCCCTGGCTGTAGCCTCAGTAGCAGCCCCTATCCTAAAGGAGTGGGTCCCAAAATCGCACGGGTCCATTCCCGCGTCAGCGATTGCCAGTGCTAGCACCCTCTGAAACTGAAATCTCGTCAGTGGGGTGCCATCCTTGTGTCGGAGCAAACTCCCCCCCCATGCGGCCGCTCTCAGCGCCAAATAGTCTTCCACACCCTTCAACGGGCAAACGGGGGACCCACGTCTGCGCTGCACGACAACACTATCTCCCATAGCCCCCTGGTCAGTCTTGGACCTGGCTATCGTGATTACCATTGAATCACCCCTTATTTGGATGTGATCCCTGCACAAGCCTCCCTCCATATCTCTCTTGTTCCTTGCGACAAGTTCGCTCACCCTCATGGCCCCATGGAATGCCAATGTGAACGCTGCCCGGAACAGAACTGCTTCGTAATGGGAGGAACACGTCTCATCCAGCTTTGCTAAAAGCAGAGATAGTCTGTCTAAGCCAATCGGGTGCCTCGTATCTTTCTTGCAACCCTCAAGGCGCTGCCAGCCGCGAAGGGCTTTCTTCACCAAAAAAGAACCTGTAGGGTCTTTTATGCCGTGTACCTGGGCCATGAAGGAAATGGCCGCCCTATGCCTACCGGCCGTTGCCACTGATCGGCCCTCCCTGTGTAGTGCAACCAGGTACCCCAGGAAGGATTCCTCCTGACCCCAATTCTGACTCCCCGTGGGACCTAAATATGTGCAATAGGAACAAAACGCTCCTTCGTATGCTTTCCTTGTCCTGGGGGCTAGACTCGCTGCCACGAGGTCTTGTAATCCGAGGCACCGATTAGCCACATTGCTTCTGGGAATGGTGCTGCCTCTAGGTCTGCTGTGGGCAGATAACCCCTGAATGCCTGTATATGTGAACGAGAGAGTGCATCAGCCGCATGATTCAGTACACCTGGCACATGTTTTGCCCTGAACAGTACATTCAATCTCATGCAAAGCAGCACAATCTCTTTCAACAATCTCAAGATCATTTTGCAGCGTGCTGCCTGTTGGTTAATGCAATCAACAACAGTCATATTGTCGGACCAAAACACCACTTAGCGGCCCCTGAAGTCGTCAGCCCATGTCATCAGAGCAACCCAGATGGGGAATAACTCCAGGAACCCAATGTTACCTGTGAGACCGTTGGAGTGCCACCATGTTGGCCATGTTTGTGCCGACCATCGATCACCTAAGATGGCGCCAAAACCCACGCTCCCTGCCGAGTCGGTCCATAGACCTAATTCCTCCGAAGACTCTGGCGGGGAGCTCCAGACGACTCGACCGTTGAAGTCCGCCAGAAATGCCAACCAAATACGCATATCCTGGCGAACCTCTCCAGACAGTCTCGTACGGTGGTGCGCCTCTTTGAGACCACCCATAGCTTGCGCGATAGAGCACGAAAATGGGCGGGCCATAGGAATCACCCTCAAGGCAAAATTAAGCTGACCCACTGTTTGTTGTAACTGGTGCAGGGTCACTTTCTCCCCACCCAGGCATTGCATCAAGGAAGCCTGGAACTTGATCACTTTGTCTACTGGTAGTCGGAAACACCCCTCCACAGAATCGAGCTCAATTCCCAGAAACTCCAGTGAAGTAGATGGTCCGACCGTCTTACCTGGTGCCAATGGGACACCAAATTCATTCATGAGGATGCAGAAATCATACAGCGCCTGTGCGCAGTACGTATCACCGGCTGCCCCCAAAAACAGAAAATCATCCAGATAATGCATAACATGTCTATGCCCTGTAGCCTCGGTAAATGCCCATTCCAAAAAACAGCTAAACATCTCAAAATATGCACATGAAATGGAGCAACCCATGGGCATGCATTTATCCATGTAATAACTTCCCTGAAATGCAAAACCTAGCAGGCGCTGATCCTGCGGGTGCACCGGAAGCAACCGGAATGCTGATTCGATATCACATTTCGCCATCAGCGCCCCAGGGCCTAGGTGGTTCAATATGGCCACGGCATCGTCGAACGATGCGTATCGTACCGAACAAACTTCTGGGTCAATGGCATCATTCACCAAGGAACCCCTAGGAGCAGAAAGGTTATGTATGAGTCTAAACTCCCCCGGATCTTTCTTCGGGACAACCCCTAACGGGGAACAGATGAACTCGGCCACCGGCGGGCAGGAAAAGGGGCCAGCCACTCGTCCCAGACTGACCTCTTTTGCTATTCTCTTTTCCGCCACGCTTGGGTTGTGCCGTACCGATAACTGGTTTCTACAAAAGGAGTTCCCCCGAACTTCCCCCGCCGGGATGTGGAAGCCATGTAAGAATCCCCTCCTCAACACCCCAGCGGATACATGATCAGGGTATTTGTTTAACCACGGAATCATAACCATGAGATCAACGGGTGTAGGCAATCGGTCACAAAGGTCTACCTCACTCCTGCTTAGGTCCACCATTTCCTCCCGTCCCGCCATTTTTTGATCTACATGCATTTTCCGGTTGTGAGGAATTCCCACAGCCGGCACACACATGCTTAAACTTGCATGTCCCCTGCGGTCTGTTACAATTGCCTCGATTGAAGCCCAACAGACCCCTCCTTTTCCGCCATTCCCGCCAACTCTAGGCTGATAGCCCCCACCTGTGCCTGCTCGAAAGGGCACCCCGGGCTTTTGGCGGACCACTCCGGACCCGCTCCCGCCTGGCGAGGACGTACCTGTCGCCCCTGGCAGGAGTTGCTTGTGCCATGACACCGAGTCCAAACAATCCCAAGACAAAGAAGCATCATATTCTTTTGCTTTACGGAACTTCATGTCATAGCCTTTCCATTCTTCCCCCTCATACATTGAATAAAAATCCATAATGCGATTCTGATAGCAAACCAACTCAGTCATAACCTCAGGTTTACGTTCCCCCATAACTGCGGTAAATATAGAGAAGGCCTTAACGCAGTTCGTCACTGTCTCTTCCACCCTGAACTCGGCCATCTTGCCGCGCCAGACACTAGGGTGCCACAAATCTTTCTGCGTTTTAGCATACTCCATCTCACGATGGTCCGTTAACAGTGAAAACATGTTGACATACTTGTCTCCCCATATTAACTCTTTCGTGGCCAAGGGAATGTGCTGTGCAACCTTTTCCCGCCTTGAGGGTATCGAGCCCTCCCCCACCATCGGCAATGCGAGCTTACCCGGATCGGCTGTTGTTGCCGCCGTCTTTTCTTGACCAGCTGCGGCTACTCCCGGCGCCACCTGTGGGGGAACAAGAGGAACACTCGCCTTCGCGACATCTCTCGATTGCCGCAACTGCTTTATTAACACTCTGGCTTCTTCGGCCGGATCTCCCGGGGTCGCTGTGCCCCCCACCTTTGTTTTGAGCCATGCCGTCAACTGTGCGGCCAATTCTGGGGGTATTTCATCGTCCTCGACAGAGGTGATCACCACCGGGATAGGCTGGCCTACATCTGGGTTCTGAACCGGGTTATCGACCGGTACGAGGGGGGCGATGAGAGGTACCTCTGGAACTGGGACCCCCCCGAAACCGCCCTTTCCTTGACCCGCTTCCCTCTTCCCCCGGGGACTATTCCCGGCAAAGCCGGGCCTATAACCTTTTTTGGCTGACCTGGGTCGTTCAATGCGGCCAATTGCTTCTTTACCTCCACTAAACCTCTCCCGAGCGATTGGACTTGTCCGAACTTTCGGTCCATACAAGCCATCCGATTCGACAACAGGCGTAACATCCTCTCTGTCTCGGAACCCTTTCCTGCTTTCTTGCTAGGCATGGTTTCGAGTCTTCCGCCCTTGGTCGATCCACGAGGTCCTGAAATCTGTGGGCCCTCGAAACTGAAAGAGAAAAAACAAGATTACCACATTCAAAATTGCTGCTTGTTCCGTCGAGGGCTCACGAGCAACGAGTGGGTGCAGCCTTCCGATCCGAGGAACAAGAGGACGATCTTCTGGATTCCCGCTCCTTTATCCTTCTGCGGGAGGGCGTGTACCCGTCTCCGATACGCCTACTGGGCGTGGTCTTCCATCGAGGTGTCTAGGACAACCCTTCTTGGGCGGGGGAAGGCGCGCCCCGGCTACGCCGCTTTGGGCATACCAGCCGGGCTACGCCCACCCCGCCAAAACTGGTTTCCCGGGGGGTTCGGGGCACCCATCCATACGTTTGGGGGGACCGAGCGGTCACCCCTTTCCATTGTTACATTAAACCTGACATACAGGCACATGAATCAAAGCCTTTTGCGATCGCAAACGGTGAGATTCGCAAAAATCGCCCATTTGCGATCACAAAATGAGTGTTTGCGATGCATCAAGTGTCATGGCCCTTTCAATTTGAGAATTTGCAATTAATTGCGAGTTCTCAAATTGCGATTGCATTGAAGGAATCGCATTTTGCGATTCCTTAAATGCAATGCATTAAAGTAAAAAAATCAGCGATTTCGCTAACAGTGGGAGCAAATTACCATGAAGTTGAACTTCCTTGTAATTTGCAAAAACTTAGAAAAATGCACTTCTGTGCATTTTTCAAAGTTTCATGTTGCGCACACACATGCCCTTAGGGCATGTGTGTGTGCAACATATGTGCACAGATCAATTTCAGGGGTGCAACAGGGTGTCCTTTTGACACCCTGGCACCCTTGAAATTGCATTCTCAATTTGCGATTCTCTAATTGAGATTCGAAAATTGAGAATGTCTTCCCATTCATACCTATGGGCCTCTAGGCCCATAGGAATGAATGGGGAGGTATTCCTTAATTGCGACTCGCAATTTACGACTCGCAATTAAGGAATGTTTAGAAATCGCTATATTTTAAGCGATATCTACATGCATAGGCATTTGCGATTCCTTAATTGAGATTCTTTAAAAATCGTAATTAAGGAATTGCAAAAGCCAACATTGATGCATGTGCCTGTAAGTGCTGAAGTCGGATTAAAGTGAACTTTAATATAAAGGTGACTTTAGAAAGTAACCACTTTCTTGCCCCCAAAGCTCTAGTAGCCATTTCTGATTAAGGATGTGCTGTAACAGCTAGAACAGTCGATTTCGAAGCTGTGGAACCAGGTTCAAGTCTCGGCAGGGATGCTCAACATCCTGTGATTCTGGGCAAATCACTTAATTTCCCCCATGCCTAACAAAATTAATGTGCCCGTCTGTAATGCAAGTGCTGTTCATGTAAAACACTCTGATACCTTGGTGTCGAGTTTGCACTATATAAAACGCAACAAAAATTGCAGCAGTTGTAATAGCCAGCTACCCTTCTGCCAGAAGGCATGAAGTGTTCCCTAGAACGGTGAACAAAGGGAATGATAGGATGGCAAGGGAGCTGTGACTGCAGATGGCCCAGTTTCAAAGAAACAGCCTTCTCTGATAGGCAAATGAGAGTCACACTGTATTCTGCCCTTTCCTTTGTGTAGGAAGACAGGCTGGTATCTCTTCCAGTGGGGGAAAACCTGTTTCAGAACCTGTTTTCCACTGAGGGGTGGTTCATTATTCTGGACACACCTCTAGGTTGTGCCCATAGCTCTGACCAAGGGAGGACGTGTTCTGACATCTTGGATTTTGGCAGAGAGATGCACTATGGGATTATGTAATGACAATCCCACAGAAGGTGATGTAAGAATGGGTAGGGTTGCCCCACGAGAATTTTGCCTTCATTGATTAGGGAGTGTTCCCACCCACAAACTGAAAATTGGCATAAAAGTGGCACCCCTGGGTGCCAGCCTCAGGACACTAGTGGACTCAGAAAGTACTGCACCTGCTGAACCCGTGGACCTCAGAAACACAGACTGTACAAAACCAAGACAGGTTTTCAGAAAGAGAAGGGTTGCTCCTGCTGTTGACTTCTAGAAGAGAGAGACCCCAAGGGCTGGACCAGCTCCCACTTGTGCCAAGGACCAGTAAATGGACTCCAAGGGCTAATTGGCAATCCTCCTGTTAAACTTCAGTGACAAAAAAGCTAAGGAAGTCCTGAGCCTGAAAAGTGCCTTAATGACCAATTGTCACTGGACTTGACCTGGACTCTGCTGGTGCAGCCCAAGAGATCAAGTCCTAACCTGAAGTTGTGCCTCCCACAGGTCATGGATCCTTGGCCAGACACTTTGTGGTGGAGCGGGCGCACAGGGTTCCAACTAGACCGCACACAACTGGCTCTAACCCGCGCCCATTCCTCATCCGGATTCTGAACTATAGAGACCGGGACGCGGTCTTGAGAGAAACCCGCAAACTCGGCACAATACGAGTGGATAATGCGAACGTAATGTTTTTCCCGGACTACACGATTCAAGTGCAACGCCAGAGACATTCCTTCCTGATAGTAAAAAGGCGGCTGCGCCAGCTAGGACTCACGTACTCCCTCCTCTTCCCAGCGAAACTGAGAGTAATAGCTGATGAGAAAACCCACTTCTTCAACACCTCGGAAGAGGTGGAAGCCTGGCTGGACAACGGGACGGACAAAAATACAAGAAGACAAGGAGACCCACCTAGATCGAGGAGACGCAGGAGATCCAGAAGGAGACGCGGGAACAGGTCGCCCTCACCAGCAGCGAGTAATTCACATCTCGGCGCAGGCCCACCTGAGGAGGAAATACGCCGGGAGCAGCAGGAGGCCCTGCGGATGGTCGCGGAACTCGGCGGTTCTCCGTCCCATCGCTCCCCGCCTGTCACCAGCCCCAGGATATCACCGAGCGACGATGAGGCGATCTATGGACTACCTGACTCACAAATCTCAAGTGATCTACCTGTTGTCACGCCACAAACATCAGATTTATTCGGCTGACGGAGTGTCGCGCCCTGGCACTCTTTCTGCCTTGCTCCACTCTCCCTCCCATTCCTTGCCCTCACACCTGCCGACCGGTGGGACCGGAGTACCGGAGAGAGGCGGCCAGGAGGCATCGATTGACTGCATAAGACGAAGGCGGTGAGTCGGCTCCTCCCTACGGAGACGCACACCTGAGACGCAGTAAGTAGACACTGTGACACATATGTCTCCTGCCACCGTACAAATGGCCCGGAGAGCCTACTCCCCCCTGGGTCATGATGAGGCGGGGGCCCCTCTCGATGGGCGGGGCCTCCGATATACACTGAGAACAGATAGCAGTGGTGCTGCATGATTTTACGGTTGCACTGCGCTGCCGACGATGTGGCCCACTTGATGGCCGCCCAGAACTATATACTCCCCCCCATGAGAGGTTGTACATGCATTCATGCTCTGCTGGAAGTCATTATCCCATTCGCTTGCGTGATGGACAGCAACCCCCCAGACTGGAACGTTGGTTGTCTCAGTAGAGTGTTTGGACGGCTGCCCGTTTGGCAGCCGACCCTATGGTATTTCCCCCAGTTTATGTTCATCCTTCTCCCTCCTTTTGCAACGTGCTGCATCCACGATTTAGTGGCGACCTTACTGAACTCTTTATGGTGTCCCACAGGTGTGCGTGGAAATGTTGTGAAGCTGGGTGGTGGTGAGCTTCCCGGGAGGGTGTGTGGGGCGGGGGGGAGGACAGATGGGACCAACCGATTGATAGATAATGATGGCTGAGGTTAAACTCTGTACTTGGAATGTACGTGGTATACACACACCATCGCGCAGGTATATGATATACTCATATTTGAAGAGACACAAGGTACAAATAGCGCTCCTGCAGGAGACACACCTGACAACGCCTGAAGTACACACACTACGCAGGCGATGGCGTGGCCAACTGTACGCGACTGGGTTTTCCTCCTACGCAAGGGGTGTCTTAATATGGGTGAGACCAGGACTACCGTTTGACATTGACGACTCACACATAGACGGGGAGGGGAGACTGGTGGCGGTCAAGGGGCGCCTGGATGGGCGCCCGATAGTACTAGCATCACTTTACGCCCCCAACACGGACCAACAGGGTTTTCTTGCGACAGTGTCCACGGCCCTATCACACTGGCATGGGATCCCCTGGATACTGGAGGGGGACTATAACTGCGTGCTGGACGTCGCACTCGACCGTTCCTTCCCGCCCTTACCCCACGCACCGGTAGTGGGCGCCTTGAAAGCCCTTGTAGCTTGGGCTGACCAATGGAAACTACAGGACGTGTGGCGACACCGAAACCCAACCACCAGGACGTACTCATACTACTCAGGAGCTCATGCCCTACACACCCGATTAGACAGATACATGCTTACCGACGACTTACTCCCGTTGGTAAGGGAGGCACACTACATGGGCAGGACACATTCCGACCACAATCCACACATGCTGACAGTCTCATGGGCAAACGCTCATTCCCCTATCCCCACCTGGAGGCTGCAACCGGACCTCCTGCTAGACGCACCATTCCGGGACTCACTGTTTACACATATAGCGCATTACTTCGAGGAGAACGCGGGTTCTGCCACCACCCCACAAATAGAATGGGATGCGTTTAAAGTGGTCATACGGGGACAGTGCCTGGGCACGCAGGTCAACCTTAGACGAAGTGTTGAGAAAGATCTTCAGAGGGTCGAAACTGAGTTAATCCGACATGAACAGGATTCGGTTAGGGGTGACGGCAACGAGTTACAATCTGCGCAAGCGAGCCACGAGAAATTGCTGGAGAGGCTTAGATGCTTGAATTATGCGGCCCACGCGGCACGCACCCACGATAGGGGGGACAAGCCAGGTAAATTGCTATCGTGGCTCATTAACAGGGAGGAAAAGACAAAACCGGTCACGAAAATACTGGGCGCCGACGGGACACTCTTACACAATCAATTGGAGATCCACGGCGCGTTCACCACCCATTATGACACGTTGTATCGCTCTTACCTGCCCATCCCCGCCGCGGACACGGAGGGATACCTCCGCCAGATACCGTTACCGGCACTCCGCGACGCCCACCGCTCAGACCTAGCAGCGCCCATCGCATCTGACGAACTCCGGGTGGTCATAGCAGCGCTGTCCAATGGTAAGTCCCCTGGCCCTGATGGACTCCCAGCGGAGTTCTATAAGGCGTATCCGGACCTCCTGATCCCCGAACTCATTAAAATGTATGAGGCAGCGCTCGACGACTCCTCCCTACCACCCTCTCTGAATGAAGCCACCCTGGTCTCCCTTTTAAAACCGGGAAAAGATGGGACACTACTGGGCTCGTATAGACCACTCGCCCTCCTAAACACCGACTATAAGATATTAGCATCCACGCTAGCACGGAGACTGGCCCAGTACACACCCACCCTGGTCCACACAGACCAGAACGGTTTTGTACCCACGCGCAGCACTTCGCTCAACATCCGTCGGTTGTTTCGGGTGCAGGAATACGCGAGGGGACCTTGGCCACAATCGGGTTGCCTTGTCCTGGATCTGGAAAAGGCATTCGATTCAGTAGAGTGGCCGCATCTCAGGGCGGTACTGCAGAAAATCGATCTGGGAGATGCTTATTTGGATATGGTCGGCCTCCTATACCAAACACCCAGCGTACGGGTCCGGACCGGGGGCCTCCTATCGGACACTATACGAGTCGGACGGCGCACACAACAGGGTTGCCCATTGTCGCCTCTGCTCTTTTCGTTGGCGATGGAACCACTGGCGGAGCTGCTGAGGGGACAAGGTGCAGAATGGGGCATCCCGTTGATAGACGGTACGCACGCGGTCTCGCTGTATGCTGATGACCTGCTTCTCTATATTAGGGACCTCACACAGATACCGCCAAGGCTTGCGGATACCCTGCGTGAATTCACAGCCCACTCTGGATTGAGAGTCAACTGGGGGAAATCTGGGGTCTACCCCTTTCACCCAAACATGCAGGAATGTGCGGTGCAATTAGGAGGCACGACGCTGACCTGGTACGCGGGCACCTTTAAATACCTCGGCATTCATATATACCGATCTCCGACGGGCATACTGGAGGGCAACCTGATCAGGGCTATATCTTCCCTGCGAGCCCAGATAACGTTCTGGAGCACGCTCCCGCTGAATGTCCCGGCTAGAATCACCCTGACGAAAATGATTGTTCTGCCGAGACTCCTTTATTACTACTCGAACATACCGGTGTACGTCCCTGCCCGAATATTTAAGGACCTGGAGACCATGATACGAGCACTCATATGGAACACAGGGAGACCCAGAGTCGCCCTGAAGAAGCTATACTCTCCGACGTCCTCGGGGGGATTAGCGGTCCCCAATCAAGAACTTTATTACCTCGCGGCGCAACTTCAGTGGGTGGTGGCGTGGCTTGCGGGAAGGAACCTAAACGACACTGCCTCGGCGACCCCGGCCCTGACCCATGCGGGGGCTCTCGCAATGTTCCACCCCCTAAATAATGCGGCCCGCGGAGCGCAATTACACCCCACGGTGGCACTCAGATGCTACAAACGAGCACTAAAACTGACAAAGGGGATTCCACCCTACGCCCCAGCACTCCCACTGGAAGGTATGCCCAGGCCTGGGGGAGTAGTTACTGCGACACAATTACACAGCTGGGAACGCGTGGGAATAGAATCACTAGCGGACCTGTATACAGACGGCACCCTAGTCCAGTTCGAGAGACTGGTAGAGGACTCTGGTCTACCGGCAGGACAATTCTTGCTCCATGCCTCCGTGGTCCGGGTACTCACGAAACACTGGGGTGATATGTCGGAGGAACCTCAGACACACCTGTTGATCCAATACCTGCACATCATGGGGAGCGGGTCTCACGTGATACACTGGCTGGCACAGGCGTTACAATCCCACGCCACACACACACTCCAGCCCTTGAGAGACAGGTGGACGACTGACAGAGGGAGGGTCTGGACGGATAAAGAATGGGAGAGAATCCTGGAAAGCCCACGCCACATACCCCGCAACTCGAGATTCAAAATAATACAATTCTACATAATACACAGGGCATATCTGTCCCCGGACAAGATCAATCGTTACTTCGCGCTGGATACCTCCAGCTGCCCACGATGCGCGCTACTGAATGCAGACCTCCTGCACATGCTGTGGGCGTGCCCCAGACTACAAACATACTGGAAAGATGTCACTACACTCTTGACAAAATGGACAGACACAGAACTACGACACGATTGGGACGCCTGCGTGCTGGGCCTGTTCAAAAGAACAAAACACAACACGGCTCATACAAGGTTCTGGGATCTGGGACTGATAACCGCCAAACGACTCATAACGCGGCACTGGAAAGACGCAAACCCACCACTGACAAAGCACTGGTGCGCCTCTCTCAATTATTGGGCGACGGCAGAGGGTACAATTTTACGCAGGGAGGAAACCGCGGGACGGAGAGCCACTCCAATAGCCCAGATCTGGAATGACATCCTACAAGCATTCAACAGGGCCTGCCATGACCGAGGGGTGACGTAGGCTGGGCGAAGACGCTCCCCCCCCCCCCCCCCCCCCCAGTGATGCGCAGATGTACGATTGGGGAAAGTAATACACAGCAGCGACACGCAGTCGGAGCCACACATATATAAACATGAGCTACCAACCGTATGGTCTCTCCCTCCCCCTTCCGCTTGCCTCCCCCCCCCTTTTCTCCCTCCCCCCCCATGCTCCTCTCCCCCCCCTGATGTGGGAGACAGACCATACGACCGGCACACACGGAGTGGCACCGCCCCAAAGCCAGAAGCCTCCGCAACTAGCCCATAACAGTTGGCCCACATATGCTAAGCACCCCCGCCCCGCATTGACACACCACCTGACCGTGGACCCAGGACAACAGGAGCCACACTGCAGCACCTCCCTCCCTCCCTTGAATTAAGGTCCACTTCATCCCCAATTTCTCTTCTATCCCATACCTCAGTTCTGAGGTTGTTTTTCTTTTGCAGACTGTCACCCCCCAGTTGACTAAGCTGCACTTTCACACCTGACAAGCAAGCACGTGAACATTGACCACATGACGACCCACGCCACAGCCCTCTACCGCATCACGACAGGGGACCAAGGTGCACTTAGCACCGATGGCATTCACACACTACGCTCAGTAATAGATCTGGTCGGGGAGACCCACCCTTGGGAAATGATGCATTACAACACCGAGCGGAGGGTTGTGGACGGCACAGGGAGAGTAGACCGGAGGCACACCTAGTCTGACAGGATGGGCCAAACACTCTGGTGGGATGGATAACGCAAAATACATTGTGGTGTAATGTAAGAGAGTTATTAAATGCGGTCGCCGGGACTATTCCCACTGCAGCCGACTGCACCGCTCATTGATGATTGTACTTATTGGGATTCCGGCTGTCGTCAGCATTATCACGGACATTTTAAGAGTTGACTAACTCTCTGTTTCCCTACTGTACTATGCACACAGAAGTGTACTTGTATGTTAATTGTTTCAATAAAACATATTAAAAAAAAAAAAAAATGGATCCTTGGCCAGTGCTAGAGTGTACTCATTCTCCCTACAGAACTGCAAATTGTGAGCCTAAAGCTAAAAGATAACCATTTTCAGGCACAGAATCAGAAGCTCATATACTACCACTACTTTGCCAGTTTGTAGGTAGCCTTGAACTCTGGTGGAGAACCAAGGCTCTAGACTAGACTAGACTTTGCCTCTCTATTGACATCAAACCCAATGCCCGACGCAAGCTGCACCGGACGACACTAATGAGCCTGTAAACAAGAGAAAGAACCACAGAAATTTTAAAGTTCAAAGGCAAAAAACTGACCGGAACCAGCATGGCCCTTCTATTCGACCTGCACTCTATCACGGTGATTCTGAAACTTTGACCTGGACCTTTGCGTGCAAGGCTCATAGACTACCACTACAAGTGAAAAACATTGATTAATACAACTTTTTGAGTGAATTGCAGTGATTTATGGAAATCTTACAAAAATTCTAACTCTGGTTCCCTTCATCAGATGTTTGTTGTTTTGGTGTCTGCTCAAAGATAAAAATATATACTATTTATATACATTGATGTGGGATTTTTATTGTATCTTGTGCCTGTCCAGGGTCACAGCGGTGATGCAAAAGAGGCTGATAGAACCACCAATTACTATAAGAAATGTTGAAGTATTGCCACCTTAGTGGAGGAGATTCTCTTCTGCTGATTTGACCATTGAAATGTGGTCATGGTCCTTCCGGTCCCATGAAATCGCACAGGCTTCATCTGCTTACAGGGAGACTGCAAGAAGCTGTTGTGATTTCCATGATTGATAGGACATCACAGGCCCTCAGTTTCCATGCATACAACAGAGGCCACAGGATTTCACCTTAGCTGTAATAAAACTGTGTGTGCCATATGTATGCACTAATCCTTTGTCAACCTCTTTACTCCCTTAACAAACTCCTCATTGCTTGGAATTCTTTATCTGCATGAGTAAACCCTTCAGGCAGAACTGAAATTCTCTGCTAAGATTTATCATCCTTTAACCTAGAATGTTGAACTTGTATACCACAATCCACATCCTTACTGATAACTCCTCAACTCTTCCATATCCCAAATACTCATATATTCAAACCTCACTTCCACTTGTCCACTGAAGTGCATATTACTCCTTTGTGCGTCCTGACTACTATTAATATTCAATTTTGTTCTGTGTTCAACCCTGAGCTGCCACTACCAATGAGGCATGGCCTAACACTATACGATATTTATATTTCTCAAAAAGTTATTAAATGAACACAGATACAGTCCTGTTCCTCCTTATCGCCTATGTTTCTTTTTCTATGTCTACTTGCTGCACCAAGTTCTATGCATCCTTCATTATTACTGTCGATTCCCACTTTGCAACCCTGATCTTTGGAGTTCTGATTTTGTATTTGTACAGATTGTCCTGGTCTTTCAGGATAACAGCATCAGAATAATTGAAACTATTTTAATGAGTATTAAATTGTGAGGTGAGAAAGTGAGTTTTGTTATAATGTTGGAAATAATAGCAGATGCTTTTGAAAAAAAGAGATTTTTAGATGCTCTGTGGTAAATTATCTAATTCCAAGAAAATCTTCAGTGAAATATTATAAACTATTAGAACCATTTGAATCATTGACTTCCTCTATGAAAGGCTTTCTTCACGTGCATACTGTGTAAATATATTTCAATCTCAATGTGCTTAAGTTCTTTATTACATTCCCAATTAATGTAGAAAGAAGGGCATACATTGTTAACACATGAACAGCTCGGTCCGTGGGGGGCATGGCCCAGGAGGCTAAGATGGCGGACGTGAGCTGAGAGATCTCTGTTCTGCTTTTCCTACTATCCTACTATTTCCTACTATTCCTACTATGCACTGAGGGAATCGTAGAGGACCTGCACAGACTGAGGCAAATGGCCATTGACCATCAAGAGGGCTGATTGCAGGGCACTCGAGGCGGCCTCGGAGAGCACAAGGCACCTGGACTGCTCCTGCCGCCGCCACCCTGTGACTGAGGCCTTCGTTTATGGAGCCTGCAACTCCTGGTAGAGGTGAGTTGGGAGTGCTCTGCCCCTGACCTGTACCACATTTGGAGAACGTTGGGGCCATTTACAGCCTGTGCGCGGTCCCCACTCCCTGCCCTGCCCTTCCGATGCGTCAATCACTAGGGCTCCTCATTGGGCCTACACGGAAGCTGCTGGGTGCTTGCGGGCCTCTCAGAGCTGCCATGGTGGGACCGAGGTGGCTTGGGATCACTGGTGCGGTCTTTACCTAAGCGCTATATGTGGGTAGCTAGGCTGAATCTTATGCACGCTGGGCCCTCTGCTCCCCTCTGCCATTGGGTTGAGCACATGAGCCTTCAGTGGGTGATGGGAAATGGTGATTCACCCACCCGATCAACACGCCTCACTGTGGCCTAGGGCTCCGTCTACAGTTATGATCTTCCTGGCCTCCCCCGACACTGTGGAATCACTGTAGGAGACTGCTTCCATCATACACCTGCCTCACCTGACATGAGGGACACTCCCTGAGGGGTATGCTGTTGCCTTGGAAGTGAGGGCCTAGGGTGGCCTTTACACCATACATATTTCCTTGACCACCATTGGGCTATCAGTGGTGAGACATCAGGAGCAGCAGCCTGCTGATACCTCGCCGTTTTGGTGCTCTTCTGCTGTACTGCACATAGCCTGTGCAGTGTAGCCGAAGAGCACCATGTCGGCGATGCGGCGGACGCAATGTAAGTGGTTTTCTTTTTTTCACATAGTCGTCCATCATCCCCCCACACAACCCCCAGGCCCCACCGCTACCACCCACCACTGGTACAGAGTGCAATGAAGTGGAGTATTAGATAGACACTTGGATTTGCAGCTTTTTCCCCGTGGATCTTCTACCTCAGTTTTTGTCTGTGGAGCATGCCCACATGGTCCCGCATGCCAGCTCCCACCAGGCACCCCATCCCGCCCACTGTTTCCACGTTTGATGAACTACAAAGACAGAGAAATTGTCCTGAAAGAAGCACACAACCAAGACAACTTGAGTGTCGAAATATTCAAATAATGGTGTTCCCTGACTGCGCTCTAGCAGTCCAGAATCAACGACACACATTCCTGGAGGTGAAACGCACACATTAGGAACACTATGTCCAGTACTCTTCCTGGCATGCCTTCACATCCAGTGCAACTGTACCTTTTTCTTTACTGACCATGCAGAAGGTTGATCTTGGATGGAACAGTGCAGAATGGCTGGTGCGGGCCACTCTTTGGACACTCACAAGCAACCACAATCGATGAGGACAAAAAGCAGGAAACGCACCCGACAATTAAGTCTAGTGGCCTCTCGGTCACATGGATCCCCCAACTTAGAGCAACTCATCCAGGATCACCACAGTTCGCTGCAAATGGCAGCAGCCTTCAGAGAACCTGAGCCATCCTATAGCGCAGATGACAAAGACTCTGGATCCTCAGGTTGCAGTGACTATCTCATATCCAGCATCATTCCCCTGAGCACTGATGGGATGCCAGAAGTGACCCCACAAACATCAGGTGAAATCTTTTGAACAGTTGTGTGTCTGTATATCCATGCCTTGTTCTTATTTGTTGTATTGCTCCTCTGACTTCTTATTGTGAACTACCTCCTGTGTTGGGTGGGGAGAAGCACCATCCCAACAGTTTTTTCCTTTCCCCCTAGTATTCTTCTGCTGGACCCCAGCAGCTGCCTGATATGACCCCTGGGCCTGACTTCTACACTATCAAGGGGGCCTTGGAAGCTGCCCAGACCGTCTCACCACTCACTGTTTACTATGGGAAACAGCAGCTCTCTAACAACTTCCCTCTCTTGCCCACCCCCTAGACAGGCTCCTTCCTACCGGTTTTCTTTTATTCAAATGGTTTGGGCAGGTACTTGTTGTACTCCTGCTCTCAATGGAACTCTCTGTTTGTTACAACGTTGTTCTGTTACTTAATTTGTATCATAATGGTACACACTTGTTCTTCTTGCATGCACCTTATACAACACATGGGTCCATGCCAAGGGATGCTGGACCTCTCTTATTCTCATACAACACTTCATTGCTGCCACTAACATTGTCAGGTGGAACATGAGAGGAAATCATACTCCCTCTCGACCGTATGCAGTGTATTCCTACCTCTGCCATAGACAGGCACATATAGCTTACATCCAGGAATCACATGTCACAAACTTAGAAGCTTCCAGACTTTAGAAGAGGTGGCGAAGTCAGGTGTTCTCCACAAATTATTCTGCCTATGCCAGCAGAGTATTGATTTGGGTTTGTGCCGAGGTTCCCTTTGCTGCCACCCACACTGTTATTGACCCAGAAGGACGGTATTTATTTGTAGAGGGCTGCCTGGACAGTACGCAACTACTCCTCTGGGCAATATATGCACCCAATGAAGACCAAGCTCAATTTCTTCACTTCCTAACCATACATCTGGCCTGCTGGAGTGACATCCCCTGGGTGCTGGTGAGGGATTTCAATATACGGCAGGAAATCGACAGACACCCTATCCTGACCCTTTGCTTCAACTCCTGTCAATTACTCTACACACAGACAGACATATATTTTTCCTTTACATGCCACTACATGCAACTATACACGTCTGCACCTGCGGTACTCTGGGAGCCATCAGTGACTTCCTATTCGATTTCATGCTCCTGCAATCTCGCAGGAATCCTTAGAGGAACTCAATAAAAAAATCACCTTTGAGGTACAAAAGCGATGCATGCATTAGCCACTAGCAAAACCCCCGGGGCCAGATGGCCTACCGGCTGAACTATTCAAAGTATATGTTCCACTGTTGGTGCCCCACCTAAAGACACTGTATGATGCTGCTCTTACCACCCACAATGAGCAATGCCCTACTAATCTCAGTATCCAAACCAAGCAGACTCCCTCGATCCGGGGTCTTAGAGATCACTTGCACTGTTGAATACAGACCACAATATCCTTTCAAAAATATTGGAGGACCGTCTGGCTCCTTTAGTTCTGCAATTAGTCTATTCTGATCAGAACAACTTTGTGCCTGCTAGGAATACCTAATTGAACCTCTGTCATTTTCTCAGGTATTCACTTATGCCCCACAAAGACATCCCCACTCGGGGTGCCTGGTCTTAGACCTACACAAGGCGTTTGATTCCCTTGAATAGCCCTTTCCACTTGAGGTGTTACACAGATATGAACTCGAGACCCCCTTCCTCCAACTGGTCAACCTATTCTCTACCAACCCCCAAATTAGGGTACAACTTGGCTGCCAAACATAAGTCCCCATCAGAATATTGGGGAGAGGAGTTGGTCTAACGACTAGGGCGGCCGACCTCGAATCTTGGGAACTGGGTTCGAGTTTCTGCAATGACGCTGAACATCATCTGATTCTGGGCAAATCACTTAATCTCCTCGTACCTAACAAAAATGAATGTGTCCTCATGTAATGCAACTGGTGCTATGTAAAGCGCTCTGATACCCGATTCGGGTCAAGTTCGCACTATATAAAACTATTAAAAAACATTTTAAAAATACAATGAGGGACCCACCAGGGCTGCCCACTAACCACCTTTCTTTTCTCTTTGGCACTCAAACCCCTGGCACTGCATCTGCATGCACAGGTCAAACATTGGGGGATCCCCTCGGGGGATGATACACATTATTTCACCCACTTGCCAGGGCTCCTCCACCAAACATTATTGATGTGCCTGTGCGGATGATGATTGGCAGGCTATGTTGTCAAACCCTTCCTTGGTGTCCTGCAACACTCGTTTTAAATTGATTCAATTTTACATTCTGCATCGAGCTTACTGGACTCCCAGTAAAATCAACCACTATTTTCATCACATTGACGCAACCTGCCCCCATTGTCTGGCACTGGATGTGGGCATAGTTCACATGCTCTGGTTCTGTCCCTTCTTGGCCACATACTGGCATGCTGTGACAACACACTTAGCACACTGCACGGGAGCTGTCCTTCTTTACGCCTGGGAGGTCTGCATCCTGGAACTTTACCGGGGTTCCAAAAAGCACAAAGTGGCAATGCGATTCGCTGACCTGGCCCTCCTTCTGGCGTAACAATTGATTACGCGAAAATGGAAAGCGTTGATTTCTCCCATGGCCTCTGTATAGGTACTTTCTAAGGGGCATATTTTCTAGGGCTGGCGATAGATTTATCGCCGCTTTAGCACCCGTTTTCAGGCTAGCGCGTGTATCCTTGATTTATCTCCCGTTTCTGTCACCACTCGCTACGCATCGATAATGAGATGCAAAGTAGGCGTGGCTGACAGAAACAAAATGAGAAAATATCACAAAGGCAGCTTCGCGATATTAACAAGGAGGGGTAGCGATCATAATAATTGCGCTACCTCTGCCGTAACGCAGGTATTTAACGTCTGTTATATTCCTGTGTTAGGCATACCTAACATGGGAGGTGGATTATTGGGTTAAGGCCACAGGGCCTTATCACCAAGATCATCGCCGTTTTGGGAGGGACATCGCTGTGTTTTAGGCGATGTTTGGCCATTTGCCCGCTATCAGTGGAATATTTATCGCCATAGCGCTGAGCGTTGGTAATACAGAGCTAGCTTGGCGAGATATTCCAGCGATAGCTGGCGATAAAGAAAAGCGCCAGCCCTAGATAATATATCCCTAAGTTGGCTGGTGCTCAGGCAGAGAATACATTGCTGTGGAGGGAGGAGGTAAAGGGTCTCCGCAACTACACTACCTCAGAAACGCTGGATGCCCTCCTGAAGACGTTTCTCAAAAGGACCCAGGCCACTCCACCCACCCTTAACATAAGTGCACACCATATTCTTCTCCCTCCCCTCTCCTTCCCTTCTCTGCTCTGTTTTTGTCGCTCAAAACAAGTTTTGCGCTGGAAAGTGAATTTAAAAAAACACATTTTGCAGTGGTTTGCGTCTCTTTTGTGTTGCAAAACAAGGCCAAAATATTTGTAAATCTGGGCTCACGACTCGCCTGATGACCGCACAATAGCTGTCAAAGTTAACAAGTCCCTTAAATAGGGTTATATCGATTTTATAAATATGCAACCATGACATAGTGAGAGTTGCAAGCCCGAAAGCAGAACAGCAAGGAAAAATAATTTCTCCTTTAAGGACTTTATATGCTGAATATATCTGTTGGTTGTCCGACCAAAAGTAATTTCTGTTTAGTTTAGCATCCGCAATGTGGGGAAACAAGCTCTGGACTTTGTAAACAAGCATTGTTAAAGGTGAGATGCAGCAGACTGCACATTGATATTCCTGTCGTAACACGATATGAAGAGCTTATCACGACTTTCTGCCAAAGCATGTTAGTGTTGTAGGATATCACATCCTATTGGGGTGCTATTTGTTTTCCCAGTTATCCCACTGCTGGCTCACAGCAGCACGGCTGCCTCTTAGGGTGCACTGGTAAACTCCATTCTGGTTTCTCACGGTCGCGTCGCCACTGCTTATCGCTGGTCCTGGGCCCAGGCAGAAAGGAAAATAATTTCCATTCCAGAGCCTCTTAAAATTCGTGACTAACTTGTAGAATTTACTCATTGTTTCATTGTATGTGTTTTTAAAGTTTACCTCATCTACTTGTGCTGCCCGCAGGTGACACTGCAGACTATATGCAAAACAAAAGTCGAAATATTTGTTCAAATTGAAAAACATACTCTTGGCTAAATAACAGTAAAGGGTGATCAATGTAAATATTATAACGCATAAGGAATATGTGTGAAAATAGAGTCAAATTTGAGGAACATTTTTCAAGTATGTGGACTTTTTACATTAAATATGAATTGGAAACAAAAGAAAGACTGAACTTTAGAAGAAAGAGGGTGATGGACTCCAATATCTAGGACCATGAAGAACAAAAGCACTGGCATCACCATGTTCGCCCTCATTGTTTGGTCACCAGAGTTCAGTATGGTAATCCCCTTTCACACCACGCCTGGGGTTACCAATACTGGGGTACTTGTAAACCTGCGAACGGGGCTGGCAGGGACTACAGGTGGGACCTAAAGGCCTCCATTAGAAATGTAGAATTACCACAGGAATCTGGAATACCGTACCAGAGGGGCATATTAGCAAGCCTATTATCGCCGCTTTAGCGGCTGTTTTTGGCCGAAAAGTGGCGATAATGGTATCGCAGTATCAGCAAGGACATGCTAGCTCATGTTTCCTTGTCATAGCACCGGTTTTGCTTACGCCTTGCATCGCATCTCTAATGAGATGCAAAGTAGGCGTACCTGAGCAAAACCACAGGGAATGAGTTGCTAACCACACATTGCAGAATTTACAAGGCCTGCTCTGACACACATAGTGATGTCAAAACCCGCGCTAACCGCGGTTATGGCTGAAAGCTAACGTCTGCTTTAATTTAGATTTAGCTATATATGTAATGGGGGGTGTAATCTCAGGCTACAACCACCATGGGCTATTTACAAGTAATTCCCTATCGCTACAGGAATATCTCTGGATATCCAGCGATATTCCTGCATTTTGCTGGCTATCGCTGGATTTTTATCGCCTGGGTGATAAGCGTTGTTAATAACGTGCTACCCGGGCGATAAAATCCTGTGATAGCCGGCGATAATTAAAAGCCAGCTACTCGCGCAAAGCGATATTTAGCGCCCGTTGTTGGTAATATGCTCCCTAGTCTCCCAGCAATGCCTCATTTTCCACAAGAGTAGGAAATAGGAAGGAATATCAATCACTCTTGTAACAGTGGTTGTGGACCAGATTAAATTATGTCCACAAAACTTCCAGGAATTAGGACTTTAAAATATACAAGAGAAGAGAAAAAAAAGAATAACTCTATATGAGGATATTTGTGAGCCAAGTAAGAATCAATTTTGCTAAAAAAAAATACCCCATAACAGAGGCAGAGAACTGTGGGATTCGCATTAGTAGGCATGCCTAATGGGTGAAAAGGAGGACATAATTTAAAGTGGAAGACTGATGGCATTTAAGTGGAGCAAAATCATGAAGCAAGCAGAATCTCCCATATACCTGTATTCCTTACCATTTGGAGGAATCGTCCATCAGAGATGAGTAAATGCAACCTGACACAGAAACCTAATTTAAAAAAAGAAAAGTGACAACACTTCCTGAAAGCCTATTGTAACACATAGAATTAGCAGAAATCAAGATTATCATTGCCAATGTAAAATGAACTGAAAGAAATCTCTCCTCTGTGTGACCCTGTTGTACACAAACCATGTAAACATGAGAAGAATAAGATTAAGAAAAGCAATGAGTATTGCAAGATTTTGGACCCCAAGGGAGGTGCATAAAAAGGTGCCTAAGATACTGGTGTAAGGGCATGGCTGTACACAAGGACTGTGCTATATCTTAATATATTCTCCCCAGTGGTCCATGTCCCTGATGCTCAGCCAGTGTGTGAGGTCATCTAGAATGTAAAATGTTTGTGGGATAGAGTGTCAGTTGGAGATGGGCTAAGCAGCAGGATGCTGCCCCTGGTGAGGCTTACCTAATGGCTTACTTAACAGCTTAGCTATTTACTTATCTACAGGAAACTAAGATCTAATAAACCTACTTATAATCTACACTATGGCTTCTGTACTTTGATTACAACTGACCGGTTGCTGGAGAGGCTGCTAAAATACAGAGTCCTGACTTCTGGCCTAATGGCAAGACTGATTTACATGACTTGGCATGTCATGAATAACTAATACAACCATGCTGTCAGACGGCTGGGTATAACTTAGGTAGGTTTTCTACTAATAGAATTAGGGATATATGAGGAAATATGAATGGGGCCTAGATAACCTTTCTGGGTTGTTTATAATATTTACAGCCATTCTGCTGCACATGATTTAAGAATGATTAGCATATCATAAAACACCATAGAGTGGAAAATACGAAACGTGTGACTATACTGATTTCAGGTATCGAGGTGTGGCTCCATGCATTTCACCTGCACATGAGATATTCTGACAGGTATGTCTGGCTCCTGGTACTCCCAACTACCAGAGCATAACTCAGTAGGGAGGGGTGAGAAATATTTCTCTGAAAAGTTCATAGTTTCCCTTTCTGGCGTATGAGCTCTAATGGGTGCAAATCCAATAATCTGCATGAAACATGACACTTGACAAGTTATATAAAAGATGTCCCTTTTGTGTCCGAGAGGGAGAGTATGAGATGTGTGTCATCGGGGTAGGAGACAATTTCGATGGTGTGTGCGTGGATGACGTTGGCAAGAGGAATCATGCATGTGTTGAAGGTGGTCTGGCTGAGAGATGAACCTTGAGGCACTCCAGAGGTGAGATTGTGGGCTTCTGAGGAGAGGGGTGTCATGCTTACATCTTGCGTTTTATCCACTAAGGAGAAGACACAGCTGACAGCATGTCTTTGGTATAATTGCGGACCAGAACAAATCCCAAAGTGTTTTCCAAGAAAGTATAATAAAGAGAGACCAACAGTGGGCAGCTAGAAGTGTTAGAAGCATAAGTGCCTGATTTAGAGGAGGGAGTAGTACCTGGGAACCAGATTCATGTGTCTGTGTAGCCTCAACTTCCTGTGATTATGGGAAAATCACATAATCTCCCCCCCCTTTAAAAAGACACAAATTACCGTGCCCTTGCATAATGTAGCTGGTGTTCATGTAAAGCTCTTCAATACCTTTGGTTTGAGTTTGTGACTAGATACAACTGAAAAAATAGCACAATCTCTGCTCCTTTAGTGATCTAATTAGACTCTGAGAAAGAAGTCCCTTTAGTGAAAGGTTTCCCACTGGCTCAAATATAAGTACCTGATGAGGATGGGTTGTAAGATTTGTTTCAAATGCTGCAGATAGGCCTAAGAGAAAGAGGGCTGCTGTATCGCCCCTATCACCCATCATGCATATGTCATCAGTGGCAGCGATGAGTACTGTTTCTGTGCTGTGGTTATTCCTTAATCCAGACTGACTGGCATCAAGGAGTTGGTGGTAGCTGAGGTGGTCGGTAAAGCGTTTGTTGAATAGCTGCTCAAAGACCATTGCGGGTTTGTAGGAGGGAGATGGCCCTGTAAATGGCAAGCCCAGCTGGGTCTGTGGATGGCTTGTTGAACAGGAGTGTGATGGTGGTGTGTTTTAACAGTGGTGACGGCTGTGTCATGGTGAAGGCACGCCATGCTTCATATTCATGAATTATTTGTACTCTAGATTACCCTCAAATATGACAGTTCCAGTCAGTGCTTTTTCATTGTTTGTCACACAACACAAACTGTGGACCACAACAAATTCCAAAGTCTTTCCCAAGAAAGTATAATAAAGAGAGGCCAACAGTTGGCAGCTAGAAGATTCAGAAGCATAAGTGCCTGATTTAGAGGAGGAAGCAGAAACAATTTTTCTGCCAACAAATGGCGAGGATATGGAGTAACAGTCAGAGCTGTCGACTTTGGAACTAGGGAGCCAGATTAGAGCCTCAATGTAGTCTCATATTGTGATTGTTGGCACATCACTTAATCTTACTGTGCCTAAAAAACACAAAAATGAATGAGTCATTGTGTAATGTAACTGGTTCTCATGTAAAGAGCCTCAATACATTTGGGTTGAGTTTTTGCTACATATAACTGAAAAAATGGCATACTCTCTGTCTGCTCTTCTGAAGACCTAATTAGAGTCTGAGAAGTCCCTTCAATGGAACGTTTCCCACTGGCACAGCATTTTCAGGCCCTGCCACAGCATCCATTAAGCTGTGGTGCCAACTCTGCCAGAAACGGGGAAACAATATACCTTTAATCTATGTTGACATCTGGTCCGGATGATATTTTTCTTGTGGAATTAAATGTGACAGCTGGAACGAATTAACACATAATCATGAATTTTTAGTACTCTAAATTACACACAAATAAAGATACTTGAAATGTAAATGCACAATAGAATAAACCGAGGTTAGATTTATTAGTTTTAAATAGGATGGTTCCAATCAGTGTCTTTTCATGGTTTGACATATAACTATGAGAAAACCCCTACACATTAAGAAGATTAACTATTTAGTTACTGCAATTGTAACCACAACTTTCACAATATCAACAGTTGGTAATAAACACTCCACCATTCACTGTTTGCACTAGTGGAATTTGTGCCAAGATTTGGACCAGAAATGTCACTCTTTCATTGGTAGAGGCAGTCACTTATGTGGCGAAATATCTGCCGCATTTCCAGAGAATTCATAATGAGGTGAAATTATACCTAAAGTGTCGCCATTAAGTTACATCTGGCACACTGACAAAGGGAGATCCGGTTAGCAAACCTCGAAATCAACATTTAAAGACGCAAGTATCTGGTGACAAAAGACTCCTTTATTGGAGCGATGAGCCCCTATTTCAAACCCAGTACATCTGTTCTTGGCATCACAGTTGCAATTAGCTATAGTCTGCAGACGCAGGAAAGGTTTAGTAATGATGGATGATATTGTGGTATGGTCTATATGGCCTTTCAATTCCTCTGTAACAAGATTTTAAGAGAGATCAGTGTATGGAATGTTGCCTCGATAGGTTTATGCTCACTCGCCCACATATACCAGCTCATTTTTTAAGCTTGCCCATAATTCCAGGCAATGAGTTCCCTCAGATTAGGGGTAAATGGTAATGTCTTTTGAATACTCATTCTTGGTCTGCAGGGATATGATGTGGGTCATGTTTACATAATTGGAGTAGTCCTTAATCCAAGTAGCTTATCTGTATACTTTAGCCATTGACTTAATGGACACTTTCAAATTAGTGTAGCCTGGTGCTTCAATGAAGTAACAATTTGGTCATAAAAGCAAGACAATGGTAGATCTTCCCTCCCAGTCTCTACGCATGCAATATCTTTCATGAAATTTTCTTTGGTGCCTAACAATGTACGAAAATAGCAAAAACAATGTATAGAAATGTACAGATTTCCCTCAGTTTAAAAAGAGAGCCACAGTTATCATAGACATTTCAATGCATATAAGCAAACCTTGATTGAAAAAAGCCCTCTTCATACCAACAGGAAGCCCAGAATCTTGCTTACCAACAAAGAGTGGTTTACCACATTCCTGATAGTAACTTTGTTGGCAAAGGTTGGCACTTTGAAAGCATATATAACCATCATTAGGATGTGATTTTCTTCAGGTATGAAAGCGCACTCTATTGCCAGGGTACACTTGCAGGTTCATGCGCAGCGTTGGGGAATAATGTTGTCACAGGCTGATTGAGGTATAAATGTATGAATCTTTACAATTTTATTGATATATCTGTTTACTAGAATACAACCTAAGTGGGAATTCTAGCCTTAGTAATCAATTTTGTTTTCACCATCTGTTAGGTCAGGCACAATTTTGCTTCAACCAATCACACTTTTGAGTGCTGAAGAGATCTGACAGGAAAAAAAACATATTTTCTCAAGGAAATGTTTCGAAAATAGTATCGTGGTGGTTTCAACAAACACAACTACATTCTTCAGAACGTAATATTTCACTACAGAGCTTGTAATTCACACCATTGTGAGTCTCACAAATACATCCTGGTGGAACTCCATTGGCTCCTGTTGCAGGCCCACACCATCTTCAAACCAGCGGTATAATTTATATAGACCTCACAACCAGCAGTCCTACTTATCCTGCTGACAAGGTCACCATCTCTGGTGGTTCTCTGCACACCTGCACCAAAGATACCATCAGACTGCAGGTTAAGAAGGGTAAAAAAGAAAAACAAAGGCTGCAAGCCTTTTACATCTACGCGACCAAGATCTGGAAAAACATTCCTGTATCCATCCGAACCATCCAAAAGCTGATCCAATTTAAGAAAGAGTAGAGGACTCACCTCCTTAAAGAACATACATCACAATGCATTAACAGTCCACAACTTAGCTATTACTTGTTAAATGTATGCTTGTGTTTGACCTTCTACAGCACTCTGTTGCCTTTTGGCTAGCTTTGTGCCATAGGCATACATGCATACATACATCCTTAAAAGTTGCCCCTGAATTGACATTACAAACAATTTCTGAGAATTGTGCACTTTTATACATTCCTCACATATGACATAATATTAGGTAACAATTATTAATGCATTATTCTGAACAAATGCATTTCTTTTTGTACCAGGATACAACATATTGGGAGGCAAATGTATTTAAAAAAAGAATATTAACAGTTATTCTTACAGTGGTTTAATTAGTAGTTTTTAGCTGTGACATATACAGAACAAAATACCAGTGAAACTATAGAACAGGCAGACAGTTCTTGATAGGAAAAGTGCACTCTTCTCTTTGTTAAGTGTGGTGGGTGTATATAAGAATCACAAAGGATTGTCTTTTCATGTAAGTAAGGAAGGGAGTCCAGACGCTCTCCTCCTGGATGTATCCGTCTCGAATAATCATTGTCATGCTTTTCCAGGGCATATAAGTGGTGGTTTAGCCCACTACAATCTCAAAGTTGGTCGATCAGATGTTTTCTACATCCGGGCTATCAAAAATGTAGTTCCTTTATCAACCACATTTCCCAATTAATCTACTAGAGGATTGTGGAGCAACTGGATATTCGTAATACTTCTAATTGAGGACATGAAGTCACTCCAGAATCCTTCACTGCACACTCACAACCATCACATGTGGAAATATGTACCAAATTCCCTGCAACCCCTTCAAAAGGTGTAAGAGCTCCCAAACATGGCCCTTACATTGATTGTTGTTAGATATCTTTGCAGCATTATCTTATATGTGTTTCCTTACATTTAGATCAAATAATGAATTTAGATGTTCTCTCCCAGATTGGTATCTAAGAGCTGCTGTCAAGAGGTTCCAGCTTGAGCTCTGCTGACCATTGCTTAACAATCTTTCATAATTATAGTGTCCCTACATGCCCCTTCTTTTTTTTCGTGCACAGTGAAACAACATGTATAGGTTCCTCAGCCCCAACTGGTTTCCATTGGCACACTGGTCTCTACTTTTCATAGCCCCATCCTTAAATAGTGCTTCCTAGGGGGTATCCCGCATATTATAGGTATCCCCGGTCCGACATGCTTGGCAACAAATTTGGGTTATTCACCACTGAAATCAGGGGAGACAGATAGTTGGTTATTTAGTAGTTTCTTACTCCCCTTTTCCAGTGTGAAAATGTGAACTTTGTAGACATCAGGAATGGCCCATTAAGTATGTGCGTATTCGCAGGCATCCACTGGAGTTTGCATATGGGTGATTTACTCTTTTGTTGTGTCACTCTGTATCAGGGTCTGGCTTGAGGGGGCCGCGTCCACATAATGGCGGGTACCAGTTGGGTTGCCAGACTATATCCACAAACCTCTGGAACTCCCAAGCCCCATTGTACTGATTTGGCAATTCATGGGAATACATGCATTCTTGTGAACCTAGTAAATTTGTATGCACTTTATATCCTATATCCTTCCAACAAGCACAAATGTATTCCAAGATCTTAACAACTCCTACTCACGAGAGTTGAGTAACTCTCTAGTTCGTTGTATATCTCATCTAGATATATCTCACACACACTGTATCACTTAAGGTGGCAGAGAAATTCTCTTCCTCCCTTATAAATCTGTATTTCCCTCTCAAACAGTTGATGGAGCAAGGATTCGCACGTAGAGCAACTTCCTTGTACTCAACCCTCTCAAATAACTCATGACGTACTAATTAACATGTCTTGTCTAATTAATTTTGCATTACATGACATATCTAGCATCTAGGGGAAGCTTTCAAATGTGCTTTTACTAACTATAATGTGCTTGCATTAAAATGGCTGCTGCTACGCGGGATTTCCTACTGTGCATGCGTCTGTCATACTCACGTGACATGACGTACTATCTAGCTTGGAGGAAAACATTTGCTTCTGCTTTGTGTTACAGCATGCATGAAGCTTGCACTGCTGCTTTTTGCTAAGCTGTTCGTTTTGCCTAAACACTAAACGCAATAGTTAAAATATATCAATGGGAATAGAGTAGAGATAAGTGGTATACAGTGCATTCATTTATTCTGTGTTCTAAAACTGTTTCTTTTCTATTTTTTAATGTATTACATTTCGGGCCTGGGGAGTGCTGTTTCTCCATTTTGAAACCCACACTGCGCATGTCAAACTCCAAGAAAGAACTTAAGTCATTTGTCATTGAACTGAAGCCAAACTTTCATCACACTGGAAGATGCACCTTGGAACCTAACCTGATGACCCCAAGCGGTAGACAAACTGTCAACATTGTATTTCTATAAGAACATTCAATTTCTGGGTGGAATAAAAACGCATGGGAAAATAAATTGATGGGTGGGAACGCTAATTTCAATATCCAGAAGAAAAGTTTCATTTTGGTATGGTGTGATGACCTCTCCTCATCCTTTTGCACAATCAAAATTGGGGATCCTTACACTTGCAACATTGGGGGGTGGTACACTGCCCTGAAAAATAGTATAACTAAAGTAGGCTTAGCTAGTTAATTTGTCCGACTTGTCCGAATACCTGACCTGTCACTGACCCAACGCACTCAATAGGCAATCGAGAGCAGAGGTATAGGCGGAGCACTCTGTCAGAAGAATCGATAACCCAATCGGGGTTACTGGGAAAGGAGATTCGAAGACCCAATCGGGGTTTGGCTGTTGGCTGCAGAGAAGGTGCAACGCAGGCATAGCACGTTAGCTGTGGGTGCCGGTCTTAGCCTGAGGTGGTCCTGTCCTGATGCAATTTGGTCTGTACCTGTCCTGAGTCTGGTTTGCACCTATTCTTTCCTGCTGCACCTGCGCTTTGGGGTTCTGTTCTTTGACTCAGCCCGTGGCCAGAGTTGGTCTTCACATCGTTCTAGGTAAATATAATTAATGTGGGTTCGTCATTGTACTGTTTTCCTTTTTCTACCTTTCCTATGTCTCAATGCTTAATGAAAGTTTCTCATTCTATCTTACCTTAATCATATTTTTGTTGATGGATCAAGTTTCAGTTAATGTAGTATGGACACCGACATTTAATAATTTACATAGATAAAGAGTTTAAATTGTTCCTGAGTCTGTGGTTATTTTTATGAGTGCAAATTGTTTATATTACTACCTATTATGCTAACACTCTTGGTCCTTTAGGACTCTAGGTACTGGTGACTAGGATTGGTAAGTCAAATGGTATAGGTCCTGAATGGTTAAATGGATATGAGTGTAGGTTTACCTGTTAATTTGCGTATATAGTTATTATGGGCCCAGGTGAGTATGGTAAGACGGGCAGGTGAACCTATCACAGTTTAGGGAACTTATTTATTCTATTTTATCACTTTTTTTGTAATTAGCATTGTGTTGGTCACACAATTACATTCATCCGATTAAGTGGGTGGGTGTATTTAGACCACAGTAGTCACAGTGCTCACTAGTAGGGGCCATGAATGCCCCTTCTCTTCTGACTCTCTGCTAGTCTAGCAGAGCAATGTTGGTCATATATAAATATTTAGGAGTTTTATAAATGGTGGTCCCACTGGTATGGCTGGCCTATTTCCCAGTGTGTGGGAGTCATCACTAATTGGTTTCGCCTGAGACAGCACACATGCTCTGTTACTTGAGACCATCTATTGTTTCTTTAAAAAAAGACCTCTAAAAAGGGGCAGTTAGACCATTCATTACTTACCATTCTTTACTTCATTGACGCTCTTATTTTCTTCTTTTTCATTGGTGAACATGTGTTTGCTCATGTCTGTTTCACTTAGTCTCTGTTTTTGTTTTCTTCCCTGGAGCATAGACCAAGTACTGATTGATTTCTAGATTAGTGTTCCATACTGCGTGTGGTACATTTGTTTTCTAAGGATGTATTGTTTGCTTGTATTTTATTTTTACACATGCCTATGCTATTCTATATCATTATTTTAGCTGCTTTAATGCCCCTTCATTTTTGCTTTTTCAACTTGAGCCCTCTGTGCTCCTCGCTCATTGTGTGCTTTCCAAATTTTTCAAAACTTCACTTTCCAGTAAGAATCTTTTCTCTGGCCAGTCTTATCGAACCTGCATAACAACACAACATCACAGTTTATAAAATGTTAATAAAGTTGCATGTTGCAGCATTCAATAAGGCTGTGTTTGTTTATGTCTCATCCTCATGTTGGTCGCATTCCATGCAATGCCCTTTTCCTTCCCAATTTTGGAAAAGCCAACGAAAGTTACATGTTTTAAGATTGTACCAACTGGTGACATTCGTGCTTACCTAAATGAATGTGTATGCGTTCTGTTAGCAGTTCATAGGCTCTACGTCTCAATAACACTCCATACCATAGTCATACCATAACATACTTTACAATAAGGCATAAGACATACCACTCTATACTGTTCTATACAGCAACAGACCATAGCATGCCATATTATACAATAAAAAATGCTACCACACCATGACATACCATAACATAATATACAATAACGGTCCATAACATACCATACAATATAATGAGAGTCCATACCATATAATACTATATTATACAATAATAGGCATGTACAATAACATACTATATAATAACAGTCCATACCATACCATACCATACTAAAAAATGGCAGACAATAGCATACCATACCATAGCATACCATATTATACCATACAGTACCATACTTACATACCATACCATACCATACCATACCATATAATGCAATACCACATAATGACAGGCATATCATACTATGCAATCAAGTCACCCTCGCCTCTTTTTACCTCAAGTCACTCTCAGCTACCTTTACCTCTACCCACCCCTAAACTCTCAAGTCACCCTCCCCTCCCTTTACCTCTACCCTTCCCTGAATCCTCAAGTCACCCTCACCTCTCCTTACTTCTACCCAACCCATAAAACCTAAAATAAGTTTTTTTAAATATCATAAAAGGTATGTTTAATAAAATGTATAGTATTAAAAAATAATACGTACCTGCATGGTAAAGTACTGGGTGATAAAGGTCCTGTGTGGCAACGACTGCAAGGTAAAGGCCTTTTCTCCTCAGACAGGACACAACTGTTTTGGGGCCCTGTTGGTTGTACATCCTTCAGTATGTGTGCGAGCACCTTCACCTCTTTGATAGCCTGCCCCCTCCTTCCCTACACCTTATACTTTAGTTCTCACCTGTGATAGCAAAAGCACTATCACTTGCAAGACATTATGTTTGATGAAGAGTCAACCGCGCCTATCAGCAGGATCTCAGTCTTGTGATATTTACATTAAAGACATTGCATGTGCATTTAGTGCCAGACGTATGTCAGGCAGGTAACCTTTGACGGTGAGGTAGATTAGGGTATTAGCCTTACGTAGATGATGAACCTATGCTGTCCGTGATGAACCTATGGTGTTGGTGATGAACCTATGCTGTCGGCATGTAAACGCAGATCAGAGGGGCATGTTAAGTTGAATAGGACTGAGGAGAGAGTTGCTACTTGATAATTGCTGGGGGGGATTGCTTTTGAGAGAATATGACTTAGTTGCATTTTCAGTGAATAACTGTTGAACAAAGACACAAACCAACCCTGCAGGAGTGTGCTCTGAATATCGGCCCCTGAATATCGATGGGGCGCTATATTGATGACAACATTTCGGGGGGAAAAATAACAACAGGTAAGTCTAGAATCCTTCTACCTAATTACCTACATGGTACATATATCTTCAAGCTATGTAGCTGTAGAGATAGCAATAGTAAATCTAATTTCCCTATATTCACTTTCCATGAGGTATTTTGTCTATCGATTTCGATATTCTCCAACAAATACTTTGAAGTGTCGATCATGATTTTATGTTGAATGGGAAAAACGTTGTTCCTATTGTTGCTGAGTGGATCATGGAACCATGGTGCAGAAATGTAACTCTGCATTCATACAACACCATTTGCAAAGTATCAGTTTAAAGAGAAGATGCATGCATTGATGCTTTAATGACCTGATAACTCACGAAAGCGCTCAATTCGGGTAAAATAGCTGCCAGTTATCCCAGTGGAGATGGGTGGGAAAGCACTTAACTTAAAACACCATCAGACCTTAAATGTAATAGTATTATCATTAAAAGTAGTGATTGGCATCTCGTATCATTATTAATGTGGACAGATTTTTTTTTTTAAACATACAGTTTCATTTGCACTCATTTCGCTGAGAGAAAACCGTAGCTTTAATACACGAGGGCTGAATAGGTGACTTCACGTGAATAGGGACCAAGTTGAGAGCCAAGAGCCCCTTTACAAAAGCATTTTTTTTTCAATAAAGCAGCGTATTTGTACAGTTTCATCACAGCACCTTGAGACCACAAGCACCCCTCCAAAGCATGAATAAAGATGATGTAACCATATATTAGACTTCAAACATAGTTGTCGATCTTAGAGTGCCCGTTTAATGCAATGTGGCAGTTATTTAAAATTACACAGAGGTTCTTGGGTCAGTAACAGCCTCAACTCAGTTAGATTACATGTTTCAAACAGTAGTAGAGTTAACAGAGAAACTGATTTGCTTGTTCCGTTTTCAGAACGTGTCTTACATCCTGGCACTGTGAACATCATTTGGGTCTAGTAGCCTTCTGTATCTCATTGGCAGTCCATATGATGATGTCACTGCACCAATTTAAAAAAGCTGGGGAGCAGCTTGCAAGAATATTGACAATTGTACAGACATGAAGCGCCTCATTTACAAGAAGTGACGCATCGCCACATCAGTGATGTGTCAAAGTAACTTCCGAAACGCTACGTCATTTTTAATGACCATGTATGCACCATATTTACAGTATGGCTGACCATGGTGTGAGCTTTGGGGCTTCGTGAAAAAAGAATTATGCTGGTTGCGGGCGTTCTGGCGCAGCAAAAACTAACATGTCAGATGGAAAAGTGTCGTAAGGCAGATTTGCGTCACGAAACGTGACCCAAGGCAGATTTGTGTCACGAAACGTGACCCAAACCACTTTAGCATCACTTTTCACTGTGTGTGACTTGAAAAAAGTATGAAAAAGGACGTAAATTAACCTCTTCCAAGTTCATGACGAGCTCAGCTCATCATGAGTCACAGTGGAGCTGTGCTCATAACGAGCTGAGCTCGTCATAACGGCCGCGGCCCGCCCACGTACGGCTAATTCCCCGCCTGTGCGGGAGAATTAATGAGTGGGCAGGTCTGTGACGAGCTCAGCTCGTCATGAGCACAGCTCCACTGTGAGTCATGACGAGTGGAGCTCGTCATGAGCACCGCTGGGCCGCGGACCCCGCCCCCCCGCACCATGAGGGAATTACCCCAGCTGCCAAGGGGTTAAAAGAAAATTGGCACACTTCACAGAAGGCAGCCATGGAGCGGGGAGAAAAGACCAGCAGCCAGAACAACAAGCCCAATAACCTCAGCACCAGCCAGGATGTCCAGACGACTCCCAGACGAAGAGAAAGAGGAAGTGCAACTTCTCTGAGGAGGAGAATGAGATCCTGATCAAAGAGGTGACAGACTACCAACACCAACTATTTGTCACCTCAATATTGCCTTTAGGAAAGAAAAAGGCAATTTTGGCCAAAGGCAACAGCGTGGGACAAGCAAAGAGGACAGTAACTTACTATGAAAAATGCTGGCATTACATAAAGCGCAGGACGAAGGAGAAACTGGCCAACAAGCTGAAGGTAGCAATACAGACCAGAGGAGGAAGTTCAGGGCAACAGGAGGAGCTGGATGTCTTTGAAGAGCTGGTGCAGCTGTCAACCCAGAAGGGTTGGTGGCACGAGTTCCAGGATATGACAGTGCAGCCCATGAGGAAGAACATGACCTACAGGGTAAGTCACCACAAGGGGCAGTGTGGGCAAAATGGTCATGTCCTGCAGTGCAGCTAGCTAAGCAGCGGTGCTCCACTGCGCTGTGTGCAGGGCAAAGAACAGGTATGTGGGTCATGTACCATTAAGCATCACATTAATGTAAGTCCCATTGCCCTGTTACATTTTGTACATTTTGCATAACTCACTCAAGCTCCATCATGTTTCTCCCTTCCATGTGTGAAGTGCAGTCACCCCTGTAGGCTGGGACTTGTAGTTGTATGTACAACATGAGTCACCAGAACTACAAAGTTCCACAATATCAAGCAAAAAAATGGGGCCTCGGTTACAAGAGGCCTGTGTTGCCGGACCCTCACTTTTAATGACACTCCAGTGGCACAGGCCTATCATTCATGTTCATGAGGAAACGAAAAGCCACCCTGCATAGCCTTAAATGGCCTCATAGGTATGGATTAAGGCAAAGCAGTGCTAAGTGCTGCCTTGCCTTACACTACATCCACGTGGCTTAGCATAGACTCACAGAAATGGGTTTGCACTGTGAACCTCCAGGAACGTAATGAAAAGTGACATTCTGAGGGCACACTGGACATGTAAATAACCACCTGGGTGTATTGGGTGGGTCAATGCAAGTGATGCACACCAGAGGTCTATGTGTGTTGAAACTTAAGATCGTGTGTGTGACCCTGGTGGGCCTCTGGTGGTGCAGTGCATTTTAGGCACTGGCTGAGAACGCACTGAGCACCACCAGAATGTCAGTAAAAGTGACGTTCCATGGCGCACAAAGTCTTGTAAATGTGGGCCAAATGTCTCACCATGCCATAAATGTCAAAGCCGGAGGATGTGAAACAGGGATCGGTCAAGACATAGGAAGAACTAGTTTCCCACCACAAAGTCCTCGAGTTAGGGATGGAAGAAGGCTGAGGTGTATGGGCCCAGTTATGTGGCAAACCTGGGTGCATGAAACCAATTACAGCACTGCTACCATGTGGGGTTCAGGTTGACCCAGAGCCCTAGAAAACAGGCTGGCATGTCAGTTCATTGGATATAGGCACACATATTGTTGGTGTTGTAGGCACATGTGGGATCTGGGTTCCATCAGTGTGTGGCAGTAAGTTGTATCCCTAGTTCAAAATAAGAATTGTGCATAATCAAAAAAGGGAACGCCACATCAAAAAAATCACAAGAATATATATAGGTGCTGGAGAATTGTGGAGAACTTTCAATACACATGCTGTCTTATTGACGTCATTTTGATAACATAGAGGTTATTATTTTTGTGCTCTACCAGCTTGCCACAAAGAAAACAAGCTCAGTTGATTCCATTTTGGCTCAGATCTTTCCATATTTATATCAATGCAAGCTGGCCTCTCCCACACATTCAGGGAAGAGAGAGAAAGGGATAACTGCTACTGATGGTCGGCAAATAAGCAAGTTAGCCATGAGTGGGGAGGACTTTCTTCCCATTGCCCGTGCATTCATTTTTAGGTCTCGGCTAGTAACGCGCTGAAAGCGCGTTCTCTCCAGAGAACTATAGTCGGCGTCTCAGCAGTCTGAGAACGCAGAAGGGAGACAAGACCTGGCCGCGCGCAGCGTTTTCCCATAGGATAACGTTGTGCGCGCGGGCATGTCTTGTGTCCACAGCTGCATGGCATACCGGATCGCGTCGCGCGCCTCTCTGGAATGCAGGGGGAGTCTGCAGAGAGGCGTGCGGCGCTGCTAAAGAGGCTGACGTCCGACACAGCTTAAAGTGCACAGCTACGAAAACGGTTTACTTACAGTTTTATAACATGAATGATTTTAGAACATGTATGCAAATATACCTGTAAATACAAACATAACTCCGCATCAATGTGCAGTGAGTAACAGTGCACGTGATCATACAATGCCAACGAGGCATTCTGGTGACAACCAACACGTCTGATTGCAAGTAGGTTCCATCTTTCTAAGACAGCATCAGAGGACCCTGACACGCAGTATCCTTTTGGTGAGAACAAAAACTAGCGCCCAATTTAGCTGTGCCCAGTTTAAAACCGCAGAAGAATTGAAAAGCCACACTGGCCCTGCCAGGAATCCAGTTTGTCACTTTCAGCTCGCGCAGATGTGATCTGACACGTTTAACTCGCTGAGCACACATATATAAACTTTGATATATAGACGCCTGCACCCTCTTCTTGGCACTAGACCGCTGCTGCCCGTATAGCATGGTTTGTGTACTGCCTCCTTCCAGTTAGCGGCCAGAGGCTCCAGGTTGACGATGGCTGAGTAACATTGCCGAACTCAAGGGACAAGGTCTTCGATTAAAAAAACCTCCGTTCGGAAAAGTGCACCTTGAAGTCCATTTCGACACCACCACTCCCATGCACACACAGACACCACCACTGCCATGCACACACAGACACCACCACTGCCATGCACACACAGACACCACCACTGCCATGCACACACGGACACCACCACTGCCATGCACACACGGACACCACCACTGCCATGCACACACGGACACCACCACTGCCATGCACACACAGACACCATCACTGCCATGCACACACGGACACCACCACTGCCATGCACACACGGACACCACCACTGCCATGCACACACCGACACCACCACTGCCATGCACACACGGACACCACCACTGCCATGCACACGCGGACACCACCACTGCCATGCACACACGGACACCACCACTGCCATGCACACACGGACACCACCACTGCCATGCACACACGGACACCACCACTGCCATGCACACACGCACACCACCACTGCCGTGCACACGCAGACACCACCACTGCCATGCACACACAGACACCACCAATGCCATGCACACACGGACACCACCACTGCCGTGCACACACGGACACCACCACTGCCATGCACACACCGACACCACCACTGCCATGCACACACGCACACCACCACTGCCGTGCACACACGGACACCACCTCATTATGCAGGAGCTGCGCCTCTCGCCCCGTTATGATGTGTCGGGGGCGTAAAAGAAAAATGTTATTACATCGCAACACCTGCCCGTATAGCATGGTTTGTGTACTGCCTCCTTCCAGTTAGCGGCCAGAGGCTCCAGGTTGACGATGGCTGAGTAACATTGCCGAACTCAAGGGACAAGGTCTTCGATTAAAAAAACCTCCGTTCGGAAAAGTGCACCTTGAAGTCCATTTCGACACCACCACTCCCATGCACACACAGACACCACCACTGCCATGCACACACAGACACCACCACTGCCATGCACACACAGACACCACCACTGCCATGCACACACGGACACCACCACTGCCATGCACACACGGACACCACCACTGCCATGCACACACCGACACCACCACTGCCATGCACACACGGACACCACCACTGCCATGCACACGCGGACACCACCACTGCCATGCACACATGGACACCACCACTGCCATGCACACACGGAGACCACCACTGCCATGCACACACGGACACCACCACTGCCATGCACACACGCACACCACCACTGCCGTGCACACACGGACACCACCACTGCCATGCACACACGGACACCACCAATGCCATGCACACACGGACACCACCACTGCCGTGCACACACGGACACCACCACTGCCATGCACACACCGACACCACCACTGCCATGCACACACGCACACCACCACTGCCGTGCACACACGGACACCACCTCATTATGCAGGAGCTGCGCCTCTCGCCCCGTTATGATGTGTCGGGGGCGTAAAAGAAAAATGTTATTACATCGCAACACCTCGCAAGTTGTGTTTTTAAAAATATTTTTTATCCTTTTTACGGTTTGTGGCATATTGAATTTTACATTGTGTTATTTTATTAACCTATGTCCTGTCCCGCCCCCCCCCCACTTCAAATAAGGCATACAATCTACAACATATCACTCTGCACTGCTACAAGTTAAACACTTGTGGTCATTGACTATGTCTGTTGACTTCCATTACAAAGGCGTAGCGAACAAGGCCTATATTTATTCAGCACAGCAAAACTAGCACTCTATATTACTGGCAACTTTGCTTGGCATAAGCAACAGCTAACCATTCACAAACAATGTTTATATACCAATTGCAAATAAAAAAAAAGTTAATGCAAAGCATTGTCATTTACAATTCCAGTAACTCAAACTTTAATGCTGCGAGACCTATTGCATTGCAAATGCTTGTTACTCTCCTAATCTTCCTGTTTCCCCCTGATTTACTAAATGTGCACAGACCTGACGGTCCTCTCTATCCTGTTAGGCTGTACCTCCAACATAACAAGGTACTGTGACTTACATTGTTTTGACTACTGCCCCCTTTTTAAATTCATAAAACAATGCGCTCGCTACAGTCCACCTTGATAACTTTTTATAAGTACCTCACAATACTGTTACTAAATGGACTATAATATTAGCAAGACAGTTACAGCCATTTTTAACACTTTTTCCATATACCTTTACCTCAGCATTGACAAAATATATGCTTCAGTAGGTGCCTTTTATCATATTGCTCATAGGGTACAATTGGAAGGACACAACTCTATTTGTATGATGAATGATGCCTTGGCATACCTCCGAACTCTCTGTACAAGATTTCTGATAATTTGGTATGCCCCTTTTTTGCAATTCTGTCTGTTTTTTCTTCTCTTCTTTTTAGGCTACTTCATTGGGCCCCAATTGTGTTACATCCAAATAGATTAACCACCTGAGCAACATACATGTAAGTTAATTACTTACCTAGGCTACTAACGGCTGAAACATGTTGACTTAATACAGTAAATGAGTAGGATTACTAACACATCCTAGTAGCATCGCCCTCTTTTTAACCTTACTTCATGCACTTTTTACTTTCATTAAATACACTTTTTGGTACAGCAGATCATTTTAATTCACCTACACCGCACTATTGTCATAGCAACTTGGTTTACCTCCAGGATGAGGTCTTTCCACCTGAAGAATGGGACACTCAGGTGGAATAGGTCCCTATGAGTATGCTAACCACAAAATCATTCTAGCAGAGAATAAATATGCTGCTTCTGAGGTTGAATACATGGTTGAGGGTCTTCAACTGAGTCCTCTGCAATTTTCAATCATATATATATATATATATATATATATATATATATATATATATTATTTTGATTTTTTGGGTTTGGGGTTCACTTTTTTTGATTATTCACACTTACGTTGGAGGTGAAGTGAACTACTAATCCTTACCTCTGCCTCCCAAATTGATTAATGCCACAATATGAATTGCCAGAGGAGACATGTACATATACAAGTCAGTGGGCCTGAGTCAAACAATGTGTGATACTCTACTCTTGCAATAATGAAATGGGGCGTGTGTCAGTGCTGGCAATCTACATTGCTTGACTGAGCCCACCCCCTCAGAGTTGCTACACTGTGCTCACTGTTCACTAATATGGAGTCAGCTGTGTGTGTTATGAACTCACATGAGTATACACCAATAGAATAAACATAATAAGAACATGCACTCACACATTCCTTCAGTGTATCAAGGTTGGAAGCTGTGAAGGGGTGTGCAGGATATGTGTGAAATACAGAACCCCCGGCCACATGCATTCACAATGTGCATGCAAGACAGCACAACAAGGCAGAGTGCCATGTTGTACTGTGTGAAAGGCAGACTGCAGGTACATAAATAATTGTGTCCTAAGCCACATCACTTTCGCTAGAGAAAAGGGCTGAATACAGGTGACAGGAAATGCAGGCTCCCTGGGGATTAGGTGCATAGTTGTGGTGTCAATACGTCCAAATACATTGGGACATATTTACAAGCCCAGTGCACCACCAGTACTTCACTTTTAACGATGTTGTGACCATTCACTGGGCTTACCCATATCTACAAGGCCATGTAAAGCCCTCCTGCAAGGCTTTTCATGGCTTAGTAGATATGGAGTGAGGCAACGCAGCGCAAATTGCTGCATTGCCTCACACTGCGATCGGGAGGCATACCATGGGCCTTATGGTGGGTGTCCCCAGGTAACACCCATGGCATTTAGCACATTCCCAGACTTACAACAGGCTGGAAACCTGGGAATGCATCAATATACGATGCATCCCCAGGGGAGGTGTAGAGGAGGTGCAACGCAGGTAAATAGCTTTATTTCTCCTTGTTTTTACCTCTTCCTATGTGTGCTGCATTCAGCAGCACAAACAGAAAGAGTAAATTGCCTCTATAGATTGTTTTTTTGCAGGTACGTGCCCCTTCCTGCACAAAAACATTAATCCCTTCAACGCAGTCATCCTTGCACCATGGTGCAAGGATGACTGCATTGGTGCATGACAGACATTTGTGACCCACGCTATGGAATAAGACAGGAATGTGCTGTATCTCTTAAAAATGTGGCATTCATGCCCTTTTCTTTCAACATAGGGCAGCACAGCAGGAAGGCTAGCAATGCTGCCCTATGCCAAAAACTTGTATAGGATGCCCGGAATGTCAACCTTTTAACTCATGTAAACAACTAACAAGTATCACCATCAACATAAATATTTTCAATTCTAGAGGATGAAACACCAACTCCTTACCAGCTGCATATCCTGGAAGTGGATCCTGATAAGGATGACAGACTGCCAACCTTCGACCAATACACCCTCTAGCAAATCCTGGACTCCATTCAAACACCATCTCTGGTTGCCAGAAGGGACAACAGCATTGTGGGGTCTCCAGAAGATCTGTGTCTCACCCACCAAACATCACTTTCCAGTCCACCCTGAGCTCAGGACTCCGAGGACCCTCAAACAGTCTTCCAACATCGTGTGGTTGGAGTCCAGCAGAAGCTGGTCAATAAGGTGTGGGCGGCGATGGAGACCGTGGCGGGCACTCTAAAAGAAGTCTGTAGGTGCCTCAGTCCCAATAAGGACACCTCAGAGACTGAAGAAGGCACCTACCCTCCATGTCTGACATTGCTGGTGTCATGAGGCAGAGGCATGAGCAAATGTCCTGACAAAGTGGCACCAGCAAGGTTGTCAACCAGCTAGGGGCAATACACAACATCCAGGAGTCCATGGAGCGGAGGCAGGTCTTCTACATAGCAGCAATGGGTGCCTTCCCCTGCAATGTTCCTAATGTGCTGGCAAGCCAGTAGGTCCGTCTCAGTGCTTTTCTGCCTTACTTGTTGGCACAGGGAAAAGATGCTGGGAACAGGGATATACATCTTCAGCCCCTGATGTGTGTGCGCTTCTGTCGGTTTCAGAACCTTCAACAGCACCCTCATGGGAGGCAACACACACCTCAGAGGAGGAAGATGTGGACTGCAGCTCTTCACAAAGAACATCTACCCTATAGCCTATATCTGTGCCACATGGCCAGTTTCTCCAATGATCTGTGCTTATGGCCATGCCAGTGTACCTCTCAACAGGTACTGTCCTCCGTTTTCTTGCATACCTGGTGATTTCATCCATGTGTGGACTGTCAATGTGGACTTTCTTTCCTAATGGCAATTTGATCCTCCTCCCCACTGTAACACTCCTCTCCTCAACATGTACCATGACACGTATCCCCCATGGCCTCTGTCTGGACATCCAATGGCTCACACACTATGCTGGGGTTGTTGCTTCAAGGACTGCCACTTGTTCCTTGGTTCATGTGTGAATAAAAGCACTTTCTGGAATCAGCATGTTGTATTTCTGGATATGATTGGATTAAGTAGACTATGGTGGATGTGCAGATTCTTAAGACACTACATAACATCTAAAGGAAAATGGGTTTGTGCGACTCAGGGGTAAACATGCACAGTCCATGCGAAATAGTTTATGGATTCCCATTGTGTTACTAAACTAGCAAGTCGTTTCCCAAGGTCACATGCATGAAGTGCAACAATTGTCAATCAGTCAATGGTAAGTCTGGTGGTTGTTTTTACCCAGGTGGGTGATACTTCCATGCATACTAGCCTACAAACACCAATGATGCAACTACAAAATGGTGCTATGGAGAGTGTGTAAGTGGCTGCCATCAGTGTGTCAACAACACATCCTAAATCAGTCACAATGGTTTGACTCTATCATACGTACAATACATTTAGCGTCACATACACACACGGTGCTATGTTAGATTAATACCTGTTTTGGGCTGTTTGTCCATTCACAGCAAGAGGGCCACTTACAGTGACCAATCAGGTTGGAAGATCCCTTAAGTGACTCCATTGCTAACTTGAAATGCTCTACTCCTTAGTAACACGTGTATTCGAACAATGGCAGGAACTCCTAAAGCATGTGCTTAACCCAACCTAAGCAGATGTCACAACTGGCAAGATGTAAATTAGTTAGCAGCAGATTTTATTTTACATACACTTTCAATCTTAACATCTAAAAACTAAAACCTACACTAATTATATCTATCTAAACTATGCATAAACTGACCTATTTTAACTTACCTACACTATCCTACCTTAAAACTAACCTAACCTACTTACCCTTAACTTAGCCTAAACTATACATATAACATAACATAACAGAGAGGTTAACATCGAGCCCCCACCCCCTTATAACACATTTGTACATGAGACTGACATAAACTACTGCTATACACAAACTACCTAAACATTAAAATCTAAACAAATATATTTTTTGTATTTTTTTTACGCATACTAAACATTAACCTCCCCATCCACTAAACTATCCCCACCTATAAACATAAGCAGTAAGCACATGTAAAACAGTAAAATTACACTAACCTACAACTATGCTAACCTCTCTCTTATCCCATGCCAAAAGTCTATACTATAAAAACTATGAAGGAGAACATGGGAGGGCCAGAAAGTTGGAGTTTTGGCATAAATCTTGTACTCAATCTGGTCCACAGTCTTCTGTAAAGTTTCCACAATTTTCTACATACTTTAGTAGAAGGGATGCTTCCAGTTGAAAGTTTGAAAGTACTCTTTCCTGCACTGACTAATTTAGCTTTGCATCCAATGCGGGCTAAATAAAGGTATTCCTTAATGACCTTCTCTCCTTGAAGGCAATTATGGTTACTACTTCCAGCGTCAGAGACGCAAAAGGGGAAAAAGGGAAGAAAGGGAAAGAGGAAAAAAAATAGAGAGTCTCAAATTCTGAAACGTGCAGAGTTACAGGTGTAGGTTTATATAAGAAAAAGAAAAACAATAGTGTACTTCACAGTGAAATTTCACTCCATCCCCGAGTGAATGGTGACTCCCCTGTCTTCCGTATCGTCCGAGGATACGTTCCTGTACGTGGTGAATGGTCTCCAACCATTGGTTCTGCTTCTCTCCTCTGCTTGTCGATGTCTCGACGTCCTTTGGGGAAAGTTCAGAGGAAACCTTCTTTCTGCAGGTCCCACTTGGTCTCCGAGTCTGATCGTAGTCTCCGTCTTCTTCTCCTCCTTTTTGGTTACTGGCGTCTTTTTTGTCTCTTTCACTCCCAACAATGCGATCGGTGTAAGACGTCAGCCCTTCTAATGACTGAGATTAAAAGGGGGCCTGTCCCGCGACTTCCCGAGGGATGTCAACAAAGGCGGTGTTTCCTGATGTCTGTCCTTCAGGTGCCTGACAGTGCTGCCCGGTCTGTGGAAGAAAGACAGAGGTCTGAAAATTGTTTATCACTCTGCCGGGAACGTGCCACCGGACATCCTACATGGGGTCCTGTTGTGTTAGGTTATCCTCCCCATCCTCTTGACAGGTTGAGAGACATGATAACTAATTACCATCAGTAGGTTTTGGGGGCAGAAGATGGTACATGTGCCATAAGTATCCACACCATATCTGCCACAACAGTAGGACAGCATATTAAGAATCATCCATCATGTGGGCCTGCATACTTTGCTGATGATTCCACATGGCAATTTGGCCCTGACATTTTCACATGCAACTTTGTCCTACTTCTGTAGTAATTCCTTGTGCAGCTTCTTTCTGCTGAGTGATGATACCACTTGCACATCTCACTAAACCCATTTCAGCAAACACACACAATCCTTACAGATACCAGAAACAATGAGGTGACACTTACTGGTAGCATTAGAATCTCAGAATGTCACTACCTGACTAATGGTGTGTGGGTTTGGTCCACCTACAAGACAAAACACATGGTACTTTGCTCTCTAAATGCTGAACATGTACACTGTGTACATATGAAGAACAGTACAGTGGCATCACAAATGCCTGGTATTGTCTGTACGTTGGATTTGTAGTATAAGGCACAGTTGGAATGCCCTCAGGATGGACAAATGTATGCCATGTTGCAGTGTATTCAGATGATAGCAGATACATCACTTATGAGGTGCACAGAATTCAGACAAGGTACAAGACCAGCCTAGCTTGCAACAAAGGGTGCCAGATGTTGATGCCTATGTGCACAGTACAATTTTATTGACCATACTCTGTATAGTTTGACAATTCAGGGGCCTTCTCAAGTTCATACATGTACTTTACCATGCTACATACATCTGACAATACCCATGCTTGCTTCTCTCCTTCACTCAGCTACTTACATGTGACCAGTGCACAGTAAATAAACAGCGACCAATCAAGGCCCATACAGGCTCAGAGAGTGCAACAGTAGAGAAAGTGCTGGATAGCGGAGGCGTAAAAATTACTATTACCACTCCAGTGAGTGCAACAGTAGGGAAAGCGTTGGATAGCGGAAGTGTAAAAATTACTATTTCCACCCCAGTGAGTGCAACAGTAGGGAAAGCGTTGGATAGCGTAGCGGTAAAAATTACTATTCCCACTCCAGTGAGTGCAACAGTAGGGAAAGCGCTGGATAGAGGAGGGGTAAAAATTACTATTCCCACTCCAGAGAGTGCAACAGTAGGGAAAGCGTTGGATAGCGTAGGGGTAAAAATTACTATTCCCACTACAGAGAGTGCATCAGTAGGGACAGCTTTGGATAGCGTAGGGGTAAAAATTACTATTCCCACTCCAGAGAGGGCAACAGTAGGGAAAGCTTTTGATAACGTAGGGGTAAAAATTACTATTCCCACTCCAGAGAGTGCAACAGTAGGGAAAGTGTTGGATAGCGTAGGGTTAAAAATTACTATTCCCACTCCAGAGAGTGCAACAGTAGGGAAAGCGTTGGATAGTGTAGGGGTAAAAATTACTATTCCCACTCCAGAGAGTGCAACAGTAGGGAAAGCTTTGGATAGCGTAGGGGTAGAAATTAGTATTCCCACTCCAGAGAGTGCAACAGTAGGGAAAGCGTTGGATAGCGGAAGTGTAAAAATTACTATTCCCACCCCAGTGAGTGCAACAGTAGGGAAAGCGTTGGATAGCGTAGGGGTAAAAATTACTATTCCCACTCCAGTGAGTGCAACAGTAGGGAAAGCGCTGGATAGCGAAGGGGTAAAAATTACTATTCCCACTCCAGGGAGTGCAACAGTAGGGAAAGCTTTGGATAGAGTAGGGGTAAAAATTACTATTCCCACTCCAGAGAGTGCAACAGTAGGGAAAGCGTTGGATAGCGTAGGGTTAAAAATTACTATTCCTACTCCAGAGAGTGCAACAGTAGGGAAAGCGTTGGATAGCGAAGGGGTAAAAATTACTATTCCCACTCCAGAGAGTGCAACAGTAGGGAAAGCGTTGGATAGCGTAGTGGTGAAAATTACTATTCCCACTCCAGAGAGTGCAACAGTAGGGAAAGCGTTGGATAGCGTAGGGGTTAAAATTAAGATTCCCACTCCAGATAGTGCAACAGTAGGGAAAGAGTTGGATAGCGGAGGGGTAAAAATTACTATTCCCACTTCAGAGAGTGCAACAGTAGGGAAACGTTGGATAGCGTAGGGGTAAAAATTACTATTCTCACTCCAGTGAGTGCAATAGTAGGGAAAGCGCTGGAACCCAAAACAATTAAAAACAAAACTATCAAAATTGTTATTAAATTGATTTTCTAATATAAACATAATTAATATATACATTTAAATATATTATTAACAAAGATAATAAAAAATAATCAATTACACATAATTCAACACTATTATATCCACCACACTCACCTTAAATTAATGACACAATTACATGTAATATTTACTAATTAATTAATGAAAATTAATGTATTCTTTTTTATTAATTAATCAATTAATTACTTACCAGCTTTCACGCCATATACACTTATAAACACCACAACACACACCTAAAATTAATTACACATTTACAATTAATAATTACTAATTAATTAATGGTAATTCATTTAAAAAGTTTTTAATAATTAATCAATAAAAAATTAATTACTTACCACCCTTCACACCGTTTACACGTATAAACTCCACAACACACACCTAAAATTAATTAAACAATTAACATAATTAATTATTAATTGACTAATTGAAATTAATTAACAACTAATTATTAAACTATTATAAATAAATTAACACATTAATTAATCAATTAATTTTATATAATTAAATTACTTCCCACCCTATTCCCCTATAAACCCACAACCCGCTACGGAACTAATAACACAAAATTAAACATAAAATACATTAATAACTAATACAATTCCAAAACATATAATAAAATGACAAACAATTCTCATTAAAAACACTAAAATACATAACATTATTAATAAATCGATATTTTTGTAAACTATATTTTTGTAAACGATATTTATTACAACTATATTATTGTTATCGATATTACTTACCTGTCAGTCGATATTCTGGTCAAACTATATTTTTGTTGTCGATATTTCTTCCAAACGATATTTCTGCGGAGATATTAATGTCCCACGATATTTCTCCATCGATATTCCTGCTCTGCACCACTTGGCGGGTGGCCCCCACAGTTCTGAGTCAGTAATGACCTTCCAGGCCGGGTGAAAATACTCCCTGAGCAGTGCGGGATGTGTCCCACATCACCTATGGCCTCCCATGCACTGCATGGTCTGTTTTGGCTATTGCAATACACATCTGAACAGGCCCCTGTGGCATGTTCAGTTTATATAAGGGTGTTAGCCCGCATCCTACCATCGTAACCTATATCCATACCCAGCCCTTCCAGAAATAAAACGGCTACAGTCACACAGCGAAAAGCTCATGGTATATAGAAACTTACTGATAGCCCCACCAACTTCTATTTCGAGGTGATCCAGGAGATCCTACTCCTGGCTGAAGATATCTGACCACCGGTGCTTGCATTTTTGGATGGCCTTCTCAATACCTAAAACTCGGGTCATCTGATACCGCACCTTTTTCCACCGGTGCTGCCTCTCATGGGTTGGATAGCCCTAGACAACCCTGCCTCCACTTCCCATGTCTGGCAAGTACTTGACCAACAGCCACAGCAGGCTCCCAAACTCCTCCTCCATCAGGGTTCTGGCCCTGCCCAACATCTCCTTACACCCACTATCAAACCTAAACCCAACATTAAAAAACACTATTCCTTCCCCCTACCCCTAAATCTATTAACCCCTATTGAGACAAGCACTCCACAGTTCACTACACAAAACAAAATAAAATACAATTACAGGCAAATGTGACAGTATTGGGATATGACAAGGACAGCACAGACACCAACAAGACCAAGAAACAGCACCAAACTCTCCAGCAAACAACAAAACACCTCCACCAGCCAGCACAGACCACAAAATAGAAAGTGAAAGTGAAAGGACCTTCACACTTCCTGGTTAGTAGGATGACTGAGCCATTGCATGATTTCCTCAGTGGATGAGTCATGTTTCCAACGTATTCACCAAGTGTCCTACTAAAGTGCTGTTTTTTTCTGATGCTCCGCTAGATAAATAGCCACGTTTCACTATGCCCAATGCATTGTTTTTGATGGTTTGGTGTTGATGGATGGTTTCCGCCCTATGCTTTTCCACTTTACTACTGAAAAGTCACCTTTCCTAGAAAAGTGTCACCTTTCCTACTCAAGAGTGTTTTTTTACAATGACATTGCTATATAAATGGACACGGTGCAATTGACATGCAACACATAACAATGCATAGTACATTGTTTTTGACTCTTTGATGTTGATGGCTGGATTCTAACCTGATAGTAAACTTCTAAGGGCTACTTCTAGTTGATGAAGTGTGTGTAAGCAGATGTTTCCTAGGACTGTGATATAAACCTAAAGACAAGTAATGGTTTCAAACATTTAATGTTATGATGAACCTTTATGACATGTTGGTTAATGTTCCATTCCAGAGCATGTGGTTCAAGTAAATAAATGTTGGACAATGTGCATGCGTCAAGGATTGAGTGTTTTGGATGTCTCCACCATCTGCATCCTCTTCCTCCTCCATTGGGTCCTGCTGGTGTCGGTCCCCGTCCCAGGGGACATTAGTGTGCGTGCATATATTGTGCAGTATGGCACATCCCAGTATTATTTTGAAGACCATTGGGGGGCAGTAGAACATTCTACCCCCTGAAATGTCCAGACAGTGGAACCTGGCCTTGAGTAGTCCGAAGATTCTCTCAACAATATTCCGTATCTTGCTGAGTGTCTGGTTGTAGGGCTTCTCCGGCTCAGTATGGGGGTGTGCATATGGGGTCATGACCCTCGGTTGAATCCTATATCCCTGGTCAGCTGAAAGTGAAAGCACAACTGTCAATACTTTTGTTATCTGCTACAGATACATGGAAGGCTATATGTGTTATGTGTAGTTACATTGTCTTACAGATTTCTGACATTTTTTCACAATATGTGTTAGTCATACAGCTGTTCATAGGTTGACACATTTCTCTTCCATTACTCTGTGTTTTAGCGAATGCTGAGCATGGTCTGATACATTGTATACTTCTACATCCTGACTATCATGTTGATCCTGTAGTTTTATGTGATGTCAATTTGGAGATGATCCTGACCACTCTATGCTATGTGGTCAAACTACGTGTGTGAAATGGTAGATTGTGGATCTAATATTTGGGTAGTTTGTCCTCCCTAGGTAGGTAATGACATATGAGACATGCCTTACACTGACACATGCATATGTCCATGGTAAACCACAGATGTCTTGAAATTGGTAACTTGTGGGTTTATGTGGCACATGTACCATGGTGCATGGTGTACGTATGAGCCACACACCTCTTACTTATGTTCCTATCTGCATCAACAGACACAGTGATAAGCATTATGTCATCCATTTCTAACTGTTAGAGGGTGTGTTAGGTATTTGAGTTTCGCTTACCTACAAGCAAGCCGGTCCCCTATTGTTCATTCTTGAAACGGTCATTTATGATGAAGTTCCTGAATATGTATGCCTCATGCACACTTCCAGGGTATTTGGCCCAGCAGCACATTAGTGAACAGGCCCGATGGTCCACGATGGCTTGGATATTCATGGAGTGTGCATGCTTCTAGTCCCTGCAGAGGTGTGATATGGCTGCAGGGGGGACCAGTGGCATGTGTGTTTAGTTCATGGCACCCAGCATGTGTCCGAACCCAGCTATGGCATAAAAGGCTTGTTTTGTCTCCTGCTCCAGTTCTTGGGTGTTGGGGAAGAGGCTATGGCGGGGTGTCAGGCAAATGATGGCATCCAGGACAGAGGGAAGGAATGATCAGAAAGATAGCAGGGAGTTTCCGGCCACTCAGGCATCTGTTATCTGTAAGGATCCAGATGCCAGCATGCATTGTACTGCTATGAGATTTACCAGTGAAGGGATGTTGGTAGACCTGTCAGCTGTTGACTGGAGCCTTGGCGCAATCAGATGTAGCAGCTATATAATAGACTGCATCCTCAGCCATGTAATAGGTGATTACCTCATCCTCCCTAAGTCCTATCAGAGTAGTCTGCTTGCAATAAACTCGCTCTCTTCTGCTGCGTTACCTTTGTTGTGGTGAGGGTGGGGTGCGTGGTTGGGGTGGGGTGTAGTGGGTGGTTGGTGGTGGTCATCTCCTTGTGACTCACAGCTGAGAAATGTGTAGTTAGGGTTTCAACACTATCCTTTCCAGCTTATCTTTATGTAGCAGTCAATGCATCATTTCTTATGCTTGGGTTTCACAGTCTGAAGATTTTAAACGTTACCCGACCTCTGCGCAACTCAAGCCACCGCTGCATCCCTTTAGTAATATATCTTAAATATCCATGCATCAGTTTTACGGTGGAAATGACGACAGACCACATACCCAACATATATAAAAACTTACAAGATGCAGGCAGTTCCGACGCCGGTTCCTCCAAAAAGTGATTCATCCTCCAAGATATGCCACCTTGTAAATATGGAGTAGTGACAGCGCCGCCAATGCGTCAAAATCTTTGATGGATTGGTGGTGTTACCTCCTTGTAAATGAGTCCCTGAATGTGAGCAGAAACCAGTGGCTAGTCTTCTGTATATTCCAAAATGGAATTCTTATTTTAACTTTGAACTGTATGCCAGCAAATTTGTCTGGCTTTTATTTTACAGAGGACATTTTGGGTAGTGTGACTAAGCTGTATTTACGTTTATGTGTTGGTAACTGACCTTGTTTTAGCTAGATTACATCTTGCAGACATTAAAAGAGAAGAAAATCTGTTCTTGGATTCTTCTTTTTCAGATCCGGGAGAGCTCTGCTTCTTAGCAGTACATTGTGGGTGTTGTTTTACTGGTTGGAATTTCAGGCTGGTAAAATTGGGAACGATGTTCCTGCAAACGGAAAATCTGTGTGCAGGAACACGTGTCCACTTATAACTGTTTGCAGTGGAATTTCACACAGTAATTCTGCTCTGCACCAGTGGCAGCTGGTGACATTTCAAAGTGGAAGGGCGTAAAAGTTAGAGATGAGCATTATGTTGTGAGCAAAGCCAGCAAGCCCAACTGACATATTGGGGTTTGGGGCATTAAAGTAAGAAAATGCTGCATTTAGAGCAAATTTGAGCAGGCATGAAAGTAAATATCATGTCTAGCTATGTTTGCATATACATCACCATCATTGCCAAACATGGATGCAAAGATACATTATGTGCTAAGACAATAGAGGAGACAAATAAAACTCGGTGTCCTTGTATTCATCTGCAGTGATTAAAATGTTTAATGAGCTGAGTGGTATGCAGTGGTTTCTAATCGCTGCAGATTATGTAAGGGCGCCATGTGGTATGTAGTGGTTTCTAAATTTAGCAACTACTACATAATTTTCAATTCCACTGGCGGAGCAGCAGAATTTTAATTTATCAGTAAATCCGCATTATAAGAGTAATGCAGAATTACCAAAGCTTCTACGATTCCACTTGCAGAATTGAAAATTCCTCCAAATATGTCCATGTATCATGTCCAGAATCACAGGACATTAAACCGATGTTGAGACTCCAACCCATTTCCCCAACTCCAAAGTCACAGCCCTGGCCACAACACCACATCATCTCCTTTAATTGTTCTCAATTTTCTTTTTAAATGGTCCATGAACTATCATTATTTCCTTCAGATAGCCATGTGTATGGATTTCATGATCATTTACTTTCCAAGTATAGTCGAACATATCCCAGTTCCTATGGGATGCTATTTGTTAACAGCATGACTATTTATCCCAAAAATTGATTCAGTGGCGTAGAACGGGTTGCACAGGCCCTATTGCAAAATTAGTTAAATGGGTCCCCCACATTTCTAATCTCAACCTCAGAAATAAGTCGAGAGGGCGAGGCAGCTATGTTTGCTCTCAGGCCAGATCTCCACCCCAGTGCAGACATAAAGATAGTACTCATAAATGCCCTTTGTGAATTCTCAAAGTTGTCAACTTAGACGCCTAGGGCTTTATTTATGAAGGCTTTGCGCCTCCGGTGCGTCACTTTTAACATGGCAAAAAGTGACGCACCGGTGGCGCAAGGCTTTCATAAATAAGGCCCCTAGTCTTAGATGTTTAGTCTAAGTTTAGACCAAATGTCTAAGTTTACTTTTGTGAATTGGGCCCTTGCTATTTATGTTAGCCAACAGCATGAGAGCAGTGTCAGGATTGTCTGGGACAGGCAGAATTAGCGCTCATTAGGAGACCGGGGGGCTGCAGCTGTGACTACTCCAACTCACTAATTGCACAGTAAGAGAGAGACTTAAAGTGCGCATGTCGGGCTGATTAGAGAAATGCACCCGTCCAACTCGACATGCGAGCATCACTTAAAAAGTAAGTGACTCCATTTGCCTGTCTGCTGTCATTGAAGCCCCAGCCCTGCCACCCTTACTCATGGACAGTAAGATAAGGCACCCATGAACCAGCATGCATGGCTAAAATAAAATCACCATGGCACCCTGAAAAAAACAGCATTTTTTACATTTAATACAGTGGAAGAGGGGGCAACAAATAGAGGGGGGCAACACCCTTACACCTCAGAAGAGGAATGGCCCCTGCTTTGCACAACCCGTAATGAGGGACCAAGTAAAATCCATTGCAATCCTCCTCTCCCATCAAACACCTGCAGTGGTAAACCACACAATTGCGTCATGATGAATTATGGCAGGCAGAGGAAATACAAGTCAGTTGATTCTGAGCTGCACGTATTGGCAGATGGAGTAGTCAAGAACCATGACTGTTTGTTGAGTCAGCCAATGTTCAAGACCCCATATAAAACCCACCAAGGCTGTCCAAAAAGATCACTGAGAAGGCAAACGCTGTATTGTCTTACTTATGGTATGTGCAATGCATGATGAAGAGACAGTACATCATCAAAACAAGGGTGTGGGATATCACCTACCTTAATAAGTCAGACACTCTGGCCAAAGCTGATGGACCCCCACCACTGATGCATCCCGAGTCCAGGGAGGAAAAAGTGCTTGAGACAGTTGACATGTTAGGACTCAGGGGAATCAATAGATAGATGGAGTGTGAAAGCACTTAACAGCACTCCAGTGTGTGAAATCATTTACACATACAGTTGCAGAAATGTGGCCTCTGTGAAATGGGTTAATAGACACAAATGACATAGGTATATCAGGCAAAGAGCAATGTGACTATGTAGGTAAAGAGTGGGGTTGGCCATAAGCCAGTCATCATGTAGTTTTGGTTGATTTTGGGTGGCCTGTGCAAGACAGCATTGCACTGCTTGCACGTAACTGATGACTAACAGGCCCCATTTTCAATGCACATATAGCCTCTACTCAAGATAAACATTTAACAGTCAGGAACTTTGAGCAAAGAAACAACAGAAGGGCTTCCTAGTAAGCCACTCACACAGAATCTATGGGACAGATTACTATGGAAAGGAAAATGTGGAAAGAGTAATAGTGCCAACCCAAGATAGTGTTTCTGGCTAAGACATTGATGGTAGAATTTGCAAGGGGAATGGGGAAAGACTTGTTGATACAAGGTGTAAAGTTCACTTAGGTGGTAACCTTTCAGTTGTGAGGCCTACTGATTTGCATGCAATGACACGGACAGCCATCAATAGAACACCCTCAGAGCATGTACAGCACATTTATAGTAGGTTGTGTCAGGCACCACATGATCACTTGCTGCATTATCTTGGCACCACTACCACCCTACAACTTATTGATCCCATAGCAAAGCCCTGGAGGGTGAACTCAATCTGGAGGAATTGAAAGAAATGCTACACTTATTACTAAAAACACAAACACCTGAGAGTGATGGGTTGCACCAAATGTTTACCCACACCTCACTATAAAATGATTGGAAACCCTTTGGAAATCTCTCCGAGACCAGATCCTGCCCCTTATATGAGAGAGGGAGTCATATGTATGACACTAAAACCTGGAGGGGACTCGATGGACCCGTCTTCCTATCACCCCATTGCAATGATTAACCTCAGATACAAAAATACTTTGTAAGGCCCTGGCAATTAGATTTGGTCAGGTAATTGGAGGTTTAGTACATGACGGTCAGTTTGGCTTTGTTCCTGGCCGAAATCCTGCCATGAATATCAGATGCTTGACACACATACTTTCCTCAATAAGAGACAGACAGGAAGACATGGCCCTAGTGGCCATATATCTGGAAAAGACCTTTGATACCCTCAATTGGAAATACATGTAGGAGGTCCTTCGTTGCATGGAGTTTGGCCTGGGTTTCCTTAAATGGGTGAGTCTATTGTATTCAGAGCCCACTTCTAGAGTGCAAATAGGGAAACTTATGCTGAATAGCTAAACAGTCCATTGGGGAAATTGGCATGGGGCCCCCCTCTGCCCCTTGTGTTTTCACCCCGGCTAAAGAACCCTTGGCATAAAACTTTGGTCAGAATTGGTAGAAAAGAAACTCACCATCTGGAATGTCTTCCATCTGGTCTCTCTCTATGCAGATAAAGCCATCTTTTATCTAAGACTCTCTCAAGTATCTGTGCCACTATTACTAGAGCATCTGAAAAGATTTTAGGAGGTCTCAGGACTGAGAGTGAATCTCCGGAAGAGCCTACTTTTCCCCATGGGAGCACTGGTGTCCAACACCGCACTGGAACAACCGGACTAAGGCCTCCGATGGGAAACAGGTACATTCTGTTACTTAGGGAACATGGTGGCCTACTCGGAGGAAAAACAATATGAATACAAGATGGGGAGAGTGATATGGCACCTGCGAACCTTGACTGTATTCTGGACCTCGCTGCCGTTATCTGTTATGGGTCGGGTGGCTATAACTAAAATGGTTGTTCTACCGTGATGCATATAAAAACGGCAAAACTCTCTTTGCTCCCTCAAATTGTCATATTCAAAGACCTTGATAGCATGTTGTTCACTTTTATTTGGGCTGGGAAGAGAAGCAAAGTGGGCCTTGCTCTCCTCAAGACCAGCATGGAGGAGGGAGGACTGGGGCTTCCGGACCTGGAAACCTCCTATAATGCGTCTTCAGCATGCAACATGATGTGTGGCAGAGGAAGATAACTGGGATAAATGATTTGATTTTGAAAGGGCACATATGGAGATGCCTCACTACTGCTGTTGCTCATGAGAGGGAGTCGCATCCCGGCAGAATATATGTACATACTGTGAAAGGTGTGGTAATCTGGGAGCAAATCACATAATGCATGCTTCGGAGACCAGCCTTTGTCGGCCATACCTCTCTTCAAATGAATAACTGAGCGATGGCGATGACTCAGTGGCAAGAAGGGGTTTGTGATTCACAAAGGGATCTATATCCTGGGGGATTGTTTATTTCATTCCAAGAAGCCCAAGTAACATTTGGAGTGGGGCCAGGCCAATTCCTACAATGTACAAAATTAGCAGGAAAGGCAAAAAGCATTCCTCCCAAGTGGACACTAGGAGCCATTCTCTAATTAGACACATCCCAACACATTATAACCCACATGTACAAGCACTAAAGCAGGAAAATCCCAGTAGAGAACAAAAGGGCAAAGCTGCATGGGAGGTGGACATCGGGAACCAGTTAATTTGCGCGCAAATAAAGCAGTTCTACAGCAATGTACGATTTAAATTGCTACAATTCAACTTTCTCTACCACACGTACATGACCCTGGTAATCCTTAACAAAATATATCCTGACAGGAATTCTTCCATACCTTAGGACATAGGTGCCACGCAGTCCGGGCCACCTTTCTTCACTTAGCCTGGCAGAGCCCACCACCTCGTCAATACTGGGAAACAGTTGTTTCTACACTGACAGTGACCGGGGTACTGCACTGGAGCTAGGTCCAGTGCGGGGCATCCTAGGAGTGATCCCCAACATAAAAGGAAAAATAAATTCACCATAAATTTCTGAGATAGACATTAGTGTTAGGGGTGGATGGACATCCAAACTCTCAAGCCATCCCTGTGACTTAGAGATGTCCTATAATAGCACAGGCAGAGGAAAAACATATCAAATTAACTAGAAGACATGACTAAGTACAGGAGATCCTGCAAACATGGAGGGAGCTGCTTATCGATTTATAGAGGGTGAGGACTTAAACGCTGGTTTAGGCATGGGAGAATACCCCCACCCTGGTCTGTAAATGGCTACTGGGGACAGGCAATCCTTGGTTGCTCCCAACCTCTACCCCCTCCCGGTAACTGCTACCCCCTACTACGGTCTAGAGGTACAAAACAATTGTGAGCATGGACCTGAGACTACAATTGATATCATGCTCATTTACCAGTTGGTATATAAGTGGTGGACTGGAGCAAAGGTGAGCAAAATCTTGGGGCATTGGCACCTATGTCCTGGAATGATGGAGTGATTATAATTGTAATTCATGGCAATGCTTGTGAATGACTAATATCTTACTGTTACTGTTGTTAACTGCACACAATGACAACAAGCATTGGAAATGCAATAGGTCTCGCAATAGAAAAGTTGGAGCTATTGGTTTTGTAATTGACACATTTCTTTTAATGTGTGGGTCTTGAAACTTGCAAAAGTAATAGCTTTGTCATTTACAATGGCAATACTTAATACTTTTTCAAATGTGAGACCTATAGCATTTGTAATGTCAACGATACATACAATCCAGACCCTACTGCCTTTGACAGCGCTCGTCATTTGCCGAGAGGTACAATGGCAGGCAGGGTAGGTGTCTGTAAAGGTGGAGCAGCCAAGGAACTGAGTTAAGGAGCCGCCGTGCTAAGAGAGAAGAGCTGTGTGACAACAGTCAAAGCAGCAGGGGACGAGCTGCATTTTTGCCACCCACTAAAAACAAGCCTTAGGCATTGTGAGGGGCTAATTGGGGAAAGTGGGGAAAGGGCCTGAGGTTTCAGTGGGGCGGAGTTGGGCTCGCAGTTTGGATGGGTGAGGGAGGTGGGGGGTCGCATGGCTCGGGAGGAGGCGAAAAGGGAGGGGTGGAGGAGTGCAGGGGAAACGGACGTGGGGGGGTGAGGGGGTTTGTACAGGCAAGGCGGGACTAGCCCAAAATTACAACTTGGTCCCGAGCATGGGGGGAACTGGAGAGTGCTGTTCCGTGGTGCAGTGAAGTGCACCGGAGTGAGCGGGCAGTCAGCTCACTTACTATGGTGGTCCCAGCATGGTGACCTATAGGTGTGAATGGGTTACCAAGATGGTGTATGCGCTTGGAGTGGTAATTAAAAAATATAGATAAAAGGTATGTGAAAGAGCACATACAGAAACAAGATCATCACATAGAAATGCAATAATTAGAGCTTTGGTTGTGCGGTGTGCAATGTCTTAAATACCCTTTACGTAATTAGGCTTTTGCCCCCCAAAAATTGTTTTTTGTAGATAATTGCCTCCAGATAGCAGTTTGCATAAAACAGAGGCAACATCCGGCCAAGGTGATATTGAATGCGGGTGAGGAGGAGAAATGTGTAAAAATTAACCTCAAGCGGGCAGGAAGAAGTGCACAGGTGTGAACGCATGGGTGGGAAGTACAAAAGGACAAATGCTACATCGAGAGGGAGGGGAAAAGCACATAATGACAGAGTTAACAGGGAGCACCTCGGAAAATAAGTACACGAGGGAGACAGTTGGAACAAGTCGGGCGGCACAAAAACGCGGCCGATAGTACAAAAGGACAAATGCTACATTGAGAGGGAGGGGAAAAGCACATAATGACAGAGTTAACACGGAGCACCTCGGAAAAGAAGTACACGAGGGAGACAGTTGGAACAAGTCGGGCGGCACAAAAACGCAGACGAAAGTACAAAAGGACAAATGCTACATCGAGAGGGAGGGGAAAAGCACATAATGACAGAGTTAACGCGGAGCACCTCGGAAAAGAAGTACACGAGGGAGACAGTTGGAACAAGTCGGGCAGCAAAAAAACGCGGCCGAGAGTACAAAAGGACAAATGCTACATCGAGAGGGAGGGGAAAAGCACATAATGACAGAGTTAACACGGAGCACCTCGGAAAAGAAGTACACGAGGGAGACAGTTGTAACAAGTCGGGCGGCACAACAGGGGCAGAAAAAAAAAATGCAGAACGCATGGGTGGGAAGTACAAAAGGACAAATGCTACATCGAGAGGGAGGGGAAAAGCACATAATGACAGAGATAACACGGACCACCTCGGAAAAGAAGTACACGAGGGAGACAGTTGGAACAAGTCGGCGGCACAAAAACGCGTCCGAAAGTACAAAAGGACAAATGCTACATCGAGAGGGAGGGGAAAAGGACATAATGACAGAGTTAACACGGAGCACCTCGGAAAAGAAGTACACGAGGGAGACAGTTGGAAAAAGCACACAAAGACAGAGTTAACACGGAGCACCTCGGAAAAGAAGTACACGAGGGAGACAGTTGGAACAAGTCGGGCGGCACAAAAACGCGTCCGAGAGTACAAAAGGACAAATGCTACATCGAGAGGGAGTGGAAAAGCACATAATGACAGAGTTAACACGGAGCACCTCGGAAAAGAAGTACACGAGGGAGACAGTTGGAACAAGTCGGGCGGCACAACAGGGGCAGAAAAAAAAAGGCTGCCGCGAAATGAAAGTAAAAAAAAACGCGGCCGCGAAATGAAAGCCTTTGATGCAGCAAGGGGCGGAGTGGATACCTTTGAAGAGCTGCTGGAGGCACCAAGCTGGGGAACAGATGGCTGGCTTTGATGTGCACGCGCGTTTTATGTCAATGCGCTTGCGCATTGAGCTTGCTTTTCACGGGCACTGCATGAAATCGCCAGTTTGGTTAAGCTCTGGATAAGCCCCTATATTCTCACAAGCTCAATGCGCAAGCGCATTGACAGGCGAGACCTAAAAAACGAATAAAGACATTTTTTTTAAAACAAAAACGTTCCTTTGTCGGGCATGCAAATATGCGGTCATGACAGTACTAATGATCATGTGATTTTTTCTTTACACACAGTATAAGTAAACCTCTATTTTATGTGCAAGCAATAAGAGGGCACATAATCAAAATATAAGGTTTCAAGAACCGGGTTTTAGAACCCAGCAGCGCCAGGGGCACGCCCAAAGCCTTCGGGTTCTCCTCTCTTGGTATACAGAGACACGGAATACTTCTGGATGGCGTCAAAGATCAAATTTATTAGCTGTAGCTAGTAACAGTAATCCCAGCAATACAACACGGTGTACAACTCAGGAAAACGGCTCAATTTTCGTAGAGCAAGACATCTCTTTTTATGTGCATTTTACTCATTATAAATGCACACCCACTGTGACAAATACTGACGAATGAAATACATTTTCCCACACATTATCACATCATAAAAAGCTCACTTTACATTGTACCAATCCACAAGTTAATTATTAGGAATGTCCCAAATTCGATCTCCACAAGCCGGACAAACCCATAATTGAAAGCACTATCCATGAAATGAAAAGTCATAAGAAAAGGAAATAGTTCAGATGCTGAATAGGATAAGATATGTACAAGGGCACTAAAGTTAACGATATCCTGAACATTGATTGGCAATCTCAGACAACGATCAGCCAGGGAAATTGGCTTTGCAAAGGGTCAGTTTCAGGTGACGGGGTCAGCGTCATGCAGTTCACTCACAAGTCAGAAAAGGCCTAGTTAATATACACATGAACAACGAAGCCCATGCAACTTGTTCGTTCGGTTACTTCCATAGGCCTATGTGAGGGCAACACAAAATGGCGTCACGAACAACTCAAATAAAATGGAGTCTGGTTCGAGAATCACAGAACCTCAGACCCTCCTTTTGCCTTTACGTAGGCAATAACCTAAACTCATGTCAATCTGAATCCAGGTCTATATCTATTCTCATCAGGTCATCAAGGTGTTGCTGTAGCATCATATTATTATCCTTTACTTCTCTCGGGACAGGTCTTCTCACACAGATTGTAGCAAAAAGACTACAAATGGCGGGACCACACTGGATGCACAAACAACACGAGAAAAGGATAGCTAAAGCCATACCAAGGAACATCAGAATCTTCCATCCCCATTTAAACAACACTTCCCAAATCCATCCAGTAAATGACCAGTTCCCTTCGTCTACATGTATAGACTCAGCGGACTTATATAACTTCATGATGGCTTTGTACACTGTCGGGGCATTATCTGGTATGAAAACACAGCAACTAGACCCCATCAATTTACATACCCCACCTCTATCTGCTAATATGATATCTAAAACCATACGGTTTTGTAACATCATAAGATGATCCGCCTGAAGCTCAGCTGTAATATTGCTAAGAGCACCTGCAGTTTCATTTATAGTGGCCTCAACTACTCTTGTAAGTAGACCCAGCGGCGCCAGGGGCATGCCCAAAGTCTTCGGATTCACCTGTCTTGGTATACAGAGACACGGAATACTTCTGGGTGGCGTCAAAGACCAAATTTATTAGCTGCAGCTAGTAATAGTAATCCCAGCAATACAACACGGAGTACAACTCGAGAAACTGTTCAATTTGTAAGGCGAAACATCCCTTTTTATACCCAATATTCACATTACAAATGGACACCCACTGCACAAAATTCTAGCCAATAAGGTACATTTTCAAACAAAGTATCACATGACAGAAACCTCAGTTTGCAATAACCCAACCCAAAGTAAATCATTAAGAATGTCCCAAATCCAGGGAGGAGCTACGTCAGCAAACAGGATGGCTGCTTAGGCTCCCGGCTCCGCCGACCTCCGTATCCCGCCACAATATCCTGTACATTATCCTGATTTTACGCCAAGCCACTGTGTGCATGAACTGTTCCGCACTCCGATGGTGCAATCCGGGAACTTTTATCGGCTGGTTTGACGAAGTTCCATCAAGTTGAAGATTGTGGCCTACTCCAGCGGTGAAGCCGGGGCCTCGAGTACTTTCACAGCCGGGCTGCAGTGCAACAAAATCGCCGGGAGACCCAGGCTGGGTCCGGTCAATCGGAGGGGAGGCTTTGTTTAAGCCCGAATTTGGCGGCGATTGTTTCTATTGCTCAGCGTCGATGGAGGAGTGACTCTGCTTGCTGTTGGCTGCGGGTGGGGGTCCCCGTCCCGCAGACCCGGTATTGGGCTCACCGGGGTTCGGTGAGTCGGGGTCTCTGGCCTGCGGCCTTAACCGGGTTGACCGTGGCTGCGAATAACGACTGGTCACCCTCTGCATCTGCACGTTCGTGCTCCTGTTTGTCCCACCTGAGGATGCCAGATTCACCCGGGGAGGTGATTGTGATTGGTGTCGGGCGTGAGATTATGGATCGAACGGTGCTTGAGTCATCGCTGAGGTCAATATTGGCGGAAATTAGGGCGTTTCATTCACATGTGGATGTCTTATTGTGCAAATTGGACACGCGCCTATCTGAGATGCTCCTGGTGGAACCGGACCCAGCCTTACTGTTGGAACAGCAATCTGCAGCCATTCAAACCGTGGCCATTTTGACTCCGTGCGAGAACCCCGTGAGGAAGCAAGTATCGAAACCATCGGATGGTGCCCTGGAGGAAGGTGTTTCCGAGGTCGTCAGTGTATTGCCGAACCTTCCACTACTATCGACTTTGGGGGTATCGAAAGGCGTTCCCCTCCCGGAGACTTTTGTTCTTGACTTTCCATTCATTTTGTGGTCGTCTTCTCCTTTCTTGGTGACTTTACGACTCTTGGGCAAACTACATTGTGACTGTCCATCTAGGAGGGAGAGTTCTTCTGCGTCTGAAGTTCTTGTGGACTCACTGCCTACGAGTCGCCATAGATTGATTCTTGATGACTCCCTTCTCCCCTATTACTCCTTTGTGTGCCTTTGGGTCTGGCTGGGGGGGATTCGTGTGCTGGTTCGGAAGGGCCAAGGTTAAGATCAACTAGGTCGGGATGGGTTGGAGTGGCCTTTACGGGTGTTCGACCTGCAACTCTTTGATCTAAAAGGCTGGGCGGTGTATTACGGTGCCCCCTAATTTCTTCTATAAGTGTTGTCATATGTTGGTCTTTTAGTGATAGGGGGTGTCTGTTTCTGGCGGGGGGACTAAAGGGGCTGGGAGCCCAAACGGATAAGCCCTCCTCCATTCTTTTTCCTACTTTTAGGGTTTTAGTTATTAGGGGCAACAGGCACGCTGCTAGTGGGGTTAGGCTGTAGCCATTTGCAGGGGTGCAGGGTGAGGGGTTGGAAAGGGTTTTTTATTTTGCCTTTTTTTTATTTCTATGGCCTTTTTCTTTCCTTCCCTTTCTCTTCCTTAAAGGATCAGTATAGCTTGTGAATCATTCGGATTCTTATCGTGTACTTGTATTTAGTGCTTATGCTTTTTATGATATCCTGATTCCCGGGTGGGCAGGCCCTGAGAACTGGCGCTCAACATTGAATGTATATTGTCGTTTGCACCGATCCATATGCTTTGGAGCCAATGTTCCATTATAGCGGTTCTTACGTGCATATCCTGTCTCTTGCCCTGTCCCCCGTATTCTTCTGTTTGATTGTATGGCACCTGATCCTTTCTTAAATAATATAAAATGGAACCTCTGTCTCATCCTGGGACTCAGTTGTGCATTCTAATACAAGTTCTATCCTGAATCGCTGCCGGACCTCAGGTTGTCGGCTGATGAGCTGTGTCGTACTGTGAAATAGGGGGTCTTAATTTTGTTTAGCGTCCGGCCCTTGCGGTTGTAGGCCCATGCTTGTATTTTTATTGAATGCTACAATAAAGGTTTTTCAAAAAAAAGAATGTCCCAAATCCAATCTCCACAAGCCGGACAAACCCATAATTGAAAGCACAATGCATGTAATGAAGAAACATAGAAAGGAAACAATGACAGATAACGAGCAAGATAAAGCATGTGTAGAGAAGCTAAAAGTTAACGATGTCCTGAACATTGACTGGCAATCTCAGATAACGATCAACCAAGGAAATTGGCTTAGCGAGGTCAATTTCAGATAAAGGGGTCAGTTCCTTACAATGCACCTTAGAGTCAAGAAAAGGCTTAGTTAATAAGTGCATGAACAACGAAGCCCATGAAAATTTGTTCGTCTGGTTACCTCCACGGGCCTACGTGATGGCAACACAAAATGGAGGCACAGACAAAATGGAAACCATATTCGAGACAAAGTCTCTGAATACGTAATAAACTCGCTAATTAACGTGACAAATTCACTCCATATTAGCCGCACTTACTAAATACGGTACAACATCACCAAAATCGTGACGGAACCATAACCTCACAGGACAAGGCAGAATTTTACAGAACCTCATCCTCCTCTGTCCGGAGAACACAATCATGCTGTTCCTGAACATCTGTCTCTACAGAAATCGGTAACAACGTAGCTGGATTCAACACATTGCACCTTTTAATGTGCACATGGCTAGCCAAAAGCGTCAACTCATATCCTGACAGACGTGCACTAGTAAGGTGCTGAGTCTTCATCCTGTTCAATAGAGTATCCACTGCATGTGGGACCATCACAATCAATGTATGATCCAATACCAAACCAGCAGACTGTCGAATAGAAACAGCCGCTGCCGCTGTAGCTCTCAGGCAACTCGGCAACGCTCTAGCTACTGGATCTAACGTCGCTGAAAAATACACACATGGGCGTTGCTTGTCTCCAAATTGTTGTGTCAACACTGATAATGCACAACCTTCTCTCTCATGTACGTACAGTGTGAAAGGTTTACAGTAGTCCGGGGTACCCAACACCGGAGCAGAACACAATGCATCACGTAATTCAGAAAAACTTTTCTGACAATCATCAGACCAAGGGAGAGGATACGGAGTATCTTTAAGAGTCAGCGTCAACAGAGGTTTTGCTAGCAGGGAAAAATTGGAGATCCATTGCCTATAATACGAGGTGATACCTAAGAAGGCACGCACTTCTCTCTGTGTGGATGGTACAGTCATTTGGGCAATTGCTTGAATTTGTTCTGGGGTCAAACGTCTTCCCTCCTTCGACAAGAGATGACCTAAGTAGGTTACTTCTTGTCGGCAATACTGTAACTTTGAAGGTGACACTTTATGATGAAGGTCAGACAAATGTCGTAACAAGGAAAGAGTAGCTTCTTTACAAATCTCTTCATCATCTGCAGCGACCAGCAGATCATCAACATACCTGATAAGAGTAGCACCAGAAGGCAACGCAAAATTATCAAGCTGAGTTTTCAACGCCTGACTATAGATGGAGGGACTTTCACAATAACCTTGAGGAGCTCTCTTAAACCGGAAGCTGCAGCCTCCTAAAGAGAAGCCGAAAATATCTCTACTTTCCTCAGCGATCGGAATGCTAAAGAAAGCATTCTTCAGATCGATAACTGAAAACCAAGCAGCTGACGCAGGAATCAGAGTCAACAAATCAGTGATATCCGGGACAACAGGAAACTGTGGCACCACAATCTTATTCACTTCTCGAAGATCAATCACAAACCGATACACAGGTGGCTGAGAAGCATCAGTACGCTTAAGGACAGGTAAAACAGGACTGTTACACACATTACCTCTCGTTTCTTCAACTACACCCTTCTCAACCAAATCATAGATAATCGCCAAAAAAGCTCTCTCGCCATCACTAGAGATTTTATATTGGGGAATACGAGGTAGCCTAGCATTTGACTTAAGGGTAACAACATAGGGTGGAATTTGCAAGAGACATCATTGGGACCTGTAGCCTAAAGTGTATCAGGAAGAGAACGCAATTCCAGTGGAAGACAATCTTTAGACAAATACATCGGGGAAATCACTTTCTTACCCATCGTAAGATGTACTCCCGAAGGAGAGCAATGTAAAGTCGCATGCAATCTTTTCAGCAAGTCCAAACCCAACAGATACTCACCACAACCAGTCGTTAGAATAAGAGGCGCTTCCAGAAAATCCTACTGAAACGTTGGTCAAGCCAGACAAAGGTGTGCCAGGAAGTTTAGAGTGCATGATAGAACTCTTCGTCGCACCAGTATCCAAAAGAAAAGGTTCTGCCACACCTAATGTAATCACTGCAACATAAGGTCCACTCTGGTCTACTGGAACTGACACTACTCCCTCTCTTTGCCCATGGCTGTCCTAACTATCATTATAACCAGCACTCTCACTCTCGACATAATAATCATCAACGTAGTACTGTGCAGACTGAACGGTCGGAACATTCTGTCCGTCAAAACAATTCGTAGAATTCTGAGGGGGAAAGGAACGCTCATTCCGGGGAAACACACCGTGTCCCCTACCCCTAGGAACTTGTTGAAAACCACCACGACCTTTCTGACCAGATACACCATTTGCACGCTGTAACAGAATCGGACAACTACTCTTGAAGTGACCTTCTTCTCTGCAATAGGCACACTGATTAGGTCCTAGCGGCAATCGCGGAGCCAAATACTCGGGCTTCTGTAGCAATCTCTGAAACTGTGGGGGTTGCTGAAACTGAGGATGATTCGAACGAGGCGGATAAGCTTGCTGCAAAAGAACTTTCGTCTTTAATTCTTTAGTCTTCTTCTCTACTTTATCCTTTTCATCTTTATCCCTATTCTCATAATATTGTGCAGTAGCCAATATCTGGGCCGACGAAGAAACAGCCCATGAACTCTAAGAATCCTTTAACTTATTAGAAAGTTCGGGAAGCAAATTAAAGACAAATTTGTCTACGAACAACCGTTGACCACCTTCAATGCTCATGTCCTGACCACTATGATCCATAAACGTTTCTTCAAACCTCGTGAAGAAATCAGACACACTCTCGTCTTTCTTTTGTTTGCATGCTGCTAACTTGTCCCAATTCACTCGCAAAGGAGGCATCATAGTTTTCATTAAATTAATAATCCTACCAGGTAATTCTGCAACCAAGGGCTCAGGTTTGGCACCTCCTACTTGCTGACCATCTGCAGCAACAATATTAGCCCATGTATCTCCTAATTCTTGCGCATGATTCTCATGACGAATCTTCGCCCACAAAGGTTGAGGAACTACTTTACCCATCAACATATCTATGTCAGCTAAATTCATAACACACGCATCAACTGTCTGGGACAACTCTCACTCTCGACATAATAATCATCAACGTAGTACTGTGCAGACTGAACGGTCGGAACATTCTGTCCGTCAAAACAATTCGTAGAATTCTGAGGGGGAAAGGAACGCTCATTCCGGGGAAACACACCGTGTCCCCTACCCCTAGGAACTTGTTGAAAACCACCACGACCTTTCTGACCAGATACACCATTTGCACGCTGTAACAGAATCGGACAACTACTCTTGAAGTGACCTTCTTCTCTGCAATAGGCACACTGATTAGGTCCTAGCGGCAATCGCGGAGCCAAATACTCGGGCTTCTGTAGCAATCTCTGAAACTGTGGGGGTTGCTGAAACTGAGGATGATTCGAACGAGGCGGATAAGCTTGCTGCAAAAGAACTTTCGTCTTTAATTCTTTAGTCTTCTTCTCTACTTTATCCTTTTCATCTTTATCCCTATTCTCATAATATTGTGCAGTAGCCAATATCTGGGCCGACGAAGAAACAGCCCATGAACTCTAAGAATCCTTTAACTTATTAGAAAGTTCGGGAAGCAAATTAAAGACAAATTTGTCTACGAACAACCGTTGACCACCTTCAATGCTCATGTCCTGACCACTATGATCCATAAACGTTTCTTCAAACCTCGTGAAGAAATCAGACACACTCTCGTCTTTCTTTTGTTTGCATGCTGCTAACTTGTCCCAATTCACTCGCAAAGGAGGCATCATAGTTTTCATTAAATTAATAATCCTACCAGGTAATTCTGCAACCAAGGGCTCAGGTTTGGCACCTCCTACTTGCTGACCATCTGCAGCAACAATATTAGCCCATGTATCTCCTAATTCTTGCGCATGATTCTCATGACGAATCTTCGCCCACAAAGGTTGAGGAACTACTTTACCCATCAACATATCTATGTCAGCTAAATTCATAACACACGCATCAACTGTCTGGGACAACTCTTTGTAATAACCAGCAGGATTCTTACGGGGGTCAGGCAAGGTCTGCTTAAGAGCCAAGACCTCTGCTCTCTTCCAAGGAACATGTACCCATACTCGCTGAAAATGAGCCGATTCAGCTTGAATACCCTGATTAACATTAGCAACAACTGCCTCTCTCCATACAGGGGGAACCTCTCTAATAGGATACTGCTTCACTTTCCTCCTAACAGAAGAATCAGGTTCGTACAATGTCTGAGGCGATAATCTAGACCTAAAACAAGTATCGTCTCTACGGCTTCCTCAACATCAGACTCCACTATCGTCCCTTTAGCAAATTCGGACTGAACATCAAGCACTTCCTGCGGAATCGGACCCAACTCATTATCTTCCCATTCCTGACGGAGAAACGTACACATTACATCAAAAACATACCTTTGCTTAGTCGGCTCCCACTGTAAGAATACATCCATAACCGCTTGTAAATTATACCTGGAAGCATTTAAAATCCATCTACGAGCCAAGAGATCCAACACTGCCCGTTCTTCGGGACCAGGAAACTGACTACGATTCTGCTAACGTTCCAAAACAGGGGTCATATTTAATGACCCAAAGAGTGGAGACAAAAGACCAGCAACAGTCTCAGTCATTCTTTGTCGAACAGAAGGAGAAGAATTTATCATAAGGACAGGAGAAAGAGTGTTTTGAGGTGACAAAAACATAGGGACAGAAGTAGCAGGAGTCGGAGATACAGGAATGGAAGGTACAAGAACTTGAGGCAAAGCTGATAGCAAAGCTGGCGACCCTGGAGGGGGTTGCACCGTAGGAGGGAGAACCATCTGTGAAGCAACGGGTGGCTGAACAACAGCAGGGGGCTGAACAACAAAGGGTGGAACAACTGGGGGTAATGGAGGTGCAGTAGCACCCTGCACATAAGGGGGTGGTAATCTCAGTAAATGAGAGATCAAAGGATATTTTTCAAGGTCTTCATTCACTTTTGAAAGGGAAGGCGGCAAGGCCGGATAACATTTATCAATGGCCATGCAACGTTGTCTATCTGAGACTTCACTCACTCGATCTTCTTCATCTGCCTTCAACTGCCTAGCAGCTTGTAGTACTGACATATCTTTCCTATCTCTCTTTGCTTGCTTAATTTCTCGCTGTTTGGCTTCCTTACGCCAGAGGCGGAAAGAGTCAAACATTGCCGGCCGGGCTTTCTTCTTAAATAGCGCAACTTCCAGATTATCTAAAATATTTAATTCGAAACTACCATGTTGGGGCCATCGTAAAACACCATCTTTCTTCGTATAGCAGACCCATACTTCATTATAAGTAATAGGACCCACTCCGTGTTTTGAATAGAGCTCATAAGTCGGAGTTCCAACCGGAGGTATCGGACACGAATCCTCCAATCGGGAATCCTTGTTGCAACCACAACTAAACCATTTCCCAAATCTGCTAAGACCAGGCATCTTATAGCTCACTAGTCTAGCTTCAAACTCCAAGGGGTTATCAACTATCGATACACTCGTAAATATACGAGCCCCTCGGCTTCGACTATTGCAATAACCGAATCAAAACCAAGAACCAAAACAAAGATCGTGGGAGCGACCCACTGATACTTAACCAAAGTATCTGTCACGCCACCAGAAGACCGTCTATCGTCTCGCTCTACAAAGGATCAATCGAGGGTCCAAGACAGGGTGACAGTCAGGGCAGCAGTCCTTCGTAGCCGTCGGAAAGCGGGAGGCCTCGCAGTAAAAACTTTCGGTCCACGTCGACATACAGGGGTCGATGAAGTGGTTGGCCTTCCTCCAGAATTTCCTCACGTGGCCCCTCATGATTCTCGGGCTTGGACCGGTACCGCTGAAGTCGCCCCGCCGTTGGGCGCCAACTGAAGAACCGGGTTTTAGAACCCAGCGACGCAAGTCTTCGGGTTCTCCTGTCTTGGTATACAGAGACACGGAATACTTCTGGATGGCGTCAAAGATCAAATTTATTAGCTGCAGCTAGTAACAGTAATCCCAGCAATACAACACGGTGTACAACTCAGGAAAACTGCTCAATTTTCATAGAGCAAGACATGTCTTTTTATGTGAATTTTACTCATTATAAATGCACACCCACTGCGACAAATACTGACGAATGAAATACATTTTCCCACATATTATCACATCATAAAAAGCTCACTTTACATTGTACCAACCCACAAGTTAATTATTAGTAATGTCCCAAATTCGATCTCCACAAGCCGGACAAACCCATAATTGAAAGCACTATCCATGAAATGAAAAGTCATAAGAAAAGGAAATAGTTCAGATGCTGAATAGGATAAGATATGTACAAGGGCACTAAAGTTAACGATATCCTGAACATTGATTGGCAATCTCAGACAACGATCAGCCAGGGAAATTGGCTTGCAAAGGGTCAGTTTCAGGTGACGGGGTCAGCGTCCTGCAGTTCACTCACAAGTCAGAAAAGGCCTAGTTAATATGCCCATGAACAACGAAGCCCATGCAACTTGTTTGTTCGGTTACTTCCATAGGCCTACGTGAGGGCAACACAAAATGGCGTCACGAACAACTCAAACAAAATGGAGTCCGGTTCGAGAATCACAGAACCTCAGGTTTCCATTGAATATCATAGCTATTCGCCCTATGAAGCATATGTGATGTTTGCAACACACACACAAAACCACAAACCACCATTATGAAGTCAAATCCACATTATAGACAAGGTTTATTTGCCACATGTGCGGTGTCTCGCACAATGCCCACAGGATGCACACACACAAACACACAAAAACAAGCTCCATATTGATCTCATGGTGACACTACTGATAGCTGTGCCACACATAACTTCATTTATGGCACATCTGTGCCACCTCAACCAAATGTTCAATGCTAGAGCTCTCATATTTCACTCTATTAACACCAGGACTGCTTCAAGAGCTAGTGGTTTGTACTGACTCCCCACTGAACCTATTGCCTCCAGAATATCTGAACATCTACTAAGTTATAGATAACTAGCACATCACAACCTAGCCACCTTTAACTGCTATCTTGCTGGTGGAACACTACCTTTTCCTCTAAAATGTGCATCTCAATCAAAATAATCAAGCTGTTGGTGTCTCTAAATCACAATTATCTTTGTTTCTTGCATGAGCAAAAGTGAGACATGAATGTATACAAAGTGTAACCAAATGTATAGGGTCACTGAATGGTGAACGTTAATCAGGTTTTAGTTACAAAAAAATATCCAAACAATGTCCAATGAAATGTATTATATGTGGGATAAAATACCCCATGCCTTTCATTATAAGGTCATGGAACTCCAAGGTGGTTAGTAAAGTCCTTTTAATGTATGGCAGAGCTTATGTTTTTCCTTATAATACATGGTCACACCATCACCCTTCCCAAAACTGCTTTAAACCTTAGTGTGATTGAGAGTGCATGGCTGCAGACATGAAGAACAAAAACAGAACATGTGGTGTGAAATTAAACACACTAACAAGAGTTGTGTAATGTATTGCAAAAGGAATTAGAATCAGTATTCTGTAAGCCAGATTATAAAATGGTGTAGCTCAGAATATGGAGAAACATGCACAGAGATTCTACCTTTCCTGCACTGGCTTACATTGTGCAAAAAATAAACCTGTTGCCTTAAATATCTCCATTCTGTGGGTCATTGTTCGGGGTAGAAAAACAGATCAGAAGAAAGAAAAGCAAAGTTCTCATTTTCATGTTTTAACTTCAGCTGTAATTAGGCTCTTTGACCTGTTTTTCACCTTCCATTACATAATATTGGGAGACCAACACATCAGAAGGACCGGGGTAAAGAGTGGTACAAAAAATCAATGGTCCAGTCGGACATCAAAGATAGGCTAAATCATTTAACATATCCTGATTCTATTCAATTTAACCCAAAACAACTATCTAAAGGATAGTGATGTGTATTAAATGTGGGACACAGGGAAGAATGCACAGATATTCCACCACACAAAAAGAAATACACTTAAAAGCATGAAATTCGAAATGTAATGATAGTCAACAATATTCATACACTATTTACATATATTGATCACCCCAATAAATATAACAATGTGCTCAGAGAGGGTGCCCATGCATGAATGTATACAAAAAGAGAGCAAAAGGGGGAAAGACCCATTACACATGCACTCATTTTACACTAAGGCCTGTCTTTAAACCTTCTTGCATTGTCAAAGTATATTTCCACTAAACAGAGGTAATTGCTTCAATTAACATTGCCTCTCTGTGAACAGTCTATCCAATCCAGACGGTTCTAAATGTCGACATTTCAAACCAATGGGGAGGGCACTTGTAACCTCATAAGCGGGTTCTCATCAGGGCGGGGTGAATGAATAGAGAGGGAGCAATCTGGAAACAATTATCATGAGAAAGTTGAAGAATCTATCCTCAAAATAACGAAGGCCAAGCGGCTCTTAGTCTATGAAGGGAATTTATCCAGTCACTTAATTTGTAGGAAAAGTAGCCTTAAATTGTAGAAAAAACAAACAACGGTATAGATATACAGATCACGGTCCATGCAGTAAACCAGAACTAACTTGTAAGAATTGGTGGTTGGGAGCCAGGATAAGAGACTCTTTCTTAGACTAAATCAAATCAGGCTCAACTCTGGTACAAAGTATCCCTTAAAACTTTCCCAGCCGCATGTCGAGAAATATCTAACAATTCTCATAAGCAGAACAATGGTTCTAGACCGCTGGGAGGCTTCCCTGACAAATGCCTAAATTAAATAATACATGTATACACGAACAAGAATGCATGTAAATGTACCTGCAATGATAAATAGAGTGTACTTTGTGACATAACAAATCTTCCCTTCTTATAGAAAGAAATAGATAAATACAAAGTAGTCCAAAACAAAACAAAATGAAAATTAGACATCAAAAACAAAAACAATGTAAGTAAACATCAACAACCCCATTTCACTCCTCACATATCTAATCAAAAAGCCAGTTAGGTTTCTTCCACTCTTTTACTATTGAGGAAACCGGTATGACGTGGTTCAATGTTACCACTCAAGTCAACAGACTTTAATACTCCAGCACTAGCAGACCAATCTAGGTTGCCATCCACCACATTAACCTCTCTAGGTTGGACGCTAACAGGAAAACTTCAGGATTAACGCCCTATGGACTTCTCTCACTAGAGGAATCACCCTGCAACAATCTAGTACTTTCCTTTTCATCTCCTTGATCAGGGAATATGATCTATCCATCAACATCACAACTCTAAACCATATTTCTATTAAAGTTGGAGCGTTTTTATATACATCATTACCGCTTTTTAAAATAGAGAACACTTTGAGATTCAAATATTACAATCACTCGCCTGGACTGCATTGCGCAAAATTCTTATAATTCTCAAAGGTTCTGACAACTGATTCTCTCCCTACTTCACTTTCGAAAGTTTTTAACCTTAACCCATATCCCATCCTCTACTGCTACTTCCTTGGACATTCTCTTAGAATCATACATATCATTGTATTGCACAAGTGTATCAATAATTTTCCTTCTGACTCTCTCAATAGAAATATTGGTACTTCACTCAGAATTACTTTTAGATCTCGAACCGTTTTCTCTCATGACCTCAAAAGGAATCACATCCAAAGCATCATGAATGGTTGTCCTATGTATCCAGTGCTTAATTTGAGCCAGTGTTTGCAGTGGGGGACATCAACACTCATTTTTGGGGGCCGGCACTTATTTCTCCTCATCAGACATTTACTGAGAGCAAGAGATCAAAAATCACACAAAGAGGAAAGAAGCTATAAGAGAAAGATGGAAAAACTGCCACAACGTGAGAAAGCAGGGGCCTTCAGAAGTGAGATTAAGGGGCAGGGAGTGTCTGACAGTGGATTAAAGAGGCATGAGGTAGTTTTAAGGATCCAGCCTCGGTATACAGTACACACATTTAATTGTAATGCCCGTGGGCTTCTGAGCAGACCTTTGGGCACCGGCACTCTTTGTTTTACAAATCAAACTGTATACATCCATACCGTTTTCAAAAATTGTACTTCCCAATGTTCATTGTTCTTAAGTGCCAATTACACTACATTCCTAATCACTCTGTTAAATTGTTCTATCATTTAATTACCACTGGCATTATAGAATGAAGTAGTAAGTAATAATCAGTAATTAATAGTTTAACTAAAGGTTTATGTTCACTTCGCATAACAAATGGTTTGCCCCAAATAGAAGATCTGAATTGTTCTAACATTAGGACACACACAAGAGTTTCCTTCTTAATGACAACTTTTCTTCAACTGGTGATAAATCATGCAAGGCATATACAGTGATCACTTCTTTACCCTCCTTATCCTTTTGCATCAAAACACCCAATAAATATTTCTTACTATTGTCAGTTGTAAACATGCTTTGTAGGTTAGGTTCAAAACTCCCCCCAAAAAAGGAAAAAGATGGTGCTTTAACAATTACTTCTGTAATTCCATCAAATTCCCTTTGATAGTCTGATGACCAGACAAACTTGTTTCTGTTTTTTAGTAGCTGACTAATATTATACATTTTATGTGCAAACCCCTTTGCAAATTTGCACAAAATTCGGCAACACCAAGAAAAGTGTTTGTACAAAATATTGGATTAGAAATATTGAGTTGCAGAAATATCAGAGAAAAAATATTGTGATACAAAAATATCGTGAGGCAGGAATATCGTTGTCAAGAATATAGATTATTTAGGTAAGTAATATCGTTTTTAATATATTGTTGTTGTTAATATTATTTTTCAATAATATAGTTGTAAAAAGATATTGTTGCCTAATTATTTTTATGTGTGCTAGTTCATAAATTAATGCTATGTATTAAATATTGTTTGTATAATTGTTAATATAGTTTAAACATAGTTTACAATTTAATGTGATTTATACAAGTTTAATTTAATTGCTAGTAGTCATTTATATTGTTGTAGAAGGTTGCTAGGGATGCAGGGTGGAAAGTTAATTATAATTAATTGTACTTGATTATTGATTATTTAAATTGTGTACTCATTGTAGTTTTTTGAGTTATATATTAGGTGCAGGCTGCTGTGTTTGTACAGGTATAGGGTGGGAAGTTAATTAAGTAATAACTATTAACAATTAATTAATTATGTATAATTAATTGATTGATTTTTAATTATATAAGTTGTGCTCATGTCTGTCCTTGCCATAAATCAAAATTGTTTTATCAATACATCCTTTTGTATTGATAAAAACCCATGGAAGTAATGAAGGCTGTGTACTTCTTACTATCCTCATGCAGGGAAATGCTGTGGCATGCTGCCCTATAGTGGAAAACCATTTAGCATCTTTAATTAAGGCCAACATTTCAGTAATTTTGAGAAGAGGAAATGTATCCACCACAATGTTGTTATTCAAATAAAGTAAGTCTATACAGAGTCTGATCTTTCCATTGCTATGTCTGCACACAACCACAGGGGGGATCGACTCCGAAGATTCTATAGTTTCAATTATACCTACACTCACCAGCTTCTCAAGTTCTTTCTCTACTTCTTCACTCAAAATAATGGGAATGTTTCTGACTTTAGGGATCTAGCATTCACAATTTTACCACAATTTGGAATTCAGTAATGTTCCCAACTGTCCCACTGAAGACATTGGAGAATGTTTTGTGGATTGCATTATCAACACGTTCACCCTCATTCACAATCATAACAGGCTCTGGTCTATTTGTGTTTAACATCATGAGAATAGCACCCTGATCGTGCCAACCCCATCTTTGTGAGAATCTCAATGTTTACAGATTTAGCACTGCCACTGGATAACTCAGCCTTCCTCACAATTGCTAAAATATCCTTAAGGTCTGCATTCCCATTGAACCACAATCTCTCTTGAGTTGTGGGATCCATGATATGCATAACTACCTGGTCCCTAATTGGCTCTTCATGTAATCCACTAAATTCACAATAAAAAAATAACTTAATTACTGGAGCAACATACTTCAATAGTTTTGTTAGATTCCTGCTTTCTCTAGAAAAATGTGTACCTTGCAATTCCAATATATGCATTAGCGGGAAGAGGTGTGGCGCCGCGGCCAGGGCGACTGACGCTGGAATCTGGGGATCGCGGTTCGATCCCCGGCTCCGGCGGCAGGTTAGCCCAGCACCATGTGACTCTGGGCAATAGCTTGCTTAATCTTCCCGACGGCCCCCAGCTCCTAGAGACCCTAACGGGTGATTGTGCGCTTTACAAATGTGGATTATTATTATTATGTGCAAAACTACATTGATGTCTCCTCCACCAGAATCCTTAGGCATATAGTCAAAAACGTTCAATTCTTCTGGTCAGACCAAATGCAAGAAAATTATTTTCTTTTGTTCCTGAGTCATTTTACCTTTGCCATCAACAATTACCAGATAATTAAGGAAACAAGATTTCTATTGCGCCCATTTCATATAGAGGCTACAACCAGCTCACCAAAATGCCTGAGTGGGAGACAACAGAAAATTCTGCAAACTCATAGTTTATTAAATAAATACAATTTAAGAGGAAGCAGTGGATAATTCAGTGTCCCTTCTTCAACCTTGTGAAAGGGGACTAGTTCACTGATTTATTTCACCTCTGTCAAAAAGAACCTTCACTCTTGCCTGAATCGGCATAACAAAGTAGGTGAAAAAATGTAAACCAAAGTATTCACCTTGAAATGTCTTAAATCATTTGCTCTTTCAAACTGTCAGAAGGTAAGTAAAATCACAATATCAAACAGTAGACAATTGGAACAGCTCAGCATAACGTCTGAACTTTGAGGAAATGCTAGACCAATCACAATACAGAACTGGAACCATTGATGTAGAAATTCAATATTAGGGCACACTACATGACCCTGCAGTGTGACCTTTTACATCCAGAGGAGGTGACGCTTGAAAAGTGGAGCAAATTGCTTGAATGCTCGGGGACGGAGCTACACGTAGGGACATGCAGCGCCATGTCACGTGGAGTGGAATGACAAGTGTATAATGAAGAATATCTGTGGTATGCTCTCAGACAGAGGTGCACATGGGGCACAGTGCTCGATGCTGCGAGGAGCAAATAAAATGATACGCACCAACTGTTAACACAGGGAAAAGAGGTAAGGAAATCCAGCAACAGCACATACCCAAAATGTGTCAAGCTGGTTTACACGGTAGGCAGCAAAGTGGTTAGGGAATAAACACCCATTCCAATGGTTTATCAAATCCACCAAAAGCAATCCATGAATGAGACACAGCTTACAAGAAGTGCTGTGTGGTCCTATATTGTTCCAGGAACTTGTCGCCAAACTGTAAAATATCTTCACAAGATGAATAAATCTTAAAGGTTTATTCGAGTACTGGAGAATCAACAGCTAGAGCAGCTAATTCTCTTCTTCTAGGTACCTGACTCCAGACGGTTCTCACAACTAGTACTTAAGAATGCTTAATACAATCAAATAATACCTGAACACTCACACAAGAATACATATAATATATACATGCAGTGCTAAATAAAGTGTATACTAGGATTAACATCATATTCATAACAATTATAGACATAACAACATCACAGCTCAACTGCGAAAAGAAATAAGATTTGGCTTGTATACAGGGATCAACTGTCCTCATGAATAAAACTTGTGAATCTCTGGAAAAATCTCTGGATTGAACTATCAAGTGCGTTAGCGAGCCAAGACCTAATACTAACAATCTAAATGTACGTTTTTTTAACAAAATGGTACTAGTTTTTAGGGCTTGGACTCCTCCCCACTGAAAGTGGGAGGAGTTAGAGAACTAATGTTAAAGAAGAAAAAAAGAAGTATCTCCTAGGGCTTTGGCCGAGACAAATTCCACACATTCCTTAGCGTGTTCTGTCATCTGGCCAGTGATTCGTCTTCGTTGTGTTGTCGTTTTAATAGGCTTGAAGTGATAGGGTAAATGTAGTTTTGTTCCGCCATTTTGGGCATATTTCGTTCGTGCTCGCGCAAAGAAGTACATAAATTATAATTAGGAGCTGTCAGGGTGGCCGTGTAATGCATTCCAGATGGTGTGCGCGCGTTCACCATCTAGCAGTGTGTTTGTCGGGCGCGCGTCCTCCTCACGTGCACACAGGCATAGACGCCGTGTGCGGCTCCTTCCACATTTATTAGTTACTTCACCTATCTGTGTTTAGTTTGGGTTTTGCACACACGTGCGTCTGTAACTCGTAGTTTTCGACATATATTTAATACCTTCCACTGGCGCTGGACTCGTGGGGGGTTTGAAGCTACAGGTGCCCACGTATGAAGCTTCAGTGCGCTGCTATGGAAACACGCTGCGAGATCAACAAGGGACCCCCACCCTTGAGCCCGGGGTGATATCATGTATGAGCTCCTTTATTTGAGGGTCCCCCTGGCACCACGTTCCCCTGCTGCCCCCTGCCGCATTAATTACCAGATGTGGCCACTTTAATCGATCCGTGTTGATCTATTTCTGAGGCGATTTCCGCCTCCACTTTGGACTGCATCGGCCGCTCAGTAACCAGCGTTTCCTCATCCATGCCTGATATGAAAACAAGCATTGGCGCTCGCACGCGTTCGCCCCTGCACCCTTGTTAACCCCCTGGATCCCGGGCTGCAGTCCTGGCTGCCAGGGCCGAGAATCGTTAAAAAAACCAGCTGATTTACGTTTGTGTCCATATTTAACATTAAATGCACACACAGGAGGCTTTATGTCTGAATTTATCGGTAAAAACGGAGCCCGGGAGCCTTCATCGGTATGAGTGGGGGAGGGGCAGCGGTGCACCCCTCACAGCACCTTCTCTCTTATAACAGGAGGGAGCCGACATCTCCCACGTCACCGGTGACGTCACTGGCAGCGCCCATGGATTCATAAGCAGTCTTGTATCTGGGGATGTCTGCGTCTCTTCCACGCGCGTCATCACCGCCGTCATCGCACACCCACTAGTGACACGGGGGAGGGACGACTCCCGGTGTAGCTCAGACTCCATCCCACCCACCACCAGTGTGAGCGCCCCCCCCCACGTTATTAGTGACGTCACGCGGCGCTCATTGACTGACCGCCAGCGTGCCTCGAGGCAGAGGCGCTACACTGGGTGCGAAGCGAGATCTCACACCGTCAGGCACTGTGCACGCTCCAAGCGGGGTAAAGACGGCTCATCTAATGCCCCCGAGACACCCCCCCTGCAGTGCCGGCTCACAGCAGGCGTGAGAGGCCCCCTGGGAGGTGAGACATCCCCAGTGTGGGTGAGGGGTGTCATCCCCAGTGTGAGGGGTGTCATCCCCAGTGTGAGGGGTGTCATCCCCAGTGTGAGGGGTGTCATCCCCAGTGTGAGGGGTGTCATCTCCCTTGAGAGGCCCCCCGCAGTGCCGGCTCACAGCAGGCGTGAGAGGCCCCCTGGGAGGGGAGCCCCTCTCACAGGCCGCAGGGACCCGCCCAAAACACGTGCCACCTTCCCGGATCACGACCGCTCATGAAACAGCATTTGGCAGTCTCCTGGGCTTGTTTTTAGAGAAATGTGTGATATATTATGTATTTTAAAGCTCATAGAGCCAGAAACATTGGTGAAAACTAAAAGCACTACATTTTGGCTGGGTGGGTGAAGTGAAATAAAGTGCCCGAAAGGCCAGCACGCCTGAGGGGGCTGCGTGCCACCGGCCGTGTCTTTTTCCGGCATTACCGGTAATTTCGTGGCCGGGTGAAAATGAAGAAAATCACCTAAAGCTGTTATTTTCACCTCGGATCACCATATACTTTAAAAATGAAGGGACAGATTTACAAGCCCCCTGCGCCTCTTTTACGTCGCCGTTGCGTCACTTTTGTGATGCAGCAGCGGCGCAAAAGCTGCGCCATGGTGCGGGGTATTTACAACGTGACATATATGGGAGATGCGTCACGTTGTAAAGCCCTGCGCCAGAAGGAGGCGTTCCTGCGTGGGGGGGGGAGGGCGTTCCGGCACAGGAACGCCTCCTAAAAGTGGCTGAGTGAAATCTACAAGATTTCACTCAGTCACTTTTGAGCCCATGCTGCGTCAAAACCCTGCGACTGCTTGAAGCAGGCGTAAGGATTGACGCAGCATTGGACAGATAGGGCCAGCCAGAGCATTGCTGGAGTTGCGTCGCGCTTGCAACGCAACTCCAGCAATGCGCTGCCTTTACGGCACAGATGCGTCACGCATCCATGCTGGCGGAGCCGTGACGCATCCCTGCTGATATGCCGGGATGCGCCAGTTATTGTAAATCTGCCCCAGAATGTCAGGTGAACGCAGTTTCAAATGTGGTCTAAAGCTGCTTTAATGACCCATGACGGATCGTTAAAACTAAACAAAGGCGTGAAAGCCATGTTAAGAAGGAATACAGACGTTTTTATTATTGTATAAACAATCCTGTTTCATTATTATGTTCTCCCTTTGGAGACTCCTAAACATAAGCAAACAGAAGGTCCTTTTTTACTGTGGTTTTATGTAGCTCGGCCCAAGGGCAGTGATTATAAGAGCACCAGTCACTTTACAGAAGACAACACACACATAGCAACAATACATTGGCATTTATAATGCCATTAGCTCAAACTCAAATAAATCCGAGCCCGATTGCATTTCTAATGCTTGTTTAGTAAGGAATCGTGGTATCTTTGGGCAGTGTCTTCTGAAAAGCACTGACAGAATTTTCAAAGATTTATCTTTTCTGCCGAGAGTCGTGCTTATTAAAACACTGGTGAAGCAGGTATTGGATTATGCCAACTGCTTTTTCAATAGCTTCAAAAAATATGCTCTGGGCAATTTACAAAATGTCCTTCCCGACATGCCCACAATTCTTGTCTCTCTTTCTCGCTATGCTTCCTGAACCTCTTCTTTGGTGCACAGGCACAGGCTGGAGTGTGGTTGTCATGCAGTATCAGATTCTAAGTTTTATGTATTGCTCACCATGACAAGTAGGGACTATGACCAACCATAATTGTTGGTAGGTTCCCTATTACACCAGACCCTTAGCTCTTCTTATGTGCTATTTCTAGATGTAATTTAGACCCAAGAGAGAGTAAACTAGTGTTGGATAATTATTGTCAATTGGCATGGAGGAGTTCTGGTGACAATGTAAAACATCAGAATCAGTTGTCAGTATCACAAGAATCCTAGATAGCGTCATAATCCTGATATTTAAGTGAGAAAGGCACCTTGTAGATCTTACTATTTATATAGTTAAGCTCCTCTTCCCCATGAAGGAGTACAAAGGGACCAGCCTCCAAAAGATAGTCCTGTTTTTTCCGTCTCTATGGTGAGGTAGGTGCCTTGGGTAGCCCTTCCTGTTGTGTCACACACTTTTTGGGTGGGATATTTTTAGCAGACCCTGCTGTGTAAAGCCCATTTCGCCTGGCCCTCAATGGGTATGCTGCTGTGTAGTTTGTTCCTTTGGAATGTGTCTCAACACTCAATGGCTCAGGCAAAGTCAATTTCGTCTGGAAGGTCCATTTTGTCTGAACCTTAATGGGAATTCTGCTGTGTAGCTTCTTTCCTTGGAATGTACCTTAGCACTCAATGACTCAGGTGTCAGTCGTCTGCTCTGTAGATACATTCAGATGGACCCATGCCATTCAGTTACCATTGACCCGACACTCCCTACATCTGCTTCATTCCACATTCTGATGCATCCTGTCTTCCCACAAGGGGTGGGGGGATGCAATCTGGATCCTACCTACTCTTTAGCTTGGAGCAATCTAGTCGATGCTCAACTAAGTAACAATGATGTAACAATGGAGTTGTTTGAGTCTTTTACATCTAAGGATTGAGCCAAAGCCAGCGTATGATTTCAGTACATAACTATTTTTCTGTGAATTACCAGTAGGTTTAAGACTGAGAACACCGCACATGTGCTCTCAGGTGACACTGCTGATGCTGCAAATGTGGCTTATTAATTTGAAAATGGTTGCTACAGGGTATTGATTAGCCAGATGAAAACAAATATCAAGGTAGTCGAGCCATCATGAATGGGTAAAAGCAAGTGAATGGGAAAATAAGTCAAGGCTATTCAATCCCAGGTGACTTTGCAAAACGATATTATTGCCTGCCTATTCTAAAGGCATCCAAGGTCTAGGGATTCTGGTGGCTAATTGGGATATATTTGTGATGTTTATGTTATTTCTGTCCTCTTACCATTAGAAATGTTCCTCCTTCATTAAAACCCTAATCACTGTTGGCATTTTTGAGTCACAATCAGCCTTAAAAGAGTAATGAATGACAGAAAGGTAATGAGCTACTTAGGGCCTGATTTAGATCTTGACGGACAGGTTGCTCCGTCACAGCGGTGACGGATATTCCGTCTACCGCAATATAAATCCCATCATTTGTTTATATTTCGGAGGACAAGAAATATGGCACCATTGTGATGGAGTAACCCATCCATCAAGACCTAATTCAGGCCCTTTTTCTGATTCTACATTGCAACTCCCATCATCATATTTGCTTGGGTTGGGAATGAGTGCCATAGCTCCTTGTTTGTGGCACATTCTTTTCACTTCTGCTAGACCTCCTGCTGGGGCTTACAAAGTTCAAAACCAATCTGAGGATTTGTCTATGAGTCCAGACCTATAGCTTCAGTAAAGCTTGAAAAAACACAGATTGTCTCCAGGCAGGAACAGAACTATAAGACCCAACGCATGAAGCTCTAGAGACAATTAGAATATATATTTTTTAGAACAAACCATTAAGTTAGGCAACTGAGACCAATCCTTCAAGTACCTGCAAATGTAATGGTAAGGCAAGCCTCTTCACCGACATCATTGTATGATACTCCCAACAGCAGTGAAACACTAAAAAATGGTAATTTGTTGGGGCAGATCCTGAAACATTTAATAGTAGGTAATCTGCTTGCAAATTTTACCTGCATTTCAGCCTAGAGTTCTCAAAGTGCTTGTGTTATAGAGAAAATATGCTAGAAACATGTTCCATAAGACACAAGAACATCAGCCAAAACAAAGGGGCATGCATACCTATGTTTTCTATGATTTTTCCGGCCCTCTGCAGAGGCTGCTATGACTCTCTGCTTTGTTGGTAGGGTTATGCCTTTAGGGTTTGTCCTTAGGTGGGCTGTGGTATTAGTCGCCCCTATCTCTATAGGTGACCAGCAAATCACTGGTTCCTACTCCTTTGGGCCCTCCCGGCTCTTTCAGGGAGTACGTTTTATGGATTTCATTGGGATGGTACATCTGTGTTTTCGGTTGCCTTTGCACTTTATGCCTGACTCCCGGACACACATGTTGTAGGATGACTTTGACCCTCCTGCTTCTCTGTTGGTTACTTAATTTCTGTTGAACCCTGTATCACGGGGATCCCATCTTTCTTTGCCAGAGTCAGAGCCTTCATGGTCTTTGTATTTTTCTGTGCCACTGATAGACGTCTTGGCAGCTTTTTTCCTGGGCACTTCTCTGTATTGTTTTCATTTCCCCCTCATCTTAGTCTTAGTGGGTTCAGGAGTACCTTTCGGGCCTTCCTCTTGGATTTGTGTCCTGTTGCAACTGTCTCCCTAGGAATATTGCTACACTGTTATTGTTGACTCATGTATTCGTATGGACTTTTTGTCCTCACTGGTGCCTTGCCCTAAATTATATCACTTCAATGATTTGTACTAAACAATTTATGGGCATCGGACCATAAATCGAGTGTCCTAACTATTTATCCCTCTGATAACACCTGTGCATCTGCTTTTCTAATCAATGTAATGATCACAACATTCATCATCATGTATTAGCAATGTAATGCGTCTGACTGTAATGCACTAACATGCGGACAAGGCAGGCACAGAGGCTGTTTTTAAATATCAGTGCATTAAAGCCAGATCACTTGCATTCACCAATGCTAGTTATGATTATAGTATTTCATACCATAGATTCGATGTTCATAAATTCTGTAAACAAGTGTTACTCATATAATATATATATATATATATATATATAATATAATAGTTTTGATAGTTTCTATTACAATCCTACACAGAAATATTATTTTTACACTTTGAAACAATTTAGGGGCATATTTATAATGATGTGGCGTAGCATGGCGTTAGCATTCTTGGCTTAATGCCGCGCTCCGCCACTTCTGAAACACAGGGCTGCACCATATTTACAACAATATGGTGCAACCCTGCATTTCTCCCTGCGCTGGCGCTAAACTTAGCAGCCTAGCGCCAATGCAGGCACCCGTGCACCATAGTGCAAGGGTGTCTGCGTTGAGGGGAAGATTATTTATGTGCAGGAAGGGAGACCTTCCTGCACATAAACAATAAATGGCAATTTGCTGTTTCTAGGAGTGCTGCACAACGTAACACACATGGAAACAGTAAAACCGAAAAGAAATAAAGCATTTCTCCTCATTTCACCTGCTTAAGACTAGGTTTTCCCTGGTCTTAATTTTGGTGCTGCCTTTTATTTACTCCACCCGTGCAAATAGGGGGCAGCGTAAAAATCAATGGGTGTTGCGGTGGAAGCGGTGGCTAGCTGCAGGAGGGGAAGTTAGCCCCTAAGCATGATCAGTGCATAAACAGCGCTCTGGTGGCAGTGGAAAGGAGCTCCTAGGTGTGCTCACTCTATGGTTGGCGCCTCGGAGGAAGGGGAAACCTGTGACAGGGAAAAAGCACCGACAGATGCCATGTGCGTGAGAAGCACACTGGAAGCACTGGAGAGGAGCTGCTAAACAAGTTTGCTGTTTAAGCAGTGCATGAAGGCAGTGGAGAGAAGCTGCACCCCAGCAGAAGAGAGCGATAGCAGCACAGAGGTTGAGCAGAAGGTGACTAGTTAGGACTGTCTGACCCCAACAGAGCCCTAAAAGTCTAACAAAATTGTGGATTTTGTTAGTGATCTCTTAAGATTACAGGGGTAGCCATCTTGAGGTCAAGCTGTCCCCATCTGGAATGGGACAACACAATAGGGCTTCCATATGAAAATCAGGCTAACAAATTAGTCATGACTAAAACATGAAACAAACCTGATGCAGTCAAAAAAGATAACAGTAAGACTGCTTTTTTGCAAGAAAGACAAAAGTGTGTATGAAATACAGAATGTATGACTGTGTTCTGTAGAGATGTAAAATAGTTCCTCATGCATTCCAATGCAAGCACTCCATAGGAGGCAGAATGTTAATGTCCAGACAGCAATTGCAGGGGATAGGATGGAACTACTTGTATGGGGTGGGCCCAAAGCCCACACTGCATATTTTACAGGATAGGTAACCATTGGTATGGCTAAAGCTGTCTGAAGCAGTTCTAAAAATGATTGCAGGTTTTCAGCAGTGAAGGAAGGCATAGGCATTAAAGCTATTGTTTTGATCTAGTGGGCGTACAATAACTTTGTTAAACAGATGTTTTTCTAAAATGCACATGCGAGACTATTTAGAAGAGCATGACAAGAAATTGTGGTATTCATTATAATCTGGCAATAGTGCAAGCAATAGCTTTCAAACAAATGTAATGAATTTACATCAAGACAAATGTTTCAGGGTGATGAGAAGCAAAGTCAGACTCTCCAGAATTGAGTGTTCAGCCTACTCAGAACAATAACCAAATCTTTCCTGGCAGCGAGTTAATCCTGACAATCGGCCATTACACAATCTTTGTGCATGGCTTTCTTGTGTTCTATAATTAATATGGAGTGATTTGAGATGATAATGTTGCTCAGGATTTCTTTTAAATGCTCATGTTACCAACCTTTTACACACTGTTTTTACAGTCGTCTACATCACTTTCTAATTTACTTATTCCAGCCTCATACTTTTAACAAATGTGCATTTAGAGTTCATCAAAAGCACATTGTGCTAAATATGTACTTGAAAAGCTGGAAACATTTTTCTTTTAGTATTAAAGGAGTCAGTTCCAGGACAGACAGTTCAGATAAATAGGCAATGCAGATGCTTACGGTGGTTGCACATCCAAGCTTTTACTTTGACGGATGGGTTCCTGTGGAAAGAATGGAAGAATGATAAGGTATTGCACAGGAGTCCTTACAATCATAAGTAATACAACTTTATAAAATCAATCTTGAAAAAGGGCTGAGGATTGCCAGAGTATTAATTTCAAGATGCAGGAGCTTTAGACAGCCTGAGGCCATCACCAATACAAATTAATATCCATAAATGAATTAATTTATTGGAATTATTGTATTGCGCAAGACAACCTATCCGCATGATTGCTATTTATATAGAGGATGTTTAGATGGCTACAAACAGTGGCAACACATAGGGACCGATTCACGGAACTAATCTGAGACAAAACCCTAAACTTACTACTTTTGGTATTCACAAAAGACATTTAGTAGTAGTAAAGTTAGGATTTTGTCTTAAGTTTGTCTTGAGTTTTGGTTTTAAGACAAAATCCTAATTTAACACAAAATCCTAATTTAACACAAAATCCTAACTTTACCACTACTAAATGCCATCTGTGAATACCAAAAGTAGTAAGTTTAGGATTTTGTCTCAGATTAGTTTTGTTAATCGGCCCATAAAGTGCAAGTATAGGTAAATACAACAAGAGCCATTTATTACATTAGGGATAGGCACCTTAAAGTAGTTCATCTAGGCAGCACCTGGATGTGGGGGTTCACCAGACTTTTAATTCTTTATGTATTTATATTTTTGCATTCATTTATTAGAATATTTTTTAAATATTTTTTATTTATTTAGGCGTTTTGCGAACTGCATGGACATGTAACTTTTAAAACACTCCCGAGAACTACATTATATGCACGTTCAGAAATAAAGAAGCATGCTAGAAGGGAGTCTCCTCTCTCTGGGGATACAAACAATAATGAACTGTAAGCTATCCCCTTATAAAAGGGGCAGTACCCTTCGGCACTGCTCTAAATGGCATCTGTCTCATGATAAAAAGTTCCAAACACGTTTGTTTCAATTTTTTGTAAACCGTAGAAAATATAGTTTATTGTTAGTAAATCAGCAAAATATTGATCTGGGAGTTCGTTGGTAGCATCATTATTCATTTTCATGATCCCTTAACCATATGCAAGTAATTAATTCATGAATGATTGCTTCGTTAAATATTCCTTTTAATTCCCCTATGTATGTCATACCCTACGTTCCTTCATGAGGGAGAAATTTGGTATTATGCTTACCAATACAAATCAGTAAGGAGGTTCAGTTCAAAAATAAAATGTTTACTACCAAAACCCTCGCTTGTTCAGTAAAAAGGGAAACTGGACCATGAAAAGTCCCTGCCTAACTTATTAGACCACAGACAAAAGGACGATGGGTCCTCCCTATCGCCCACATCTAAGGTGTGTTACAGCGCTTTGCACAATGCAAGTTTCTGAGACAAATTCATGAACAAACAGCGCTCAAGCAAATGGACCTTTAGTTCAGGGCAAAGGGTGGCACAACAAGTCAATGCATTTTAATACAGTGAGGCACAATGGGTCGCACAAAAATGACAAAGAGTGTGAATGTGCAAACCATTAAGGTTTATAAAGGAATTAGCAATGTTACATACTCAAAACATCAAATTAGCAGTAAATCGTTAATCAGTACATGAATGCATTTATTAGTAAGAATGATTTAAAGCAATTCAGAATCACAAATGCAAAGTCAAACTGTTTTAAAGTTGGCACAAAGTGAATCAGAACAGGCTCAGTTCTCAAAGTAGGGAACTTTATTTGGCTACACTATGAAAGTAAGGAAAGTTGGGAAGAAGCCAGGCAGAAGGTGTGAGCATGGAGAGCCACTTAAGGTGGAATTAAATCAATAAAATAAAGATTCAGTCATGCAAGTGCGAAAGGGATTTGCCCATTCGGATAGGAGAAATGGACATTATCTCTATAGGGAGCAATGAATGCATCTCCTGACTAATTCTGTATTTCATTAAATCTTCTCCTTGTTGAAAATGATGATACCCCTACACACCATTCCCATGAATGAAACCAAAAAGCCTTGCATCCATTACAATAACATAAATTCACTTTTTTCACGAATAACACACAATGGAGCCTCTGTTGCACAACATTTAGCTCGAAATGTACAGTGAGATGATACAATTTGGTCAGGCTGTTTTTGTTCCCAGGTGCATGCTGATTGTTCCATTCTCCGAATAGCATACAAAAGATAAACAGTTCTCATTCAAAATTAAAACAAGCGATACCTTCAATTATTGTTGGCTGGTACAGCTTTACTTCTATCCAGAAAGAGGAAAAATACATGACAAGCAGGAAACATGGCAGGTGGACATTTGCTATTTGAAAGAGACCTACATTAGCTATGGTTAACTTAACGTGAATATCACACAGTAAATACATCTGTATGCTGCAGATTAATGTAAATGTACGTCCAAAGCATTTAATTAACACATTCTCATCACATGCCTCCCTCTGCTCTCCCCCTCCTCCTCAGCTCCCAGGTAGGTCAGATGTAATTTTCCTCATTGACAGATAGCTCCTACTCTGCGACATATATGCAGCCTCTGACAGCTTCTGTGCTGAATTATGCTCAAGAATAATAGAATTTCTTGAATTCCATGTCAACAAATTATGCACTTGAAATACAAACTCAGGGGCATATTTACAAAGGGATTGCACCAACGGAATGTCCCTATTTTTTATGTTCTGGTGGCGCAATGCACTGCACCATATTTACAAATGGTGTTAAACCACTTTTTGAGGCTTAACGCCGCTTTGTAAATATGGTACCCTTCCACGCAGGTATCTGCATGAATGGGGCATGCAATGGGTGTTGCTGTGGGTGTTCCACCACAACATCCATTTCTTTTTTATGCTGCCATAGATTTACAAGGAGGTATTAGTATGTGGCAGTGGTAAAAAAAACGCCATGAAATAGCAGGTGTTAGAATGGCGCAACAAGAAGAAATACTTTTATTTCTACTCATTTTTGCTTTTGCTATATGTACTGCATTTTGCAGCACACATGGAAAGATCAAAATGCCACAAATCAATGTTTATGTGCAGTAAGGTGTCCCTTCCTGCACATAAACAATCCATAAGTAATTGCAATTCGCTACGTCAATGTGTGTCAAGTCAAGTCAAGTCAAGTCAAAATTTGTATAGCGCACTACTCACCCAGAGGGTCTCAAGGCGCTTGGGGGAGGGGGTTTCGCTATTTATCAAACAGCCAGGTTTTGAGTTGTTTTCTGAAGGAGAGGTGGTTCTGTGTAAGGCGGAGGTGGGGGGGAGAGAATTCCAGGTTTTGGCCGCTAAGTAGGAGAATGATCTTCCTCCCATGGTGGCTCTTCGGATTCGTGGGATCATGGCGAGGGCTTGATTGGACGATCGTAGTTGACGGGTGGGGGTGTAAAAGGTCAGGCGCGTGTTGAGGTAACTGGGTCCTGCAAAATGCAGCACACATAAAAGTAGCAAATCAGCTTTATCGATTGATTATGTGCAGGAAGGGACACCTTCCTGCACATAAACATTATTTCCCCGCTACATAGACACCCTTGCACTATGGCACAAGGATGTCTGTGTTGGCGCTACACTGCTATTTTCCGTGCCAACGCTAGAGAAAACACAGGAGTGTGCCGTATTGTTGTAAATCCCTGTATTTTGGAAATGACAGAGGGTAGCGCTGCGAAATTTGCTGCAGCTCCTCGCTCTACCATTTCCTAGTAAATAATGTATGCCCCTCTGAGTCAAGCCACCACTGGTGAGCTAACCTTCATGACTCGAGTTTCCCAATAACTTTTTACCACATAACACGAGTAGTCGCGGCTCGCAATACTTGTGGGTGGGGGGGTTTCGCACAGGGGTTCGCGTGGGGGTGGAGATCTAAAAGAAGAAGAAAAAATGTAGCTGTGCAGGCCGGGTCCCGCATTTGGCATTTTCCTGCTCAGGAGCAAGCATGCTCCCTCCCCTCCCGTAAGCCAATCACAAAGCTGCAATGGCAGCGTTGTGATTTGTGCGGACAGCGCCCAGCAGGGCATCTGTAGGGAGTCCATTTTCTCTATGTAGGCTACATGCATGGATCTTCAGAGAGGTATAGCTTTGTCCAGACACAAGGGAGCACCCAGTATAAGTCTAAACAATACCCTTTCAGGCATAGAGTGATGCATACATTATGCAAAAAAGAAGCAGAGAACTCTGGGTAGTTCAGAAGTTTAGGTGGTAAACAGATCCTGTATAGAGCACTCTCAACACCAGCGACGCTCTAGATCTGCTCACCTCAAATGTCTGTTTTTCTATCAAAGTCTATGCTTAAAGACTGCTGTAGAAATGGCAAAAGATGTTGTCCCTTTCTATCTCAGTGTGGATGGCGCTGTGCTAATCCTATGCTGAAAGACTCTCTCTCTCTCTCTCTCTCTCTCTCTCTCTTTGTCCCTTTCTAGCTCAATGTGGATGGCGCTGTGCTAATCCTATGCTTAAAGACTCTCTCTCTCTCTCTCTCTCTCTCTCTCTCTCTCTCTTTCTTCATCTCTCTCTCTCAACTTCTCTTTCAGTAATCGGACTCCGACACAAGAATAAGCTTACGCCATTCAGCTTTGGTTTTATTTTCTTCCGCTTGACACGTTTTGGCACTCCTGCCTTTCTCACAATGGGCAGCCACATAAGATCAGGTATTTTTAAACAAAGGATTACGGGTCACATGATCACATATAGATAGATAGATAGATAGATAGATAGATAGATAGATAGATAGATAGATAGATAGATAGATAGATAGATAGATAGATAGATATAGATAGATATAGATATTTATATATATATATCCAGGGCACAAGTCCTAAAAAAAGATGTGGGGGGACTCTCCTAGAAGTGACATCACAGCAGGAAGTGACGTCACGACAGGAAGTGACATTACGACAGGATGCTTTGTGTTACTCTCTCCCCCCTCTGAATTACCTAGCTGGCCAAGACCACTGATTGTTTGTGGAGATATTAATCTCATTGCTTGTTAAGCTGGTCCTAATGAGTTGAAATCTTTACCCAGTCGTGTTACCGAATAAAACTATAAAATAATTACCACATTATGCGCATAATTTGCCTTTTATTGCCGCATAATTTAGTCTACTGTGCAGCATATATCCAGTGGCCCAGACTGTGAACCCAGTCTCTTGTTTTCTCCAGTTCTACTGGAGTCTGGCCCATGCACTCCCCAAACTTGAGATGCTCTAACAATTGTACTGCCACTCAGGAGCCTCTGCGGCAGCCCTGTATCTGGGCCCACAGTTGGAGAAGTAATTTTCTGCTGAAGGAAGCCTCCCAGCTTCCAGCATTACAGTTCCTCTCCGAGTCGGGGCATTAGATGCTTTTCTGGGCATAAAATGTGATATTTCTTTGCTTTAAATAATTTGTGGGTATTTTTTTATACAACACAAAGAAAAGCAGCAATTGGTTACAATGTTACAAAGCCAATGACTGGGTACAAAAGCCAGGGGTCTCATTTATGAGGTTTTGCCATAGGGAAGCGCAGCCGGCCTTCCGGCTGCGCTTCCCTACAGCAAAAGAATAGGGCAGGAATGTGCTGTATCTATAAGATACGGCGCATTCCTATCCTTTTCCCCTGCGCGGCGCCCAATGGGCTGCCTGCGCAAACGCAGGCACCATTGCACAATGGTGCAGTGGTGCCTGCTTTGCGTGGATAATTATTTTTGTCCAGAAAGGGAAACCTTTCTGTACAAAAATAATCACATGAGGCTTTTCCTCTTACTTTGTGTGCTGCAGAATGCAGCACGCATAGAAAAGGGAAAAATGAGGAGAAATAAAGATATTTCTCCCCGTTGCGCCTCCCTTACGCCTCCCCTGGGGAGGCGTAAGCTTTTGGCACTGCCTCAGATTAACGATTTCTCGTAAATCTGGGGCAGTGTCAAAAGGCCATGTTTGTTGCTGGGAACGCCCCCAGCAACACCCATTGCACACCCCTTTAACGCAGAACACTGCGTTAAAAGGACTGATATTTATCAGGCAGCATTAAGCCAAAAAAAGTGGCTTAGTGCTGCCTGATAAATATCACACAGGCTTCTGCGCCACGGAACGTCACAAAAAGTGACGTTCCAATGGCATAAGGGGCCTCATAAATGAGGCCCAGGAGGTTTAAATTAGTAGAAGGGAACTAAAAAACCCACTCCTATTGGTAAAATATTCACACAGCTGTACTTCTGAGCACATCACAGCTCAGCCTGTCATTGATATGTCTCTGTGGGTTGAGCTCATGCTGTACAGATCTATACATGTAGCATACAGGCAGCCTCTCATCCCTGCTCGTACCTCTCCCCTCCATCCTTCTGTTCAAGATAAAGGAAGTACCGTAAATTCTGTAATTATAACATTTCATCATTCAAGCGGCAAGCGACATATAAGTTTATAGTGAGCGCTACAACATTATAAGGGCTTAGTATAGAAATTCCTTCTCTATATCTTGAGCCCCGGAGGACAGACGTCCCCTTACACTGGGACAAGATACGGATCTGGGCTCAGTCACTACGCTGCTGGAAGACGGAGAAATGACCAAAAATTAACAAACTACAGCGGCCCAGTGACCCACCCAGAACAAGCACAGACAGCGCCAATACAAGCTACATGCTTAATAAAAAAAGAAACGGAAAAAAGGTATAATGCAAAACACGTTTACTTAGCGTACATTCTCAGACGTTTGTGCTCATGAGGAAATATTCATTTGTCATTTTTGGTGATGATCTAAACATTTTTACTGCAAAGACTCTTAACATATACCATTTCTGATAAGTGGCTAGAAGTGAGTCGTGCAGGTGCTACCCTTCTAGGACTACGTATCTAGTGACCGTGGGGAGGGGGCTCTTGTCCATTCGCAACTGGCAATAAATGGCAACCTAGGCGTGCAACTTTGTCACCGGACAAAACGTGTCTAGAATTTGTGCGCATCTTAGAAAGTCCAGCTTTTGAGCATGGAGGACGGTGTCCCCCCAGTAAAATAAGTGGGGGGGCGCTGTCCACCCGCGTGGTACCCTGACTCGTGCCCTGTATATATCTTAACAACGCAACATGGTTTGTTTGTACTTGGAATCTGTGTGCTTCACCAGATCTGCAGTAAGTATGGGGACAGGGTCATAAGAATCCGTTCTTGAGACAGGCAGATTACATTCTAGAATCTGCCAGTCATGTATAAGAAATTGCAAAGAAATCTTTTTTTTTTTTAAGTTTGAAGTTTATTAAGGCATAAAGAAGAAAAAGCAGTACATGAAGAAACAATCATAAGTTATAAAAAACAAGAAATCTCTCTTACAACGGAATGGAATTGATCAAAGAAAAGGCGTGAAACAAAAACAATATATATTAAAATTTCAGGAATTGTGAGGGTAAGGGGAAAACAGCAGAATCATATATCATAGGATGCATCAATAAACTGACATATACTAAGGTATAATATTCACGGTGGTTTTTGAACTTCAACATTACGTAGTGGAGAAGTGGGAGACGGTCTGTTAACTCTGGATAAATATTCGGTAAGGGGAAGCCATAGAAGGTCACGTTTAATTGCCAGGGAAATAGGGGAGACAAAATTGGTATCTAGACGATGATTAAAACAAACTGCGTTCCACCATGCGGAGAAGGAAACATCCTTAGCCTGCTTCCAATGCGATGTAATATGATGAAAAGCAATGGCTATCAGGAGATCGAGTAGCTTGTGTTTATGGTGGGGTCCAGAAAGATCAGGGGAAAGGGAACCTAGAAAAATGTGAAGGATTGAAACGGGGAGAGTGAGTTGGAAAATTCTATGAAGTTGGGACCAAACTAAGTGCCAGAAATGGAGAATGGGAGGACATTCAAAGAGCATGTGTTTCAAATCAGCCAAAGGACAGGGACAGGACCAACAAGTGGAAGAGGTGTCTGAGGAAAAAGAAGACAAAAGTACGGGAGTATATAATGTACGATTATAGACAAAAAATAAGGTTTGGGTAGTATTGGCAGCTCTAGATGTACTATGAATTTTAGACCAAATTTTATCCCAAAGAGTAGGAGGCCAGGTTTGAGACAAATCTTCCTCCCAAGCCAACTCAATCTTAGATTTAGTGCGATCAGTAGATAATTGTAGAGATTTATAGAGAAAAGAAGCAGAGGGGGATTGGTCGAGAGCATTAGAGATGGAAAGGTAAGGTATAGGAATAGAGTTGGTGGCAGGGAGGGAGGAAAGATATTGGATAAGGGAAGGGAGCAGCGATAAATATTGTTTACGAGAAGAGGGAGGTAACGAAAATTGGGTTTGGAGGGAGTGGAAAGGGAGAGGGCGAGTATCAGAAATAAGTTGAGAAACCCATTTTAAACCTCGTGAATGCCAGGATTTCCAATAAATTGAGCGATTACGGAGTTTAAGGTGTTTATTATGCCAAATAGGTTGGGTGTGAGTAGAAGAAGCAGAAGGGTAGGAGGATAACAAGTAAGGATGAAGAAGAGAACGTGTGTGAGAGATGATGGGAGATCGGAGAGAAGTGACGTTAGAGGAAAAGGAAAGAACTTCATTGAATTCATAAGGATGAAGGAAAGATGATTCTAGCGTCAGCCAAAGGGGAGGAAAATACGGAAGATCTGGAGAGAGCCAACGCAAGGCTTGTTTTAAGGAAAAGGCAGTGTGATAGGATTTAAAGTTGGGAAATTTGACTCCACCCAAAGATTTATCTTTCTTTAAAATAGAGAGAGCTATGCGGGATTTTTTATCTTTCCATAAAAACTTCAACAGAATAGAATCTATCGACTTGAAGTGTTGATTAGGGATGTGAATGGGAATCATAGAAACAGTGTATAGGACCAAAGGAGCTAGCATCATTTTGATGGAATCCAGGCGACCCCACCAAGAAAGAAAGAGAGGGTTCCAACGATTGATAGAAGAAGTGAGCTTAGTAGAGAGGGATTCAAAATTAAATTTGAGGGTATCAGAGAGACGAGGGGCGAACCAAACACCTAGGTATTTAATCTTAGAGGGTTGCCAGGAAAAGCCAGAAGTATCAAATAGATGTTTTAGACATAAAGGATTCAGGGGGAGGATTTCACATTTGTCCGTGTTAAGTCTATATCCAGATACATTAGAAAAATCGGAAACTTGAGTAAGGAAGGAAGGTAATGTTGTTTGAGGGTCTGAGCAATAAAATAAAATATCGTCTGCGTACACTGATAGTTTAACTTGTTGCTGGGGACCATATTGAAAACCGGAAATATTCTCGTCACGTCTAATTTTGGTTAAAAAGGGTTCTAAAGCTAGAATGAACAAAAGAGGAGATAGAGGGCATCCCTGACGAACACCTCTTTGAAGGGGAAAATAAGCGGAAGTGATACCGTTAGCAAAAATGGAGGCATGGGGGCTAGAGTAAAGTAAGGAAATAAGAGAAATGAATTTAGGTGGGAAACCGAACCAACGAAGAGCTTGAAACATAAAATCCCAGCCGATTCTATCAAAAGCCTTCTCGGCATCGAGAGAAATGGCAGCTAGCGGGGAGGGAAGAGAGGCGGCTCTACTCAAAATGTTAAAGAAAACACGAGAATTATCTGATGACAAACGACCTTTAACGAATCCAGATTGCTCCGGACCGATAAGTTCTGGTAGCAGAGGGTCTAACCTAAGTGCTATAATTTTGGCGAAAATTTTATAATCTGTGTTTACCAGGGAGATTGGGCGATAATTTTTACATAAAGTATGATCCTTATCTGGTTTGGGTATTAAACAAATTAATGCTTCTTGAAAAGTGCCCTGAGAAGAGCCGGAATCGACAAAGGACTGAAACAATGATAAAAGTTTAGGGAGGAGAAGGGAAGAAAAGTGAGTGTAGAACTCAATGGTAAAACCGTCTGGTCCTGGGGCTTTGCCTCTACGAAGGATTGAAGCAGCATGGGAAATCTCAGAGAGGGAAATATCTAAATTTAATGAGTGAAAATCAACATGAGAAGAGTGAGGGGAAGGAATATTTTGAAAATACAAAAGAAGATCATCAGGATTAGGGCGAGATTCAGGGGTATATAAAGTTTGGTAGAAAGAGACAAATTGAGCTAATATGTCTTTGTCTTTGAACAAAGAAACACCAGCTGGACCTTGTAAAGATTCAATCTTTGTTTTCTCTTTGCGTATTTTAAGGTAGTTAGCTAAAAGTTTGCCCACTTTGTTTTGGCCTCCGTAATAGCGAGAGTTACACTTAAGGAGAGAATTAGATGCCGCATTTGTGGTAAACTTATTAAACTCAATTTTAGCAGAAATAAGTTCGCGAAGTGAAGATTCAGAGGTAGAGTTATAATAGGTATATTCTAGGTTCTTAATTTTATCCAAAAGTTGAGTTGACTTGGTGATCGATTGTTTTTTCTTTTGAGAAACAAAATTGATGATAAAACCTCTAGCAGCTGCTTTAAAGGCATCCCACACCGTGACAAAGGAAGACTCAGGGAGTTGATTTAGTGTAAAGAATTCTGAGGTAAAAGCCATAAATTCAGTGGAGAATATGGGGTCTAGGAGTAGAGAGTTATTAAATCTCCAGCGCCCTGAATGAGGAGAGAAGGGGATAAGGTCGATATCGACAAAAACGGGAGCATGATCTGAAATTAATATGGAACCAATATCTGAATGAGTGGCTAGCTGTGCTAGGGGCTTGCTGAGGAAAAGGTAATCAATACGAGATTGAGAGTGGTGGGTGGGGGAATAGAACGTGTACTCTTTAAGGTCGGGATTACATAGTCTCCAGATGTCAACTAGAGCATAGTTTCGAATAGAAGTAATAAACTGGGAATGCATCTTAGAGGGAATAAACTTAACCTTGGAATTTCTGTCAAGAAAGGGGTCCAAAACTTGATTGCAATCACCACCAAAAATAACATATTGTTCATTAAGTGTAACTAATTTGTCAGAAACAGCAGGCCAAAATAATTTATCTACACCTGTTGGAGCATAAACATTGAAAATAACGATAGGAATTTTATCAATAAGAAGATTAGTAATAACCCAACGGCCATTATCATCATGTTCATAAGATACAACTGAAACAGTTAACTTTTTATGACATAAAATAACAGTACCATTTTTCTTACCTAAAGCAGGAGAATGAAAAACATGTCCCACCCAACAACGTTTAAGTTTGCTAGCCTCCTTGTCCGAAAGATGGGATTCTTGAAGGAGAGCTACGTCAGCTTTAAGCCGTGTCAAGTGAGTTAAAACACGTTGACGTTTAATGGGGTTATTTAACCCCTTAACGTTCCAAGTAACTACTCGGAATTTGTAACTTCAGTAAAATGATATGAAATAAGATACATTAAAAGATGAGTATGGAAAGGAAGAGAATAGTAGCAGAAATGTAGAAAACAATATGTGTAAGAGAAAAAGGTCAGAAGAGAATAAATAGAATATAGTAAAGAAAGAAAAGAGAAAGAGTTGAATGAAGAGAAGAGAAAAAAAGAACAGTAGAAAAAATAGAGCAAAGTATGAAGGAAGTAATAACATCTCAACAGATAAAGAACAAGTCAAAAAAGAACTGAGGGATGACGACGTCAGAAGAGGACGACATCAACAACGGAGACTCACATCGTCGAACACCGGAGGAACCAGCGAAGCAACAAAATGAAGGGAAATACGAAAACACCGGGTTGAAGAAACACGAGGATGGGATCTGTAAGAAGATAAAAAGTAGAAGAAAACATTAGAGATACATATGTTAGATGAGATAAGAAATAGCACGAGGGCATTGCACCAGAGAGGTAGAAATACAAGGGTAGAAGGCATGCAATCATATATAGGGATCAGAATTCAGAAACAAACATAGAGACATACAAATGAGAAAACATGGCAAAAACAGATAAGACAAAGATGGTTAAACGAATCTTGCAGTGTCCATGTTCTCGGTTTCGTGGCGACGAAGGAACTCTTCAAGGACGAGTGGATCTTCAAATGTGGTTGTTCTTTCCTTGTAGGTCACCTTGAGAGACATGGATGCAGCAGTCCATATCTGGCGCCAAGGGCTCTCAAACGTGGTCTCAAATCAAGGAACTGCTTTCGACGATCAGCTGTGACTTTAGCAACATCTTGAGAAAGGTATAGCCTGTAACCCTCCCACATAACTTGTTTTTTAGTCTTTGCTGCCGATAGTACTTGAAGGAGGTCAGTATACTTGAGGAATAACATGATGACTCCGCGGGGTTTAGTGGAAACTTTCGGCCCAAGTCTGTGCGCACGTTGGATATTAAGAGAGGAGGAAGGAGGAAGATCCAAGATTTTTGGTTAAAAGGTTTGAAAGAAAGCTGTTGGGTTGGATCCCTCTGTAAGTTCCGGAAGATTATAAAGACGTAGGTTGTTCCTCCGGTTGCGGTTTTCCAACTCCTCTGACTGTCGCTTCAGGAGAGAAATATCTTTTTCTAAGAGCGAACTTTTTGCGCAGGAGGATTGAAGAGTTTCTGTAGATTGTTCCACCAAAAGAACCCTTGATTCCAAAGTAGACCACTTATCATGAAGAAATTGTAAGGTGTTAGTGGTTTCAGTCATGAAGGGTTTGAGGGCACGAAGTTCCTCTAAAATAAGATCCATTGACGCAGAGTGTGAGGAAGAGCCTGGAGATGGAGGGTGTGTTTTCAAACGTTTCGTCGAACCAGGTTGTAAAAGCTTGCTGGATGGAGTAGCTTTAGGGATTGCGCCTTGGGCAGCGTTTGGTTGAAGGGAAGTATGATCATCCATAATATGCGCTGCGGAGTCAGAGTCTGAGGAAAGTTGCGGTTTGGTTTTTGATGCTGTAAGTTTGAGGGTACGGAGCTTCCCTATATGTGACAGGGGGAAGGAAGTGCAATGACACCCCAAAAATGTTGTAAATAGGAAGCAGGAGGTACGCTTTATGGTGAAAAACTGTAAAAAGCGTATAAATAAATGCTGCTGCAATGAGGAATGATGAGAAGCAGCCAAATGGTAGTCACTGAAACACACAACCCTTCCTCAAATAAAACCAGCAAAACATTGTGAATACCATTTCACCTCATGGCAAAGAATTGCAAATGGAAACGCCTATGTCGACTTGGAAGTAGAAATAGGCTGTACTCAGAATAGCGCGTCCCCAAGGTGTGTGGAGAAAGGCGTCAGACATGAGGAATAGCGCTGTAGCATGCTGAGCGAAAATGACGGTATCTCTTGATAGAAACCAAAATTGAAAGTCACAAGTTATGAGGCAGTAAGGATGAAAGGGGCCCGTTAAGGCAGAATGCCGGTATATAAAGCAACCGCATCACTCACGTTGAAGTAAAGAAGCGGCGCTCGCTGGTGAGAGGGTTTCGCGGCTACTTGAAAGAAAATGGCGGCCGCCGGGAGGTGAAGCGCGTCACTGATGATAAATGCGCATACCGCCGGAGTAGAGGAGAGCAGCTCAGGTCACCCTGCTCACCTCACGTTCCGGCGCTGAAATATAGCATCAGCGCTCACGGTGGTCCGGTGAAGGCAGAGAAAATCGCCGGCTCCGGTGAACGGCTGACGGAGCTCCGGAGTCAAGCCGCCATCTTGTGCGGCGTTCAAGCCACGCCCCCCCAAAGAAATCTTTTTCCCATGTGTTTTAGAAGCAACGGTGGGGGTGAACAGCTTTCTTTTTCACACCATTTACTAGTGCTTGATTTATACTAGAATAAGTGCTGGGACCCAAAGTGTGATTCAACAGTCTGTGGCCAGAACTGTTGAACATTATGGGTGCTGCATACCAAGGCTATGTAGTGTTGATTCCACCTCATGCCTCTTTAATCCACCACCAAACACTCCCTGCCTCTTTCATGTTCATTTGCATCCCTGCTTTGTTTTTGTGACTATTTTTCCATCTTTTTCTTCCTCCTTCTTTCCCACGCTCGAACTGTGCGTCAAAGTATGGCAACATTTTGGAAGTAACACGGTGGGCACAAGTCGGGGTGGGGGGAGAAGCATTGGGCTAGAGACCCACATTGAGCGGATAGGGGTGAAGCAGAAGGGCAAGCAGGCAACAGGGTAGTACACAGGTGGGGAAGAAACCACAGGCGAGAGAGGAGCCCGCAAGTGGGGTAAGCAACAGGAGGCAGAGGGTGGGGAGAGGAAGCAACAGACAAGAGTGTAATGTTGAGCAGGCTGGGAGTAGCATACGGCCAAGAAATCAACATGGGAGTACGAGGGTGAGTGCAACATGGAGGGTTGCAGATAAGCACCAACGCCACAGAGAGCAACTCAGAGTGCAGAAGGCAAGAGATATATGAGGGAGGCAGCAGAAAAAGCATGCACTTTCATGAAGTGCTTAGCTGAAAAGAAAAAAGGTAAAACTTCAAAAGCATAGAAGAAAGCCAATCAAAAGTGATGGTAAAGGGGCAATGTTCCATGGGAGATGCAAATACAAGACTGACAAGCTGGGACACCAATAAGAAGCAGGCAAATCAGAATGATAGGAAAGCCAACTAATGGTAAGCAATGCAAATGGCTGGCTGCAAGCACCTGTACGTTCTTGATAGGCCCACGGTACAGACAGCTCATGCAATGCCTTATAAGAGAGACTTAACACTATGGGCTGGCACGCGACCCCAAGCAGACGCACAAAGGATGTGATAGCATGCCACATCCGAAATTAGGGAAAGGGCATAGCTGCCAGGCTTTAGGGACTCATCTGTTCACCCCCTCCGAGTAAAGATTCATACAGGCATGTTCACGGCCTGCCTCATGTGTGCCTCCGCGCGCTCCAACAGCACGCGCAGCGTTGCTCTGGCACTGTTCACACAAGGCTGGGAGAGACTTGGACGGGGGCCATTAACACTGAGCGAATGATAACTCCTGCAAACCCGACCTCTGTGAATGTTTGCTTAAAGCCTCGACGCGTTCCGCCTCCGATAGTCCGGTAGGTCTGTTTTATACGACTGAGACATCTGATTGAAAGCGTGCCCGGTATTCTCCCACAGACACATAATTAATTGGCTGGTTGTTTAGCCCTCACATCAGTGGTGACCCCGTGTCCCCCGTGCTTCCTCAGGCGCCGCTCGTCTCTCTCCTCCACACTCGCGCTTTTGCCAGAGAGCGCTGGGGCCTTCCCGGGTGAGCCCTGAGGAATCCTCACATAACAGACCTCTGCCGTTCGTTTGTGAAATACATTTCAAACATCAAGCAATGCAACTTAACTTCTGTTCTAATACGATTCACGAAAAGGGCAAGCAATTACAAGCGTGGCAGGACTACTTATCAGCTTGCTCATTATTTATGTATTTATTTTTGGGATTTTGGATGTTGGCTTTATTAGTTTTGCAGCTGTAGTACATTTTACTCCATGTCGGGTGATATCATATCGTTCTTGACTGTATGACGTAATTATCTGAACATTTCACGTCGAAAAAAAATTTACACAAACATTTTTTGTCTTCACTTATAAGTAAACTTGAAGTAAAACTGTGCTCCATTTAAGAATTTTCAAAACTCACCCCAGTTTCTTCTAAAAGGGACGCACTGGGTCTGATTCACGCCGATAATATGCATATTTATATTTACTTGCATGTAGATTTACGCCTACACCTAGGTGTAACTATCTACTTTTTTTTGCTATTCTGCATTTCTAACAGGAGATGTACATCTTGGTGTAGGGTTAGGGGCCCAACTGACAAACAGCATTTTGTTGCATATAAAGCAGCACTGCTGTAGTACTACTTACGTACTATAAAATGCAATTCACAAATCTACGGATCAGATACTGACGTCCGCCGTTCTCTTCTCCTATCACATCTATGCTGAGATGTCTGCCACGGTGGCAGAGATCTTTGAAGACATAGGTGTATGAATTAGTCGTAAATATGGGAGAGACCAAGGAGAATGTTGGGAAAGTGGGGAATATTTACTATTCAATCGAAGGGGTTATGGTAAATGGAAGGTGGGGTATCAGAGGGATATGCTAATACAAAACACACAGCCACTAAAGTGTAAGATAGTTGCAGTTCGCAAAATACATTTCTAAAGTTACTACAGTCCAAAAGGTGTCATAAGAGTCTCAAATGTACTCCATCCCATCCTTGAAGTTAGTTAATCACTACTCATGTCCAACCACTGATACTACAACACAATCCTATAGAGAATAATGAGGCAGAAATCAAGCTAACACAACACAGGAGCTAACGATAAATTAATTAAATGAGTTTAACATTTACATTATGTATGTATATATTTTTGAATTAATACAAATATATAATTATTGATCTTTTCAATTTAATGTTCCGCTAAAAAATGCAAATATTTTAGTATAAATTCAATACACAACTATTTTAACTAAATTCACGAAATATAAATAATAATAAAAATGTTTGGAAAAGTTTTAAATTTGTTTTAAAAAGTTCGATATTTATCAATTAAATTAATATTTTAAAATAATTTTTTATAAGTTAAGGCACATTTTTTGATGTGTTACTGTTCTGTAAAATAGATGTTATTATTTCCATGTTATTAGTAAATATTCTAAATGCATTTAAATGTAGATTTTACATTAAGTGGTCGATTCCGAATCGGGAAACAAATCCGTACGACGATTCGTATTCGTAGCCGTTTCCGTACGAATCGTAGTAATCCGTCCAAATCGCGTAGTACGATCCGTTGGCTCGAAATACGTACGAATCGTCGCGAACCGTACGAAAGTCAAGGGTAAATCCGTACGACATAGACCCGCACAGTAAACCGAACGAATTGTAAACATGCCGTACGACCAGCCAATTACGATCCGGACCGGGGAATAGGGACGCGATTCGTACAGATACGTCGGGTATGAGCAATTCATACGGAGAGCTACACTATCACATATGCACCGTACCCCTAAATTCAAGGGGTGTACACAGGGGGTGTATGCAGCGTGTACGGCCTTGGGGGTACCCCTAAGCACTGTACACCTACAGTCATGAGGGGTACGCACGGAGACATATGCACCGTACCCCTGTAATCCAGGGGTGAACGCACCGTACCCCGATGCACCGTACCCCTGCAATGATGGGGTGTACGCACCGTACACGGGGGGGGGGTCCGTTCCATATGCATTTCGACTCGAAATCTGGTTTTCCAGACGTTTTAAACTCCCGTAGCAAAAGGGTCGTACGGAGTGCTGTCGACACGAATCGTACTTGCTGGGTCGGAAAAAGCTGCTTCAATCCGTACGGACGTTGCGTACTGCGTGTTCCGAATGCGATTTGTATGGATTATTGAGTCGTACGGTCTTTGGTACGAATCGTACGGAGAACTGCTTTGGGTACGCACTGTACTATATCGTACGTACGGGTACAGTTCTCTGTACAATTCGTACGGGAAAAGGCTCCGTACGATGATTCGGACGGGATTTTACCGAATCGGAATCGGCCCCTAAATATTTGTAATTTTAAAATAATAATAAACTTCAATACATTTCCCTATGTTTTCCTATCGGGAGATCTACAACCCAGTGGCGAATCTCCACAACAGATGAAAAGTTATCAGTACTACTTTTACACTGGTAAATTATACTGTTGGAGGTAGAGACATGTAAGTCTACACCTAGGTGTAAACCAGTACTTGGAAATGGTGTATAGCAAATAAGTGGAGAGTTATGCCTGGGTGTAGGAGTAACTGTACACATGAGCAAATATACACATGTATACTTACCTTTGTGAATCAGTGTTCATTAGTGTATCATTACTGCCCAAATAACTCTAACTTTTAAACCCTTTGGAGCCTACCCAACACATGTTTGTAACATTAATTTCTTGAATACTACTAAACAGATTTACACCAAACACAGCAAAGGCACTTTTGTGACTAAAGTTCTACTTTCATAACAAGTTTGGTGTCATTTTGTTCGGCCAGTTTTTCTATATAGAAGTGTAAAAAATTCTAGACGAGAAACATAGTGACAGTCATTTTTTTAACCCTTCACCTTCTAACCATCATCTACCCTGACAAATCAGTGCAAACTTGCCATGCTGAACCCAAATCAAGTTAACTTTTTTTGGAAAAGTCTGTATCAATTCATAAAAAGGCACTAAAGTTATTAAATAACAAAATACATTTTTCAATGGAAACTCTGACCTATCAACAACTACCTAGTGCTAGCACTGACTCTGTAATATATTTAATAATAGCACATTTAGCACTGAAATCAAGAGCAGTATGAAATTTCAAGTTATGATTATGGAGACTGTTAGAACTAGGGGTCTCTAGTTGGCAATGGTTTGCACCTTTGTCCACATAGGGTGCCTTGCTTCTAGTCAGGGCAAGGGGGCTACACTCCTAAATTAACCCCTGCTCAACCCTGTGGTAGCTTGGCATTAGCAGGAAGGCTTATCTCAGAGGCAGTGTGTAGAGCATTTGTGAACACATACAGTAATACAGTAAAAACACTACAGATGGACACCACACAGGTTTTATAAAAATAAGTATTCTTTATATAGACTTAACACAAGACCCAAACAACAAAAATTCACAATACAGTATTAAGAACATGTTTTTTAAATGGTAGAAAAAGCTTAGTTCAAAGTTGATGGTAAATGCAACACATTTCTCAGAAAGTACCTTTGGATGCGTAACGCAAGATAAACAAAAGGTTCGCAGGGAGGACGATGTGTAGGTTACTTGCTTCGGTGGGAGGCAACGCGTCTGTTCCGCAGTGCTTGCGCAAAGTAGGCGATGCATCTGTTCCTTACCGGAGAGGAGGTGATACGTCGTTCTCGTATGGCGTTCTGGTTGCGATGCGACAAGATGGCGCCTCGGTGCGATACGATAATCCGGTGCGATGAGACAAGATGGCGTCTTTGATGCAATGCGACGATGTGAAGGTGATGCGTGCATGCCCGACGGCCGTGCGGCGACTCGGGAACTTCTGAACCGCGACTGGCCCTGCCACACGCTTGCGGGGGCGACACTCTTCTCTGGGGATGCGACGACAAACAGCTGCGACTGACACACGTTTCTCCGGTGAAGCGATGGCGACCTCTGCGAAGTCGACACGCTTCTCCGGTGATGCGACGACAACGCTGCGGCGGCGACACGCTTCTTCTCATTGTGTCACGCTTTCAGCTCCCAACAATACGCAGGCTTCTGCAGACAGAATTCCCAGCAAGGAAATTCAGGGGGGACGTGGTGGTGAAGTATTGTATCCCTGAGACTTAAGCAGGAGGCAAGCACAATTCAAGCCCTTGGAGATTCTTCCTCAAGATTCATTAACAGTTCTTTCTCCTTTCATTGGCAAATAAGTAACCACTGCAGGCCAACCCCAGAAAATAGCACACTGGCACAGGGGCAGTCAAATCCTTCAGCTTCTTTGGTTCCTCTCCTTGGCAAAGGTTTGTCTTGATTCCCAGAAGTGATCTAAAGTCTTGGGGTCTAGGCCCCAATATTTATACCAGTAAATCCTTTGTCCTCTGAAGGCAGAGGGTGCCTGTGCCCAGCCAAAACCAGTTCTGTGCAGCTTCCTGGCAGGAGGTGGAGACAGCATTGTTGAGAGCAGACCTAGCCTGGGTAGCTGAAAGGAAATCTCCCCCCCACCCTCTATTCTATGAGGGCTCATGGGAGTGAAAGAAAATCTCCGCTCCCCACTCTCTATTCAGCCAAGGTCCTATTCAGCCCAGCCCTGACTCATCAGACTGCTGGAGCCTAAGCCCTCCTGTCACTCACAAACCAGACATGCAATACACAACCTAGCAGAGGCAGGCTGGATGGTTAGGTAAGAAAATACCTACTTTCTAAAAGTGGTATTTTCAAACACAGAATGTAAAAATCACCTTCATTTTATTATTATTCATCACCTATTTTAACAGTCTGAGTTCAGGCTTACTAAATTCATTTTTCTACCATGTTCCCTGGGTCACTTAGGATTATAAGATGTTATAATCAAACTGCCCATTCTGGCCTATTGGGACAGGTAGCCTGGCAATAGTGAAAAACGAAATTGGCTGTATTCGACTATCAGGACATGCCACACACACCAGGGCATGTCCTACCTTTTACTTACAATGCACCCTGCCCTTGGGCCTACCTTAGGGGTGGCTAACATGTAGAAAAGGGAAGGTTTAGGGACTGGTAAGTGGGTGCACTTACCAAGTCGACATGGCAGTACTGGACTGCACACAGGCTCTGCAATGGCAGGCCTGAGACACACTTTACAAGCTGATTCTGTGGGTGGCACAATCAGTGCTGCAAGCCTAACAGCAGCATTTGATCTACAGGCCCTGGGCACACATGGTGCACTGTACTAGGGTCTGACAAGTAAATCAAATAAGCCAATCATAGATTCACTAATCCATCACAACACTTTACAATAGTTAGCACTTGCACTGTGGCACTGAATAGCAGTGGCACAGTGCCCAAAGCATGCAAACCAGCAAAAACATATAAAAAAACAGAGGAGACAACAGTGAAAAATGGAAGGGAGACTGAGCCAATGGTAACAGGTCTAACAGAGACCATCTGGAAGTGGCATTAGTGCCAGAGGTATGTTTGTGTATGAATTGTTGTTGAGTAGTAGGTTAGGAGAGATCACATTTGTATATGTCTTCTATTTAGAGAAATTGATTTTGTTAAAGATCAAAATTGTATATGTCTTCTATTTAGAGAAATTCATTTTGTTTAAGGTCAAATTTGTATATGTCTTCTATTAAGAGAAATTGATTTTGTTAAATATCAAATTTGTAAATGTCTTCTATTTACAGAAACTGATTTTGTTGATGGCCTTGTTTTGTACTAATTTCTTGCTTGTGATTTTGTAGCGAATATTCTGGAAATTAGTTGGAGTATGTGTATGACGGTGTGTTAAGAGTATGCAGTGATGGAATGAGTGAGGTGGTGAATCTGATAAATGGAGTGTTGAGAGTGTGCCCAAGTGTAGTCTGAATGACATATATATGTTGTAAAAATTTAAAGATCTTTGTATTGTCTTGGTCATTTATCTTAAATGTAAATGGTTTAAATTTAGGATTAAATCCAATGGAAAAAGTGGTTGATGTGACATTGTTTTTTTCAATGCACGGCAATTAGAGTTTGAAGTTAGTAGCAGCACTGGCGTTTTCTTTGTCATTTGTGAGTAGTAGGTTACGGCATTCATTTGTTCCCCTATCAAGACACCTTCCCTTTCATAGTCCCACCTCTACTGCTCAGGTGTTTCTATTAGAGCCCCAGAGATACAGCAGTTCTGATGATCCCAACTCCTATCAAGTGATGTTGAGATCTAGGGTCATGGGACTATTTGCTTTCTTACAGCCTTTGAAGAGTTCTGAAAAGGCCAGCAGATCACCATCAGCCATGCAAGACTAAACAAGTAATGGCAGCAAGGGGTTCTAGATATCGCACCACGACATGTGTTGAATGTTTTCAATACAGATAAAAGGTTCAGTAACCTACTGATAGTTGCCCGCCTCAAAAAGCTAGCTACAAATGATAGCCTTTCATATTTCAATCAATTATAAACAAATAGAGAGGCAACTTCCAACAAAGAAACATGCTTCAGCTCATTGCTGTATTCAACGCAAACAGATGATACAAGATTTTTTTTCTTTTGCTTGTATTGTCTCTTTAATTCAAAGTCTTCTTATTTTTGCCCAACAGTTCAGCACAGCCAACGCATTTCACCCAACATTTGGGCAACCTCAGGGCCAGAAATAGACTCAGTTTACTATCTAGATACTTTGATTGCGACATTTGAATTTGAAAGACGACATCATGCGGATGTACATTCCTATGGGAGAAGTTAATGGATCTCTGATAACAACGTACATTATCTGTTTCTGTCCCTGAATACACAAATAAAATCAAAAAAGGGGGAGAAAAAAACCTTTTATGTATAAATCTAAAAAAACATAACAAACATGGCAAATATAGGTCAGGGTCTGCTGCAGGGGAGGTGTGAGCAGGGGCGGTGACACTGCGCTGCGGCAAAGAGTGTGGGATTCTCATTGACATAGTAGCAGCTATTACAGTAAAGAAGGATACTAGAGGTGGTTTTATTAAAAAAGCTGGAGCATCTGGAGTTTCACAGGACTGACGGAAGTGAACTCTATATGTATGAGGTAGTGAATTAAGGGCTTCCACAGATATTCGAATATAGTCTCCATTTTAGCTAAATTGTGTGATATCCGTTCCATTGCTAGAATGTGCCACACATGGGAAAACCATTGTGCCCTTGAGGGAGGGGTTGTCTGTTTCCACATGAGGGCTATAAGTTGTCACCCGCTAAAAGCAAGTCACTGATGAGCGTCCAGTCCACATGGGTCATTGCTGCTACGGCCGGGGGTTGGACGCCTAAAATAACAGTAAGATATGAGGTAGGAAGCGGGTAGCCTACGATGTATTTAATATGGCCCAGTATCTCCTTCCAATATGTGGTAATTACTCTACATTGCCACCAAATACGACGGAAGTCTCCCACGTCCTCTTTACAATGCCAGCAAAGGAGAGAGGTATCCGTATAGATAGTGGACAGGCGGGTCAGTGTATACCATTGGAACATCAATTTGCATGCTGTTTCTCTGAGACAGAGAGATTCTGCGGTAGGTTTGGGTATGTCCCGCCACAGTGTCTCCCATTGTTTGGGTGTTATATTTTCCTGGGTGGTGTTGTGTCATGTTGATTGTTACGTATCGGTGTGCACTGGTGTAGAGTGCTGAAGCATATGGTAAGTGTTAGATATTAGGCCTTTTGAACCATTATAGGCTCAAACAAGGCATCCGTAAGCTGGTAGTCCGCCCCATATTGGTCGAAAGACTTCATGACATCTCCTGTGAAGAGGTCACAGAGCGTCTGATAGTCCTCGTTGCTCCAAAAGTGGAAAGAGAGCAGTGAAGGCGCTGGAGGGAAGTCTGGCTTTCTGGCAGTAGGCATGTTTGGAGAGGGGAAGGTAGTCAGATTTTTATTGAGGACCACCTTGTCCCAAATATCGAGTACCACCCTAGCAGCGGTGGCAATGTATGCTCAACATGGTCAGGCATGCTTGGGCAGCCAAGCCAGGTCCGCAGGGGCCGACACGCCACGGCACGGTCCATGTGGAACCAGTGCTTATCACTCTCTCGGACCACCCACTCAAAAACATAACGCAGATGGGCCACCCAGTAATACTCAAAGAGATTGGGGCATGCTAGGCCACCCCTATTTCGTGGGAGAATCAACAGTGCATTGGCTATCTGGGCCGCTTTCCATTCCAAATGAAGGTTCAGATGTGACGTTGTAGGAGCAGAATATCATCCTGAGGGATCGGTGTGGGCAGGGTCTGGAAAACATAGAGGACCCACAGGAGCACATTCATTTTTATGACGTTCACACGCCCCAGCCAGGAGATATGAAGGGGTTTTCACCTCTGAAAGTAGGCCAATATGGAGCAGCGAAGATGAGGCCAATTAGCTTGGGAACAGGAGGAGAGCGTAGGGGTGATATTGAGGCCCAGGTATTTGATGGCGTCCTGTGACCACTGAAAGGGTGCATGGCATTGCAGGGCTTCTAGGTCTTGGTTAGGGATAGTTAAATTGAGCACAGATGACTTGGCCATATTGATCCTAAATCCAGAGACTAGCTCGTTGGGCTGTAGCAGGCCAGGATGCTTGGGAGGTAAACATCAGGATGAGAGAGCATGAGGAGGCGATAATCAGCAAAGAGACTAATCTTGTGTGTTTGGTCACCGAAAGGTAAGCCTTTCACTTTGTCCGTATTATGAATTGTGATTGCAAGAGACTCAACCGCCAGGGCAAATAGTTAGGCTGATAGGGGGCACCCTTGACGCTTGTGCCAAAGAATAGTTACAGGTCTTGTGATTTGTCCATTGACATGGACATTGGCCATGGATGCCACATACGAGGCCATTATCTTGGGGATCAAACCTGGCCACAGACCAATTTTAGCCAGCACTGCCTGAAGAAAGGGCCAGTTTACCCTATTAAAGGCCTTCTCTGCATCGAGTGAGAGAAGGCATGTGGGATATCGTAGAGATGTGATTTTTCAAATAAGTGTGCTATGTAGTGGACATTGTCCGCCCCCTGTCTATGGCGTATAAAGCCCACTTGATCCGGGTTGAGAGGCCCAGGAGATAGGGTTCAAGTCTAGAGGCCAGTATTTTAGTGAACAGCTCAGCATCTGTATTGAGTAGGGCTATGGAACGATAGGAAGAGCATGAGATTGGCTCTTTGCCTGCTTTGGGTATGAGGGAGATTTCGGCAGAGGGTATCGTTGGTGTAAGACCCGTTTCTTGTGCGAAGGAATTGAATAGTTGCAATAGGTGACCTTGTAAGGGGGGTAAAAAGCGCTGATAAAAATGGACCAGGAGGCCATCAGGCCACAAGGTTTTACCCAGGGGTAGAGCCAAGACTGCCATACGCAGTTCCTCATCAGTGATCAGTTCATCAAGGACATCTGCATGGCATGGGTGTAAATGTTTCCGTTCACAAGCATTTAAGTATGTTTTGATCAGCTCAGGGGGTAGATCATCCTGGGAGTACACATTTCATAATAATCATGAAAGGCCTGAAGTTTGTACCATTCTGCAATCGCCCACCCCATCATCCGTCCACAACTATGCAATGTGTGTCTTGGCCCGCTTCTGAGGAAGTCTGCGAGCTAGAACCCTGTCTACCTTGTTGCCTTCCTCGTACTAACACAGTTTAGGCACCAAGAGTGCACGCTCAGCCTTTCCTGTCCAGTGTGTGCAAAGTAGGCCGTACAGCACGGCAAGCTTCTGTTTGGTTCGGCAAGGGGGACGGCTGTGTCCAGTTGCTCTAACTGTTTAATTTCCACAGTCAATTTAGATTTCCCCAGTCTGGCCTGTCATCCCCGTGCAATGGTAATGGATGTGATTGTGCCCCAGATGGTGACTTTAAACCCATCCCAAAGAGTGTGAAGGGGTATTTCGGGGAGAGCATTGAGAGTGAAGTAGTTGGCAATACCTTTGTGTATCTCTGCTACATCCACTGGATCATGTAGGAGGTGTGGTAGCAGGTGCCAGTGCAGTGGGCTCCCAGGGGAGAGGTTATTGCCCGCCCTCAACAGCAGTAGCTGCACGTGATCAGAAATAGAGATGTCCGAAAGCTCTACTGTGTCCAGATACTGAAGGAGGGAGTGAGTGACAATGGCATAGTCAATGCGGGACTATGAGGTATGTACGTGTGAGTAAAAAGAGTAATCCTGTGTTTCAGGGGATTTGTAGAGCCATGTGTCTATTAAGCCCAGGTTCTCAATGTCCCATTTGAGGTCAGAGGACATAGCCCCCGCATTTTGAAAAGTGGCTCTGCTGTGATCAATTGCAGGATCCCACACCAGATTAAAATCCATGCACAATATAATGTCACCCACCACTCCCTCTAATTGTTCCTGCAAAGTGCGTCTAAGGTAAGTGTCCTGTGAGGTATTCGGCGCAATATGTTGAGTAATGTGAGCCTCCTCCGTCCCGGAAGGAGATGTAAAGTTAGATACCTACCATCTCCTTTTTTTTACCACCTTAGTGACAGATTTGTAGGAGTCTGCTTTGGAAAGGATACCAACCCTGAGCATTTTAGTATGTGTGTATACCCTGTGGCGCCTAAGGTATTTCGGATGCACCATGTGGTGGTAATTGGCCCCCAGCAGATGGACAACATCAGGGTCATGTTGTAATATGTATCACCAGATTTGCTTGCATTTGTTGGGGAAATTTAAGTTCAACACATTCAGAGATATCAATTTAGTGTCTCTGATAATAGATATGGAGCCAGGTGGTATGTGTGTGGTCTGCTCTACTCATGGAGAAGAGACAGTACGAGGGGGCACTCCATGCAGGTAAGGGGAGGACTCATCACCACCCAACCTGTCCCCAAAGAGAGGCAGCCAGAAGAAAACTCAAATTAAGCCCGAAGTGCTAAGAATTAACTAGAAAAAGCTGTGAAAGAAGAGGCTATAGGATATGCACTGGTGTCTCGCCTGCCACCCCTGATGTATAAAGTGGCAGTTGTCCTATGTGGCAGACCCCGCAGGCAGAGTGAATTGACCTGAAAGAGAAAACAAAAGAGAACAAACAGGAACAATGGAATACAGGGTCCAACAGCAACTTCCACGTCTTGCGGAAGCCAGCACCAAAGTGCTCCAGACCTGCTAGAAGAGTAACGCTCCTGGGGAAAAAGTTGCCAGGGGATGACCATCAGATGTAGAACAGAGTCAGTACCATATTATGAAGTGGAGGGCCTCTCTTGGGCCCCGTGACCCAGCGCTGCCAGTAGTAGGAAGAGGAATACACAGGGCAGTGTCATCATGTACGTGCTGGTGCATACTAACACAGTGAAATGTCCGTGTTCAGAGGGAACCTGTAGCGGAGCAAGCAGAAGTACCCCCTCCAAGGCTGCGGGGGCGATGAATGATATCCCATTTGGCTTCATGTGAAGACGCCTGGGCCTGATGCTTATCGAGGTGCTGTGGTTTCACCGTAGTCCAGATGGGTCTGAGATCTCTTGCAGGGCGGCCCGAGCAAGCAGGCATTGTGTTCTTGAGGATCAACAGCAATTCCCAACAAGTGCTTCGCATCAATGAGTTATCTTAGTGAGCGGCGTTTGTTCTCCCATGTGAACATAAAAGAAAAAGGGGTGGCCCCATGGTAGCATATTCGCAGATCGGGGAGTTTATCGGTGACAGGCTTGAAATCACACTGCTTCCGCAATGTGATGGGAGAGATATCTTGGTAGAGTTGTGCAGCATGTCCCCGAAACACTAGTTCGGTCTTGCCCCTAGAAGCTTTAAGTATCGCTCCTTTCTCAATAAAGAAATGCACTCTGGTCAAAATGTCTGGCACTACATCTATGCGTCCAGAGGCAAAGGGCCCCCAGTGGGCCCTTTCAAGGACTGGCGGGGAAGCGTCCTCATCTCCTTCAATCGCCTGGCAAAGATCTGCCATAAAGGGCATGATATTACCTCGCTCCAAGCCCCTAGGCACCCCCCGGATGCGGATATTGATACAGCGGCTCCTATTTTTCAAATCTTCTCGTTTGGTTTGCAGATCGATGCTTTGTTCTTCCTGTGTGGTGATCTAATTCCTAGTCAAGATATGGCGGACGCCACGTTAGTAGTCTAAATGGTAAGACCCACTTCTTTACGATGTGATTATTGGTCGACGCGAGCTTGTGTTGAGCATGACCCAAGACATCTGGGTCCTTGGCAACTTCTAGCTTATGTTTCTTGCCGTCTTTGAAAAGATCGTGATTTACATTCTAGGTTGTAGCGAGCCTCAAATCGCCGTCGTTGCTCGTTGGGGGCAGTAATTCTTACAGCTTTATAATAATTTTTACAGCCCGATAATACTATTCACCTTCCCATCGCCCCTTCTAGTCGAGGGGGTTCATAGTTAGCATGCCGAGAATTTAGTAAGGCGCTCTTAACGTATAGGGCATGAAACAAATTTATTCCTGTTTCCAGGAGTTGTTGATAGCTGAAAATCCGGAGCGCATTAAAATAGCGCCTTCAACCTAGCAGCTGGTATGCATGCGAAAGGCTTTTTAAAGGTCGGTAGCTAACCCTGTGTATTTCTGACATCTCGAGCACTAGAACGTTATTGTCTTGAGGCTCCCGTGTAACTTTTCCTCTATCGTTCTTGCACCTAATAGGACAGGACACCTATGGTTCAACTTCCCCCCTTCACTGCAAAGCGACCGTGTTAACCACAATCCGGTAAGCTGGGCCAGTGACCGGTGTTGTATTGCTTAGCAGTGTGTGCCGATGTGCTCCATGTGTGTATCGTGTAACTATCCATAACTAGTTGACCTATTGAATTTTCCCCTGTTTTTTTCTAATTTTTGCAGACTCTGTCCATTGGCCCTGATGAGAATCCCCCATGCTACTTCAAGAGGGATTCGAAACGCGTAGGCCCAGCCATCTATAGTCTACTTGGGTATCCGGGTGTTCCAAATAATTCAGCCTGGGACCCATTCCTGTGTACATTACCTGACAATAGAAATTGTTAATGAACTATAAAGAAAATGTTTGAGACCTAGGAATGTACTGCCTTGAGTGATATCTCATTTCTATTGAAAACGTGTGTAGGCTTTGGCTTTCTTTTATCTCACTTATTATTTTCTTCTTTTTTCCTGTTGTCTTATTGCACCTCATCCAATCTTTTTCTTTTTGGTTTAAATGTATGAATTGCTTTTGGTCGTTTGTGATATGTGTGGTTCTTTGAATGACTGCTTGAATGTATGTTTAGTAATTTCATTGTTCATTTGTATTTAATATAAGTGCTATTGTACTATGTATTGATTTTGAAAAATGCACAAAAGAAACTTTATAATAAAAAGCTATTAAATAGTCAAATTCCCTTTCTTGAATCTGTTTTCATGTTAAGGAAGTACATTGAAAGATAGTGATTAACGAGTTCTTCAGTATTGGCATCTCTGTTGTGTTTATTGAAGTGAAGGCTCAGCCTTACTGAATAGAGCTGCTAACGCGGGATTACTGGTTACTAATTATCTTACCAAATCCCATTTCCTGTCGACTGAATCGTTGGTACCTGTCTTGAGTAAAAGGTAATCTCGCAGTAAAAATCAATTTAAGAACTTACACCACTCTAAATGACCACTGACCAAAATTAAGTTTTAAAGATTTAATATAAAGTCAAAGATAACTGAAGATACAAACTTCTCAAAATGAGATTCAAGAGGTAGATCGGAATCACTATGAACATGAACTTTTTGAATAATCTGAGTCTGAAAAACAGAATAATAAGTACAAGTTCGAAAACCATCAGGGTTGCCAAAATGGATACAAGTTGCAACCTCAAAGTCATTACAGAAAAGAAAATTAAGGTTAGTCTGTCCCTACACTACACTAAATGACATCCCTACTTAGCAAGATCTTAACCCTCTAGGTGTCAGCCGTGGTGATTTCCTAAGAAGATCACGCACTTCTCTTTGTCTCTTCTCTGATAATGGGTCTCTCCTGATCAGCCTATCTGCCTACCCATCCGCTTCCTTAGGCTCCCAAAATCATCTGCTCTGCTCTCCTCCCGGGTCTCTTTCCCTAATACCAAATCACATTTCCAATAGAAACGCCCCTTGGGACGCCCCTCACGTGGTACATCTTTCCGCGGCAAACTCCATGATGGTACTCTTGAAGACCCTCGTTAAAGTTGGCCTTGGTTCCCAGGCGGCTTCTTCAGTGCGCTGATACCCCCTGAAATTCCTGGAAACTCCTACAGGCCTGCGCAAGGCGCCACTGAACAAAGTCCCTTTCATTCGAGCTGATTAGGACCCTCGCACCTGCATACAGCTCGTCCTGCAGTGGGCCTCAAATTCCAGACTTCACCATATCTTAGGTCATAAAACACTCTCAGAGCTCCATACTGGACACCTCACGACCTCTCCTCTAACGAGCACATGACGATTTAAACTACATGACATTATCTGCTCTGGCCTACTTGATTTACATGCAGCAGGTTCCTGCACTCTTAAAACGTTATCTTGATTTAAACAGCAAACATTCTTAACTAGCATACGTTTCTAAAATAACACATCTATAAAGCATATACTTTTAACCCTAAGTTCAATAGTACATTTTGAAAGAACCATGTCAACTTTATCTCACATTATTTTAGCAGCACGTTTAGATTTGCTTGTGAATTGCCATGAGGCCTACACAAAATACTGGGTTTTAGAGTTACATTCAACTCTTACATTATTCCTTTAACATGAGAACGTGAGGTTTTCATATTCATCCCAAACATTTCTACATTAGTCTCACACGGTTATGATTATTGTTACTCTACTTAAACATTCTATGCATTTCACCACTGAATATAAGACACTCGGTGTATTTCACTTCTAAATATAAACACTCTGGTGCAAAGTACATGTTAACTAACTACGTGCTTGTAAATATGGCGTACTTATACATTTTTTCAAACTTGTGCTCTCTCAGTCCCCCCTTTGATGACCTTTAGGGGTCATCATTACCATGACACTAAAATGTAGAACCTTTAAAGTGAAGACAGGGCAGTACCACTTCTTTTCATACTCTCTAATGCTTTCAGACTCTTATATTGAGTGTCCTGCATCGCTGTCAACTCTTCTTCCTGTTTCTTCATAGCTCTCTGTAACCTATTTGCTCTATACCATTGATACAAACGCACCAATCCCCACAAAGTGATTACACAAATCACTACTATGATGATGGGCTTCAATATGTACCAAACGATACCCTTTCCTAAGTTGGCAAACCAACTTCCAACTTTACCCATTCCATGACCTACTTTTTCCCACACATTTACCTTTGCCAGGTCCTCAATTTCGTAGTGTATGGCAGTGATGTTTTGTATATACTTCTCTAGAGGCTTTGAATTGTCTGGAATGTAAGTACAACATTCCTGGACCTTCAAGGCCCTACAGACTCCTCCCTCTTTTGCTAACAGAACATCTAAAGCAAGTCGGTTCTGAAGAACCATTGCCCTAATCGATTGCATCTCCCCTTCTATCAGCATCAAGGATCTTGCAGTACTGGCAGATAGCCTATCTACGACTGTAGCTAACCTCCTGATCTTAATGTCATTCATTATCAATCCTAAGAAAGGGAATGCAGCACCTATTACATCTCCAACTACTTCTGCTGCACCCAGCCCTCGCTTCCATCTAGTTGATATTTCTTTCTTAGGCGTGTCTAAATTCTCAACATGGTATATTTTAGGGAAGACAACAGCCAGATAGCATGATCCGTACCAATTATCTGGTAACTTCACATAGGCATATCTTCCACATACAAAATATACATTTGGTATTGCTTGCATCCCTTTCATGAAGTTCTTAGAGTAGTACTCCAATTGAAAAGCATGTTCGCAATTGACTTGTCCTACATAAACGTTTTCATAGTAGGAGTAACTCCTGTGAATGCACAGTTTCCCCCGTTTCTCCTTATCCAAAGCAATTGGACCAATACTTCCTTTTCGTTGTTGTGCCCTTTCCTCCTTGGTCCAATCTGTTTCTCCTTGTCCTGATGCCTTCAATACCTTCTGCTTCCTGTATCTAGTATCTACCTGAGCTATAAACTTTTTCTCAACTTCTGATATTTGACAAGTCAGATTGTTTATTCGAGCATGTGAAGTATCTAACGTTCTCCATGGAATAAACCATTTGTGTAACCTGTCTTCGCTTTTGTAGTAGTCCCATTTGTTCAAATGCTTGAAATTCGGAACCTCTGGCAATGTCGAGTCGAAATTCGAGAAGTAATACTCAAATCCGTCTCGTCCATAAAACATACTTAACAATAAACTGCACGTTATCCCATATGTCAACGGGAGATGATGATATTTGATACCCTCCTCCACCGAAATTGGTAATTGCATACAGACATAGCAGTCCTTTACCTCCATGGCATCAACATATTCATAAAGCAACTTAGCATAAGCATTTGACTTGTAATTCCCCTGTGACTCATCCATGTGTAACCTTTTTACTTCTGCATCTAACAACGCTTTGTCTTTCTCATTGATGTTTCCCTTCTCCTTAATAATGGTAGTTCTCGGTGTTGACACTCCCTTATCCTCCTTAACTGTGGTTCCATCCCCTTCGTGTCCCGCTAGGAATGAAACAGTTACCACTAAAATTATAAGAGAAACCACTACTCCTAAAAATGTAACAGCTATACATTTTGCCCTGCGGTTCGGGTTGCCAGCCTCCATGTTCTCAAACAGTGTAGTTTTTGACTTTCTTCCAGCATTCACTTCCTCTTCTTTTCAAACAAAGTCTTTCTCTCTTGCAATGTCTTTCTTTGAACACTTGGAAGCTTGACAATTTATTTCCGCAAAACAATTCAAAGTCCAGTAAAATAGACAACCCTAGCCCTTCTCCATCCACTAAAATGAAACCCCTATCACTTTTCTTCTTCCACTCGGCGCTAGGTTATCTTGCAACAAGTTTACAATTTCTTTGCAACAGTCTTATTTTCGTCTGAAGTTATGTATGGTTCAAGGAGTGACACTACATCCTCATAGATGTCCATACGAAGAAACATTCCCTCAAGTTCTGGGCAATTCTTGCAACAACACGGGAATTCAACTGTCTCTAGGATTATTCTCCTTATTTCACTCTGGACCAGAGGACGAACAAAATGAAGAGTTAATGTCTTTTCAATCTCCACTCCTGGTACTATCAGTTCTACATCCACAGTTACAAAGGGGTCCGTTCTAATCAAGATCACTTTCTTCACCTTTCCAGTTCTGCGCCCCTTTGAAGACATTCACAATATGGTATTAGTCCACAACAATAAGCGCTCCTAGCATTTCTACTACTCGCTCAAGCATTTCCAAACGAAGAAGAGTTCCCTCCAATATTGGATATCGTGAACAGCAAACTGGAAACTCAACTGTCTCTAAAAGCAATTTTCTTATTCCACTCAGAAGAGCAGGATGAACGATGTTGAGTGTCAGCAACCTTTCGGTCTCCGCTCCTGGCAGTAGAAACTTTATTTGCACTGTGATGATCGGGTCAGTTCTGATCAGTTCCACTTCCCTGATCCTCCCTGTTCTGTGTCTCCCAGACATCTGCAACAAGGTAGGTCCAGTCGGGAGTAGAGTATCTTCTGCTAGGCACTCGCACCCTACTTGATCTTCTAAGACCCTCCTCGGCTTGATCCTGGATATCTTCTTCTGGATCTGAGTCTTCGGATATAGGAGTAAGCGTTTCTTCCTGGGCCGACCTCAAACTTAGCCTTCTTCTCCTTGTTGGCCAAGTGGCAGCTCCAAGCCTTATTCTCCTATTCCTTGTCCTCCCACTTGGTTCTTGATCGCTCCGATACGGATCTGAGTCTGAGTCGTATTCACTTCTGCTCTCTCCTTCGGTTGCGTCTTCTGTCTCACTGCCGTCCTGCCTTCGCTCTTCTTCTGAATCCGATGCGTTCCCAACTTCTTCCGACACCTCCTCAGCTGCCTCAATCCCTTCTTGCGACTCTTCTTCCACTTCCGGGCTTTCGTCTGGGATGGGAGCTGTTCCTTCTAGAGGTGCTGGAACTCTTCTAGTATGGGATGCATGAATCCAATTTGGCAGCCCCCCGCACTTCACCGCGGTGTTCGTTATCAGGATTACCTGAAAGGGCCCACGCCAGCGAACATCTAGGCAGTTCTTCCGGACGTGTTTTTTAACCAGGACCCAGTCCCCTGGGTTCAGGTCATGACACAGGTTCCTCGCTGCTGGAACTTCAGCCGCATGCACCTGAAGGGACACAGAATGGATGGCGTCAGACAGTCCTTTACAATAATCCAAGATCAGATCATCTGTAATATTCAATAGAGCAGTAGTTGGAACTGTAGGAAGTCTCATGGCCCTCCCCATCAGGATCTCATGGGGAGAGAGACCTGTCCTCCTATCAGGTGTGCTGCGCATGCTCATGAGCACCAATGGAAGAGCATCTGGCCAACTCAAAGATGTGGATGCCACTACTTTAGCCAATCTATTCTTCAACGTGCCATTCACTTGTTCCACAATTCCTGAAGCTTCTGGTCGATAACTACAATGCAGCTTTTGATCGATATTCAGTGTGGAGCACAACATCTTCACTATTTCGCTGTTAAAATGTTTTCCTCTGTCCGATTCCAAAGAGGCAGGCACCCCGAAGCGCGGTATCAACTCCCTGAGCAACAATTTAGCCACTGTGAGTGTATCCCACCTACGTGTAGGGTACGCTTCAACCCATCTGGAAAATACGCATACAATCACCAACACATACCGAAGGCGATTGACTCTTGGCATCTCGATGAAGTCTAGTTGCATTCTATTGAAAGGCCCCCCCGACCTCCCAATGTGACTCAGTGTGACTGGTGTTCGTTTGCCTACGTTCAGTTGTTGGCAGGTAACACATCGCTTACATACTGATTCTGCTGCTATTCTGAATTTCGGGCAATACCAAGTCTGCCTAAAAACTCTCATCATAGCATCCCTTCCTAGATGTACTGGACCATGTATTTCTCTCGCCATGGGATTAGCTAATTCTTCAGGTAACACAGCTCTCCCATCTGCTGAAACCCAAAAATCCATTTCACTTCGCACACAGCCTGCTATTTCCCATGCCTTTTTCTCTGTTTCAGGTGCGTTCTCCTGCATTATTCTTAAATCCTCCCAAGTGTCTACAGTTTCTAACATCATACTTAATTCAGTCTTTTCTTCTGCACCTTCTATTTCCACCTTTGAGAAAGAATAACTTTGTTCCGCACAATAGCGTGCGACTTCATCAGCATATCTATTACCTTGTGACACAAAATCTGTATTCTTAGTATGAGCTACACACTTCACTACTGCAATGTCAACAGGACCTTGTAATGCTTCTATCAGCAATCGCACAAATTCTCCATTTCGAATGGGCGAACCAGAGGAAGTCATGTAACCCCTCTGAGACCACAACTGCCCGAAATCATGAACCACACCGAAACCATATTGGCTGTCCGTGTAGATGGTGACTCTCTTTCCATTTCCTGCTATGCAGGCACGAGTTAGGGCAATAATCTCTGCTACCTGTGCGGAATGTACTCCTTCCAGGCAAGCGGCTTCTACAACTCCAGTAATAGTACAAACAGCATAAGCTGCTTTCAACCGACCAGTATCGTCTCTTAAACATGAGCCATCAACAAAGTAAATTTCATCGGGGTCAGACAATGGCTCATCCACTATATCTGGTCTGGGTTTCGTGCATAGTTCAGTCACATCAAGGCAATCGTGGTCTTCACATCCTTCGCCTTCTATTACCGAAGGTAATGGCATCAAAGTAGCAGGATTCAAGACAGAGCATCTCCTGAGAGTCACGTTTTCTGCGGCAAGTATAACTTGCTCATAACGCGTGAGCCTGCTATTGGTCAGATGCTGCGTCTTCGTCCTGGTCATTAACAATTCAACTGAATGTGGTACATACACCACTACTGGATGTCCCATCACAATACTTTCGCTCCTTTCAATGCTGACACCCGTTGCAGCAACGGATTTGAGACATCCGGGCAACGCTGCGGCTACTGGATCTAATGTAGCCGAAAAATATGCAACTGGTCTACGGGCATTACCGTGGGTCTGTGCCAAGACTGACAAAGCACATCCCTCTCTCTCACAGCAATAGAGTGAAAATGACTTTTCGTAATCTGGCATTCCCAGAGCCGGAGCACGACATAAATCGTCTCTCAGCTGTAAAAACGCCACCAGACATTCTTCATCCCATGGTACCGGATCACTCACCTCCTTGTGCGTCAGTTTCTGTAAGGGCTTTGCTTTCAGTGAAAAGTTAACTATCCACTGTCGGCAGTAACCCACCATTCCTAAGAACATTCTAACTTCTCTCTGTGTTGTAGGCGCATTCATTTTCATTATCGCCTCAATCCTCTCTGGGGACACCTTACGTTTCCCTTTTTCTAACCTGTGCCCTAGATACTGTACTTCTGTCAGACAATACTGTAACTTGCTCGGAGATACCTTATGTCCATTTTCAGCTAAATGATTCAGTAAGGCAATTGAATCTACTTTACAAGCTTCCTCTGTTTCTGACGCAACAAGTAGGTCATCTATGTACTGTACCAGAACCGAATTCTGTGGCAGTACTAGATTCTCAAGATTCTTTTTCAACAACTGATTAAAGATGGATGGACTGTCTGTGAATCCTTGTGGGATTCGACACCATGTTAAAACGCGATCTTCCATTTTAAACGCAAAAAGGTACCTGCTCTCTTCATCCAATGGGATTGAAAAGAAAGCCTGACAAAGATCTATCACTGTGAACCATTCTGCTTGACATGGTATTTGAAACAATATTACTGATGGATTCGGTACCACGGGACAACCTGAAACGACTATGTTGTTAATTTTTCGTAAATCCTGAACTATCCTAAACTTCCCGCTAGGTTTCTGCAAACCCATAATCGGGGAGTTACAAGGACTGCCCACGATTTCCTTCAGTATTCCCTGCTGTATCATTGACTCGATCACAGGCTTTATTCCCGCAATCGTTTCCTGGGACAATTTGTATTGAGGCGTTCTTGGAAACTCAACATTTTGTTTTACCAGAATTTTTACCGGTTCTACCCCTTTAATCAATCCTATATCTTCTCCTGTGAAATCCCACACCTCTGACGCCACTGCATCTCTTAAGTCTTGTGGAAGATCTTCTACAGTCAGAGTAGGATATAGTTCTACACAGAATTTTGAATTGGCCACCTTAAAGGTAGCATCATCGTCGGTAGTCTGTACCTCCACTCCTTGTGGGGTGCAGTATATGGTGCAATTCAATTTGCATAACAAATCCCTACCTAACAGACATACCGGACTCGAGTCACAAACCACAAACTGATGTTCGTTCATATGATTTCCTATTTTCACAGATACTGGTTCTGTCAAGGGACTAGTCATTCTTTTATTTGCGACTCCTACCACTTGAATTGTTTCCCCTGACATTGGCAAGTCTGGAACTACCGCTGATCTCAGAGTCGAACGAGTAGCCCCAGTGTCCACTAAGAACGTAGTGGGACACCCTGCCACTTCTGCCTCAACAAATGGCCCTCTCTGATCCACTTCTAGAACTGCCCCGAGGGTACAGTCCTCTTCACTGCTCACCCGTTGTCCTGTCAATGGATCAATGTAATAACATTTTTCTTCCTCGATAAACAGAGGCATTTGTTTAAAGACCTTTCCTCCAGCTGTTATCTTCGGTGGCTGTGGGAATTGGGCCCGTGGAGCCGAAGTCCCCCCTTTGGCCACCTTACTGCTTGGGACTGTCACTTTTTGCACTGGGTCTTCTTGGACCTGCTCTTCTACTTCTTGCTCTCCGTTTTCAGGGTTAAAGGGACACTCGCGTCGCCAATGCCCCACCTGGTGACACAGATGACACTTTGTCGTTTTCTTTAAAGTGGCAAAGTCTATCCTAGGTCTCTGCCCTTCTTCATTATCTTTGTTCTGACCATTTGGTTTTCGTCCCATCCCCTGCTTCTGCTGGCCACCCTTCCCAGCGGACTGCATTTGCACCACCATCAATTTCTCCTTTAGATTCTTGGCTTTAGAATCTATCTCGTCACTGCAGTACCTCGCATATCGTAAAATCTCATCTAGTGGTTTGTTCTGCCAACAGATTAAATGTTGCTGTATCATCAAACAAATATCAGGCCTCAACCCCAAGACAAACTTTGACACGAACTGCCCTATGTCTTTGGGATCCATTACATCTAGTCCACTGTATTGCTTGAATGTTTTCAACAATCTTTCATAAAACTCGTGAACTGTCTCCTTGGGTTCCTGCCTTGTTCGGTCTATTTTTACCCAATCTATATCCTGTGGTGGTACCTTATCTTTCAGCCATGCTATTACCCTTTCATACTTTCGCATGACAATCTCAGATGGTCCATTTGTTCGAACATCCCTCAATGGTTCAGCATTTGGCCATTCGACACTAGTCTTGCACGGGGTCCACAAATCAGATGGGACCACGATGTCAAACAACGTGTTCAAATCTATCCACAATACTTTCGAAATTTTAACAAACCTCTCTACCTGCTTATACCACTCGACTGGATTGTCCCGCAACTTCGGAAATGAGTTGGTAAATGCGGCTAAGTCTCCTCTACTCCAGGGCACATGTACATAATTTCCATTTGATATTTCTCGCAAAGGGAATGCCTCCATATGCATTGCCCTTCCCTCAGGAGTCAATACATTTGTACTTCTCCTAACCGTGCCCTTTTTCGACCACCTTTCTTCCCATTTATCCAGTTCTCTCCACACTCTTATCCCTGTTACCAGCTCTCTTATGTGTGTTTTTAATCCAGTAGTTCTCTTCTCATCTAGATCTTGGTCTGCGTACTGTAATCTGTGGTTGCTCTGCAATGCTCTTGTCCTAGACAAATCCACGGCATACTTGTCTGCCAAACCAGTCAGTTTTTCATGAAACGCTCTAGCTTTCCTAGTAATATCCTTTGCCATGAACAATAACTCATCCTGTTCATACAATTCTATCCTTTCCAAAGGCAATGTTCCATCTATTATCTCATCAACATCTGATTTTAAACTGGTAACATCAAGCCTTTTTGCCTTTATTTCAGCTTTCAAGACACTCAATTTAGCTCCTCCATCCGCATCTCTCCCATCCCAGCTCCGAGATCTACGTTTAGGTATTGGTGAATTATAGGGAGTCCTCCCCTGTTCCCATCTCTCTAAATCCCATGCCTTTCCATCTTCTCGGGGTGGGTGGTGAAACACTCCTTCATGCCTCCCAGCCTCTCTCTCTCCATCCTGGCTAGTTTCCCGGGATAGAGGGTAAGAGGTTCTATTACTCCCTCTTTCTTCCCTACTTCCCTGTGATTCTTGATTATTCGAGGCGTGGCGGGACCTATCGCTGTTCTCCTTTCTCCAATGTTGAACGTCTTCCCCAAGTGTATGATGAAGGCACCTAAACCTATTCTGAAAAGCCCGTACCGCCTCATCTCCTCCGTTCCCCCAGAGACGGGACATTTCCTCACATTCTACAATCCTAGTATTTTGTTCCGGCTGTTCTCTCTGATTTGTAGGACATGCATCCCCTCTATTCTCTTGACTTTGGCCTTCCCGGCTCTGACTGCTTTCGCTGGCCCCACAATGAGATACAGTCCCGTTACCCCTGCTTTCCCACTCTGGTTCCGTTCTTGTCCTGTTACTCGGAGATACTATGGACCCGTCCCATTCCCTCAAATCAGCTCTTAACTCTGAAAAAGATCTTGGCCGCGGTCCCCTTAGATCCATTGGTCCTCTCGGACCTCCCTGTTCTGAATTGGGACCGACAGTTGTGTCTAATGGGGTGTTCCACGTTACCGAACCTGGTAATTGTTTCCATGCATTCGTCACATTATTCCTCCTTTCCATCTCAATCCTTTCCCTATCCAATTGCCTTTGTTGTTCCCCTCTATCTCTCTCAGAATTATAGATCGAAACTATGGGTCCTATGGTAACAGGCACTTGAAGAGCGTCTGGCAATCCCACAGACTCAACCCTTTCTGTGGTTGGCGTTTTCTGCACCACAAACCTTCCCACTACACTCTGTACAGTGTTGTTTGGAGGTGTTTCTCCGCCTTTGCTAGGTGTCCATTCCGATATAGGGAGTGGTGTATACCCCTCTATCTCATTCCCATCTTCCCTTGCGAGCCCTCTATCTTCTATCAATCCCACTCTCGGAGGTGGTCTATCCATTAACAATCTGTTTATCAGATTGTCCTCCGACTCGCTTTCCTCGTCTTCTTCCATGAGGTTTCCTCCTCCTGACACCTCCCTCATCGGATACATTTTCTCCACCTCAATAGTCTGTACCCTCCAACGCTTTTCCTCCTCATCCCATTTGGAATCTCGCACTGCCCTTACCGATCGCGTCAGCCTTTGTTGACGCCTGTTCAAATTTCGGTCGTGTGCAGCCTTAATCCATGCATTAAGAGCCTCAAACTGTGTTGGTCTAGGTGAGGGTTTCAATGAGGACATGGTTGCTTTTAGCCGATGTAACACCTCTAACTTAAACGTTCCATACTTCGGGAACTGCATTTCCTCATTTCCTTCCGTAAGCTTATTCCAAGCCCCAATCCACAATATCGTATGCAGCCCCACATTCGTTGCCATATAATGAGCTGGCGTACCCTCTGGGGGAGCCTCTTCCCCGTAATAATGTTCACTTCGTTTACGTTTAAAAATCCCTTTCAAACACTTAAAACACTTCATGATTTCTCTTTTCTCCGCGTTTGTTTACTTCCTGATGATATTCCACCAATCTCAGCGCCGTTCTCACTAACTGGCCTATCCGTACGCGGCTTTCCTCCGACGTCACTCTAGCCGCCCAACCAGAGCGCGGCTCTAGCTAACGTCACACCAACCGCTCAATCAGAGCGCGGCTCTAGCCGACGTCACCCGTCCCCCTTCGCAGCAGTTCCCCTCCTTTCTCAGCTCGTCTCCTCGGTCATGCACGCATCCCATTCATACTCTGAAAAATGATTACTTCCGTCCAAGCGATCACCTTTCTTTGACTGTACGCCCACAGTCTTTCTGTAGTTGTCACCCTAACTTGGCGAAATGTCTTTCCGTTTACTTCCAGACAATCGCCTTCTCCGATAGGTTACTCACACGCAGTAACTTTCGACCAGCGTCCGTTACTCATACACTCACTCTTACACTCCCCCTATCTTGGATCCACGGCGGTCAATGGTACCTCGTGACCTCCGTACTATGGTCGACAACTACCCTGGATGTTCGATACACCCAAAACCACTTAAGCTCTGGCCTGAACTTAAGATTTCACCAGTTCACCCGTTTACCAGGTTACCAGTTTACCAGGTTGCGCGCGCTCACAACCTTCTCTCTTTCACACTACAGGCATTCAACTCCGCAAGACATTACAATACAAATACAACACAAAACACCGCAATCTGTTCACGCATGACCCTTTTTATACTCACTCTCCGATACTGCTGCTTTTCTCGCACCGTCTGCACCTTTCGGCACACGATTCTTCCGCTGCTCGTCTCTCGACGTCTCGGGCCTTGGGGTAAACTAACCTCTCTAGATTACCTTCCTCAAGAAGATAACCATCCTCACTCTGCTACCAACTGCTAACGCGGGATTACTGGTTACTAATTATCTTACCAAATCCCATTTCCTGTCGACTGAATCGTTGGTACCTGTCTTGAGTAAAAGGTAATCTCGCAGTAAAAATCAATTTAAGAACTTACACCACTCTAAATGACCACTGACCAAAATTAAGTTTTAAAGATTTAATATAAAGTCAAAGATAACTGAAGATACAAACTTCTCAAAATGAGATTCAAGAGGTAGATCGGAATCACTATGAACATGAACTTTTTGAATAATCTGAGTCTGAAAAACAGAATAATAAGTACAAGTTCGAAAACCATCAGGGTTGCCAAAATGGATACAAGTTGCAACCTCAAAGTCATTACAGAAAAGAAAATTAAGGTTAGTCTGTCCCTACACTACACTAAATGACATCCCTACTTAGCAAGATCTTAACCCTCTAGGTGTCAGCCGTGGTGATTTCCTAAGAAGATCACGCACTTCTCTTTGTCTCTTCTCTGATAATGGGTCTCTCCTGATCAGCCTATCTGCCTACCCATCCGCTTCCTTAGGCTCCCAAAATCATCTGCTCTGCTCTCCTCCCGGGTCTCTTTCCCTAATACCAAATCACATTTCCAATAGAAACGCCCCTTGGGACGCCCCTCACGTGGTACATCTTTCCGCGGCAAACTCCATGATGGTACTCTTGAAGACCCTCGTTAAAGTTGGCCTTGGTTCCCAGGCGGCTTCTTCAGTGCGCTGATACCCCCTGAAATTCCTGGAAACTCCTACAGGCCTGCGCAAGGCGCCACTGAACAAAGTCCCTTTCATTCGAGCTGATTAGGACCCTCGCACCTGCATACAGCTCGTCCTGCAGTGGGCCTCAAATTCCAGACTTCACCATATCTTAGGTCATAAAACACTCTCAGAGCTCCATACTGGACACCTCACGACCTCTCCTCTAACGAGCACATGACGATTTAAACTACATGACATTATCTGCTCTGGCCTACTTGATTTACATGCAGCAGGTTCCTGCACTCTTAAAACGTTATCTTGATTTAAACAGCAAACATTCTTAACTAGCATACGTTTCTAAAATAACACATCTATAAAGCATATACTTTTAACCCTAAGTTCAATAGTACATTTTGAAAGAACCATGTCAACTTTATCTCACATTATTTTAGCAGCACGTTTAGATTTGCTTGTGAATTGCCATGAGGCCTACACAAAATACTGGGTTTTAGAGTTACATTCAACTCTTACATTATTCCTTTAACATGAGAACGTGAGGTTTTCATATTCATCCCAAACATTTCTACATTAGTCTCACACGGTTATGATTATTGTTACTCTACTTAAACATTCTATGCATTTCACCACTGAATATAAGACACTCGGTGTATTTCACTTCTAAATATAAACACTCTGGTGCAAAGTACATGTTAACTAACTACGTGCTTGTAAATATGGCGTACTTATACATTTTTTCAAACTTGTGCTCTCTCAGAGCCAACCCCCAGTTGTTTGTTGTTGTTCTTCAAGAGCCATTACACGCCACCATAATATATCCTAGTCTTCAGACCTGGCATCGACTTTGTGTTCAAGGTCATCCACTCGCTCACCTATTTCGGAGACAACTTTCCAGATGTCACGTAGGCAGGATTTAAACTTGTCCTTGAATGAGCTAATGTCAAAGCGAATTTCCTGCAGGAAGTGGTCCATGTAACCCAGTGTAATAGGGGCTGAAGATGCAGGCTCTGCCTCTGATGTTGAAGGGGGAGGCAGCGCTTCAGAGTTTGCTGATGGGGATGGGGCTTTAGTCCAGAGAGACATCTCTGGGTTGTCCTTTGTGATTTTGGAGCGTGGCATGACGTTGAGATGTGCCAGATCCAGTACGAGGTAAGTAGGGTTATGAGGTGTTTACATTTCTGTTCCTGCACCAGGTTACGTGAGTATCAACCAATGCAGTTTAGTGTGAGCCAGGGAAGGAGACAAGAGCAGGTGGATTCGCAAGGCCTCAACGGGGCTCCATCCAGCTAAGACAGTGGAGAAATATCACGCAGAGTACACAGCTGAAGGAGAATAGAAAGCTCTGCTTTGGACTCCCAGCACAACAGAGAACCTGAGGGCCATGCCACTTCCCCACTCCTCCACCAGGAAGAGCATATATAGTCCAACTCACTGGGGCAAGGGGCCCCGGTACAGGCCCATCAGAAAAAGTGCAGGGTGTCCTTCGACAGTGGCCCACCCGGCAGTACAGAGATCACAGAGGGCGAGAGAGGGAGGTTCAGACAGCCTCCTGTCCCCAAGGCAGCTGGGCCATGGAAGCGAGAGCATGGTGGTCCTCACCCTGTGTGTGGCAATGAGAGAGTCCAGTACTGCAGTGAGACTGCACGTGTGTGGTCCCCGTGAAGATAGGCAACTGAGCCCCAAAGGGTCAGAACAACGACAGTTCAGGGAGCTCCCATGGGGTTTGGGGAGGTCTCACCAACTACTCACACCTCCACTGCACAGGCTGACCCAGGATGGCTCAGGCCTGTTCACTCCCATGGAGGCCAGCAGGCAAACAGTCTCTAGGCCTCTGGGTCTGTGCCACAGCAAGTGTCAGGCAATGAAGGAGGCACAGCTCCAGGGGCCTCCTGCATATCGGATGGCTCATGCTGCTCTCCCGGCCTCCAGTTACTTGCCAAGAGGCAGGCTGTAAAGCACAGGGTGAAGGCAAGCAGGCAGGCTGGGTCACATCACACAATAAAGGCTGTGAGGGAGGGGGCCTGCCAGTGAAATGTTCCCATGCAGCCGCTGCAACACAGGCTCCCCCTGATATTGATATGTCTAAGCACTGGGCTAGGGGCGTACATGCAGTCACATGCCCCCTGGTCCCACCATCAGCCACCATGGTCAGGACAGGCCTCCGACAGCAAAGAAAGCGGAGCTCCAGGGGCCTCTTGTACAGTAGGTGATCCGATCAACGCCCGCGATCGTGCCTCACCTCTGATTCCTTTCTCGGGACAGAGGTACAGACAGGCCATATCGCAGGCCAGGGATGATCAGGGGAGGCCAGGTGCACCTGCACCACGGAGACCTCCGGGGACGACGTTTGGTGTCTGGTTTTACCCTTGCAGGCAGCCACAGCCGAAGTCTCCTCCAGCTGTCCATGGGGCCGATATCGTGCTACCCCTGTGTAGCCTCACAGGGGGAGCACAGCCACGACACCTCTGATGCCTCTAGTTGATGTGCGTCTCTCCCAGCAGGCTACGAGTCCACCGCAAGGTTTGGTAGCAGGGTGGCCCCCACCCCAGACGGCAAAGGAGCAGTCTTCTATACCAGGCACAGTTCAGGGGTGGCCAGATAGGCAGGTCTGCTGCAGTCAAGGGAAGACCGGCGGAAACGAAAGTTGCTGGGAATTTAGCAGCGGGGACACCCAGCAACCGTGGTGAACCTCCTCAGTAGAATGTCAGGTGCCGAGGTAGGAAGGAGAAATAGTTCTTTCACAGTGAGGGCGGAAGAGCAGCAACAGCCCAGCCCATATCGCCCCCCTCAGTTGCCCCGGTGCTGTCGATGGTGCTGGATGGGCCCTGGGGAGTCAGAGAGCAGGCAAAACACGTTCTTCTCCATTCCCTCCTAGGCCGCGCCCCCTTTAAATAACTTTTTAAACGTTTAAATCATACAAATATATGTAACTTTAAAATAACTTTAGCAAATGATATTTAAAAAATCCTGTTGCCTGATGACATTCCAACTAGCCACATATTCCGGTGATGGCATTACTATCAATAATGTTTGTGTGACCCACAGGATTCTTGATGATCTATGAGCATGTGTCAACCCCTTTTCTGACTCTCAATTCCACTCAGGCACCTACCCCTCTTTAAGTGTTTTTTAAGGATCCTTGATGGGATCACAAGGTCTATGCCAGTCTGCAGGGCCGGTGCACCTAATAAGTCCTCCAAACGGGCAAGTCCTAGTCCCTTCACTTCTGGGCAGTCTTCCTGTATTGTTCTTCCAGCACACAAAACAACAACCACCACCTCCCTCGGGCCAAACTCTGATTCAAAATGAAGGATGGGGGCTATGCGGCCCTCCTCCTGGGGACCACCACTTCCCCAGGCCAGCCACAGCAGCTCAAAGGAGGGGGCCGCACAACCACCCTCCTGAACCTATGTATGGCCCTGGGGACTGCACCCCCAGGGCCAGCTTTTGCTATGTCCTTGGGTGCCCACCCCAGGACATAGCTGTTTGCTTTTGCTTGGCAGGAGCTGACATCTCTTTCGCTACCCACAGACATGAGGGCAGGGAAAGAGATTAATCGATTGCTCTCACACACAGGGAGCTGCATGTTTATCAGCTCCCTGCGTGTAAGAGCAATGCTGGCTCCTGCAGGATGTTGGGAGCCAGGTAGGACCGCGGGGGCCTTAGGCTCTACCATGGTCCCACAGCACATTGGGTGACCTGGGTGGGCTCCAGGGCACCCAGGGAGTCATGGCAGGGCACCGGGAAACGGGTTCCCTGGAGCCGAAAATGGCCCGGGGATGGGGCCACGTGGCCCTACTCCCCCATTATATTGTGGCCGGGCCCTGGGGGATGGGGTCCCCAGGGCCAAAATCAGCCTGAGGAGAGTAGCCGCATGGGGCCCCACGCTGTATTCTTTATTAGTTTGCACAGGTCTTTCCGCCATTTCCCATTAACAAAATCCCCCTGAGCACATCTCTTATATCTGTGCCCTTGTCTCACTCATAGTATAACTGTGGTCCAAGGTTGTTTTATTCTTTGTAAAAAGGCATTTGCATGCTTTTATTCCATTAATAAGTCAATTTCTGTCATGCGGTCTATGTATTCACTGTCCCAGCTAGGGTCTCACCATCCCCATATGAATGTCTTAATCTGCCAAAAGCAAGTGTGTCTCTGCAGCAGCCTACTCCTCATCCCAGTATCAAGAGCATTACAGCACCCTGTGGCAAGTCCCTGTTCAAAGTTTTAGAAACTTATCCTTTTCCAGAGGCAGGGCTGCTTTGGTCCATACTACCTAAAGAAGGTTTCCGTTCCACAATAGTGTGTGCTTTATAATTGTCTCCGCCAAACTTTGCAGTGCCTGACGCCATTAATTTCAAAATTCAGATATCAGTGCATTTTATGACTCCACAACAAAGACTTCACTGCCACCTTGAGTTTGTTTTTTGCCATTGTGGTTTACAGAAATAGTCTGCATGCATTCTCTTGCTCCGGGTGCCTTTATCCTGTTTTACTGTGCACATCCACTCTCCCGTCTTCTGATCATTTCCATCCTTCAAGTATAACTTCTCATTTTCTAAGTACATGTTCCCATGTCCTGCCTTCCATACATTCCTTTACTCAGTGTTTGGTTCTGCTCTCTGTGGGTACATTTCCTGCCTCTTGAATATGCCCGTCCACATTTCATGCCATGCACCCCCTCAACCATGTTTATCTCCTGGTTTATGTGTCTGCTTTATGAGTAACAGGTTCAGGCACCAAAATAAAAATGACCTCAATCAGCAGCTAAAAAAGCTGCCTCATTTCCTAGTCGGCCAGTTTTGAAGTTGTAAGGACACGCTGCATAGCTGTTTTGCAAGAAGGTATGAGTGACTGCATTCATTTGAGCCGGCAATGCTTGTGATAATATCAGAGAAATCAACAGTAAAAACCAGCCCAGCAGTCCATATAACAGCCCCACAAACAGCCAAAAGATGGTCCACTCACTGGCTTGTCAGACCAGCACTTGTGGCACTGCAAGATTGCCTCAAAGGCTAATCCGAACTGGTACTGAAATTCAGATCCAGCCTTACTGCTTCTAAAATCACAATTAGAGTTTGAATAGTCTACTGTGATTATTCGCAAACTCAAACATTTTCGAGGCCTAGTAACTCCCAGGTTAGAGTTTCTGTTTTCAAAACGTTAAGCAGCCAGTAGCGGAAGTGACAGTACATAATAGAATAAACCGCAGACTAATGTATGAGGAGGAGCAGGACTGGCATATCTAATCAAGTCATTGGCAGAAAGATGAGAACAATATACTTTGCTCTTTCTCAAAAATCAAGTGTTTCTCAAGAAACAGTGAGTGAAAAACCTGTAATCCGATTTGGGACCTAGCTACATTAAGACCTTCCATGCTGCCGCGATTCTGCGTCTGTGCGGCAAAATCGCAAGTGGGTGGGTTTATGATGGCCCCCAGCCGTCATCAGCACACAAGCGCCGTAGTGCATGGCGGCTGTGGGCCGTCATCAGCATGCAAGGGGTTAATGGCAATTGCATTTCTTTTTCTTCTGTTAGATGCCCCTGGTCCTCTGTACTGTATAACACCAAGTCAGTCTAAAACTGACCTGGATAATGAGACAATATAAGTCCTGGGAGAGGTGGGGCGTCCCATCACCAAGTTGAATAATGAAAGTATCACCGAAGAAGGATGTTGGCTTGATTCATTCTATATGCATGTTTCATGGCACATTATATCTGCAGATTACATAGGTTTAGGAGCAAATGCAAAGAACTGGGCATCACTTGATGGTCACAGGTTTCAACCCCAATGGGTGCAAGCTCAGCCTTTCATCTTTGTGGTTAATATATGAGTGCTCTAGAACTGGTCCAATTTTAACAAAATCAACTCATGTTTTCACTCATGTGAAGTATGGTAATGAAAGTCTCCCTCAGATGAAGGACTCGGCAAGTAATGTTGTGATTCCCAACCCTGTATTTGTTATGAATGTGCAGAGAATGACCCAGAAAATAAAGAGTTACAGGGACGTTATAGTTAAGAAATAGAATTGAAACCACCTTCACAATTCACTGAAAAATCCACAGGTTACAGGGACATTACAGTTTGGAAATAACATTTTGAAAAACCTTGGAAATTCACTGAAAAAATCAAAGGTTACACGGACGTTATAGTTAGGCTAAGATGTCACTCATACAAAACCAGTGAAAGTCTGCAGTTCTATTTACTTGAGCTAACTATATCTTATGGTCCCGCAATGCGCTGCTTATGACCTCAAATATTCCATCACTTATGGCATGGTCTGTGACATCACTGATGATATCACTGATGATATCTCAAAGGACATCACTGATTTCATCAACCACAGAACCACTCTCATAACGACTCACACCCCCAAACAACCTCTCATACAACCACAGAACCACTCACACACACATTCACAAACCCATACAACCACTCACACACCCACTCACTCAACCACAGAACCACTCACACACCCACTAACACACCGCTGAAAGCACTCACACAGCCATTCGCTCACCCATACGGCTACTCACACAAAGCCTCACTCACCCATATAACTCACACAGCTATTCAATCATGCATATAACCTCTGAACACAGCCATACACTCGCCCATGCAGACACACACAAAAACATCACTTTCCAATACAGCCACTTACAACGCAACTTGTTTACCCAAAACTCACTCAAGCAGCCAAACACTCACCTATACAGCCAGTCATACACCCACTCACCCACCCATGCAGTCAATCACCTACCCACTCATTCACCATAATAGCTACTCTACTAGTTATAGTTAGGACCAACTTTTCCCATAAATGAACAAAGAGTTTTTTTGTTTTGTCAATAAGTTTGTCGCCCTTTGATGAATGCTCACTAAATTTTCGAAACTAGTTCGCCACTCACTTAAGCTGGTGTGCGGAATATTTCGGGGTGATTCATCAAGCAGGCCGAGAAAAAGAGGGGGTTTCAAAAACGCTTTTTCTTCATGCAATGTCTATCAGGATTTGCAAATTTTAGACATGGCTACGGGCCAAACAGCTGAACGGATGTACACTAGTAGCTAGTTCTTGGTCCGAAAAGAGTCCTTTTTGGGTCTCGCTGGAAAAGCATCCGTAAGGATGCATCCAGCTGGAGACCAGTAGCGATCACTGTGGGAGGAATGACGGACCAGAGGGTGCACTAGCATTTCCTCTCCTGGATTCGTCTGCGCGAACGCGCACGTCGCGTCCGCGTCCCGCGCCGTATACATCGCAGACAGACACTCGCTCACACACACACCCCCTCCCCCACAGTCACACACACGCACTCCAAGACACATACACACACACACACACACGCACACACGCGCACACACACACACATACACAGGCCGCCCCCCGCGCGCGCGCGTACATGCTTGCTTCCCCCCCCCCCCGCCCGCCCGCCCGCAGCTCAGCAACGCACTCACCGGCTCTCCTCAGCTGCAGGGCCCGGCAGCAGGACTCTTCTTCCCTCGTTAGGCACCGGGGCGCAGGGTAGGCTCCTGCCTGCTCCGGTGCACGGCTCCAATCGCGGCTCTTCCGTGGGAGGCGGGGTAGGCTCCCGCCCTCCTACTTCCTGTTTCCTGTTGTCGCGCCGGCCTGCCTGACTTCCTGGTCGCAGGCCGGCAGAGTAACGAGGATGTTTTGCGGTATTTATTTATTTAGTTAATTATGCATTTTTATATAGCGCAGACTTTACCCGAAGGCGGTATTTTTTATGTATTTATGCATTTTTATATAGCGCGGACTTTACCCGAAGGCGGTATTTATTTATTCATATATTTATGCATTTTTCCTTTGGGTAAGAGCCTTTAACACCCGTGCTCGATGTTTTCAGTTGCTCCGTTTGTGTAAACGGGGCTGTAATTCTAATCTCCTCACAGTTGCTATCCATTCAAAAACCGAGATCAGATGTCAGACCCTATTTTCGTGTTAAGGTAATTTTCTTTCTCAGACTTCAAATTGAAAAGATTTTTCATGTCCCCCAAAACCATCTCGCTTTGCTGCGGAGCCTGCCCCTTTAACAATTCTCATTCTCCACTTCGCTTTTAACTTCCTCATGGGCCCGTAGCTGGAAAAGACCAGCTGTTGTGCTCTGATCGGAGCTGCTGCAATCACACATGAAGCTTGTTTTTGAAGCACTCCCCTCCCCCCCCCACAGACATGCGGAAAAGCAGGCGGCTTCCAATTCGAGCTTCAGGAGGGCTGTCTGTCGTGAACAAGACCTCTTGATGAAAGAGATGCTTGTCCAGCCCTATGTTGCATTCTACAAGGTATGCACTTTTTTAATTTTATTTTATGCATTTTTAAAAAGCGCGGACTTTACCCGAAGGTGTCAGAACACTGTACAATAGAACCAGTTACGTTACATAGGAGAAACTGTTACAGAAATGGAACAAAGTTAGCAGGCCATAGAGTCAAAACAGCGCAGGCAAAAGGCACACATTATTGAACACAGAATGTACAAACAAATATATGAGTATATATGACATTTACAAGGACTAAAGAACTAAAATATATCTGTTGCCGCCACCTCAGTGGAGTAAGCACACAATTTTGGATGTCCCCACTCTAAGTCAGGGCATTAATAAGAGGCTCGGAGGAGTTCTGGGAAGAGATGTTGATTTAGGCAGCAAGATTTGACCAGTAAATAAATCGGAACGGAAAATGTGAAATACGAAGCGGTCGCACTTTACTGGCAAAGCACTCCGTCCCCACTGTTTACAAGAGGACTTCCAGATTGTCAGGTCATGTTTGAAATCGCTGATGCTTGTTCATGTTGTTTGTGTCCTGTACATGCTGTGGCTGGATGGTGGGTGAAACAGGGTGACATAACAAGGAGGTCCTTCCAGAGGCTGGCTGAACATGATTTTTGTAATGACGGCACTTTGTCATTTTTATTGAGTTTGATATGGAGACTTAAGACGCCTCTTCATTAAACCCCACTTTAATAAGCATTACTAACCTGCCTCCCCATCAACAGCCCCCATACAATTTGTATACTGTCGTTTTGAAATCTTTTAAAGTCAGGGAAGGCTGTAATTATCTTTGCTTTTAATTTGTATTCTATAATCCGTTACTGTAATGGTTGCATTGATGAGTTTTATTTAGTTTGATGGCAGTAAAGACCTTCACAGTTTTTAGGTCTCGCTGGTCCCCCGAGGTCCTTCTTCCTCAGCAATTGCCTGCTCTCTGTCCCCTGGATTCTACACTCCAGAACAAGATGCTGAGTTGTTAAGATACAACAGAATCATAACAAACAATTGGAACACAAGAGGGGAAGGGTGGGCCTAACTAATAGTACTCTCGCTAGCGGCTTAGATAATCCTTTTATGTTACCTTAGACTTTCACATTACCGTGTCATATCTAGTGTGTGATATGTGCGCATGACCAGACTGTGTGTGGATCTGTTCTTGTATTTTCATCATAATAAAATACAATGAACATAATCTACACAAAAGTTATTTACAAAAGTTTAAGCTATTGCCATTATAATTTACAATAACCTTTTTTTACGTATTAATTATTAAAAAAATTACAAGCCATTGTTATTTGTAATATCAATACATCTAAGTCCTGTAAATACAACACATATTGCGTTACAAATGCTATAGGTGTCTCATTTGCGAAAGTTAAAACTATTGGCATTGTAAATGACAAAGCTATTAATTTAGCTATTTTCAAAACCAACACGTAAATAAAAAAAATGGTCATTTACAATACCAATAGCTCAAACTTTCCTAATGCGAGACCTATTGCATTGCAAATGCTTGCTGTAATTTGGTGTAAATCTGTTCAGTAGTTTCAAAGTTATTGAAGAAATAAATAAAATTATGTATAGGGATGCGGATCCTCTGGGGGTATCTACGGATTTAAAGCCCAACTGGATGAGAAAAAAAACTCACACACCATACCCTTGCCATGCACAACCAAAGGCCATGCACAGTTGTTGTATTAATGTACAGCAATTATATATTACTTTGTGTTAAAAAAAACAGAGAAATTCACTGAAACCACCAAAGGCTACAGGGACTTATAGTTAGGTTCACGCCACACGAAAATCATTGAATTTCAGCTATACTTGTAGTAAGAAACTATAACACATGCCATTAAGTAACTATAGACCACAAGTTTTAGTTTCTTAACATAACTATAAGTATAATTATATCTGCTGAATTTCTATGTTTTTGTGTGGGTAAAATGTGAACCAAACTATAACATCACTAAAACCTTTGGTTTTTTCAGTGAATATATATCCACACATATTTATATATATGGCTCGAGCCCCCCACTCACATTTTAATTTTTGTTGTATGACTTTATTCGATAGAATGTATCATAAAAGTGTACAAGTTCATACATCAAGTTAAAAACAGAGATACATCCCCTTTTTTCCCATCGATAGAAAAAACGATGTCGCATTGTCATACATACAGTACAAAATAGAATTTAAAAAGCAATGTGTTATAAAAACAGTTAAAAACCCTTAAAAATAAAAATTTTAAACAATTATCACTCACTAAAGACCATAACAAAGCAGAGGGCATTGCAGGGGCTCCATAATCTGCAACTAATTCGCCTATAGGAGCTTGGATCTAACTAGCCAAGCGCATCCCAGGTATTTAGCTGTCCCACATACTACACTGGGCACAGAGGTGTCTGATGTAAGAATGCGCAATGCCTCCCTATGATGCTTAGTCCCTAAGTTGGAGCACACAGGTTTTAACCATCTCCGTCTCGCCTGGCCATATGCTGGACAGGCGAAGAGGAAGTGGGGGATAGATTCTGAGGGGGAAGCGTAACCAGGGCAACCTTCTGCCCTCTCTCCCAGGGGTTTCCACTCCACAGTGAAAGCATTCAGAGGTAGTGTGCCAAGCCTAAACTTCAAATACAATGCCCTATCTCTAGGGGATTCAATGAAGTCTAGGAAGGGTTCCAATTTGGGAATGGGCTTGGAGTCTAGGAACTTCTCCGTCAGGGAACCATGCTTCAGATTTCGTGTTACTTCGTTAGACACCCACTCCCAATAGGCCTTCTTAACTACTTGCTTGGGTGGCGGAGACTGGCTTCCCAGGCATCCGCTAGCCCAATTTCCCCATTAAATGCTTCAGATTTGAGACCCAGGGTATCTTGCTGCCTGTGTCTATGCGAAGCGATTCGGTCAAGCCGGAAGCATAGTCACATAATTTGGGGGTCCTTCTGAGACGAACCAAGAATAGGAGAGGGCGCAGCCTTGCTGTGTCTCTAATTGAGTGTCTACCAAAATCGTGGCGGAGAGGGACCAGAGGAGTCGATGGGGGGAGTGAGACCAGGTCCCTATAGAACTTGTTTTCTGATTTCGCTAGCTCCACGATATTCGCGAACCCCACAATTCTGCCCCTTACAGAGATGAGGGCAGGGCTTTCCCCTCATATACCTTGATGGCAGGGGCAACAGGTCGACTGTGGGAGAGGCGCTGATGCCTTGCTATTGCCCCCGACACACGCTTATGATTGAGTAGCATCTTTGACAAGTGAGAATTCCATTTCATCAAGTTGTTGACCCGTACACCCAAATTATCAAAAGCCTCCACTAATTCTAAAGGGGAGTCATCCAACTTGATGGTGTTTCTAAAGTGCTTCGATGGGGCCAAAGCCATTAGCTTAGTTTTGGTTGTATTGATACATAGGCCTCTGGTCTTGCAAAAGTGACTGAACCGATCCAGCAGTTTTTGTAGGCCCATCGGGCTTTAAGAGATCAGGAGGGTGTCATCTGCAAAGAGCAGCGTAGGTGTTTTTTTCCCCTGCCACAGTTGGCACGTCGGCAGGATCCTCCCTCAGGTAGTCCACGACCCCGTTAACAAACAGGGAAAACAGGGTTGGGGCCAGGACGCACCCCTGGCGTACCCCTCTCTCAACCCTAACTCTCCCCGTCAAATGGCCCTGTCGGCCCCACCTCACTCTAGCGTAATTCTCCTCGTGCAGACGCACAATCAAGTCCCGGATCAGGGGTGGGATACCCAGCTCGGACAGGACCCGCCAAAGCTCGGCACGTGGGATCAGGTCAAAGGCTGTTCTATGATCGATGAATGCCAAATAAAGGCTGCCTTTTTCGATCGTTACCGATTTCCAATATATCATAACAAATCTAAAGACCTGGTCCATCGTGCCCACTCCCTGTCTAAATCCTGACTGAAAATGGGACAAAATTTCGTCTTCGTCTATCCAGGACCTCAATCGCGTAAGGAGGACCCTGCCAACCACTTTCTGCACTACGTCGATTAGGCTAATCGGCCTGTAGTTGGCAGGGTCCTCCCTATCCCCCTTCTTGTAGATCACCACCACCTCGGCACCCCTCCACGAATCTGGAACAGGGTAGCCGCCCGCGATGCAATTCAGGACCCGGAGAACAAAGCGGGCCCAAAGCTCGCCATCATGGCGTAGTAAGTCGCCTGGGAGGCCATCGGGACCTGCCGCCTTGCCAGGCGCAATACTTGCAATGGCAGGTTGAATGTCCTTGAGTCCGAAGGCGTCCCCCTAGTTGGGAATCCCAACCGGGGCCAGCCATAGCCCTTGGTCTGTTGTCAAATTCCCCTCTTCTCTCGAATACAGGCCTTGAAAATGCTCAAACCATTGGCTACCTGTAATATGGTTTGGGATTGGGGCATCTCCCTTTCTAATGCTGACATTGATGAGCTCCCAGAATAGAGAGGAGTTCTTCAGCTGGGCGGCAGATTTGAGCTCCTGCCAATGCGCTTCTTCCCACGCCCGCTTGGCTTTATCTATGGTCCTATAGTAAGCCTTTCTCGCCAAGGTTATTTTTAACTGATCCTTGGCTCTAAGGGCCAAAGATAGCTCCTGTCTCTTTTTCCGACAAAGGGCAGTGTACCACAGGTTCGTAGCTTGCAGAGAATGGGATTTGCGGCCCCCACTGTCCTTTGAACGGAAAAACTCCCCTATCTTGTCGGTAGTCTCCTGATATATTTCAATAAATTTTGAATCCAGCGGGGCCAGTGGGGTGGGACTGGGTAGATGTTCAAACTCTTGTATTTTCAATTCCACTAGATCCTTAATACTTTCCAGGGTCTGGTCCTGTTTAGCGACCATATGCCACTTTAGTCGCCGATTGCAGTTAGATGGCAGAACCATTTTCATTTTTATAAATGAGAGCCCCAGGGAGGTGGTGGTCCCTGGGGCTGCGGGGGGGGGGGCTGCGTGCCCCCCGCAAATGATCAATGAAGCCGCGGGGAGGTGGCGGTCCCGGGGGCTGCAGGGGCCCCCGCTATATAATTTGCGATTGCCCCTGGGACCTGGCCCACCCAAAGGGCTTAACAATAACGAAGCGCGGGAGCCTGTGCTTCATTTTTCTTTTCTTTTTCGTCAGGATCGTGCACCCAGCGCAAATTCTGCTGTTTAAAAAGAAAAATGCTTTTTGTGGCCCTGGGGGTCCCTGTGGCAGCAGGCCTAGGGGGTCAGGGTGTTTCTACCCTGCTCCCTTTTCTTGTCTTTTTATGTTTTTTCACTGTTTTCTTTTGACTTGGTTACCGAGTCACAAGATGGCTGCCAACCCTCCTCGGTGCTCAGATATCGAAACTTTTATTTTTCTAATTTCTCTGGAACTACTGAACGGATTTACACCATTTTAAAAAAGGGCTCTTTCTGAACCAAGACCTACCTTTTTGCCAAATTTGGTGTAATTCCGTTCAGCAGTAAGGGCTGTAGCTTTGTCTAAAGTTGCTATGGAAATTAACATGAGGAAAACGCATTTTGGGACCCCCTTTTTCTCGGCCCCCACTTGATGGATCTCCCCGAAAACTTCAAGACAGGAGCTGACCAGAGCGCCCCATTAGTTTTGAAAATTTCGCGAAGATTCATCAAATGCGCCAAAGATATTGCCTAAAGAAAAAAGGTTTTTTGAATAGAAACAAGTCCTAACTATAACTACCTACTGGCGACTGCCAGTAGGTAATATATGTATCTATGTATATATAGATTCTTTCAATGAATCTATCTATATATATGTTTATATATATTACCTACTGGCGGTCGCCAGTAGGTATATATAGTTAGGATTTTTTTCCTATGGGATTTTTGAAAATTCTATGTTGAATAACTTTGGCGTTTGAGGACGGAATTGGCTGAAATTTTCAGGAAAATTGAACATTTTGTTTCTGACCAGCCCCTGGAAATTTGGGGGGGGGTTTCGTCAAGGGGGGGCTGAGAAAAAAGGAGGGTCCCAAAACGCGTTTTTCCCATTCATTTTTCCATAGGGCGGTTGGCCTCACTTTTAGCCCGAACGGCTGAATGGATTTGCACGAAACTTGGCAAAATTGTGGGGACTGTTAGCCCGATGTGCCTTTGCTAGGTCTCAATATATGTGCTCCAGTGGATTTTGATAAATTAACGTTCAAAAAAATATATATATCTGTAACAGCGCTCTGGATAGCGCCCCGGTTCGCGTACCTGGCGCGTAACGGAACTTCGCGAAGCGAAGCTGATTGGCTCTCCGGTGTCTGTCAACATTCTAAACAGTCCGGAGCGGCCGCCATCTTGTCTCTCGGTAGGATCGAGAGACAAGAGGAGGCCAAAACAAAGGGGGAAATGTCCATAAGGGGGCATAGTAGATCCTCCCTGACCCCCTAGGTTTGATGTGGAGGTTTTAAAAGGGCCCCGCGGGGCAATAAAAAAAAAATTCTTTTTTTTTGCGTGGGGAGCGCCCGGTACGCGCACCGGGAAGCGGTCCGAGGAGCGTACTATGAGGAAAAAAGAAAGACAGGGTATAAAAATTTTAGAAATTTTGTTATAAATGGAAGGTAGTTCTGAAAAGAACTGTTTTTTTATTCTTTTTCTTTTTTTTCTTTTTTTTATTAATTTTCTGAACAATTTTTTGATTTTTTTTGATTTTTGAAAACTATTTTGTGTTTTTTGTGTGTTTTTTTAGGGGAAATAACTAAAATGCAGGGTTTGAACATGTCTCAACAGGAGCAAAAAAAAATAAAAAGGATTCATTGTTTTCTCATCTTGTTGCATTTATGATTTTCTCCAGCTCGGTTAATCAAAGTAATACTCTTCTCTCCATAACAAATAGTTCCTCCACAATATATACAAACTATTTTGTAGTGTTCAAAAGGAGCTTGAATATTGTGGATTATTTCTCGGCCTTCTGGTCCGGCGAATGAGCTTTGTCCACTGGAGGTGCTGGGGATGACATTTGGGGGGTTGGCAGCAAGATCCCTTACTTGTGCTTGGGAAAGATTATTAGGATGCCATCGCTCCATGTGGCGAATCATTGTATGATTCCCAAAGCTGTATTTCTTGTTGGGGTTGCCACGAGAAAGTATATTTTTACATATCAAACAAGACACCTGGGGTGCATTGACCTTCTTTTGTCCAGGTGGAATTTTAAAAAATTGCCATATGTAGTGCTCTTTAATATGGCTCTGCCTTGGTGTTTCTGGCAGGAACTGCCTTACTTGCTCTTCCTCCTCCTCCTCCTCTTCGTCCTCATTATCTTCCTCTCTACCAAAGTCCAGTGTTGGAGGTGGTCCTTTTGGTGGTGGTGGTGGTGGTGGTTGCTGAGAAGCACCAGCTGCAGCTATTACAGAAGCCATTGTCAAAAATAGGTCTTGCTCTCTGGAAGTAGAAAGTAAGAATGAGGTAAAAACAAGGAGGGGTTTTCATCATTTGGGAAAAAAAATAGTTCTAAACCAATGACAAGTGTTATTTTTAGGTCACATGACCTAGCCTAACAACATTAGGAAACCAAAAGTGAAATGAACCAATGAAAAGTGTTATTAACAAGTCACATGACCTGTTATGCTTACGTTACGCGCTCCGCGCCGCGCCCCGGATCGCTTCGGGGAAGCTGCGCTTTGCGCCTCGCTTCGCGGACCGGAGCGCTTCCCGGTGCGCTAACGCGGCGCGTCATATGACGCATTACGCGACAACGCGATACGTCGCGTTTACGCGTCGCGTCACGATGTTGTTTTCTAACGCGGTAGTTGCGCAAACGGAACGTTTACCGGTTCGCGGACCGAGTCGCGGCACCAAATTGAGCTAACGGGAAGCTCACCGGTTCGCGTACCGGGAGCGAAACAAAAAAAATAATTTAAAAAAAAAAAACATAATTTTTTTTTATTAAAAACATATAAAATATATTTTTCGATTTAAAGAATACATTTTAAAGGATTTTGATATTTGCTATTAAAAAATCATTGAAATTCACTGAAAAAACCATAGGTTATAGACCATATATAGTTAGGAATTAGCATTTACAAAACCTTGAAAATTCACTGAAAAAACCATAGGTTAGAGACCATATATAGTTAGCTGGACATTTTATTGACATAAAACCAATGAAATTCCATATATAGTTAGTTGCACTAACTATATTCCGCGCACCCGCAATCCACTGCTGATGATGTCACATATTACATCATTCATGACATGGTCAGTGACATCACTGATGACATCACTGATGACATCACTGATGACATCTCAAATGACATCACTGATGATATCACTGATGACATCATCCAGTGACTGTGTGTTTCTGTAAAGTTTAAATATGTTTTACATATTGAAGAATAAGAGGATATATAAGTGTCTGGATGAAAGATTCAGTAGGTGCGTGACTGACTGTATGATTGAGTGATTAAATGTGTCTTACTGAATGCATGGGTTAGTGACTAAACTGTCTGAATGTGGGCAACCGTATGTCTGGTGTGTAAGCTACTGCATGTGTTGATCAGTAGCTATACGGCAGGCTATATGTGTTATTGATTGGTTGCCCGAGTATTTGTATGGGAGACTGTGTGTGTGTGTAGGTAGCTGGCATATATAAATGACTATACATAAGAGCCACTAATTGTGCGAGTGGCTGTATGGATCATTGTGTACTTGTATCAGTAATTGTATACCAAAGTAAGTATATGTTAGTATAGGTTTTAATAAGTAAGGTGTTTTGTGTATAACTGTATAGTTGAGGAAATGGAAGTGTGATTGAATCTTTGCATGACTGACTAGATGTGTGAGTAACTCAATGGATTGTGATGTATTCCTATAGGTTCTGTATCGATCCCCCTATTCCTGACCCTATTCTGGTTAACAAGTTAACTAGCAGCCATCCCATGATGCAGAAAACCCCCATGATGCAGAAACCGTTATCTGATTAAGCCACACTACGGCACAGGAACGTGTTATCTGATTAGGTCATAACGCTTGCCATCTAATTAGACAAGCGATATTCCTCCAGCCCCTGATAAGGCATACGGAGTTCTCAAAACAAATCAAACCTATGACAACCTGGGAAAAACCCTGCGGCCATTGTTTTGATTTCACCGAGAACTTCAGCAAAAGAATGTGCTAACGACCAGGTCGTATGACATCCTTATTGACGTATCTATGTCCATCCTTACGTCAATCTCGGCACCTTAAAGGTATAAATATTACCGATATTGCCCTATGCAAACACACGCGGTGGTGACGAGATCGGAGCAGCCAGACTTGCCGAAGCCCAGAGCAGAGCAGACCCCGCTGGCGCAGCCCCGCCTTCCTGACGCGCTGAGAACGAGACGCTGCTTTCTCCTGCCGAGAAATCCAGCTCCGGCGCTTCCGGGTAGCCCTCGCAGGCAGCCTGGAATATCGAGACCAGAGACGAGAGATACCATCCCTCATTCATCCTAAATTCCAGGTACAGAACTGAATAACCCCTCGCAGAGAATTCTTGAGTCAGTCACTTGGCAAAACAAACTTAACTTAAACTGCTACTTTCTAATCCCGCCCACGTATTAGGCTTAGGTCAGGTACATTTGGGGTAGGCGTAGTTAGAAACACCAGTTGAGTACGATTAGTCAAATGTATATGTGTATGTATCTATTTTATCCATTTTAAACCTTCATATGGCTTAGAAACCATATAAATGTTTTACAGTATTATTTTATACTTCTGCTTTTAATGTATGCACTTTACTTAACCATAAGTATTGCAATAATATCGATCCATTTCTCTTGTATGAGAAAAGAGACTGATCAATAAATAACATCTTTTATTGAACATGCCCGTCTCGTCCTTTTCTCTACAATCTGGTGAGACTAAGAATGCACGTACTGACTGAGTAAAATAAGTCGTCTTTTGTTTTCACACGACTCTAGAGATACACTCTTGATTAGGGGAGAGCAAAGTTGTCATGTTCTATGGTTGTCAGAAACTAAATCCCTTCTTGTCTATCCAGGGAGGTTCAATTCCTCCTTGCCTATTCGAGAAAGTTTCTAGTGAACTCTGAGCTAGCTGGCAAACCCAAAACTTTAAGTCTAATATCGACAGTAGTAGACCTAGTTAACGTCTGGTCTAGGCCTATACTATTGAAGGTATTATTCCAATGCGCAGAGCCTATTGGGATAATAGGAACTACACTACAGGATGAGTGGCAGAATGTGAGTGTCTGTATAGGTGTTTGAGTGCAGATGATAGTGTTGTATTGATGAGTGACTATATGTATGAGTAATTCTATGGGTAAATGAGTGGATGTGTGTATAGACCTAGGAATCAGTGTGTGCATATGTAGTAACTGGTATTGGTGTGTCAATGACTTCAAGAATGGTTGTCTGTGTTTAACACTGGGTGTATCAAAGGTAATATTAGAGTGTGAGGACGTGCATCGTATTATCACATGAATGATATCATCAGTGTTGTGATCAGTGATGTCAATTGAGATGTCATCAGTGATGTCATCAGTGATGTCATTTGAGATGTCATCAGTGATGTCATCAGTGATGTCACTGACCATGTCATGAATGATGTAATATGTGACATCATCAGCAGTGGACTGCGGGTGCGCGATATATAGTTAGTGCAACTAACTATATATGGAATTTCATTGGTTTTATGTCAATAAAATGTCCAGCTAACTATATATGGTCTCTAACCTATGGTTTTTTTAGTGAATTTTCAAGGTTTTGTAAATGCTAATTCCTAACTATATATGGTCTATAACCTATGGTTTTTTCAGTGAATATATATATATATATATATATATATATATGTTTATATATATATTACCTACTGGCAGTCGCCAGTAGGTATATATAGTTAGGATTTTTTCTCTATGGGATTTTTGAAAATTCTATGTCTAATAACTTTGGCGTTTGTGGACGGAATTGGCTGAAATTTTCAGGAAAATGGAACATTTTGTTTCTGAGCAGCCCCTGAAAATTTGGGGGGGGTTCGTCAAGGGGGGGCCGAGAAAAAAGGGGGGTCCCAAAACGTGTTTTTAACATTGAGTTTTCCATAGGGCGGTTGGCCTCACTTTTAGCCCGAACGGCTGAATGGATTTGCACGAAACTTGGCAAAATTGTAGGGACTGGTAGCCCGATGTGTCTTTGCTAGGTCTCAATATATGTGCTCCAGTGGATTTTGAGAAATTAACGTTCAAAAAAAGATATATATCTGTAACAGCGGACCAGGCAGCGCTCCAGTTCGCGTACTTTTCGCGTTACGGAGCTTTGTGAAGCGAAGCTGATTGGTTCTCCGGCGTCTGTAAACATTCCAAACAGTCCGTAGCGGCCGCCATCTTGTCTCTCGGTAGGATCGAGAGACAAGAGGAGGCCAAAGCGAAGGGGCAAATGACCGTAAGGGGGCATAGTAGATCCTCCCTGACCCCCTAGGTTTGATGTGGAGGTTTTAAAAGGGCCCCGCGGGGCAAAAAAAAATAAAAATAATAATAATCGAACGGCTGAATGGATTTGCACGAAACTTGGCAAAATATTAGGGACTGGTAGCCCGATGTGCCTTTGCTAGGTCTCAATATATGTGCTCCAGTGGATTTTGAGAAATTAACGTTCAAAAAAAGATATATATCTGTAACAGCGGACCAGGCAGCGCTCCAGTTCGCGTACTTTTCGCGTTACGGAGCTTTGTGAAGCGAAGCTGATTGATTCTCCGGCGTCTGTAAACATTCCAAACAGTCCGTAGCGGCCGCCATCTTGTCTCTCGGTAGGATCGAGAGACAAGAGGAGGCCAAAGCGAAGGGGCAAATGACCATAAGGGGGCATAGTAGATCCTCCCTGACCCCCTAGGTTTGATGTGGAGGCTTTAAAAGGGCCCCGCAGGGCAAAAAAAAATAAAATATGTTTTTGTTTTTTTGCGTGGGGAGCGTCCGGTTCGCGAACCGGGAAACGTTCTGGGGAGCGTACTTTGTTGAAAATTAGTGAAAAAAGTTAGAGTAAAATAATAATTGTGAGTGATTAGATGTAGGGTAGCTCTGAGAAGAGCTTTTGGGTTTATGGTACATTTAGGTACTTATAAGTAGGTACCAATGCACAGTCTTAAATTCAGAATGAAAATTCTGTTGCCCTCATCTGAGAAGTGAACTCCATCTCCTCTGTAGATATCTTGCATGTAGTAACGCAAGTTATTGTTGTACAAGGAGCCCATTCCATGGTCTCTCATGTAAGCTGAAACAGATTTGTTTACATGCTTCCTCGACTTCTCAATTTGTGGACAAAATTGGTTCGACCACCTCCATTTCTGTCTTTGGCATATATTTGAATATACCAAGGCAGTCTGAGGAAAAAGTGCCATCAATTGCTCAAAGGTGTCCTTTAAAAGCATTTCCAGACCTACCCCAGTCAAAGTGCCCAAATCATTACCTCCACAGTGCACAATTAACAGGTCAGGTTTTGGCAAATGCATAAAGGTTTTCACCAATGGTATCAATTGGTGACATTTTAATCCTCTGTGGCCAAACCACTTAATTTCCACATCTTGTAAATTGAGGTTAGGTAAATTCCTGTTCTCAGCGTACCTCTGAGCCCAATAGATGTAACTATGTCCAACAATCCAGACAGAAAACATGGTGAGAGAAGGTTCTCCTGCAGTCAGATGAAGTGTGGCAATGAAATGGCAGTTGAAAAAATAAGAGTGTAAAATGAAAAAAACTGTGGAGTTTCTGTGTTAATGAAGCAGTAAGAGTGATTGGTGGATTTTGATTACTGAAAACAGAAAGTTAGGGTGCATGGATGAGTTCTTTGAAAGATGTATTTTGAGTGGTGAAGAAAAAATCATTAAATGAAAGAATGCACTGGATATGCAGGTGCACTGAGAGTTCAGAGTTCAATTGCAACATTGTTGTGTGAACTTGCAAACACCAGAGGTCTTCCAAGAGGTGGTTGCTATGCAAAAAAAGCAGAGAGGGCAGAGGGGGGAAGGGTTTTGATTTGAAAAAAAGTGAGGGAAGAGTTTTGATTGGGTGACATGAGAGATATGTGTGAAGAATTACAGCATTTCTGTGCTTTTGATAGCTGCAGACTCTGGAGTGCATACCTTTTGCTCTGCTGAAGACAAATTGGTGTGTTTCTGAGACTGTTTTGAAACTCAAAGTATTTGCTTAGGTGAGAAAAGATTTCTTTAATTTAGAAAGAGAATAGTGTGCTTTAAGGAGAAAATTATGAAGAAAGTTGTGTTTTTCAAATGTTGCTTTGTGTCAAGTGTTTTACAAATAGATTTTGTTTCTTTGAGAAATTGTAATTGGAGAAAATGTGAAGTATTAGTACTGACAGGGTTTTTATGTGCATAGGAGCTGTGGAGTGTTTTCAAATTATGACTTGTAAATCGTTTTTGAGGAAAAGGAATGGTTTTAATATTTATGACAAGAAAATAATGGTGTATGCTTCTTTATAAGGCAATTGAGTGTCTCTGATGTTATTTTTTCCATTTTAATGTAAGACCTTTCCCTGTAGAGCAAATTGCTTGTAAATATGCTCCCACCTGTGCATGGCAAATTTAGATTTTGAATGTTTGCGTTACATAGCCATGTTAAAAGTGACCCAAGCATGCTGCAAAGGCAATCAAAAAACGCTTTCATGTGTCTTAAGGACATTTTAAGTCATTTCCCCATGTGGAGTGTTTTTAAATTATGACTTGAAAATCGTTTTTGGGGAAAAGGAATGGTTTTAAAATTTATGACAAGGACATAATGGTGTATGCTTCTTTATAAGGCATTTCAGTGTCTCTGATGTTATTTTTCCAATATTAAATTAAAAGGCCTTTCTCCGTGGAGCAAATTCCTTGTAAATATGCTCCCACCTGTGCATGGTAAATTTAAATTTTGACTGTTTGAGTTACATAGCCATGTTAAAAGTGACCCAAAAAAGTTGCAAAGGCTTTAAAAAAACACTTTCATGTGGCTTGAGGACATTTTAAGTCATTTCCCCGTGAGCAGTGTTTTCAAATTATGAGTTGAAAATCGTTTTTGAGGTAAAGGAATGTTTTTTAAATTTATGTGCGTCATATGCCTCCAAATTTCTTTTTCAGGGGTGCAGCAGGGTGTTCTTGAGAGACCCCTGCACCCTCGAAAAAATTCCAAATTTGCGATGAGCTAATTGCTAATCGCAAATTGCACCTTCATTCCTATGGGTCTCCTGCTCCATGGAAATGAATGGGTAATTTGCAATTAGCAATTTGCTCATCGCAAATTAGGAATGGTAAAGAATCGCTATTTATTCCTTAAAGTTCGCTATTTAGGAAATGCAAAAAACTTTGATGATACATATGGCGGTTCATCTCTAACAAGATAAGAAGCTTAGGGATAGATTTATGATGACTGGCGCATCACCAGGGATGTGCCAGTCATCCTGCGCCGCTGTTCCGCCACCCATGGTGTGCTGCATTTACAATGCGGCGCACCATGGGGCAAAAACAGCACAGATGCGTGACGCATCTGTGCCGTAAAGGTGGCGCATTGCTGGAGTTGTATCGCAAGTGTGATGAAGCTCCAGCAAGGCTCAGGGGTGCCCCTGCCGTAGGGTTTCTGTTCTCACACAGAACTAAGCACAGAGGATTGGAACCTCGGCGAATTAGGGTGCCCCAAAACTCACCTTAGTACCCAAAAAACCCTTAACAAGCTAGCTACAGTGTCACATTGGATATAACAAACTCCCAATCTTTAGACAATTCAGAACATGAACTTACAGTACCTCAGGATACGTGGAACTCATGAACACTCGGTCGTTATATATTCATTACAAACGAGAACATGGAGTTAAGAAGAACACATGTGCATTTGAAATGTTTATTTACTAATGCCGTCTTCTCAGGCGTAGTATCTTAGATAATACAAGTACACATATTATCAGTAGCAAAATTACCAGCATAGTTACTAGTACATAAAAAGCGAATGGTGACAGTATGTTAACATGCTGTAAATGAATAAGAGTTAGCAACACTTATATTTCACCCTCCCTAATACACATATTATATTATTTGTTAAGAAGGTCTCTTTGGGTTGGTTTAGGGCGGGCCCATACCTTAGTGTCCTAGATTTGAAGGAATCACATCAGCATACACCAGCTCTCTCTTCATGTGAACCGCATCAAGTGTTGTGTATGTGTGTTCGGCAAAGCAATATAAAACCCGCCTCATGCCCAGAATTGGCAGAAGCTGCACTTATGTTATGACTATGAAGTCGTGGAGATCAGACCTCATAACAATTCTGTATCGTGTTGTTCTTGAAACTTCAGCACTCGCTGTACAGATATAGTTTAACAAGCAAAGCAGATAGTAGAGCAATAACATATTATTCTCATGTAAACCACGATGAACTACTAGGTTGAAAGCCAAAGCAACAACTAAGTGTTGTGTGCAGAAGTTGCAAAAAAGGAAAAATGGCGTTTAAACCGGTAATGAGCCCATGCTAACTTAACACGGTGTAAAGATATCCAGGATCGACATGACACCCCCACATGATCCGGAAACGAACTGAATAAGATAATAATAGTGCCATCTCATGAGAGCAGATTGCAACTTTATATGTGCACGGTCCACAAGGTAAAACATTAAAAACTAGCAAAATTTAATGCTAAAAAAAAATAAAACAGCCAACTACTTTATCGAGGCTTAAGCCAATAGGCAAGCTAAATAATAAAAACTTGACAAATAAGTCAATGAATTGTCAATGAAATGCTAGTACTCAGCATATCAAAAATGAAAAAGGTCTATGACATAACTGTGTATGCAAAATAAGCTGCAACAGCCTCCAATAGGAAGTCATTGTCTTCATCCGAAAACAGTTCAGCCATCCAACTTAAAAGCAGAAAAGAACATACGTGCTCTCCCAGCACCGGATCCTCTATCACCATCAGAGGACAGCTCGGTGGGTTTTCAAGAAAGCTCTGTTCCAAGAAAGACTGTGTTGCCGCCAGTAAATTCCAGGGACCAATTAGTCCATGCATCAATGCCACAGCCATAATCCTTTCGCCAGGACAAACCAACTCGTGAGTAATGATAGGACTCATCAGCTGATTAAAGTCGACGTCAGGAGAAACCGGTCCGCAGAGACACAAATCAATGGCCCAATCGAAATCACAGGTCAGGCAGTGAAATACAGGCTGGACACAGGTGAAGTAGGAGAATCGAAAAGATAATCCATATGCCGTGCTTAATATCGCCAACGGCATTGTGCCATAATATTCAAGCATGCGATTGCGGAACAGCGTCAGCAGCTGCAGGGCGGGACCTTGCACAGGAAGGACATCCATATTTAAAAATGTAAAAAAGCACAAGAGCGTCCGCTGCTAATGCAAGTAAAACTGGGAATCTACCAAACAAAGTGGAAAAAATAGAATGAAAGAAAGCAGGGATGACTCCAAAGATTTTCTCAAATGAAGTCACGAGACCACTGCTAACAACTTTAAAAAAATGCGCCAGGTCCTTTGTGGAGGACGCGTTAAAGATAGTCCGAACCATCTCGCTGAAATGCAAAGGCGAATCAGTATTTAAAAGGGCCTGCACCTCTGTACGGGTGTTCGCTATGTGAAGCACGAAAGTTTCACGGGCCGAACTCAAGGCCACCTCTCTCTGAGACAAAAGAGCGCTTATTCTTGCCATGCCGTTGAAATCTGCAGCCAAGGTTGGTATTTGTGGCCAGATTGAAAACTCCCTATGTTCATGTGTGGGAGGAAATAGAACATTTCTGCAGCAAATAACCCGTTCACTTACTGTTACGATAAAAGGAATACTTGTAATTAACCCACAACAATCTTCATTATTGAGCATCAAATAACTACCATTTTCCCACAACTTGAACGTGGGGATGATAGCAGGAACTGGCGTGCTTTGCAACACGCAAGCCATATTTGGTCGGTCTTTGTTGCATGAACCGTGTAACTGTATGTGCCTACACATTAGTGAATGATCTGGCGTCTTAGTGCATTCCTCTCCATTCAGATAAACTTCTTGGTCATCTTTGAAACATCTGTATGTGTATGGAAGCGACCAGACCTAATGAAGAAAACCACTACCTAAAGGTTCATAACGACCTATTGGTACATATTTCATACAATTTGAAAACTTATATAAAGCAAAAGGCAGCGTTATTAAACCGTGGATAAGGCACGTTGCAGCATTGGCCTCTGCCACTGAAAAAGGCAAAGATTCTAACCTTTCAATATGTAACATAGAAAAGGAAGCATCACGCATTGACAGCAAGCGTTGTTTGTTAGTCAAATTGAATGGGGCAAATAAAGAAGAAACGTTCATGTATCCCCAGGGAATTTTACCATTTTTCAGAGTTTGAAGGGTCCAAGCAAATTGCAAGAATCTGAACTACGTTGCCAAAGCAGCCAACCTTTTGGATTTATACTGGAAATGTTAAAGGAAGAATTACGGAGTATGGCTTGTAAATCACTAAAGGACAACCGAGTAAAATTACTCCAACCATCATATTCCTCTAACTCCGGGATAGTAGGGGTGTTTAATTTTTTAGAAGTAGCCAATCCAAAGCATGTGGTCTGGGAAATTGTTTCATTCAGAAACAACATATGATTCGGTAGGAGACATGCACGGTGCAAAGCCTCAGTGCCTTGTACCTGCCAGGTTTGTGAACCCCAAACTGATGTAGATCCTGGATATCTTTACACCGTGTTAAGTTAGCATGGGCTCATTACCGGTTTAAACGCCATTTTTCATTTTTTGCAACTTCTGCACACGACACTTAGTTGTTGCTTTAGCTTTTAGCTTACGTGGGTCAAGACCTATGCCTGCTTCAACCAGGCGCAGGGTTTTGACGCAGCTTTGTCCTATCTGATTGTAAATGCGGCACACCATGGGTGGCAGAGCAGCGGTGCACGTTAACTGGTGCATTCCTGGGGATGTGCTAGTTAACATCAATCTGCCCCTTTACATTTAAGTATGTGCAGGGGACACAGAGTCGGTGAGGCTTATCCAAGGTTAAGAAGAGATGAGTCCTGTTCACTGAAAAATTGGACATAGGCTTTACCTCCTCAGCATCGCTGGACATGGCTAAATAATAGCTGCAAAATGTTACTCTTATTAAACAATTTTACTATTATAATCTCTGAGATTTGTCTCTTACTCTGCAACATCTCATTGTTGTTATCTTTCTTTAAAGATAAAGACAACATCAACATGAGCGACAATCAGCAATCAGTTGATTTCGACCTCATCATTGAACTCGTAATTGAAACATCAGTGGATGTTGATCCTTTGGATGATTTAAATCCTGAGGATGAAGAAGAACGTGATGAGGATGCAGATTTGTCAGAATTGTATGACATAGGATGGGAAGCTGACGTGCTTGAGCCTATGGAACTATAAACATTTATTTAAAAAATTTATAACAAATAAAAAGTGAAAATGTAAACCGTTTAATTTAAAAATAAAGACACCTTCAAAAACAGGTTATGTGTAGTGTCTTCAATAAAATATTAAAATATGCTCATAAAATTAGATCAGATTCACATATAAAATAGCACAGGTAAAATGAATATAAATTCCATTTCTTTTCTGCTATTTCTGTATTCTAAATTTGCCAAGCACTAAAAAATCTTCTATGTAAAAATGTTAAGTAGTGTGTTAAGTTTTTGATGACTGTTATTGATTTACTGTTGGGTAATGGTGGTTAATAACATTTTTTATTATATTTTACCACAGATTCAACTGCAGATCATTTGAAGATTTGAGCATGCCAACCAAAGAAAGACTGAGAAAGGCTGCAAAACGTCAAAGACAGCAGGTCAATGAAAAAAAGCAGCAGTCCTCTAACAAAAATATTTGTCAAGTCACCAAGAAAGCACCGGGTAAGAGTACAAAAACGTTCATAAGAAATATCTGTAGTAAAAAAAATATTACTACAGAAAATGTTTCAGTCCAGAAAAGGAGAAGCAATTCAAACGGAAAGGAAAGGCCAATGAAAAATGTTACTGCTAGAGCAAGAGATAACTCTGTGCATGATAGTAGAAGGAAACAACAGTTTAGGGACATTCGTAAACGAATGTTCCGCAACAGGATAATTGGCAATTTGTTAAAAAATATTAAGAAAGGTGAACAGAAAGTGGTTTTTTATAAGGGAAAAAAAATAGTTGAGAAAGTCATTGATCAGGCATTTGAAATTAAACGTAAGTTATTTATTTTGATAATCAATAGAATTAGGAAGCTAAACAAGGCAATTTATGATTTCAAAAGAAATAGTAGATGGAAGAGAATAGTTAATCGTAGTGATTTTTGTGAAGTTTTTTCTGGAGAATGGATGCATAGTTCAAGCTCTGAGGCATTTTTTAATGAGGAGAGTTATTTCCAGGATAATGATTTGGTGCATGCAGTTGACACCAGTGGTCGAGCTTATGAGGTGAAAGATGGTTGTCCAGTTGAAAAAGAAAAACTTGTGACAACAGAGACAGAAGAGGTGTTAGGTAATGAGGTTTTAGGAAGACGTCCTAAGGGTCCTGTGTACACCTGGAAGTGTAGTAGTATTTGCAGTGTACGACAGGATTCCATCAATTTGCTTTGTGATTTTATACGGTCATTTAATAAGAAAAGTTTGAAGCAGAAAATGAAGTTGTTGCAAGAATTAGATCCTTGCAGAGTGAGAGAAGTGACAGGTTTGCATGGGCATTCACTGGCTTGTCTTTCCAGGAGTGTATGCCAGAGTGTTTTTCATCATTTCAGGATGCTAGCAGTGCATCATAATAAAGTGAGGAAATTACTTAGAATGTTGTATTATGCTAAGAGTCCAGAAATTATGCTTAAACAATTATGCGCTGCTCTTTTGCATGGTTCTGAAATAGATGTGAAGAATATATGTGAAGAAATTGAGTTTTGTTACTTTGGAAGTAAAGAGGAGAATGTTGAAATTGCCCAAGAAGAAGAGAGTAATGTGGAAGATAGTGTACAGGTTTCCAGTACAGATAATTTCCAGAGGGAAATTGCAACGTTTGAGGTGAAATCAAGTGAGAGGCCAAATTTCACTTGTGTGTGTTGTCGACGCACTTATTATAAGAATCAGACTAAGTTAGTGGATTTATATGCAAAAAGTGAAAGGGAAAATAATAGTGAATGGAAGGATTTTACAACATACTTGATGGTAGAAAATTGTTTTGATTTGGGATTGGATCAACGTGTGTGTACTTATTGTTGTAACAAATTAAATCAAAACCAGATGCCTGCTAGAGCAGTTCATAATAATCTGGAATTGGTTGAGATTCCTTCTGAATTGAAGGATTTAAATACTTATGAATCTATTTTGATTCAAAGTATCCATCCCTTTCAGGCTATTGTAAGAATGGAGCCAAAGACAGGGAAATTGCCTCCATCAGATTTACAGAGAGGATTAAAGGGAAGAGTTGTTTATTTGCCTCTAGATTTGAAGAAAAACATTAACACAATTGGAGTAGAAAAAGTGGAAGAGGAACCTCTGGTTATCTTGGTTAATGGGGTTCCGACAAAGAATAAGAAAATATGGCAAGATTTAGTGGATGTTAGGAAAGTCAAAAAGGCAACATTGTATTTGAAAAAAAATAATAAATACTATAAAAATGTATATGTTGCAGAAGAGGAAGTAAGTGAGGAAGAGGATAGCGATTTGTGTGCTGGTCAAATTGAGAAAGTAGAACCCTGTACTAGTGAAGAAATATATGAACATTATAGTGTTCATCCTTTGCATTCCAAGGAAGTCATGGGGAATGCTATTGAGTTGTTTCAAATGAAACAAGCCAAAGGGAGTCCCATTAGTGTTTGGGAGGAAAGTTTGGAAGCTCGGTGTTTCCCACAGCTTTTTCCAACAGGTCAGGGAGGAAGATATGATGAGCGACCTCATCAAATTCCTGCTTCTGAATACCGGACTTTGCGATTGTATGCAGGAGATGCTAGGTTTCGACAATGCATTCCCTATTTGTTTCATCTCCTGTTTGAAAGCGATCTGTCTGGACTGTCATATGCAGTGAACCACATCTTGAAAAGTGGTATACACATGCAAAACATCTCGGCAAGTGACTTTATGGATAAAGTCAATGTCCAAGACAGTATTTTGGATTCTCACCTGATTAATCTCATGGCGTGTCAGCGTGGTACTAATGAGTACTGGTACCGTCGTCATGGTGATTTAAAATGTATGCTGAGGAACTTAGGAACTCCCACATGGTTCCTCACTCTGAGCTGTGCCGAGTATGGCTGGGAAGACTTACTTGAATTTCTACGAGAGGCAAATGCAAACATCGAAAACATCGAATTCAAGACACCCGGAGAACTGTGCTCTTTGGATCCAGTCAATGTATGCAGGTACTTCAATCATAGATTTGAAGCTATGATGTCTTTCATCATGAATAAGAAGAATCCACCTCTTGGAGAGGTGTTGGATTTCTTCTGGAGAAAGGAGTACCAAGCAAGAGGTGCTCCTCACATACATATGCTGCTGTGGATCAAGGATGCACCTAAATTTGGAACGGATCCAGAAGAGTCAGTGATGAGTTTCATACAACAGTATTCTACGTGTGCTAATCCAAACGCAAAGGAGAAGAAAAGCCTAAGAGAAAAAGTTCTACGTTTCCAAAGCCATCGATGTGGAAAGTACTGTCGTCGTAAATTCCGAAACAAGGACAAGTTCTACACCAAATGTCGTTTCGGCTTTCCACGACCGGTGATTTCTGAAGGAAGAGTAAACAGTTTGATGTCTTCGCTGCGACATAATGTGATGAAGAAATCACCTAAAAACACATACAATTTGAAGAGGAATGAAGAGTCCAAGTACATCAACGACTACAACCCGGTGATTTTGTCCATGTGGAATGCTAACATGGATATACAGTTTGTGGCTGATAACTGTATGGCTGTGGCTCGGTATGTGACATCTTACATCACCAAAAAAGAGAAGACAGAATTGAAGGATATGTGGGAGGACATTTCACATGAAAAGAGCCTCAGCAAGAAGTTGTACAGTTTCAGTCTGAAGATGTTGTCGCATCGAGAAATCGGAGCTTACGAATGCTCTGACCGGTTGTCTTCAGCAAGTCTCTATGCCAAGTCCAGGAGTATCGTTTGGGCGAGTCTTGGTCTTGCTGCAACGCGTAATCGAGTTCTGAAACCTGTGCGGGAAATTGAGTATTTGGCGGAAAAGGAGCCAAACAGTACCGACATTTTGAAGACCAACATGTTGGATACATATTATCCAAATCGAAGCAAACACCTCGACAATGTTTGTCTGTATGAGGTTCTTCAAAATTACATATTCAAGAGGAACATCAAAGAAGATACTGAGAAAGGAGTGTATGCTGTAATAGGAAGTGAGGGATGTCTGGTCAAGCAAAGAAAATGCCACTTAGTAAACCATCGAAAATTGAGTGGCGAATCTCCTGAAAAAAAGGAGTTTTTCTATTTAGCACTTTTGCAACTTTTCAAGCCTTGGCGTGCAGAAGAGGAACTGCTTGGAGATTTCCTCTGTTACGAAGACTCTTTCAATGCTGCCAAGGAGACCATAGAATGTCCTGCTTTTCCCAAATATGTAGAAATGTTGAATGCGGAAATTGAGCAGGAAGCAACGATTGCAGCCGAGATTGCCAGAGACAGTTCTCAGGACAGTCAGAGTTCTGCTTCATTGAGTCAGGATCCACTAGGAGGACCTGTTATCGAAAATGAAGCTGCCACTGCTATGAATGAAGTGGAAAGAGCCATGGCACATGCTCAGGAGGATGCGGTTAACTTAGAAGAGTTGGAAAGACAACTCAACGTTGAGCAGAGGAAAATATATGAAGAAGTTACCATGCAAATTGATCATGGATTAAGTCATGACAAGAAAGAGTGTTCATGTACGTCGTTGAAGCCTGTCCGACTGTACGTGAGTGGAGAAGTGGGAACTGGAAAAAGTTTCCTTATTAAAGCAATTTCATGCTATTTGCAGGAAAGGACAGAGTCATCGCTGTCTTGTGTTGTCACCGCTCCAACTGGACTGGCAGCACATAACATTAAAGGGATTACTTTACATCGTTTACTGATGCTGCCAGTGGAGCATGACAACAAATTACAATATCACAAGCTATCTGGAGATGCTTGTTTTGAAGTTTCAAGAATCTTGAGGAAAATGAAACTTCTTATCATTGACGAAGTAAGCATGGTTTCCAATGTCATGCTTGCGTTTGTGCATTTGAGAATGCAAGAAGTTCTCAAAACAGAGTATGATGTGTTATTTGGTGGCAAACACATCATTGTTTTCGGAGATCTTCTGCAGCTGACACCAGTGAAAGGGCAACCTGTGTTCAAAATGCTCACGCATGAAGATACCAGGAAGTGCCTAGGGAGCATTGGCAACGTCAATATATGGTTAAACTTCAATTATGCTGAACTGCATGAAAATATGCGTCAGGCGAAGGATGAAGTTTACAAGAGTATTCTACAAGATGTTAGAATTGGAAAAGTGACCGAGCATGGGAAAGAAGCTTTACATGCACGATTACTGTGAAATTTATATCCAGAACAAGATGTTGTGCCTGAGAATATTTTTCAGAAAATTACTGAGAAGAAATCTGGAATATGTTTGATGCCAACTCTTGCAGAATGTGCCAAATTCAACAACAAAATGTTGCATTTGGAAAAGCAGGAGATTGTGAAACTAGAAGCTATTGACAGAGTAGAGCATATGGGATCAACAATTATTTTGTCTGAGAATTTGAAATCAAAATTGGATTCATTAGAGAAGACTATATCTAAAACTGCAGGTTTTGAAAAGACTCTGAATGTGTGCTTGAACTGCCGTATAATTTTAAGAAGGAATTTACATGTTGAAAGAGGTCTGGTAAATGGATCAATGGGTAATGTTGTTGATTTTGTGAAATACAGAAATAGAGATGGAATTGAATTTTTAAAAATTAAATTTGATGGCATTGAGGAAGTACAGCTAATTGGTCGTTGCTCTGCTAGATTTTTGCTTGTAAAAGACTTATATGTTCGCCGTAAGCAGTTTCCTGTTTGCTTGGCATATGCGGTGACAATCCATACATCGCAAGGTTTAAGTGTAGACAGTGCATTGGTGAATATTGGCAGTTCTGTGTTCAAGGAGGGTATGGCATATGTGGCATTGTCACGAGTTAGAACTTTATCGGGATTGTACTTGATTGAGTGTGATGTCACAAACATTTGTGCGGATCTAGATTGTGTTAAGGAATACAATAGGTTAAGAAGAGAGTATGCGCCACATTTGCCTCAATATCCTTTGTTTGAGAAACGTGTGGTAGGCCGGAAACGAAGAAATGTGACAAATACTAGGGAGGTTGCAGCAAAAAGACGAAAAGTCGATGAACCTGAAATTATAAGCAGAAACAAAAAGGATTCTGTTGAAGATGTTGTTGGTTTTCAATTTGAAAACAGTTCTGGTGTCAACTGCTATGCTAATGAGATTGTGGTCAATTCTGATCAAAGATTTTGCAGTTTGTTAAATTCTGTGTTAGAGAAATGTAGCACAGATAGAACAAAAATAGAAAGTGTGTCTGAAATTCGAAATCTGTTGGACAGATGTTCAGGCCAAACACAATTCTCTCAAAATATTCAGCAAGATTGTCAGGAGTTTTTAATGTATATACTTGATGTATTGCATGCTGAAGGTGTAGATGTAGATCACCTGTTTGGGCTTTCTTATCAATGGCAGCATGACTGCGAGAACTGTGAGGTATCAAGTAGTACTAGTGTAGACTCAGAAAGATTTATATATTTAACTTTGCCAGACAGTAAATCAGTCTCTTTTAATAAACTAGTAAAAGCAGCTGATCACAACATGGAGTGTAGCCAATGTAAATCTGAAATGATGTCCACATTATTTATACGAACATATGGCCAGTATGTTATTTTAATGTTCCAACGATGTAGGCCTGATGGAACAAAATTGACAACTTTAATTAAAAATTTTGTGGCTTCACAGTTGTCAATATCAGGAAGGACTTTTGTAACTGCAGCAATTATATATCATGACGGTCCTTCAATAACATCAGGACATTACACAGCTTATTTAAAGTCTAGAAACGGCTGGTCATTCTGCAATGATTCTGTTTTAATTTTCAAAAAAAAATTGCCGTATGACCTTAAAAACTCTTACCTGGTGTTTTTAAAACCAAAATTTTAGGGAAAGAATCTCGGGATGTGCTCTGAGGAATTTCAAGAAGTTCTAATGGCTCCTACACGATTTGGCCTTGAGGATAAGTGTAGTACAGAGACATAACTTCTTACCATAACACTGGACGTGATGTTGAAATAACTGCACTTTGAATGAATTCAGAAAAACTGTTTCTTTTTATAAGCAAATTCAAGCAGCCAATCAAAACATGGAGTAGAGGGAATGTAAGTCTGCAATGCTGTCTACTGTTTTATATTGCTTTGTGATTAAAAGTGATGTAGAGAATTTAATAATTGTAGTAGTCATAGAGATAGTGTAAGTCTGCTTCATAGTAAGCAGTATCAGTGTCATAGGAAATGTAGAACATGAGTGAGCAAGAAAGGTAAGATATTAGTAATCCAGGATTGTGAAAATGATCTTCAACATTTTAATTCTGAAAGTTGCGGAAATACAACATGACGGGATTGGCTTACAAGAATTCCAAGAGTTATAAATGGCTCTGACACGATTTGGCCTTGTGGAAACGTGTGGTAGAGAGCGAGAAGTCATTTATTGTATGTAACATGTTTTTGAAAACGATGGAGGTTTTCTTTCAGAAAGTGGCGGGTTGAAAGTAATAACAGCACAACAGAGTGTAAGCTGTTCATAGGACATCCTTCGCCGTCATGGAAAGTAAGTTAACTTTAAAGAGTTCTGAATTCTGATTTGTTATGTTGTATGGGTTTTTTAAACACAATCATTTTGATTGTGTTTTTTTTCCCCGCTGTTATATGATGAATACCTTCAAGTCACTGTTTTTAGTGAAATTTGATACATTCTGAGAACAGCAAAAATAAACCATTTAACATGTATAATTAATTCTGTTCTGTTTGCATTTATGATGTACATGTAGAACTGTGTAGGAGGCATGGAGAAGGTGAGGCTTCTGTAAGTGTCAAAGTTGTTGCATACAGTGCTCATATTCTACGTAGTCTTTCATATGATAGACTACATTTCCACAATGAGATACCTAAGCAAAGGAAACACAGATGATATGATTGTGGAATGAGGAAAAAAAATTGCACGTTTTTCAATTATATTACCTGTGTTTCTTAACATTACACATCACATTGTGTAGATGAGGTTTAGGCCTGTTCCTGGAGACAGAGGAGGTCTAACGTTTGTCCAAGAGTGCAGTCGACATGACACACTTGGTTGGTAGGCCTGCACATGTATTTTCTTCTCTGTATTCTTCAACAAACCTAAAATTCATCTGCAACTCTGAGTAGGACTTACCTGAAACAAATCTGTGAATAGGTTACACCTTATCGGCATCTTGAAACAATGATTTAAAATGTTAGGCTGAGATTTATGATGACCGTGCGCCTCATTTGCTCCGCTGTGGGTCACTTTTGTGTAAAACATGCACCATGTTGCAAGATAGGTTTCAGTTCATCTCCAGCAAGATACCATCACTTTGAAATGTATATAATTAGCACTGTGTAGGGGACATGCAGCTGAAGCTTTTCTAAGTGTCAAAATTGTTGTATACACTGCTCAACTTCTGTGTACTGTTTGATATGCTAGACTCCATCTGCAGTATGAGATACCTAAGCAAAGGCAACACAGGTGATGTGATTGTGAAATGAGGATAATAAACTCCACATTTGTCAATTACATCACCTGTGTTTCCTAAGTTTATGAATGACATTGTGCAGATGAAGTTTAGGTCTGTCCACGGACACAGAAGAGGTCTAGCCTTTGTTCAAGAGTGAAGTGGACATGACTTACTTCATTAGTAGGCGTTCACATGTATTATCTCCTCTGTATTCTTCAATAAGTGTAAATTTGATCTGCAACCCTGAGTAGGCCTCACCTTAAACAAACCTCTGGATAGGCCACACCTTATTGTCATCCTGAATCAATTATTTAACATGTTAGGGACAGATTTATGATAGGTGTATGCCTCTTTTGCGCCACTGTGCGTCACTTTTGTGACGCAGTCGCGGTTGAAAAGATTTGCTATGAGGGGACAAAATTATAAAATGATGAATCTAGACAGATGTGTCATGCTGTAAAAAAACAATGCCACACGAAACCGATGCAGCAGTCATGCAAAAGATGCACAATGTTGCAAGATAGGACTCACTTCATCTGCATCAAGATACTATTAGTTTAAAATGTATATTTTTAGGACTGTGTAGGGGCATGGAGAAGCAGAGGCTTCTGTAAGTGTCAAAGTTCTTGAAAAACTATTTGTCCTTCAATCTTTTCCCTTGTTTTTTCTAATTTATTAAAAACATGTTTTAATATTTTTCAAATGTTTGTTCTCTCTTTCACAGATTTTTTAGTATAAAAAGAACAAATGACTAACTTAACGACAATTATAAGGTAAATGTTTTGTACTCTTTTTGTTATATTTCTATCACATTTAACTTCTATTACTTCCACTGCTTCATTTCTTTAAGAATCACTTTCCTGCCTTTGCTACTTCCCTCATTCCTTTCTCTATTACTTAATTACTCTACTCCTTCACTATTTTTCTTAGTCCCTCTCTTCTCATACTTCTTCACTCTTGGTCACTCACTCTGTCTCTATTACTTTCACTGTTTCTGACTGATCTAAAAATTTTTTTTTAAAAAGAACAGTAAGTATAAGGGCAGGAAACAGACAGTTATGTTAAAAGAAAGACAGCTATAGGGAGTAAACTAGGGATACTGTTACCCGCAATCCTCTGCTGATGATGTCACTGACCATGTCATGAATGATGTAATATGTGACATCATCAGCAGTGGATTATGGGTAATAGTATCTCTAGTTTACTCCCCTATAGCTGCCTTTCTTTTAACATAACTGTCTGTTTCCTTCCCTTATACTTACTGTTCTTTTTTAAAAAAAAAATTTTTGGTTCGCTCCCGGTTCGGGTACCGGCGAGCGAACTGGGAAGCGAACCAAGAGAAATAGAGGTTGGCAGAGTTCCAAATATTCTACCAATTTTTTAATAACGGGGAGGTAGTTCTGAAAAGAACTTTTTTTTAAATTGTTTTTGTTGTTTTATATTTTTTTTATTATTTTTCTGAACATTTTTTTACTTTTTTTGAATTTTTCTGAACGGTTTTATATTTTTTTTGGTTTTTTTGGGGGGGGGGAACGAAAACGATTCATTGTAAAGGGCTCAACAGGAGCAACAAAAAAAAAAGAATTTATTGTTTGGGGCGTTTCGGACAAACTGGAATATGATTGTCAATAGCTCTGTTGATCAGAGTGATGCTACTTTCTCTGTAGCAAATGAATCCATTGCAATGTACGCAGATTTGTTTTACTTCCCCAAATCTCATTTGTATATTTGGCACCATCTCCCTGCCCTCTGGTCCCGTCACTTCCGGTACAACAGATCTTCTGGCCATAATAGGGGGATTATCTAGATCGTTACGAAACTGTGCAGCACTGTAGTTGTTAGGATGCCACCTAGTCATATGGCGATGCATTGTGTAGTTTCCATAACTGTATTTCTTCTCGGTCCCTCTGGACAGTCTATCTTGACATATAAGGCAAGTTACGTATCTTGCATTTACTTTTTTCTGGCCTTTGGGAATTTAAAAAAATTGCCAAATGAAGTTTTCTTTCCGGTGAGACGTCCTGGGCTCCTCAGGCAAAAACTGCCTCTCTTCCTGCTCTTCCTCCTCTTCCTCTTCTTCCTCTTCTTGCTGAATTATAACTTCAGCAGGTGGTCCTCTCTTCCTTGGATGTGGTGGAGGTGGTGGGGAAGCACCAGCTGAAGCTACTAAAGAAGCCATTGCTCACTGGTAACAAAGGGTCTTTCTCTCACAAAGATGAAAGTCAGAGTGAGGAAAGAAGGAGGGGTTTTCATCATTTGGGAAAAACAATAGTTCTCAACCAATGAAAAGTGTTAATTTTAGATTACATGATCTAGTCTTACATCATTAGGAAACCAAAAGTGAAATGAACCAATGAAAAGTGTTATTACCAAGTCACATGACCTGCTGTGTTTACGTTACGCGCTTTGCGCCGCCTCCCGGTTTGCTTCCGTGAAGCTGCGCTTCGCGCCTCGGTTCGCGTACCAGTTCCCTTTCGGGTACGCTAACGTAGCACGTCAAATGACGTATCACGCGACAACGCGAAACGTCATGTGGACGCGAGGCGTCACGATGTTGTTTTCTAACGCGGCAGTTGCGCTAAAGGAACGTTTACCGGTTCGCTGACTATTTCGCGGCATCAAGGTCAGCTAACGGGAAGCTAACCGATTCGCGAAGCGGGAGCGAAGAAAAAAAAATATTTAAAAAAAAATTATTAATAAACATATAAAATATATTTTTGGATTTAAAGAAGAATACATTTTACAGCTACAGATATTAGCTTTTAAAAAACCAATGAAATTCACTGAAAAAACCATAGGTTATAGACCATATATAGTTAGGAATTAGTATTTACAAAACCTTGAAAATTCACTGAAAAAACCATAGGTTATAGACCATATATAGTTAGGAATTAGCATTTAAAAAACCTTATTTTACTCACACAAAACCATTGAAATTCCATATATAGTTAGTTGCACTAACTATATATCGCGCACCCGCAATCCACTGCTGATGATGTCACATATTACATCATTCATGACATGGTCAGTGACATCACTGATGACATCACTGATGACATCTCAAATGACATCACTGATGACATCACTGATGACATCTCAAATGACATCACTGATGACATCACTGATGACATCTCATTTGACATCATTCTTGTGCTAATACGATAAACCTCTTCAGACTCTAATATAACCTTAGATACACTCAGTGTATACAGACACTCACACACTGTCACTCATCCATGGACTTACTCACACACCTAGTCAGTCATGCAAAGAAACAATCTCACCTCCATTTCCTCAACTATACAGTTATACACACCTTACTTATTCAAACATATACTAACACATATTTACTCTCTTATACAATCCCTGATACAAGTTCACAATGATCCATACAGCCACTCACACATTCAGTGGCTCTCATGCACAGTTATTTATATATGCCAACTCTCACATGTACTGTGTTTTACATATGTACTTACTATGACATGTAGCATTGAGATATCCATTCACTCATCAATACACTCATGCACACAGTGAACCGCCCATGTAGCTTTTTCCACATGCACTCTTGAACTCATACACCTAGTGAATCAACTGCTCACACATCTATTCACAGAGTCACACACCTCCCAGCCACCTCCACACAAACTCAATCTCCCATACAAATACTTGGGCAACCAATCAATAACACATATAGCCTCTCGTATAGCTAATGATCAACACATGCAGCAGTTTACATCACAACAGACATACTGATGCACACATTCAGACAGTTTAGTCACTAACCCATGCATTTAGTACGACACATGTATTCACTCACTCATACAGTCAGTCACGCACTTACTAAATCCTTCATCCAGACACTTATACATCCACTCATTCTTCAATATATCAAACATATTTAAACTTTACAGAAACACACAGTCACTGGATGATGTCATCAGTGATGTCATCAGTGATGTCATTTGAGATGTCATCAGTGATGTCATCAGTGATGTCATTTGAGATGTCATCAGTGATGTCATCAGTGATGTCACTGACCATGTCATGAATGATGTAATATGTGACATCACCAGCAGTGGATTGCGGGTGCGCGATATATAGTTAGTGCAACTAACTATATATGGAATTTCAATGGTTTTGTGTGAGTAAAATAAGGTTTTTTAAATGCTAATTCCTAACTATATATGGTCTATAACCTATGGTTTTTTCAGTGAATATATATATATATATATATATATATATATATATATATATATATATATATATATATATATATATATATATATATATATATATATATATATATGTTTATATATATATATATGTGTTTATATATATATATATATATATATATATATATATATATATATATTACATTCCACAGTATGCCTTAAAGCAAAGAATGCGCACTCAGGAAGAAACAGCCAAAGAATTGTATTCTTAGTTACACGCTACGCGTTTGGACACAGATTATGCCTTGATCAGGTAATATATGTATCTATGTATATATAGATTCTTTCAGTGAATCTATCTATATATATGTATATATATATATACGTACGGTGGCATCTGAATAAAGACCTAAAAAGAACTTACATTGTGGTCCGTGTCCATGGTTTTGCAGGAGAATCCAAAGGCCGACGGTGAGCGTGATACATATATGTGTGTATATATATATCAGCTTTTACTCTGTCCCTACTTCGAAATACCTTCCATATGAATGAACGGAGCACGGACCACAATGTTGTGCAGCAAAACAATACTTTAGTGCTCGAAGACCTCTACAGCTATGACGCTTTTCAGCCCGTCAAGGGCCTTGATCACATGACACGCTCTGTCAGGTGAGCAGTTTTTATATACCGATTTTTTCTCTTTTTTTCTGTCACTCAACCAGTGTTTGTAAAGTGACAAGTGCTTAATTTTAAGACCCATGGAAACAGAAGAACAACTCAAATCCAGACATAATTGGGGAAATAATAGCAAAACACTTCTTTTTCATAAAAAGTAAATGTTCCGGTAAAATACCTTGACTCAATTGATTATGCTTACAATTCCTAACTGTTGATAATCAATTTTATATCAAACAGTTTCATTCCGTCTGTAATGCACATATGCTAAAAATTCTTTAAACTTAACTTATTGTTAAAAGGCTCAATTCTTGTGTTATATAAAATCGTTAATGTAAAACATTTCGGTATAAGTACTTTAATTAGAATAAATAGTCCTTTAACAAAGTGCAAATTTTGCAAATACAGTACAGTTCTCTTTTAGTTCCATGTAAGCTTTAAATTTAAAGTGCAAGTGCTGTGCAAATATATCAATTTGTGATAAAAAAACGTGTTAAAAACCCTACATAAAACTACTAATTCACCCTATGTATTAAAAACGTGTGTAGAAAGTGGCAGGCAGAGTGTGTTAAAAAATGTCCAGAATATAAGACATTTCATAGACACCAAATGGCAGTTTATAGATGGCCTATTGAAAGTGTGACTTTAAAAATTGTTCTCTCGCAGGAAATTTATAAACAAGTGTACAGTTCTTCGGTGGCATTTAGACCCCTTGGGTATATTGTATCGAGATTAATGATGTAATTGACCTCTAGTAGTCTGAGTGCTCTTTCCCTGTCACCCCCTCTTTTATTAGGAGTGACCGCATCTATCAGAAAGTAACTCAGGCCTTTGGGGTCCGCTTTATGTGATTCACTGAAATGCCGGGCTACCGGATATGCCTGATCTTGATTTTTATCGCCCTTAAGTGCTGGAGTACCCTCTTGTGTGCTTGTTGTATCGTGCTACCAACATAGCGCAGCCCACAAGGGCACTCCAGCACATAGACGGCATAGTCTGTTTTTCAATTGAGGGACTTGGTTACGAGATTTTCCTTATCACTAAAAGGGGCTTTGTATGTAGACTGGTTGCTGCCATGCTGGCACGCCTTACATACTTTACACTTTTAAAAAAACCTTCTTTGTGTCAACCACAAGCTTTTCCTGGGACCTGTCGGATCACTCTGGACCAGAATATCTTTCATGGACACTGCTCTGCTATAAGTGATAGCTGGTTTTCTGGGAAGCAGATGCCCAATCATATGGTCACTTAAGACCAAGGGCCAATTTTTGATTATGAGCTTTCTGAATTGTTTCTCTTGTGTTTTGTTCTTTAAAATGAATCTTAACGTGTCTCCATTTTTTTTTTCATTGTGCCTTTTGTTGTTGGAATGTGTACCTCACTATCTTTTTTGAAGAGGGTCTCACTAGGTTGGGCCCTGCTTTTGAGGATGGCTGTGTCAATGCAGTGTTTAGTATATCCCCTTTATAGGAATTGCTGCTTGCTGTTCTCTTGCTCTGTGATCAGGTCTTTTTCACAGCTATAAATGCGTCTTAGTCTAATCATCTCACCATAGGGAATGCTTCGGATGAGATGCTTAGGATGTGAACTACCAGCGTGCAGCACTGCATTGCCCTCTGTCTTTCTATGTAGTTTTGTTTCTAGCTTGCCATCATCAACAAAGACCTGCACATCTAGGAAATTAACACTCTTGGCACTAATGGAGGATGTGAAGTGTAGGTTCAATGAGTTGTTATTCAGTCCCTCTATGAATCCCTCTGCTTCGCTGATAGATCCATCCTAGATTAAAAAGAGGTAATCTATGTACCTCCACCAGGCCTTTAAGTTGTTGTTTATGAAGGATGTGTGTTCTTTAGATAGGACCATCTCCTCCCACTAGTCCATATGAAGACAGGCATAACTGGGGGAGAAGCTGGCCCCCATCGCTACCCCTCGCAGTTGCTGGTATAGGGTGTTTCTGAAACATAAAATAATTATTATGTAAGCAAAATTATACCATGTTTAAAAGCATGGAACTGTGTTGAGCATAATCTGGTCCTCTCCTGGCCAGATAAAATTCAAGGGCCCTTAGACCATCCCTGTGGTTTATAGACGTATATAGGGATGTCATGTCGAGTGTGATTAATAGGTATTCATTTTGCCATGGATGGTCAATCAATTTTACTAAAAAGTCACTCTTGTCCCGAGTATAAGTTGCCAAATTCTGGAAATGTTTGTGTAAATAATAGTCAATATATCTGGAGGTGTTTTCAAGCAAACTTTTGCTCGCAGATATAATAGGTCTGCCTGGTGGTACTTGGGCATTCTTGTGACTCTTTGGGATAAAATACAGGATGGGGACAAGTGGCTTGTCGTTTTTCATGTATTTGAATTCATCCGAAGATAACAGTCCTGTATTTTACCACCCTATTAACTTCATGTAAAAATCATTGTTTACTTTGCGCTAGGTTGGATAATCAGTGCGCCGATAGCATTGAGTGTCCATAAGTTGTTTCATTGCCTCTGTAATGTAGTCAACTTTTTTCCACAAGACTACATTGCCGCCCCTATCGGCATTGCGGATGACAATATCCGGATTCTTTTTGAGCTTGAACATCAGTGCATTAAATTGGATCACCCGTCTGTTTACCTTTTTATTTGGTGGGATTTAGTATTTTATAATTTAAGTCTTTTAGACCTCCCCCCACATTGTCATGAAAACTGTCAATTGAATCCTTAATAATCAACGGATGGAATGTAGAGCGGGGCATGAACGTAGTTTTTGGTTTCATTTGTATTTCTCCGTCCTTCTCATTTTCATCTCCCGCTATGTTGGACCTGGAGATCTGATTTTCTTCCACTAGTTCTTGCATATCAGTTAATAGTCCTATATCGGATGGAGTAAGATTATATTGATTGTCGTTTTGGTCATCTAGAATAGCTTGCTGTGTTAGTGTTTCTATTTTCAGCGTGTCTTGCTGTTTATTATGCTGTAAAAAGTGTTTATTTTTTATTTTAACATACGTATGCCATTGTATATATCAAATCTTGTGGTGGCATAGCTGAAAGAACTGACAGGGCAGTAAGAGAGTCCCAGAGAGAGGAGTTGTTGTGAGGTTCAAGACAGTGGGATTAGTGTCAGATTTGCACTGTTCTAGTGTCTCCAATTCCACTTTTGTTGTTTCTTTTGCTGCGTTTTGCTGCTTGTCGCTTCGCTTCCTGGCCCGCCTTCTTTCCCGGACTTCTGGTGTTCTGTTTTTTGTTTGTTTTGTTAGGGTCTTGGGCGCAGGGTCTGCATGCGCTCTTCTACTAAAAAATCAACTTCATCGGCCAGTGACAGTGAAGATGGGATCTGTCTAAGCATCTGGTTGCGAGTCTTCATTTCTGTTTCATTTTCAGGGGCTGAGCTCAAGTTTGAATTTGATGAGACCTCTGCTGTGTTAGACCTAGCAGCAATCGCTTGTTTGTCAACGTGCCCTCCTCCATATTTAGAGACTTTTAAGGAATCGTATTTTTTAGCGAACGTCATTTAATCCAGAGCATCCCCTATGGGGAGATGCTCAGATTGAAACGCATATGCAGCACAGAGCGGGATTCAAAGCTAGCACAGGAGCAGAGCAGGCAGCGCTTCATCGAGAGAGGATACGCATCCAAAACGTTGGAGCAAGCTATTATCAAAACTAGTTTGCTCGACAGAAACCTCCTCCTAGCAGATAGGAATCCATGCCAAGGCGGTGACCAAACAGCCAGGGATCCAAAAGTGCCCTCTATACCTGAATTCAGACCAATTATGAATTACAACAGCCAACACAAAGAAATTAACAGGATAGTCCAATCATGCTGGCCGTTGGTTCTTAATGATCCAGTAACAGGACCCCTGCTACCGCAGAGGGTGTCCATTACTTACAGTCGTGCACCGTCTATGCGAGACAGCCTAGTGACCACCAATCCTGAAATTATTGAAAAAAACGATTGGCTGCAAATGCATAAGGGATTTATACGCTGCAAAACATGCAAAGCATGCGTACATGGGGTCAATACCACCACATATCAAACACCCTTCAGTGATCGTTTACATAAGGTGAACATGCTCCTTACTTGCAAGACAGAATACTGTGTTTATGTGCTAACCTGCCCTTGTGGCCTACGCTATGTAGGGAGCACAAAATTACAAGCGCACAAAAGAATCCTCCAACACCTCCGGGCAATCACAAACTCCGACAATACCTATCCAGTAGCAAGGCATTTCAAAGACTTCCACAAATCAAATAACAAAACCCTTAGCTACTATCTGATAGATGCTATACCGCCCAGTAGGAGAGGAGGTGACCGAGAAAGTAAACTTAGGAGGCTGGAAACAAGGTATATTTTACAACTCGATACCAAACAGCCTAATGGTCTTAACATCACGGAAGATTTATTTACTTGCCTGTAATGTCAAACTTGACTAACCCAGTATTCACAGAATTCAGTGCCTCGAATCTATGAAATTTGTCTTGTGGTTTTTAGATCTAATTGCACATGTACACAACCAGATGGAGAGACATCAAGCAGTATTAATTGCCAACCATATCCAGAGAAAATGCAGTGTAGGTCCCATTCCATCACACTACAAGAACCCCCCATAGTCGGTAACCTGATGTCTTTTGTACATAGGGTAATCTAGGGTATGAGGGATGTTAGTTACCCTTTACATAATTATTCTCAGACTATGAAAGATTACCACTTTCTTTCAGCAGGGGCCAGTGTCATCATAATTTGTATATAGATCAATTTATATTTATGCAATTATTATACATTACGTGTACATACATTATTTTCATATAGTTGTACGCGGATTTTATGACATATGTTTATATATGTACATATTGTATGATGTTTATTGTATTTGTTTATCTATTTATTCATCTATTCATTTATTTATATATTTATATATTTAATTATTTATTTATTGATGCACTGACAAAGGTGTTTTAGATTCAACAAATCCGGCCCCTAAGTTAACATTAGTCTTTATCGAAATCACAGCACAACACAGGATCTAGTATTTTACGGATATTGGTATCTATAGTAACTCTTGAGATCACGCTTACTACAAGTCAGCAATGTAAACAACATTGCAAAAATGCTCTTTATAGGATGTCTCATGGGAGGTTCAGTACTGTGTACAGTATTTTAACAAATGCTATTTTTTGCACAACTTTTTTTTTGCACATATATGGTTGCACATTGTCACTTTAGAAGTTCAATGCCATTTCGAGAGAGTTGGTCTCTTGTCACGTGATTGTAACACAAAACCAACATTTGTGGTTATGAAGCAGGTTGGTAGAAGGTGGACATAACGTCTAAAAAATATCTCTTTCACACAGCAACAAGCTACTAGACACGCATTTAGCAGATTATTTTTGAGGTATTTTACCTTTATTTGTAGTCTCAAGTAGCAAGGGAACACAAAAAGCGAATTTTGTTATTCAACATGTTGCAATATGTATTGTACATATATGGATTGCAAAGAAGTTGTTGTTGCTGCGACAGTATTTCTTCCACTTTCATTACATCGACAAGTCACGTGAGATGTTTCACTGGGGTGTTTGTCACTTTAAATTTGACTCACGATTCTATGCAATTTGTCGAGTGAACAAGCGGCTGAGGCTGCGAAACGCGTCTTGACGTTGCCAGCGAAATAAATCCGTGTCCAACTTTGCGGCAGGTGGCGCGGGGAGGAATGCGAGCGCTTGCTGCATTTGGTGATTTTTCATATATGTATATATATATATATATATATATATATATATATATATATATATATATATATATATATATATATATATATATATATTTCGTTTCTCCGTTTCACCACCCGTCGCTCCTCTTTACCTCGGGTGCCTCCTTACCGCACGGTGAAGTGCGTAAATATTAAAAAAACACACGGTCCTCACTCCCCAGGTCCGTTCCACAATTAAGGGCACTCACAGCACTCTCACGCTGTTTCTCATTGCAGTGAAAAAATTAAGTTCTCATAGAGGGAGTAGAATTTGCAGGTTAGCATACAGTTTTATTCTCTTTTCTTACAGTTATCACAGACACCTCATCCAATATGTACCCACATTTCTTCCTCATTATTGAGGCCTGTCGGGCTCTTTGTCTGTAGCATTATTATGTACCGTGATTCGAGGGTTCTTAGTTTTTTCACCCAGTCTCCCCCACGTTCCGATTTTGTTAACTGGTCTAGGATGAAGAATGAGAGCAGGTTACTGTTACTTTGATGCATTCTTTCATAATGTCGAGCAATGAGAAACAGCGTAAGAGTGCTGTGAGTGCCCTTAATTGTGGAACGGACCTGGGGAGTGAGGACCGGGTGTTTTTTGAATATATATATATATATTACCTACTGGCGGTCGCCAGTAGGTATATATAGTTAGGATTTTTTCTCTATGGGATTTTTGAAAATTCTATGTGTAATAACTTTGGCGTTTGTGGACGGAATTGGCTGAAATTTTCAGGAAAATGGCACATTTTGTTTCCGAGCAGCCCTTGAAAATTTGGGGGGGGTTCGTCAAGGGGGGGCCGAGAAAAAAGGGGGGTCCCAAAACGTGTTTTTAACATTGAGTTTTCCATAGGGCGGTTGGCCTCACTTTTAGCCCGAACGGCTGAATGGATTTGCACGAAACTTGGCAAAATTGTAGGGACTGGTAGCCCGATGTGCCTTTTGTAGGTCTCAATATATGTGCTCCAGTGGATTTTGAGAAATTAACGTTTAAAAAAAGATATATATCTGTAACAGCGGACCTGGCAGCGTCCCAGGACGCGTACTTTTCGCGCAACGGAGCTTTGTGAAGCGAAGCTGATTGGTTCTCCGGCGTCTGTCAACATTCCAAAAAGTCCGTAGCGGCCGCCATCTTGTCTCTCGGTAGGATCGAGAGACAAGAGGAGGTCAAAACAAAGGGGGAAATAACTATAAGGGGGCATAGTAGATCCTCGCTGACCCCCTAGGTTTGATGTGGAGGTTTTAAAAGGGCCCCGCGGGGCAAAAAAAAATAATAATAATAATAATCGAACGGCTGAATGGATTTGCACGAAACTTGGCAAAATATTAGGGACTGGTAGCCCGATGTGCCTTTGCTAGGTCTCAATATATGTGCTCCAGTGGATTTTGAGAAATTAACGTTCAAAAAAAGATATATATCTGTAACAGCGCTCCGCTTCGCGTAACGGAGGTTTGCGAAGCTGATTGGTCATTCTGTCACTGGGCTATAGTTGGGCTACATCTGGCTGATATTTGGGCTACATTTGTTTTTTTGTGTGTCTGGCGGCCATCTTTGGGCTACATTGGGCTACATTGGGCTTCATTGGGCTACATTGGGCTACATTTGGGCTCCAACATATATATAGGCCAATGTAGCCCAATATATATTTTTCAAAGTTAATTTTCGTAAAAACCACTGGAGCATATATCTTGAGACATAGCAAAGGCACATCGGGCTACCAGTCCCTACAATTTTGCCAAGTTTCGTGGAAATCCATTCAGCCGTTCGAGCTAAAAGTGAGTCCAACCGCCCTATGGAAATGAAGGAAATGAATGGGTAATTTGTAATTAGCAAATAGCTAATCGCAAACTAGGAATGGTAAAGAATCGCTATTTATTCCTTAAAGTTCGCTATTTAGGAAATGCAAAAAACTTTGATGATACATATGGCGGTTCATCTCTAACAAGATAAGAAGCATAGGGATACATTTATGATGACTGGCGCATCACCAGGGATGTGTTAGTCATTCTGTGCCGCTGTTCCGTCACCTATGGTGTGCTGCATTTACAATGCGGCGCATCATGGGGCAAAAACAGCACAGATGCGTGATGTATCTGTGCCGTAAAGGTGGCGCATTGCTGGAGTTGTATCGCAAGTGTGATGAAGCTCCAGCAAGGGTCGGGGGTGCCCCTGTCGCAGGGTTTCTGTTCTCACACAGAACTGTGGAAAGAGGATTGGAACCTCGGCGAATTAGGGTGTCCCAAAACTCACGTTAGTAATCAAAAACTCCTTAGCAAGCTAGGTACAGTGTCACATTGGATATAACAAACTCTCAATGTTTAGACAATCCAGAATATGAACTTATAGTACCTCAGGATACGTGGAACTCATGAACAGTCGGTCGTTATATATTTCTTAGAAACCAGAACATGGAGTTAAGAAGAACACATGTGTATTTGAAATGTTTATTTACTAATGCCGTCTTCTCAGGCGTAGTATCTTAGATAATACAAGTACACATATTATCAGTAGCAAAATTACCAGCATAGTTACTAGTACATAAAAAGCGAATGGTGATAGTATGTTAACATGCTGTAAATGAATAAGAGTTAGCAACACTTATAAGCAGCCGCGGGCCGTGGAGGGAGTTACGGTGAGGCAGGGAGGCGGGGAGGGGGAGAAGCAGGGTGGAGAATACAAGTACACATATTATCAGTAGCAAAATTACCAGCATAGTTACTAGTACATAAAAAGCGAATGGTGACAGTATGTTAACATGCTGTAAATGAATAAGAGTTAGCAACACTTATAAGCAGCCGCGGGCCGTGGAGGGAGTTACGGTGGGGCAGGGAGGCGGGGAGGGGGAGGGGCAAGGTAGAGAGGGCTCCACCCTGCTTCTCCCCCTCCCCGCCTCCCTGCCTCACCGTAACTCCCTCCACGGCCCGCGGCTGCTTATATCTCACCCTCCCTAATACACATATTATATTATTTGCTAAGAAGGTCTCTTTGTGTTGGTTTAGGGCGTGCCCATACTTTAGTGTCTTAGATTTGAAGGAATCACATCAGCATACACCAGCTCTCTCTTCATGTGAACCGCATCAACTGTTGTGTATGTGTGTTCGGCAAAGCAATATAAAACCCGCCTCATGCCCAGAATTGGCAGAAGTTGCACTTATGTTATGAGTATGAAGTCGTGGAGATCAGACCTCATAACAATTCTGTATCGTGTTGTTCTTGAAACTTTAGCACTCGCTGTACAGATATAGTTTAACAAGCAAAGCAGATAGTAGAGCAATAACATATTATTCTCATGTAAACCACGATGAACTACTAGGTGGAAAGCTAAAGCAACAACTAAGTGTCGTGTGCAGAAGTTGCAAAAAAGGAAAAATGGCGTTTAAACCGGTAATGAGCCCATGCTAACTTAACACGGTGTAAAGATATCCAGGACCTAGATGACACCTCCCCATGATCCGGAAACGAACTGAATAAGATAATAGAAGTGCCATCTCATGAGAGCAGATTGCAAGTTTATATGTGGACGGTCCGCAAGGTAAAGCATTAAAAACTAGGAAAATTTAATGCTAAAGAAAAATAAAACAGCCAAGTACTTTATCGAGTCTTAAGCCAATAGGCAAGGTAAATAATAAAAACTTGACAAATAAGTCAATGAATTGTCAATGAAATGCTAGTACTCAGCATATCAAACATGAAAAAGGTCTATGACATAACTGTGTATGCAAAATAAGCTGCAACAGCCTCCAATAGGAAGTCACCGTCTTCATCCGAAAACAGTTCAGCCATCCAATTTAAAAGCGGAAAAGAACATACGTGCTCTCCCAGCACCGGATCCTCTATCACCATCAGAGGACAGCTCGGTGGGTTTTCAAGAAAGCTCTGTTCCAAGAAAGACTGTGCTGCCGCCAGTAAATTCCAGGGACCAAGTAGTCCATGCATCAATGCCACAGCCATAATCCTTTCGCCAGGACAAACCAACTCGTGAGTAATGATAGGAGTCATCAGCTGATTAAAGTCGACGTCAGGAGAAACCGGTCCGCAGAGACACAAATCAATGGCCCAATCGAAATCACAGGTCAGGCAGTGAAATACAGGCTGGACACAGGTGAAGTAGGAGAATCGAAAAGATAATCCATATGCCGTGCTTAATATCGCCAACGGCATTGTGCCATAATATTCTAGCATGCGATTGCGGAACAGTGTCAGCAGCTGCAGGGTGGGAGGTTGCATAGGAGGGACATCCATATTTAAAAATGTAAAAAAGCACAAGAGCGTCCGCTGGTAATGCAAGTAAAAATGCCAATCCACGAACCAGAGTGGAGAAAATAGAATGAAAGGAAGCAGGGATGACTCCAAAGATTTTCTCAAATGAAGTCACGAGACCACTGGTAACAACTTTAAAAAAGTGCGCCAGGGCTTTTGTGGAGGATGCGTTAAAGATAGTCGGAACCATCTTGCTGAAATTGAAAGGCAAATCTGAATTGAAAAGGGTCTGCACCTCTGTACGGGTGTTCGCTATGTGAAGCACGAAAGTTTCACGGGCCGAACTCAAGGCCACCTCTCTCTGAGACAAAAGAGCTCTTATTCTTGCCATGCCGTTGAAATCTGTCCCAAGGTTGGTATTTGTGGCCAGATTGAAAACTCCCTATGTTCATGTGTGGGAGGAAATAGAACATTTCTGCAGCAAATAACCCGTTCCCTTACTGTTACGATAAAAGGAATACTTTTAATTAACTCAGAACAATCTTCATTATTGAGCATCAAATAACTACCATTTTCCAACAACTTGAACGTGGGGATGATAGCAGGAACTGGCGTGCCTTGCAACACGCAAGCCATATTTGGTCGGTGTTTGTTGCATGAACCGTGTAACTGTATGTGCCTACACATTAGTGAATGATCTGGCGTCTCAGTGCATTCCTCTCCATTCAGATAAACTTCTTGATCATCTTTGAAACATCTGTATGTGTATGGAAGCGACCAGACCTCATGAAGAAAAGCACTACCTAAAGGTTCATAACGACCTATTGATATATATTTCATACAATTTGAAAACTTATATAAAGCAAAAGGCAGCGTTATTAAACCGTGGATAAGGCACGTTGCCAAAAAACCCGCAATCCTCTGCTGATGATGTCACTGAGCATGTCATGAATGATGTAATATGTGACATCATCAGCAGTGGATTACGGGTAATAGTATCTCTAGTTTACTCCCCTATAGCTGTCTTTCTTTTAACATAAGTGTCTGTTTCCTTCCCTTATACTTACTGTTTTTGGTTCGCTTCCGGTTCGCGTACCGGCGAGCGAACTGGGAAGCGAACTAAGAGAAATAGAGGTTGGCACAGTTCCAAATATTGTACCAATTTTTTAATAACGGGGAGGTAGTTCTGAAAAGAACTTTTTTTTTATTGTTTTTGTTGTTTTATATTTTTTTTATTATTTTTCGGAACATTTTTTTACTTTTTTTGAATTTTTCTGAACAGTTTTATATTTTTTTGGGGTTTTCTTGGAGGGGGCAATGAAAACGATTCATTGTAAAGGGCTCAACAGGAGCAACAAAACAAAAAAAGAAGTATTTATTATTTTGGGCGTTTCGTACAAACTTGCATATGATAGTCAATAGCTCTGTTGATCAGAGTGATGCTTCTTTCTCCGTAGGAAATGAATCCATCGCAAAATACGCAGATGTGTTTTACTTCACCAAATTTCATTTGTATATTTGGCACCATCTCCCTGCCCTCTGGTCCCGTTACTTCCGGTACAACAGATCTTCTGGCCATAATAGGGAGATTATCTAGGTCGTTCCGAAACTGTGCAGCACTGTAGTGGTTAGGATGCCACCTAGTCATATGGCGATGCATTGTGTAGTTTCCGAAACTGTATTTTTTCTCGGTTCCTCTGGACAGTCTATCTTGACATATAAGGCAAGTTACGTATCTTGCATTTACTTTTTTCTGACCTTTGGGAATTTTAAAAAATTGCCAAATGAAGTTTTCTTTCCGGTGAGACGTCCTGGGCTGCTCAGGCAAAAACTGCCTCTCTTCGTGCTCGTCGTCCTGTTCCTCTTCTTCCTCTTCTTGTTGAATTATAACTTGAGCAGGTGGTCCACTCTTCCTTGGATGTGGTGGAGGTGGTGGGGAAGCACCAGCTGAAGCTACTAAAGAAGCCATTGCTCAGTGATCACAAAGGGTCTTTCTCTCACAATGATGAAAGTCAGAGTGAGGAAAGAAGGAGGGATTTTCATCATTTGGGAAAAACAAGAGTTCTCAACCAATCAAAAGTGTTCATTTTAGATTATATGACCTAGTCTTACATCATTAGGAAACCAAAAGTGAAATGAACCAATGAAAAGTGTTATTACCAAGTCACATGACTTGCTGTGTTTACGTTAAGCGCTTTGCAGGGCCTCCCGGTTTGCTTCCAGAAACCTGCGCTTTGCGACTCGCTTCGCGTACCAGTTCGCTAACGTAGCACGTCATATGACGTATCACGCGACAACGTGAAACGTCATGCGGACGGGAGGCGTCACGATGTTGTTTTCTAACGCGGCACTTGCGGTAAAGAAACGTTTACCGGCTCGCGGTCTATTTCGCGGCATCAAGGTCAGCTAACGGGAAGCTTCCCGATTCGCGAAGCGGGAACGAAGAGAAAAAAAATATAAAAAAAAAAAATTATTCATAAACATATAAAATATATTTTTGGATTTAAAGAAGAATACATTTTACAGCTACAGATATTAGCTGTTAAAAAACCAATGAAATTCACAGAAAAATCCATAGGTTATAGACCATATATAGTTAGGAATTAGCATTTACAAAACCTTGAAAATTCACTGAAAAAACCATAGGTTATAGACCATATATAGTTAGGAATTAGCATTTAGAAAACCTTATTTTACTCACACAAAACCATTGAAATTCCATATATAGTTAGTTGCACTAACTATATATCGCGCACCCGCAATCCACTGCTGATGATGTCACATATTACATCATTCATGACATGGTCAGTGACATCACTGATGACATCACTGATGACATCTCAAATGACATCACTGATGACATCATCTAGTGTCTGTGTGTTTTTGTAAAGTTTAAATACGTTTTACATATTGAAGAATGAGTGGATGTATGGAAGACTGAGTGTGTGTGTGGCTGGCTGGGAGGTGTGTGACTCTGTGCATATCAATGTGTACTTGTATCAGTGATTGTATAAGAGAGTAAGTATGTGTTAGTATATGTGTGAAAAGTATGGTGTTCTGTGTTTAACTATAGATGAGGAAATCGAAGTGTGATTGATTCTTCACAGGACTGACTAGGTGTATGAGTGCATATGATAGTGTTCTAATAATAACTGACTGTATGTATGAGTAATTGTATGGGTGAATGAGTGAATGTGTGTGTAGACGTACGAATCAGTGAGTGCGTATGTAGTAACTGGTATTGGTGTGTCATGATGTCATCAGTGATGTCATTTGAGATGTCATCAGTGATGTCATTTCAGATGTCATTAGTGATGTCATCAGTGATGTCACTGAAGTATGGTGTTCTGTGTTTAACTGTATAGATGAAGAAATGGAAGTGTGATTGATTCTTTACAGGACTGACTTGGTGTGTGAGTAACTCCATGGATGAGTGGCAGTGTGTGACTGTCTGCATAGGTGTATGAGTGCATATGATAGTGTTGTAATAATGAGTGACTGTATGTATGAGTGATTGTATGGGTGAATGAGTGAATGTGTGTGTAGACGTAGGAATCAGTGAGTGCGTATGTAGTAACTGGTATTGGTGTGTCATGATGTCATCAGTGATGTCATTTGAGATGTCATCAGTGATGTCATTTGAGATGTCATCAGTGATGTCATCAGTGATGTCACTGACCATGTCATGAATGATGTAATATGTGACATCATCAGCAGTGGATTGCGGGTGCGCGATATATAGTTAGTGCAACTAACTATATATGGAATTTCAATGGTTTTGTGTGAGTAAAATAAGGTTTTCTAAATGCTAATTCCTAACTATATATGGTCTATAACCTATGGTTTTTTCAGTGAATATATATATATATATATATATATATATATATATATATATATATATATATATATATATATATATATATATATATATATATATATTTACTGAAAAACCCCAAGGAATATATATTCAGCCCTTGACAACCGGAGGGATAGGTGAGCAGAAAGTAGGGGACACCACGACTTTTTAATTACATGCTAAGTCCTGTCCCTGGTACCACAAGCGTATTTAACATTCTTTGAGGCACTGTGCTTCCGACATACTGCATTGTGGGGGAGGTAGTTTTTGTCATTCAAACTACCTCCCTGCTACGTGGTCCAGGTGCGCGCCTCACCACATGGAAGGAGGTGCCTATTTAAGAGACTGATTGAAGAGACTAAGGGGCCCATTATGATATCGGGCGGATTGCCCCCGCCAGGCTGGCAGTAGCAAGGCGACCAGAGCGGAAAAGGGTTTCTATGGTGGCCATATTAGGATGCCTTATTACTAATGCCTTTCCGTGGCGCAAATGCCGCCACGGAAAGGCATGCGGTCTTCACTCTGGGGGCCCCCTGCGGGCCCCCAGAGTGAAGGAGGGGTGGGGGTTGCACACGGGGGGTACCTCTGGTACCCCCCATCATTTGCTTAAACAAAGCGGCAGGCACCGCGCGGTGCCTGCCGCTTTGTTTATGTAAATGCATTTATGAATTAATAGCATTGTGGCGGGCGGTGCAAAGAGCACCGCTCGCCACAATGCTATTAATTCAGAATTTGCCCGCCACTGTGGCGGGCACATCCTAACACCCCCCACGGGACCCCCGCCCTAATGGCGGGCGGTCCGGAATTCTGACAGGATGGCGGGCGGACAAAGTCCGCCCGTCATCCTAATGAGCCCCTAAGTAACATGGAAGAGGACATCTGATGAAGGCTGTCGCTGAAATGCGTTATGCCCTTTTCTCCTTATTAAAGTCAGTTTCGAGCCCCGTTGCTGTCCTTTGTTTTTGCTCGGAATGGAGGAAAAATAGTTTTTGAAGTTACGCGTGTTTCCAGTATCACACACAAGGGACCCTTTCGCAAAGAGACCAGGGCATTTGCTGGAAAGATTGGAGGTTTAGCCGAGGTATCGGACTGCTGTGGCCCACCACCCCAACTCTGGATGTTAAGAGAATGCCAGCATTGGCGGGTCCGTCACTGTATGGAAAGACGCAGTCATTGCACAGACGTCTTCAGCCCTTGACAACCGGAGGGATAGGTGAGCAGAAACTAGGGGACCCAATGACTTTTTAATTACTTGCCAAGTCCTGCCCCTGGTACCATGAGCGTATTTAACATTCTTTGAGGCACTGTGCTTCCGACATACTGCATTGTGGGGGAGGTAGTTTTTGTCATTCAAACTACCGGGTGCACAGTCTAAATATTGAGTTGGAAATATCGAATTACAAAAATATCGAGTTGGAAACATCTAAGGTACAGAATATCAAGGTCAAGAATATCGTTGGACAGAATATCGACCCTAAGGTAAGTAATATCGATTTTTTTTATATCTATGTAAGTAATATCGAAGTTACTAATATCGATATTTGTATTATTGTTATGTATTTTATTATGTATGTGTAATATTTTTTTTGTTAAGTATTTTACTTGTTTTAAATTATATGTGTATTATTTTGATATATTAATAATGTTACTTTTAAGTACATTTTATTTTTTAGTACTGGAGCGGGTTGTGGGTTTATAGGGGAATAGGGTGGGAAGTAATTTAAATATACTAAATTAATTATTCATTTTGAGGAATTGTAAATTAATTTTAATAAATTTTTGTTTATATTTCTGTAGCGGGTTGTGGGTTTATAGGGGAACTGGGTGGGAAGTAATTTAATTGTAATTAATTAATGATTTATTGTTATTTATTGGTATGGATAATTACTTTCTTTTTAATTAATTATTAATTGGCAATTAATTATTTTAATTGATAATTATTTTTTTTAATTGGTAAATAATGTTTTTAATTGGCAAAAAACTGTTTTAATTGGTAATTATTTTTTAATTGGTAATTATTTTTGTTAATTGGCAATTACTATTCTTAATTGGTAATTAATTTGTATTAATTGGAAAATATTTTTAATTAATTGGTAATCAATGTTTCATAAAAAGTATTATTTGGTATGAAAAATCATTTTATTGTTTAATATTTTTTAATTGTGAATTAATTTTAAATAATTAATATGTTTGTAATGAAAAATATTCTATTGATCAATATTAGTTTTTGGGTGACTAATATTTAATCATTAATATTTATTGGTATCTATTGTTAATTTATTGTTATTTTATTGTTAATTAATTATTCAATTTTATTATGTTTTTAATAATTATTAATGGGTATTTGTAAATGATGTAGAGTTATTAAAAAATTAAATTATTTATTATTTTAAATACAAAAATTATTTATAAGTATGTTATATTTAAATTCTACGCTATCTAACGTTTTCCCTACTGTAGCACCCTCTGGATCTGGAATAATAATTTTTACCCCCACGCTATCCAACATTTTCCCTACTATTACACCCTCTGGAGTTGGAATAGTAATTGTTACCCCTACGCTATCCAACGCTTTCCCTACTGTAGCACCCTCTGGAGTTGGAATATTAATTTTTACCCCTACGCTATCCAACGCTTTCCCTACTGTTGCACCCTCTGGAGTTGGAATAGTAATTTTTACCACTACGCTATCCAACGCTTTCCCTACTGTTGCACCCTCTGGAGTTGGAATAGTAATTTTTACCCATTTTTACCCCTACGCTATCCAATGCTTTTCCTACCGTTGTCCTCTCTGGAGTTGGAATAGTAATTTGTACCCCTACGCAATCCAACACTTTCCCTACTGTTGTCCCCTCTGGAGTTGGAACAGTAATTTCTACCCCTATGCTATCCAACGCTTTCCCTACTGTTGCCCTCTCTGGAGTTGGAATAGTAATTTTAACCCCTACGCTATCCAACGCTTTCCCTACTGTAGCACCCTCTGGAGCTGGAATAGTAATTTTTACCCCCACACTATCCAACATTTTCCCTACTGTTGCACCCTCTGGAGTTGGAATAGTAGTTTTTACCCCTACGCTATCCAACGCTTTCCCTACTGTGTCCCTCTCTGGAGTTGGAATATTAATTTTTACCCCTACGCTATCCAATGCTTTCCCTACTGTAGTACCCTCTGGAGTTGGAATATTTATTTTTACTCCTACACTATCCAACGTTTTCCCTACTGTTGCACCCTCAGGAGTTGGAATAGTAATTTTAACCCCTACGCTATCCAACGCTTTCCCTACTGTCGCATTTTCTGAAGTCGGAATAGTAATTTTAAGTGTTACACTATCCAATGTTATCATTACTATAGTTTTTTTTTGGACTCTGAATAGTAGTTTTCTTTATTTAGCTATTTAATATTTTTATTATTATTTTTGATAATGTAGTATATTATTAATTTTAAAAATATTGAAAGGATATATTTTTTTTAATGTATTACATATAATGATTTACTTTTTATTTATGTTATTGTTTTATGTGTGTAGATGTATTTGTAATTTATACTTTTTAATAATTTATAAGTTATTAAAATAATTATTAAAACATAATATTTAGTAAGTGTATATTATAATTTTTATGTATATGTTTAATTAATGTTATATTATTGTATATGTATTATTTATTAATTTTAAACATTATTTAATATTTTTAACTATGTTTATTTGGTTTATAACTATTATTTACTTTATTTTACACTTTTTTGTATTAAAAATACGATATTTAAAATTACGATATTTTTTACATCTATATTTTAGTTTCAATATTTTTGTACTTACCATGTTGTAGATAGGCTGTCGATATTCTTGTCTACGATATTCCCACGTCGATTTTTTTTGTAGGTCGATATTTTTTCGGTTGATATTGTGTCAGTGATCCAAACTACCGTCCTGCTACGTGGTCCAGGTGCGCGCCTCACCACATGGAAGGAGGTGCCTATTTAAGAGATGGATTGAAAAGACTAAGGGGGTCATTAGGATGATGGGCAGACTTTGTCCGCCCGCCATCCCGTCGGTATTCGGGACAGCCCGCCATAAGGGTGGGGGTCCCGTGGGGGGTATTAGGATGTGCCCGCCACAGCGGCGGGCACATCCTGCATTTTTAGCATTGTGGCGGGCTGTGCTCTCTGCACCGCCCGTCACAATGCTAAAAATGCATTTCAGCATTTGTATTTACAAAGCGGCAGGCAACGCGCGGTGCCTGCCGCTTTGTAAATGCAAATGAAGGGGGTACCACAGGTACCTCCTGTGTGCACCCCCCACCTATACTTCACTCTGGGAGCCCGCAGGGGGCCCCCAGAGTGAAGACCGCATGCCTTTCTGTGGCGGCTTTGCTGCCGCGGAAAGGCACCTGAAAACAACCATCATAATATGGCTGGCGGTGTCTGATAGACACCGCCACCATATTATTCCTTTTCCGCCCGGCCGCAAGGCGACCGGGGCGGAAAATCGGCGGACGGTCTCTCCGTCCGCCGAGGTCCCCCCCGCCATACTAATATGGCGGGGGGAAAATGAGTGTGGATGTCGGGCGGATTGCCCCCGCCAGGCTGGCGGTGGCTACCGCCAGCCTGGCGGGGGCAATCCGCCCGACATCCTAATGGGCCCCTTGGTAACAAGGAAGAAGGCATCTGATGAAGAATGTTGCTGAAATGTGTTATGCCCTTTTTGGAACCCCGCTGCTGTCCTTTGTTTTTGCTCGGAATGGAGGAAAAATTGCTTTTGATATATATATATATATATATATATATATATATATATATATATATATATAGATAGATATATTTATATATTCACAAAAGCGACACCTACTCACACACAAAAATAATGATACTACTACCTCTTGTGATTCTGTAAACAGGTCATTTTGTCTCCACATTGACAATAATAGAAAATTCTCTGATTATTTGAGCAACTACTACATCCAGTCAAAACTTGCTCTGCATGATATTATCGCAATGGCAGATGAAATTCTGCTGGTGAATATTTCACAAATCGGGAGATATTCTGTTACAACCTAACTTTAGATCTGGCCATTTAAACACATCTAAAAAAACACAATTCTTATTTAATTAATGCATACCTGCCATACACTGATATCCCTTATCTGATGTATAGAACTTGTTTACATACATACATAAGAATATGCATAAATGCCTAATTTGAACATGCATTTGTAAAGCCAAGGGATAGCCTTAGCATGCTGGTGAAACTATTACATGTTTATTTCTTTTTTATTGCAAGTACATTCCTGAAAAAAGAAACATGCTATCACCTAAACATTAATATATGCCGTTATTACACGTACTAATACCACGCATGCCGTTGCAATGTGGGTATTACTATTCTAATATGTTTGCAATGACCTACCATTCACAATCTTTTACCATGCATATGCCTTTACTACGCATGCCATTACAATGCAAATGTATGCATGGTAAAGGCATAGATTTGGTAAAAGTGATTAAGGTAAGTAACACAACCTCTACACAACCACCTACCCCCCGGAACCCCAGCTCTTGCCATATCCTAAACCCTAAAACACTACCCATGCACAACCCCGCCCCCGACCCCAGTCTTCTCCCTACCCTAAAACACTACCCCTGCACGGCCCCCAATCCTTTCTCTATCCTAAAACAAAACTACCCTGCTCAACCCCCTACCACATGTCCTCTCCCTACCCTAAACCCTAAAACAACACTCTACCTTCACAACCCCCACCCGACCCCCAGTCCTTTACCAACCCTAAACAGCACTACCCCTGCATGAGCCCTCTGACCCCCAGTACTCTCCCTACCCTAAACACGAAACCCCACTACCCCAGCACGACCCCCTGACCCTCAATCCTTTCCCTACCCTAAACCGTAAAACACTACCCATGAATCACCCCCCCAGGCCCTCAGTCCTTGCCCTACCCTAAACCCTAAAACATTAACCCTGCACGTCCCCCCATCCCCCAGCGCCTAAATTAGTAACACCCACCTCAGGCCCAATCCTCATTACCTTTCTCTCCCCGTAGCAGCTCATCTGAGAGGCGGTGCACATTATTGTGAGGAAGCGTTAGAGCCTCTGTTTCCTCATAACGACGTGGATAACCTATATTTTTTTATAACGTATGTACTTTTACCATAAATATCTTTAAAACTAAATTTTTTTGTAAAGGCATGCGTGGTTAAAGCACATCCATTGTAAAAAAATGCGTAGTAAAGTCTACACGTTGTTACAACGCATGTGTGGTAATGCTTGCATTGTAATGGTATGTTTGGTAACAGCTGCGATGAAATGGCTGTTACCCCCTAAACATGGCTACTCTATGCTTGCAACTAAAAATCTAAAAAACATTCACTGATGTAGCCATTTTACTAGTGATGTTTTCTAAAATATACATCTTTCAGTTTTGCAGGCATTTCATTATTATTTGTGAAGGAGAAAAGAATAAATGAAGACCTAACTAAGTGCTCCAATCACAGGCAGCTGCAATGCTACGATGTCACTTAAATACTCTATAACTGCAACTTTGATGGAAAATATATCACCATGTAACTGGGCATCCAAGGGGCAGGCATAATAAATAGCAGTTATTTCCAGTTAAAATAAATAAAAAAGCCAATTTTGAACAAGTTTTGTCACTGAAGTGAAAGGAACCATATTTAGGTAGATGTCAACAATGTGAACAGAACGTATGCAGTTTCGCAAAGTAAAGGGAGCCAGTAGGTAAAGTGGGCTGACCCACAGCCCCATGCTGTATTCCGCAGTGGGCAGAAGCAAAATGTCAATGACAGTTTAACGGACTAACAGATGAAGCCAGCTGAACAAAAGCTCCTCTATGTAGATGTGTATTATGTATGAATGTTTTTGAAAAACAATGGTCTGGCGAGGCAGCTGACACTGTCTCAGAGGCCAGACTAAAAACAACTAACAAGGATGCAGCAGCTATTTACGTGTAAAGGTACTGAAACCTGTCAATTGTCTCATTAGGCCATTACAGCTATTAATGTGAAGTGACATAATTATAATGCAGGCCGCCCGACACGGAGCCGCAGGTGACCCTCATAAGAGGGCGGGCACCTTAGTGCCACAGGAGAACCGGCGCACCAGCCCTCTGGGGTCCAGTGGCCGGAGGCCGCTGCCCAGGGCCATGACGTCATTGGTATTTATTGGGGGGCGTGGGGGGACAAGGTATTTAGGTTTCCTACACGCCCCGGAGCAGTCTCTTTTGTCTTTACTGCCCTCGCCTCGTTGCCTATCAGTGAGCCTTCCGGGCGCCCTCTGGCCACAGCCTCTGCCTCTCCCCCTACAAGTACGCACCGGATGGTGCCCCTGGGAGGGTCCCCGGTGAGCATTGACAACATTACCCCTTTACTGAGGCGGTACCCCTTAGAGGCAGACAGACGCGTGTTGTTAGCCGGTTTCCACGAGGGCTTTAGGATCCCTTACTCCGGTCCCCTGGGGAACAGGGATGCTGAGAACCTAAAATCAGCAAGGGACCAGCCAGAAGTGGTTAGGGCAAAGGTTGAGAAGGAGAGAGCACTGGGCAGGGTGGGAGGTCCGTTTTTGTACCCACCTTTAGGGAACTTTGTAGTATCTCCCTTGGGGGTCGTGCCTAAAAAAGAACCAGGGGCCTTTAGACTGATTCACCACCTCTCCTACCCTAAAGGGGCTTCGGTCAACGATGGGTTAGATGAGGATACATGCTCAGTGTCTTATGCCACGCTAGATGTAGCATTGGACCTGGTCAGGAGAGCGGGCAGAGGGGCCTGGTTGGCTAAGGCTGACATCGAATCAGCCTTCAGGTTACTACCAGTCCACCCGAGCAGCTATCACCTGCTAGGTTTCAAGCTGGACGGATTGTTCTACTTTGACAAATGTATGCCCATGGGTTGTGCTGTGTCCTGTGCGTACTTCGAAGCATTCAGTTGTTTCTTGCAATGGGCACTCCAAGATACATTCGGTGTAGAAGGGGTGACTCATTACTTGGATGACTTTTTGTTCATCGGGAGCGAGGGGACACAGCGTTGCTCACAGGGCCTGGCAGATTTCGTCCGTCTTGCAGATCACCTGGGGGTCCCCCTGGCCCCTGGTAAGACAGTGGGGCCAGCTCAAATTCTTACCTTTTTGGGTATAGAGATTGACACCGTGGCAGGCGAATGCAGATTACCTGAGGAGAAGGTGCGTGACCTGTCTAGTAAGATTCAGGCGTTGGTAGGAATTGACAAAGCTTCCCTGGGCTGCATCCAGGGCATCCTAGGCCTGCTCAACTTTGCTGCTAGAATAATTCCAGCGGGCAGGGTCTTTGCCAGAAGACTTGCCAGGGCCACTGCAAACATGGCCAGCAAACACCACATGGTGAAGCTTAGCAAGGGAATACAGCATGATTTGGCCATGTGGGCGGAGTTCCTGCGCAATTTCAATGGGGCAGTGATTTGGAGGGCTCCCTGGGCCGGCAGCCCTGATCTTTCTATGTTCACTGACGCTTCGGGCAGGTGCGGTTTTGGGGCCATTTTAGACAGGGAGTGGTGCGCTGAGAAGTGGCCCAACGCATGGGTCAAAAAGAAGGTGACGGCTAAGATCACAGTACTGGAGCTCTTCCCCATTGTGGTGGCTTTCCACCTCTGGCCCACCATCTTGTCCGCCAAAAGGGTCCTGCTGTGGTCGGATAATCTAGCAGTGGTACAGGCCATCAACTCCCACTCGGCCTCTTGCCCCCTGGTTCTCTGTTTGCTGCGCGAACTGGTGCGGACTTGCTTGTATAACAATGTTGAATGCAGGGCGCGCCACATTCAGGGCACCAAGAACATAGCCGCTGACGCTCTCTCTCGTTTTCAGTGGCAACGGTTCCGAGAAGCCTGGCCGAGAGCGAGAGAGGAAGGCACCCCTTTCCCCGCGCACCTCTGGTACCTGCTGAAGTGGTGAAAAGGATGAGGGCTCTGGGGGAGATGTCTCTGGCACAGAACACTGTCAAGCGATACAAGGCCTGTGTGAAAAAGTTTTGTGATATTGTTGGACAGTGGGAGGCTGATGGTGATGCGGCAGAATTGAAAGTCCAGGCATTCATTTTGTGGGCCAAAGACAGTAATAAGAGCCACTCTTGGATTTCGGGGCACATCGCGGCCATTAGTCATAAAGCCAAGCTATTAGGCCAAGAGGACCCTACCAGGGCGTTTGTGACCAGGGCAGCATTGAAAGGGTGGGCCAGGAGGGAACACAAGGTGCCAGATAGCAGATCGCCTATTGATTTTGCCACTCTGCAAAAGATGATCCTGTGCTTGCCTCGGATCACTTCGTCCACTTACGAGGCTGCGTTGTTCGCATCTGCTTTTAGCCTTGCCTTCTTCGGCGCGTTCAGGATCTCTGAACTGGTCGCCAAATCTAAACATGACGCTTCAGGGGTAGCTTTGGCTATGTCGGATGTGCGGGTTTTGGGGGACACACTCATTGTTACTCTGCGCCAATCCAAGACTGATCAGAGGGGCAGGGGGATAGAACTGTGGCTTCAAAGCCTTGGCGCGCCAAAATTTTGCCCCGTAAGCCTCTTGTCTGATTACCTGGCCATGCGGCCTCATGGGGTGGGGTACCTCCTCTTACACGCAGATAGTACCCCCCTGACCAAATTTCAGGTACAACAGGTAATGCACGCAAGCTTATCTGCAGCAGGTGTCTCGAAGGTGGGCAAAAAGTACAGTTCTCATTCATTCCGCATAGGCGCAGCCACGACTGCAGCCGCAGAAGGGGTACAGGTGGAAGGCATCAAGCAATTGGGGAGATGGTCATCTGATTGTTACAAGAGATACATAAGACCAGAAAGTAACAGATGATGGGCTGGAGCACATGTGAGGGTGGATATGTGGTCATTGGGTCTTGAAACAAAGTTGGGTAAGGAGGCACCCGGGGCCATGCACCTGTATTTTGTGTTACTGTTGGTTAAAATGTGGTAATATGAATAGTGTGATTTAGTGTGTTTTAATAAATAGTTACATTCAAAAACTTCTCTTCATTTACCAGGAACAACGGTCTGGGTGATGGGACACGAGGGGGTTTCCAGGTTGGCCCGGTGGGCGGAGAAGAGAAAGTGGAAGCATGGGTTTAGCAGAACTCGTTTTGTTTGGCATGGAGTCACTGGCTTACGATGGAGCGGGGTGCTTGGTTTGCTGACACGTGAATTACAAGGGAACACTCAGCCCCCAGACGTGCTCATCCTGCACGTGGGAGGGAACGACCTGCCTTGCCTAGGGAAGAGATTTCTCTTAAGGGACATGAAAGTAAACATCATCAAAATCAGCAACTTATTGGGGCCTTGTGATCTTTGGTGGTCAGAAATCACACCACGCCGGTGTTGGGCAGGTGCTCGCTCTGGGCAAGCAGTGGAAGGGGCGCGAAGAAAAGTAAACTGCGCTATGCGTAAATTCGCTGAGCTGATGGGCTTTGGTTTTATCCGACACGGGGAACTCCATGCCAAAGCCCCAGGTTGCCTGGACGAGGAAGGCGTCCACTTGTCCAACGTAGGCATGGATTTATTTCTGCTGGACATTCAGGAGGCACTAAGCTCTTCGGGCTGCATATAGGAGGTAGATATGGTGGGGGGCCCTGCCTGTGACGGTCGCCACATACAGGGCTGTGGAGGATTACATGATGATCCAGAGGCGAAAGGTACTTAGGAGTACCCTATGCAGAAGCACAAAGGGTGCTGAGGCCTATTATCCCTGGGAGATCCGTGCGGTGGACCCTGGGGGTGCGACGGCGCCCCGTTATCCTACGGGCGGTTGGTTACCTGGACAACCGGGGGTTGCTTGAACGCTCCGCCCCTCGTAGGGGGGGGGCGTGGGCTAGAGGGTGGACCAATGGTTCACCGGACAGGTGAGGGGCTACCCTCTCACCATCAACCGCTAAGCACCGCAAGGCCAAGGCCGCGGGCTACTTGGCCTATCAGGTGGCAAGCTGCGAGGGGCGGCTTGCCTTGGATCATCTGTAAGTTAACCCACCATGTTTTAGCAATGATATGCTAATAAACCTGCGACTACTTTTCCCAACAACAAGTTGTCTTGTCCAATTATTTTGATGGGTGTTCTTGTATTTGGAGGGATGGTGGGCGCGCCGATATTGGCACTATGCAGGCCGCCCGACACGGAGCCGCAGGTGACCCTCATAAGAGGGCGGGCACCTTAGTGCCACAGGAGAACCGGCGCACCAGCCCTCTGGGGTCCAGTGGCCGGAGGCCGCTGCCCAGGGCCATGACGTCATTGGTATTTATTGGGGGGCGTGGGGGGACAAGGTATTTAGGTTTCCTACACGCCCCGGAGCAGTCTCTTTTGTCTTTACTGCCCTCGCTGTTGCCCTCCCTGCCGCTTACCCTACATCTCGGGTGGCAAGGGGGTTTAGGATGTAATGATTTGTTATTTGTGTTGCAGGAGGAGTTACATGATGATCCAGAGGCGAAAGGTACTTAGGAGTACCCTATGCAGAAGCACAAAGGGTGCTGAGGCCTATTATCCCTGGGAGATCCGTGCGGTGGACCCTGGGGGTGCGACGGCGCCCCGTTATCCTACGGGCGGTTGGTTACCTGGACAACCGGGGGTTGCTTGAACGCTCCGCCCCTCGTAGGGGGGGGGCGTGGGCTAGAGGGTGGACCAATGGTTCACCGGACAGGTGAGGGGCTACCCTCTCACCATCAACCGCTAAGCACCGCAAGGCCAAGGCCGCGGGCTACTTGGCCTATCAGGTGGCAAGCTGCGAGGGGCGGCTTGCCTTGGATCATCTGTAAGTTAACCCACCATGTTTTAGCAATGATATGCTAATAAACCTGCGACTACTTTTCCCAACAACAAGTTGTCTTGTCCAATTATTTTGATGGGTGTTCTTGTATTTGGAGGGATGGTGGGCGCGCCGATATTGGCACTATGTAGAACATTGCATTAGTTGAGTCACTACTCAATTGGAATAACCAATGAGTGAGCAAGTTAAAATCTAGGAGAGGAACACCCACTGATCTAAGCAAACCAACATGTGGCCCTGGGAAGCAGGCCCGGCTCAGTGCATTTGGAGGGTGGGCAGCATTAAGCTTTAGTTCTACCTGAACACAGTTTAACCAATGTAATTTAGTCTTTTGTTTGGTAGTAGAGCTTTGGGGACAGTGGTGTTCAGTTCTTGGCAGACTCAGATGTCCTTCTTACACATGTTACAAAGTGTTTGATTCTTCTGTGTTGTTTGAAAAAGGAGCAAAGTAACTCCTTGCTCATTTTTTAGGGCTCACCTAGGCAGCGTCTGCGTTGGCTCTTTGAGACATGCTGTATTCAGGATATGGCCATAAAACTCCGCCTACCTTCCGCCCATCTTTTTTTGGCTCCTGTCCCTGTCCTTTGTAAATAGTGTTTTTATTGGTCATTAGTAGTAGTAGTCCCTCCTTAGTACCATCTTGTAATCTCCCACGAGGAAATCCCTGTTACAAGTGTAGTTAGGTCCTAGCTTTTAATTACAGCCTCAATGCACTATTTTCTTAAAGGCTTTCAGACAGGACACTCACTTGGTCCTAAACTAGGTTGGCATTAGTTACTTTACTCACGTGCACAACTAACATTTATATTAGACCTTCTGTAAATTTCCCTTCATCAGCTCCACATATAAACCAACGTAATCCGGAACTAATATCCTAATTATTTTGTCACATTTCAAAGATACTAGTTGTATACATGGACATAGCTATTTGAATGTACTATGCATTATGAGTAGGGTAGATTTGCCATTTCCTCTTCAGGGTGCAGTACTGTACGTGACCAAACATTTATGATGCTCACAAGGGATCTCTAAGAGCAGCTTGCGCTACTGCACTAGACAGGCAGTGCTGGTGGATTTCTCACTAAGGAGCTCTAGGAGCAGCTTGCGGTACTGCACCCAGATATGCAGTGCTGGTGCCTTGCTCACTAGAGACCTCTAGGAGCAGCTTGTGGTACTTCACCTAAACGTGTAGTGCTGGTGCCTTGCTCACTAGGAACCTCTAGGAGCAGCTTGCGTCACTGCACCTAGACATGCAGTGCTGGTGCCTTGCTCACTAGGGACCTGTAGGAGCAGCTTGCGGTACTGCAACTAGACAAGCAGTGCTGGTGCCTGGCTCACTAGGGACCTGTAGGAGCAGCATGCGATACTGCATGTAAATTTCCCTTCATCAGCTCCACATAGAGTACAACCTAATCCGGAATTAATATAATATTTTTTTTTGTCACATTTCAAAGCTACTAATTGTATATCTGGACATAGCTATTTGAATGTACTCATGATACTGTCTTGCATTCAATGCATTATGGGTAGGGTGGATTTACCATATCTTCTTCAAGGTGCAATACTGTATGTGACCAAACGTTTATGATGCTCACAAGGGACCTCTAGATGCAGCTTGCGGTACTGCACCAAGACAGGCAGTGCTGGTGCGTTTTTCTCACTAAGGACCTCTAGGAGCAGCTTGCGGTATGGCACCTAGACATGCAATTCTGGTGCCTTGCTCACTAGGGACCTCTAGGAGCAGTTTGTGGTACTGCATCAAGACATGCAGACAAGTATGAGCTATTGGCATTGCTTTATTATTTGCAACGCCAATATCTCAAACTATAAGTAATGTGAGACCTATTGCATTGCAACTGCTTGTTATCTCAGCTTTCCAAAAGCTAGCTCTTTCCAGAGTACATTTGCCCTTCCACTTCAATGTATAAGCAATTCAGAGTACATTTTCAGTATTGACAAACGCTACTGTAAGTGGTTCTGCTGTACAACATTAAGCAGCTTTCAAAGTGGGAATCTGTAAAAATAGGAGGGATTCTTTAGTGAACACTTTCGTACCCAAATGTTTTGCATATGATATTGCCAAAATCTTAAATCTCCTGACAATGGCAGCAATTGTAACTCTTGCTATGATTAAAGAACAAATAATTTATGTTATAAACAGCTTGTAGCTGAGTTGTCATACTTTTCACCAGCACAAATTAATGTCCATAGACAACAATTGCTTCAGAAGAGAGTGTTTTAATTGCCACAAAAATAATTTTTAATAATCAAGGCATACCAAAAATATTGACACATCTCATTTTCTATTTACTGTACATGGCTCTTGGTTCACAAATTTGAAGTCCTGATGACAATCCTTTAATCAATGAGGGTCTAAATGCCGTCGACGATTTTAGCAATTGAAACACTCTATAAACAGACCTTTTTTTGTTTAGCTATATGTGATTCAAGCAGTGCAAGCAACAAACAGGTCCACGTTGAATTGCCTGTCTGTAATACACTAATTGTACTTTCTGTTGTGTTAACCTTCACACACAGTGTGATCACTTGAGTACTGAACATGATCATAAAGCATTAGGGGCCAGATGTAGGAGCCCAAATACCGTTCAGTAACAGCCGATTTCGGCCGTTACCGACCGGTATTTAGGATTTGGCATGTAGGGGGCATGTCATTTACAGAATCGGTAAATGTACCTATTCGGTAAATATACAGAATCGGTAAAATCCTGAATCGGTAAATTTACCGATTCTGTAAATGAGATGTAGGTGGCACTTCAAAGAGTGCCACAGGCCCTTACGAGTCGGTATTTTACCACCCAATCCTATTGAGTGGTAAAATACCGAATACATTGTGCATGCACATCTGTGCATGCACACCTGTGCAATGTGACACACAGACATGCCCTTAGGGCATGTATGTGTGCCACATGTAACACGTGCCTGTATTCGGGGTGCTAGTGGGTGTCAAAGTGACACCCCCTGCACCCTTGCAGGATTCGGTATTTACCGATTCGGTAAATACCGAATCGGTATTGCCCATTGATTCCTATGGGCTTCAAGGCCCATAGGAATCAATGGGCAATACCGAATCCTTCTAATTTACCGATTCATAAATACCGAATCGGTAAAATTCGGTATTTATGAGTCGGTAAATTAGAATTACCTACATCTAGCCCTAGATGTGCTATATGCATAAACTGTATTTGGTCCCTCTCACTACTCTTCCACTCATGAGTAATTACCATTGATTTGAAATAATTGGATTTTTCACATGGAACTATTGTTCTTTATGAGTCAAAATAGAATATGTTATTAACAGAAAAACAGTTACTATGATACTAAAATATCTGCATCTATGCATTATATATTATCTGTTGGTACAATCCATTCATTGCATTATTAAGATGGGGCAATTTTAATTTAGATATGTCCAGCATTGGTAAAACCAGTTATTATGTTACCTACCCTTACACATGGCGAAAGAGCATGAGTTGGATAATTGAAGCTAGAATCGGTTACTCTATTCTCAGCTCCACAAACCTTCCCTTCCACTCGAAACATCACAGACTTCCTTGTCCACTGTCAACACCATGACATATCCCTTCAACCAACACTACACCCTTTATTTTCCCACTATGGACAACCCTGCTGCCACTGTCCACTTTCTTCCAAAGTCTCCCTGTCTACTCATAGCCTCACAGTCGGGATGCCAATTCACCAAATTTCCAAGGGGGTAGAGACAGTGAGTTTATAAACTCCAAAGACAACACAGGCAAGACCCTTGTTCCTCCTTTAGCCACTCCTGATTGCTGCTGAGTGCTCAGAGGAAGGCCACGGATAAAAAGCTACAGAGGCAAGAATGTGTTTACCGCCCTCTGTACTTTCTTTCCCTGCATCTGACTTCATGATCCCTGAGGCCAGGTTTGTTTTATTTATTTGTGAGTTTTATATAGCGCGAACTAGACCCGAAGTATCAGAGCACTTTCCAGAGTAAGCACAACAACAATAACATGATGTAGATCGAGAATAGATCAAAATATATAGTAATGGTAAGAAGGGCAAAGGGAATACAATGGGATATGTAGGAAAATTATCAGCAAGTGCCCGAGTTACATAAAGCATAAATAAAAATATATATCAACATTATATAAAAGAAGAGTTCGATAGACAGGGGGTTTTGAGGATGTAAAGTTCCGAGGTAGATGTAGTAAGAGTTGCAAGGGTTAAGAAGGGTCATACCAGAGGTACCAAGAAGAAACCCTGGGGCAGTCCCTGCTACCCCTGACTATCCCAAATTGACGTCCATGAATCACAGGCCTTTGTGTTCTCTGCAGTGATTAATGTGTGCCAGAAATTGCATTCAGTGGAGGGCATGGACACTCATTTTTGGGGACTCTGAATTATTTTTCATCATCAGATGTGACCAGACCAGGAGAGAGCCAGGCAGAGAAAGGAGAAAACCTGGAAAAGAGAAAGATAGGAAAAAGTAACCAAGGGTGAAAGCAGGAGTGAAGGCGGACCTTTCACTGTGAGGTAAGTTGATGGCAAGTTTAGCGTGGAGGAAGCAAGAGAATGAGATGGAATCAAAACTGAGCAGCCTCAAATTTCTGCAGGCCCTAACTTTCACGGCAACGGCTGTGGACTCCTAAGTAAATCTTTGGGCCCCTGCACTTCTTTTTTCTACAAAGAAAAGCCTGGTCTCTGTATTTGTTCTTATTTTGTTACCACTAGAGACCCCCTGTACATTTTGATAAAAACACTAATTCTTGAAGCTTCTAGACAGGTGCTGAACCAATATTTGCAACTTTCCATGTCACACATTTGCTGCAAGCTGTGCTTACCACATCACACATTTGCTGCAAGCTGTACTTACCACGTCACACATTTGCTGGAAACTGTGCCTATCATGTCACATATTTGCTGCAAGCTGTGCCTACCACATCACACATTTGCTGCAAGCTGTGCTTACCACGTCACACACTTGCTGCAAGCTGTGCTTACCACGTCACACATTTGCTGCAAGCTGGTGCTGCCACACCACACATTTGCTGCAAGTTGCACTTACCACGTCGCACATTTGCTGCAAGCTGTGCTTACCACGTCACACATTTGCTGCAAGCTGTGCTTACCATGTCACACATTCGCTGGAATCTGTGGCTACCGCGTCACACATTTGCTGCAAGCTGTGCTTACCACGTCACACATTTGCTGCAAGCTGGTGCTACCACATCACACATTTGCTGCAAGTTGCACTTACCACGTCGCACATTTGCTGCAAGCTGTGCTTACCCCGTCACACATTTGCTGCAAGCTGTGCTTACCACGTCACACATTCGCTGGAATCTGTGGCTACCGCATCACACATTTGCTGCAAGCTGTGCTTACCACGTCACACATTTGCTGCAAGCTGGTGCTAGCACATCACACATTTGCTGCAAGTTGCACTTACCACGTCGCACATTTGCTGCAAGCTGTGCTTAGCTCGTCACACATTTGCTGCAAGCTGTGCTTACCTCGTCACACATTTGCTGCAAGCTGTGCTTACCACGTCACACATTCGCTGGAAGCTGTGGCTACCGCGTCACACATTTGCTGCAAGTTGTGCTTGCCACGTCACACATTTGCTGCAAGCTGTGTTTACCACGTCACACAATTGCTGCAAGCTGTGCAAAACCACGTCACACACTTGCTGCAAGCTGTGCTTACCACGTCACACAATTGCTGCAAGCTGTGCAAAACCACGTCACACATTTGCTGCAAGTTTTTAGGAATCCATTTTAATATTTGTGGTGACGTCAGAATATTGGCAGTACACGTCAGCCTTGCGTAATGGCACGCTCCCAGGCACTGCCATGGACCACTGCAATCCAGTCACCGAACACAGTCTAATCCGCTCGTACCCCCCGAGTTGTGAAGCTGTTAAAGCACATTAAAAATCTCCGAAGGCCCTGTTCGTTTTGGATAAACATTTCACAAAGATAACCTGTCTGGAGCGAGGAAGCAGTGTGCGCTGCACGATTGCAGTGTAGTCGGCGTTGTAAACATTATCGTCTGAAAGCGATGTTTCCTGAAGGCCGTAGTAAGTACGTCTGGCTACATCTCCTGGTATTAATCATAATAAGTGCTTTATCTGGAGCTGTCATGTTTAGTTTCTGCATGCAATTTACCTCTCATGCCAGCTTCTCACAATATCTGCGCGCCTTATCGCGTGACTGAGAGTCTTCAAGTACCTAAATGTATTTCCACCAAAGTTCCCACAGTTTAAATGGCAAGAGCCGGAGTGAGTGCTATTTCAGGCCAACGTCGTCTTCCCCCTCACACCCAGTCACCCCCTCCAGGAAATAGGAAACCACATGGTGCATAAAAGAGGGCACATAACTCTCACAAAAAACAAAAAATATTAATATGGACCATAGTCCAGTAAAGATTGCGGAACTATTGCTGAGCATTATTTATTTCAGCAGGTGTTTGTAGTTGATGGGCGCCGGTGCGAGACCGGAACTTGTTTTTCGACATCAAACTTTGACCCGGAGGAAGAAAGAGAAAGGCAGAAAACGGAAAAAAAGGGAGGAAAAGAAATTGAATCGGTAACAAATGGGGAAAGCAGAGAAGGAAAAGAACCTGTGAAAATGAACTAAAGAGACAGGAAGCTGTATCACACAGCAAGTAAACAGTGCTAATTTATGACAGTCTCTGCCACAGTTTTGGACTGATAGGTGTATTCAGGAACTGAAGAAGTGGAGCAGTGCCAATGTACACATTAGTAGAAAGTGGTTGCTTGTTACAGGAACTTTAATGGCATGTGCTGCTTTTGGCTGGAAAAGGTGCAGCATTTGTTGAGATATATATAAAGTAAACAGAACATAACACAATAATGTACAGAAAGCAACAACACACAAACAAATCACAACAGGGCACAACACAACAGAACACAACATCGCCTCATTAACAGTTCCAGAAAGTTCCTTTCTTAATACAGCGGTGAACGTGTTTCCATCAAACACTGCCTTAACTCACCACCAAGGACATGAACTAGCGCTGCTCGTAAGTGTTTTGTGATTTGGCCCTGGGAGTTTGGACGAGTGAAAAAAAAGGCATGAGGTGGTATCAAGGTTGATCACCCTTGGCATTTGGCAAAGCCGGTAGATGACTCCAAAGAAAATCTTGGAACCTGCATTTGGGGCCATATTTACTAATATTTTGCGTCATGTTGCTCTACTTTTGTGGTGCATCCATGACGCAAAATGCTAGTAGATATTTACACAGTCTTGCAAGGAGCGACTTGCATGGCTTTGTAAAAAAAAAATGCAAGGCAGCAGCTTGCGGTGTATTGCTTTACATTTCTGGGAAAAGAAGCAATTAATGGTCGGAATGCTGGACAATGCACACATTCACCCCCAGTCACAAGGATCTGGGTTTAATACATCATGCTTTTGCTCACCACACCACCCCAGCTTGGACCCAGCCATATGCAAATCAGTCTTGACCCTGTTCCTTATAGGAACAGTCCATCCCGAACTGCCAAGCCACGTGCTCGCTGGACCGGAAACAAGCATCCTGGGACCGGTTGCAGGGCATCACCCTTCATCAGCCAGGGTAACTTGAATCTAGTGATGTAGTGAGCACGGGACCCACGTCTAGGCATACCCTTCCCACTTAGGACTACATATGCAAAAGAAACAATTGATGGACGGAATGCTGGACAATGCAAACATTCGCCCCCAGTCACAAGGATCTGAGTTAAATCCATCATTCTTTTTCTCACCACACCACCCCAGTTTGGACCCAGCCATAAGCAAATCAGTCTTGACCCTGTTTCTTATGGGAACAGTCTAGCCAGAATTACCAAGGCAGGTCCTCCCTGGACTGGAATCAAGCATCCTGGGAACTGTTTCAGGACATCACCCTTCATCAGCCAGGCTAGCTTGAATCCAGTGGTGTAGTGAGCACTGGACCCACGTCTGGGTCTGAACTGGGGTGGCATGGTGAGCAAAATAACGACGGATTTAACCCCGATCTCTTGACTGGGGGTGATCATTTGTTTGCATAGCACTTTACATTTCTGGGAGGAATTCAATAGTTAGAACATGGGCGTTCTCATGCATCCACCCATGGATTTCATGCAATCCCAGATTTACAAAGGTTTGTAAACCTGGGACTGTGTGAAATCTCTACGCCTCCCAGAGGATGGCATAATGAGTAGAAAATTACTCTTTTCTCCTTGGTATTTCCTCTTTCCATGTGTGCTGCAAGCTGCAGCACACATAGAAAGAGGAAAATGGCTCAAGAGATTGCTTTTGTGCAGGAACGTATTCACAAGGAGAGAGCTGAAGTAAATATGGAGCATTTCGACCCTCTCCCTTTAACTCAACACAGTTCAGCGCAGCAACTTTGCTTTCTGCCCTGCGTTGCGTGAAAGGTTAGTAAATATGTCCCTTACTGTTTTACAAATTAAGCACATTGTAACACACATAGAGTCTATACATAGAGCCAGTAAGACTTTTCTGTGAATTAGGCCCATATTGTCCAGTGCTCACAATCCTTATGGTAAGTTTAATGTTCTGCCACAAGAGACCACAATGTGAAAAAAATGCACCAGCTAGTGCTATAACATATGGGTGAAGGAGACACAAATATAATTTTAAAGGTCCACAAATTTCAGTATTCGGCTGCAAATACCTTGATCAGCCAGACTGAAATTTGCACAGATAAAGAACACATCACACCACATTTGAACACACTGGAGCAGAGCCCAAAATACAATAAATGGACAGAATAGATAAAAAAATCAAAAGAAGAATCGGGACTGTCCATATAAAAACAAGTATACTCTAGAAACTATCTTTGCTTCCATCAATTGTGTTATACCTCCACACAAGGTTACTCTTGTTTACTGACCTAGTTCAAGGTTACACTTAGCAATTTTTACAGATATAGTCTCCAATTAAGTATGAGAAGCTAGACTGTGTGGGTACTGAAATCAGGTATTTTTTTTATTTTACTGTCAGTCGAATCTATATATGCACGTGCAGTGGTAAAGTGACTCAAACATCCCTCTTTCCCCAAAATGTGTGATCTTAGGTTTCCAACCATTTTGAATTATTTTCTTTAGTCAAAAAAGGCAATACACTAGCAGGCAAGCAGGAAAAGCATCACATGCCGCAATATCTTGCCCAAAGTATCTTGCCACACATGAAGCTCTTTGCAGAAGGAGTTGTATGGTGCCCACCAAAAGCCGTGGTAGATACTAGTGGTCAGTCAAAACCAGCATGGCTCATGGGTGAGGGGACGGGGGTCGCACAAGGGTTAATTTAATAATAAAAAAAAAATAATAATAAAATGTACCTTTTCACCGGCCGGGTCCTGTGTCTTCCCTGCTCCTGCTCTCCTGCCTGCGGCAGAGGCAGGAAGCAAAAGCATGCAGCCAGACAACCCCTCTCCAAGCCAATCACCACACTGCAAGCAGTGTTGTGATTGGACGGGATGCCGCCCAGTCAGGGGCTTATGGGAAGGCCATTTTCTCCATGCAGGCTGCATTGCAGCCTGCATGGAGAAAGGGCAGAGTGCGCATAACTGGTTTGGGTCGCCCCAGGGGGCCGACCAAACAGTCTTTGCGCACTTGAGACTGTTCAGTCACACCGCTCCTCCCCTGACCTGCTCACAGAGCAGCCCTGTCCACCCGCAATCAAACATAAAAGGGTAATAACTGAAAGTTATTACCATTTTATGTTTCTGCTTCTCGCACTGCGAGAAAGCAGTGGGGCAACGCTACTCTGCCCTAGTGGAGGAGCCGCCCCTGTATAGTGGTAGCAACCTGCTTTGAATTGTGCACTGGATGGTAGGTTCTAAAATGACACATTTCCCGTCACTCTGTTTTATTGGAGCTAACGTAGCCTGCTCTATCCATAATTGCTACTGGCCTTCTCCAGACCTATCTCTACCCCTTGCACTTCACTACAGAATCAACAGAGGCAGTGTTAAATATATAACTAGCAATTTTCTGTTCCTAAATTTGTGATCTTAGGTAACAGGAAGACCCATAGCACTATGCACGTGTGAGGGGAGACTCAGAAGCTCCTGCTATCCTTTGAGAGGCCACAACTGTCAAGTTTCTTTTAGAGTGCAAGTAGAGCAGGCCAGGACTGATGATAATCCAGTTACACCGCTGTAGAATGGATTCCTTCCACTGTTTATCTTGGGTGCAGAAGAGGGGAACTAGCTTGTGTAAATCTATTCTTCTGCCTGGTATTATGACAGATGAATACATTTACCACTCTATCAACCTGAGGTATAATTTATCTGACTAGCGCACTTAAGTTAAAGTCAGTGATAAATGAGCTCTTAAGAAAGGGGCTCGGGCAATTGTAGGCTGGTTCACACCATATGAATCCACAAAAATAAATAGATGCCAGGGCCGAGACCTACTAACACTTTGCACCGGGATTGTGATGCAAAAATAATGCAAACCAGGACAACCTGCTCTTGATGCAAAGTGAACTTTGTGGGTGTGTGCGCATTGCACATTTCGGCCCTGCTAGCCATTGTCATCGGTTCCCTTTTATTGATTCTTTTTTATTTACCTTTCTAAGAAGGCGTACACCACTTGAAGCAATACATTAAAAAAAAATATATTTGCTTGAGCGAAAACGTTTCTTTAGAAAATGGAACAACCTGGCAGAAAATGCCACTAGCCAGACTCCCTGAAAAAGTTTAACAAAAATAATATTTTTTTTTGGTCAAACATATTTTTATTAGGAATTTTGACAGAGTACATCATGTTACAATACCATCGCGTTCTACACAGAAGAAAAGTTGAAAAAAGATTCACCAAATTAGACACTAAGGGCCAGATGTAGGTAATTTTAATTTACCACCTCTTAAATACCGATTCCTACCGAATCGGTATTTAAGAGGTGGTAAAACAGAGGGGGGGAGATGTAGGTATTTCAGATTCGGTAAATACCGAATCGTTAAGATTCGGTATTTACCGATTCTGTAAATACCGATTCGGTATTGCCCATTGATTCCTATGGGCCTTGCAGCCCATAGGAATCAATGGGCAATACCGATTCTGTAATTACAGAATCGGTAAATACCGATTTTAGCAAGGGTGCAGGGGGTGTCACTTTGACACCCTCTGGCACCCTAAAAATAGGCATGTGCGCCATGTGGCACACAGACATGCCCTAAGGGCATGTCTGTGTGCCACATGGCACAGGTGTGCATGCACACATGTGCATGCACACCTGGATTCGGTATTTTACCACCCAATTGGATTGGGTGGTAAAATACCGATTCTTAAAGCCCTGTGGCACTCTGACATGTGCCAGCTACATCTGCATTTACAGAATCGGTATTTTACCGAGTCTGTATTTACCGATTAGGTAATTTTACCGTATCGGTAAATACAGAATCGGTAAAATACCGATTCTGTAAATGCATGCCCTACATCTCAAAATCCAATTACCGGTCGGTATGGCTGAATTCGGCCGTTACTGACCGGTAATTGGCCACCTACATCTGGCCCTATGAGGGGCCGTACACAGTGCTAGGGTCAGTCCCGGCCCAAGCGTGGTGGAATGCACTTTTAAGGGTTACAGCTTCTAACTGAATAGGGCGTGGGATATGTCCCTGCTCTGTTAACGTTGCGACAGGTAATGCTAGCAATTCTCCATCGTCCTTTGTGGTGGCATACTCTGAAGTCCTTCTGGGTCGAGGGAGGTATAAGGATAGTACTACTGGTGAGTCAAAACCACTCCTAACTATGGAACAGTGAACGAAAGGGAAATACCAACCCTTCCCCACCCCCACCCCCCTCCCATAACGTGTTGGTGGCCCCCAAAGAAAAACAAAAAAAATAAAGACATATACTACAAAACAGTTAGTAGGTCGTACATTAGATCTGAAAGAGGTGAAGCTCCCTAACGGAGGGAGGGCAGACAGCGGATGGAAGACCACGTGAGAGAAAGGAGACCAGAGGGCCCCATTTAACTTCAAAGTTTTAAAAAAAATCTCTGAAGACATCCGACATACGCTCCAGACTAAGGAGCTTCCATAACCTAGAATGCCAGAGGGAAATTACCGGGGCCTCTCTCCTCTTCCATGCTGCTGCTACCGTGGTCTTTGCAGCCCCTAAACAGAGCCACATGATCTTTTTGATCGCTCGGGTCTGATGTTCTAAAGAAGGGTCCCTAAGTCCCAGCAGGACCTCCGCCATGCCGGTTGGGATAGGGTAATCCAGCATGTCCTTGATCTGGGCGAGAATTTCTTCCCAAAATGGCCTTATATGAGGGCAGTTCCACCAGATATGTTGGAAGTCCCCCAGAAGGCCACAGCCCCTCCATCACCTATAAGAGGATGCGGGAAAGATCAGACTAAGTTTGGAAGGGTGAAAGTACTAGTCCATCATGGTCTTAAGATGCGCCTCCCTGAGATCTACGGATTTGTTAAACTTCGTAATGTCAGACCATAAGCGGGACTACTCTTCCTCTGTGATACCTCGTTGCAGAATGCCCTCCCACATTGACATGTAACGCGGGCGTGGGGAGAGTGTAGTGGTAAGAAGAAATTTGTAAAGGAGATCGTGCCCTTCATGGAAGTCGCCTTAGTGAGAAAGGATTCAAATTTTGTCAAGGGGTGGGTAGCAGCTTCCCGAACATGTGGTGTGAGGGCCCAGTGTAGTAATTGGGTATAGAGGTACCTCTCAGAGTCCTGTAGATGGAATTCCTGTTTACAATCGTCAAAAGTAAGGGGGTCGGCAGCGTGAAAAAGGTGTGTTAGTGCTAAGCAACCCCCCTCCCGCCAAGCATCGAAGGGCCATGCCTGTAGTCCTGGAGGGAATGCAGGGTTAAAGTGTAAGGGTGTGAAGGGGGAGGGGAAAGAGGTCCATCTCTCGTCGCCCGAAACTGAGTCCCATACCTTTAGTGTTGTGCGTCTAGGAGTGCTAATATAGGTATTCCTAGGTCTATCATGCTTTGGGCGTCAAACTAGATCCCATATGGTCCGACCTGTCACACTTCGATCCATGTGCAGCCAGTGTTTCTCCGACTCGTATTGCGTCCATTCAGTCATGACACGTAGTTGGGCAGCCTTATAATACAAGTGTATATCTGGAAGCCCAACTCCCCCTTCCTCCCTGGAGCGACGAAGTATGGTGTATGAAAAGCGTGCTTGTCTACCTTGCCATATGAAGTTCAAGGTCATAGTCTTGACACGTTGAAAGAAATCTCTTTCAAATTCAATAGGTAGAGCCTGAAATAAGTAGAGAAGTTTAGGAAGGAGAGTAATTTTTATGGCATGGATGCGACCCAACCATGACAGGAAAAGGGCTTTCCATTTGTTGAGCGCTGCTTGGATTCGTGCGAGTATAGGAGGGAAATTGGTAGAATAGAGACCTCCCACTTTGGGAGTAATCTGGACACCCAGGTAACGAATGGAGGAGGTGGTCCACTGGAGTGGTGTGAGAGATTGCAGACTCTGCATTTCTTCTGGCGAGAGTGTGAGATTAAGAATGAAGGGTTTACCCAAATTTACTTTAAAGCCTGCTACTGTTTCAAAGCGGACTAATTCCGATTGTAGGGGTGGGAGTGATGACGCTGGATTTGCAAGGGATAGGAGAACATCGTCAGCAAATAGGGAAATTTAATGTGGATCTCCCGTGAAGGGAATCCCGTGGATAGTAGGGTTAGCTCTAATTGCTGATGCGAGGGGTTCTATACTAAGGGCAAAAAGTAGGAGGGAGAGAGGGCACCCCTGTCTGGTACCTCTGGAGTGAAGGAAAGAAGTTGATTGTGTGTCATTGACCATCACACGAGAGCGAGGGTGTTGGTAGTTGGCGCAGATCATAGTGAGGAATTTGGGATCAAAACCAAAAGCCGACGGGGTGAGGAACAGGAAGTCCCAATGCGCTCTGTCAAAAGCTTTTTCCGCGTCAAGCCCGACAAGGACCGCAGGGATCTGTCGTCTAGCGGCCTTCTCAATTAGGTGGACAATGCGACGTGTGTTGTCGTGCGTTTGGCGCCCTTTGATAAAGCCTGATTGATCCGGGTGTATAAGGTTGTGCATGAGATTGTTTAACCGTTCAGCCAAGATAGAGGAATAAAGCTTTACATTGAGATTAAGCAGGGCAATAGGCCTATAGGAGGCGCAAACCTCAGGGTCTTTCCCCGGCTTGGGGATAACAGTAATGACTGCTTCAGACAAAGAGCCGGAGGTGGAACCTTCTTCCGCCATCTTGTTGAAGAGTCAAGTTAGGTGTGGAGCAATATCAGGGGCAAAGGTTTTATAAAATAGAGCAGTGTAGCCATCCGGGCCCGGGACTTTATGCAGCTTAAGCGCCTTAATAGCCTTGGTAACACCGTTGTAGGTGATAGGAGCCGTAAGCAGTTCGTTCCACTCTGGGGAAACCTGTGGGAGCTGAAGGGAATGTAGATAGGCTCGTTGGGTGTCTGGATCAAGATGGTCGCCAGTGTATAGGGCTTTATAAAAGGACCCAAAGAGGTCCGCTTTGACCTCGTCGCTATGAGTGAGTTCCTCTTGTGGATCCCGAATACCGCCTATGTATTCCCGTACCCGTTTATCCTTGAGTTGTCTTGCGAGATGTTTACCAATCTTATTTCCCTGGGAGTAAGACAGATGACGTAATTTCAATAAAGGGAATTCTGCTCTTTTATTGTAGATGTCTCTTAGTTTACCCCTTAACGCTGAAAAAAAATGTCATCGAGATATGTGGGTGAGCTAGGGAGAAGTAGGTGGGGAGAAAAGGAGCATCATAGGATCTTGAGGCGGGTGCTGGGAAGAAAATAGTGGGTGAGGGAACAGTGGATGAGCTGAGGTGTGTGGAGGGGGAGCAAGGTGGAGCATATAGGGTGGGTATTTTTGGCTGTGAAGTGATGCACAAAGGAGGTAGCAAGAAAACACATGCACTTTCTTTGAGTGCTTAAAGGAAAAGAAGAAAGTAGTTCCTTGAATATGAACAGTAGAAATATACAAGTCACCCACTCAAAAGAGATGATGCTCCAGGGCAGGGGCAAACACAAGAAGAGGAAGGGAAACCGTTGCATAACAAGCAAACAAATGAAAAAGCCAAAACAGCCCACCAATGGAAAGCAATGGGCTGGCTCTAAGCCGTCTGTACGTTTTTGGTATGGTCCGCAAGAAGTCTTTCTCAAACAGCCAAAAACTGTCTGTGGGTGAGACCTAAAAAAGAGAAATTGACTCTCAAATCAAACTCTCTGCTGATCGAGTGCACGCAGAGAAAGCTCACAGTCCCAGGATTCCCTCCCCAATCGGACTCTGATCTGCTGGTCATGAGTGCATCTTAGGAACACAGTTGGCCAGTCTTTGATCAGCCTTTCTCCTGACTAGTGTTCCATCGGAAAAAGCACTGGCATTTTCCATATATTCTCCATTCAGCTTTGCCTTCCGACTCTCTTTCCCAGCAGACTTTGTATTCAACAATATTCAGTATACCCCCTGCCTTGCCTCAATCTGTGCCCATTGCCTCGCATTGGTTAATTTCTACTATGCCTAAGGGGCTCTTGCTTCAGATGTTTTTGAGGCAAAATAGGCAATTGCCCCGGGCCCCCTTAAAAAAAGCATTTTTCTTACCTCTGTATATTTCCATATCTTAGTTTTGTTACTCTCTGTCTACCTCTACCTCTGAATCTCTCTCTCCCTCTCTGCTCTGGGGCATCTTAAGGATTTTTGGGAACCTGGGAAATACATATTTTAACTGTTTATGTGTGAACCCCATTTCCGAAAGTTTGGCATCACACAGACTTCAATTAGAAGTAAATGGGCAGTAAAGTTACGAACAGAGGGCCTCAAAATATTTCTTGTGCAGGGCCCAAAAAATCCTTCATACCACACTGTCTACCTTATGCCTAAACAGACTACACCATAATTTGACATTGAATTGAGAACTTGTTATTAGCCTCATATCCTTCTCTCAAGCTTGCTTTAAACCACTAGTGCTGATGATGACCCATATATCCTTTTGAATTGAAACTCCAGCAACTTCAACCTAACGAATCGAAATTTTGATAAATATTCATCAGTGGTCGCTGCTACCGAATGGAGTTGGGGTGGGTGGGATGGGGGGTGTTGGAAAAAATATATATAGCACTTACCTGGGTACAGCCTCTGCCTCTCCGCCGTCTTCTTCTTTTCTGACTCCCGGCAGCACAGAAGAACAAATGCTCCCAGACTCCTCTAGCCAATCATGACGCTGCTGTCACCAGCATGACAGCAGCGTTGTGATTAGTCTGAGCAGCTTCGTTTGGCACTCAGACAGGGAGTGGGAGCCTGTGCATGTTCTCCACTCGGCTCTGCAATACTGTCAGGTGTCGACATGCTAAGTTTGCATGACTGTTTGGCCAGCCCAAGACAGTCAGGCAAACTGTCATGCGCACTTACAGAGTGCCCACCACTCCTCCCCCTGCTCTGGCCAGCCCAGCCCAGCCCCGCCCCACCTCGCACCTGGAATGTAAACCAACTGAGCCAGTACAGAAAATAAAATGTAAATAACATTGTGTTATTATTTAATTTTTTCTTTTTGAACTGCTCAGAGAGCAGTGGGATGATGCTCCTCTGCCTTAGTGGAGGAGCTGCCGCATAATATTTGACAGAAGACTAGCAGATTACTTAAATTCAATCATTAGGATTTTATTGTATCACACTTGAACCTTCCTAAATATATTGTATGATCCGTGTTTTTGAGCACCAAGCACATCTTTAACTTATTCACTTGTCACTCAATTTTTTATCCTTCATACATTAAATAATTATTCCAAGTAAATATTTGAGTAATTGGAAATGTTTTCTTAATATTATATGCCTGTCTCGATTTATCTTGTTAAAGTGCGTTAATTGCGTTTTTGACATTGTTTAAGGTAATCCAGAAACTATTGTTTCTCTGTACTAAAAAAGGGGAGGGCACCCAGGCACAGTGTTTTTTGCTTTTATACAAAAGAAGGGTCTGCTTCTTGGGGTAGGTTGGAAGGGAGGCAGTAAGAATGTATAATTCTAAGTATAGATTTTATAACACACATAACTTTATTAGGGCTGCAGCATTTTGCACAAATGTGCGGTGTGTAATATGATTTTAAGCAGTTTTCACAAATTAAGGTGTTGTAAAACAATAAAATAGGACCCAGATGTTTTCCACAAACGCAAACGTTTCTAATCTTTTCTTGTGAGGTGGGCACTTGCTAATTCCAGGGGCTATGGAATTGAAGCAGTGCCTCCGATTATTCCCATCTCCTTCCCCTTTTCCTCGTGCTGTGAAGGCAGTGGAGTAACGAAACTTGAGAGAGCCCCCTGCAAAGTACATGAAGCGCATCCCACCCCGGACCGAGCTAGGAGCTCTCAAGTCAGGGACCCGTCACCCATGTCGGAGGGGGCCTCCTGAAGCTCAGGCCCCCCCGCACCACTGGGGATGTGGGGGTTACGTGTGAGGGGGTCAATATACATTTACAAGAGCTGGATGGAGCCAGCCCACAAGAGGTTCTTGTTGGCCATGGGTCCTGCATGTGCTGTTCCTGCAGTATTCATGACCTAGTAATTGGAGGAGCCCACCCAGACTTCAACAATGGCAGGAGAGGTGACTGTTTAGCTCTCCGCATAAGTACTTTCCATTTCAACGACTAGCTTCATTCAGGCTCATCACCTAAGGATAGAGCTGCACATTGTTGCAATTGAGAAGTGCTAGGATCAAAACTCCAGGGCTATAGTCAAACCTGATTGCTGCCTACTTATATGCTTGGGGACAAAACTGACTTACCTCCTGATTGAAGTGCTGAGGGGCCAGAATGTGCCATGAATGAGATATGTGGTACAAAAGGGGGTGGTGATGGACGGAGCATCTGAACCAATCAAACACTCACACCCAGTCAACAGATCTGGGTTTAATCCATCACCGTTCTTTAGCCCACTCTGCCACCCCAGTTCAGACATGGCCATATGCAAATCAGTCTGACCCCGTGCCTCATGGGAACAGTCCAGCCAGAACTGCCAAGCCATGCCTTCCCTGGCAGGGTATGCTCAGACGTGAGTCCCTGGCTCGCTTTGCCACTGGATTCAAGCAGGCCTGGCTGAAGACGGCTGAAATGCCAGAAGCCGGTCCTAGGAGGCTTGTTTCCAGTCCAGGGAAGGCATGGCTTGGCAGTTCGGGCTGGACTGTTGCCATGAGGCACAGGGTCAGACTGATTTGCATATGGCCATGTCTGAACTGGGGTGGCAGAGTGGGCTGAAGAACGGTGATGGATTTAACCCATATCTTTTGACTGAGTGTGAGTGTTTGATTGGTTCGGATGCTCCGTCCGTCACCACCCCCTTTTGTACCGATGAATGAGATATGGGCACATGCCCCAGTCCTGGGTACCCAGTTGCATGTGAATCTGGTATCCTGACCTATTGAATGCCCCGGCCAGTGTCCTAGTGTGTGTGCAGAGGCCTAGGGCTCTCCATAGTAAAGACAGGGTCCAGAGCCTGTTAGGTAATCTAAGAGTAGGCACCAAGCATATGATCTATAGCAGCATGGGAATACTGCCCACGTTTTGTGTTGATGACTTACATTGGAGGTGGCAGCAAACCGGTTTTTGAAGATTTATGGTTCTCTGCAAAGCCTTTTTGTTTGACTCAGAGAAGTGCAGCCTACTATCTCACTTATTCAAAGTACTACTGAGATGTGACAAACCAACAGTAGTGTTGCTATGTCATGTGTGTTGAGTACTTGTGTGCCTAGTGCATGTATGGTATCGATGTATGGGATATGTGTCACAGCGAAACTGAGTGTAGTGTGTGAATGATTGCTGAAAGTAGTGGGATACTTTTTGGCTAGACACTGGTGTCAACATAGCACATAATGAAGGGTGGATGCAGCTTTACCTGTGGGTGAAAGAGTAATGCCTGCATTCATGTGATTGGAGTATGGCAACACAGACACTGAAGTGAAGAAGGATTGACACAGGGTACCTTTAGAAGTTGCATAAAGACCATTCTACAAGAGGTTGCTGATTAGTCCTTACTAAGCACTTCCATTTGGTGGGTGATAATGGGAACGGGTGAATTAGCAGAGTCTATTATTGAAGGTTAGGGTGTTTTTGGCAGGGTGTGTGGCCTTTTTTTGTTCCTGATCAGCAGGCCAGGAAGGCTGGTGATACCCAGATACAGAGGTACAGGTGCAGAGATCTCGCACTTCACGTGTCCTTCTTTTTGACCTAGAATCATCATTACCTGCTGTGGAAGCCATCATCTTAATCAAAAGCTGTGTCTGTATTACAGCCAGGAAATTATATTTTAAAAGGCACTGTCCCAACCCAATTCCAGAATCTTAGACAGTTGGCTGATATTCTCTGTCTGAAAAATGAGAATGAAAATTGAACCCAAACCACATCCTTTTCCTCCAGTTCTGTTTTTTTTAAATTAAAGAAACAGTCTGCTTGCTTGGTTTTCTGGAACTACTTAAATGGACAACCATGATCAACTTCAGTGAGCCATCCACATCTCAGCCATAAGCTGAGGGGCCTGCTACCACTGGCAAGTTACATTATGACCTGCCACCACTATATCAATTGAAGATTTCTACATGACCCGGAGGCCATAACTGCCCTGGAGAAGATGGCTGCAGATCCCGGCCCGTTGTGCTGCAACTCCTACTTGACTTAAGAGGCTGAGCCACCTCTGTGACCTTGGCTCTACTGCAGGAGGTTTTATTTCCATGTGACTGTGAAGAGAAAGATTTGACTGCTAATACAGACTAGTGTGCTGCACCAACGTGACCCAAGAGGTGTGGCAGCCTCCGCGACCATGATCCCGCTGCCAGAGGACACTCTAATGTGACCGCAGGGAGCATGGATGACCACCACATGCAAAACAGAACTTTTTTTAGATTGCTAACATGGTATGGTGCAACAAACGCTGAGACACTGCATCTTGCCCTAGAACTGCATATTTCAATGTATCTAGTGGGCTGTCTGAATTCTTAGAAACAGATGAGACTGAATCGACCTACTGTTCCATATGATCTTATAGACGTAATCAAGTAGTGCACCTGAAACAGTTCTTACGTGATATTGCCCTAAACCATACGTTCTTTATAGACAGGTGGGAGTTACAGCCGTAGCTTAATATTGCTGTAGTAGGATGATCAGCGTGATCAGTGATCAGAGTCCTGGCTAGGTGCATGAACCAACGAGTTGGTTATACCCTATAGTGAATAGTAGAACCTTGTATCAGATTCTCACTACAGTGTGTAGTAGCAGTAGGTTTTTACCACATTACTAAAGTCCTTTGCTTTTTACATGAAAAGCAGTAGGCTTGACTGCATCTTACTGTGTCTGTTGGATGACTGTTAAACACTGGGTTGTTGACTCCACAATACCTCCACCCGAGAAGCCTCTGACTACACTGGGAGTTAAGGGTTGAAGTTGTGTACCTGGCACAGTTTTCAGAGCTATAGTAGGACACACCACAACTTGTGCTTAATTTATAGACAAATAAGTGCTGGGACCAAAGGTTTTACTCAGAAGTCCAAGACCGGTGCTATGAAAACTCAGGGCACAGAATACCAAAGCTGCAAAGTCTTGATCCAACCTCATGACTTTTGAGTCCACCACCAAACACTCCTTGCTTCGTTGTCTCACTTTGAAGGTTTGTTTTCCTCTATACTTTCTAGCTATTGTCACTGGTTTTTCACCTTTCTCTTTCTACTTCTTTTCTCCTCTAGTCGTTTTCTCTCTCCTGCTCTGGATCAAAGTCTGTTGAAGAGAAATACCCTTTGGTCGCCAAAAACGTGTGCCAGGGGCCCTACCTGCAACCACCAGCTCAAATTACATGTTGCCCACAGCCCATGACACCAGTAGCAAATGACTTCAACCCACACACATCGTGCCCAATTACCTCGTCTGCCCTATGGCCTCCCAAAAGGGGTTAGACAGCAGCTCTGCTCCATTACTATTGACAGTCAATTGTCGGTACGGTCACTACAATTAATAGTGCTATGACATCTCCTTCTTAGCAGGTTATCAATCTACTTGCCCTTGAACCACAACCTCCTCAATTCTCTAAAAGCTGATGCTTCTCAGAAAAAAAATGAAATTCCACATAAAACCTCAGATTCTGTGATATTTTTCTGCCCCTTGTCAACATTCCGAACATCGAAGCCACGTGTAGCGTCACTGTTGTTCTTGTGACACATCTTGACATGAAGGTGTCTGTACTTACGCTAGATGTCCTTCAAAAGTCTTGCATCAGTGGGACAGGCTGTGCACCTTGCCCTCAATCAGGTCCATTATTCCATGGGTGTTCGCATCTCTTGTCACTGTGGGCATCTGCTGTCACTGTCAGCTAAGAAACCTTAGGATTGAAGATACAAAAATAAGCCTGTGACTAGAAGTAGATGATTGTGAAGTTGAAGCTTGTAATATGGAGCCACACGCCAATGTTTTATGCATCTACCTGATACTGAAGGAACTGGTAGGAGATTTTGCTGCAGCACATTTCCCTGCAGTGTCTTGCTTGCAAATAATATGTGTACAAGAGATGTGTGGCATTGTCACTCATACCTGTATAATGCATTATGCATGCGCTGGAAGTGAAGGTTGCACTTTTAAACCTGCTGTAATGTGGGGGGTTCTAATTAGGCCTATGTACGCAAACAAACGGTGCCACCAATCTCAGAGACGCTCTTAATGAGAGTTGATGCTAAAATGCTAATAATGCCCATTACCTGTTATAATACAGCTAAGAGTGACCTCCAGATGTAGTGTTCACCTCCATTTACATTCATATGCATGCACTTCGAGAAGCGCTTCTTTACCACAACACATGAGATTCAATTTGCAGTGGTTACGCATCTTGAATGAGGATTCTTCTATCCAATCTACTTGTTGAGTTCAGCACCTCTTAGGATAAAGCGCACCCTAACCCTTAAACTATTCCTGCCCAATCTACATTTAGTTGTTTGCGCTTTAAGTGGGTGGAATTGGCTTCAAATTAGTTTTGCAATTGTTTTGCATTGCTTATTTCTGAGTCACATGGCCTCTTTGTTATTATTCTCAATCGTTTGTCCAATGCTAACCAAATTTTCCTATCACGTTACTCTTACACTATTTTCAGATTGTACGGATATTTGCTGACTTCTTTCAGGTGCCTCTGTGATGTTGAGCCTCTGCAATTCATCTAAAGGTCAGTGTGTGGGATCAAGGTACCAACCAACATGGAGGATTGAGTCACAAAGTATTAACAAGAGTCAGCACAAAGACTGAAAGGATCACCAAGAGAAATGATAACAATACAGGTAAAGAAAACATAAGCATATAAAGGCCTCTGCCTTTGAAAAAATAGGTTGGGAATCTGTGCTGACAGGAACAGAACATCCACTTTTTGCAGCTTGCATATGCTATCAGTAAAGGAAAATGTTATTTGGGCGTAGAGTGGAGTTACAAATAACTTTTTCTTTACCCCCGGGGCGGCTCCTCCGCTATGCTGGAGGAGCGTCGCCCCACTGAAACATAAAATGGTAATAACTAAGAGGTATTACCATTTTATGTTTGCGCATTCCGAGTGGGCGGGTGGGCTGGCTGCTCTGCTCTCCGAGCAGAGCAGGGGAGGAGTGGTGTGCCCACTCTTGAGTGTGCAAAGAGTGTTTGGTCAGCCCTCTCAGGCCGCCCAAACCTGTCATGCACACTCTGCCCTTCTTCATGCAGGGTACAATGCAGACGGCATGGAGAACATGTCCACCCCATAAGCCGCTGGCTGGGCGCCATCCCGACTAATCACATCGCTGCTTGCAGCATTGTGATTGGCTATGGGGAGGGAGCCTGGCTGCCTGCTTCCTGTTCCTGTCGGAGGCAGGAGAGCAAGAGCCGAGAAGACGCAGGACCAGGCCTCGAGATAAGTTTAAATTATTCTTTTTTTTCATTAACGCCCCCGCGTGTTCTCCCCTGTGACCCCCCATGCCCACCCCTCCCCCCCGCCCCCCAGGCGTGAGCCGTGCCGTCCGCGACTGAACTGCTTTACCCAGATCATTATCAGTTTCTCCAGAACTATTCTGTAGGAAACGAAAATCACCTCATGTTTTGTCCACTCATTTTGAAAGTCTAGATTTTTAGAATGACAGTCCATGAAGATGATTTATGGCCATAGTCATATAGTACGACCAGGGCACTGCTGAGAGCGAATTTCATTCATGCCTTGCAAATAAAACTGCGGCCAACATCAACCACAATATAACAACACGTTTTGGCAACTTATTGTATGTAGTAGGAATGGTTTGCATGCCAGTTGGAGTGGGCACAGTGCAGGTGTTTGTGAAAGTCTGGATTGTTTTAACCTCTTGCACTAGTTTTGTCCTCCTGAAAATCGGGACCTATAGCATATGTGTTCTGCAAAAAACATATTATCTGTTCCTATCAGTACAGTTCCTGCTACTGTGGGCCAGTTCTGATTCTGTCGAACCAATGTAAAGAACAAGGCATGCCCCAGCGGTGGAGAGGCCCCCCAGACCAGCCAGCATCCCCACAAAGGAGGACCATCTTCAGCACAAGGCCAATGAATATCCGGTGTCGGAGACTCACTGGCCCCTCATCAGAGCATATGTATCATAGTAGAACACGTTCAGGGCTGCTGAGACTTTTCAGTCCAAGCCCAAGAGGGACCTTATAAATATGCTGGAGCAGTGGCACAGATCACACACTCTTGTAATTTTGGGCATTAATAAAACTGGCCTTTTGCAATGGCATCTATAAAGAGAATACAGTGATATTGTTGGGTACTGTTTAGGTAGGAGACCCCCTTCCCTCCCCGTTCAGTCAGAGACACTCGAAGGGCGATATTAAGCATTTAGGAGCTGTTATTTTTTAAGAAAAGTACGGGAACTGTTTAAGTACAATTTAGGACGATTGTGAATGTTGTTCCCAGATTAGACCCTCTCCCCTTTAAAAACTGGTGAAGATTTCGGGCAACAGCACCCAATTCTGCGGTGTCTGAAAAATGAGCTGGAAATAAATGAAGGCAGTCACTTCTTTATAATAGTACCAGCGGCATGCGACGAAACACAATGCTGTAACTTGGACTGTCGTCCTAATATAAACGCACTTTGTACTGCAGTGTGGTTCTTTAAGTGGGGGAAGGTACATATTGTGATGGCAATTTCTGAAAAAATAAAATGTATACAAATACATTGTTAAGTGCTGCGTGCATACTTTTGCAGAGATCTGTGGCGACGAGGATATCGGTGAAGTGCATTACATTTCGATGGTGTCAGTATCTGGTCGCCATCCAAGCATATCAAAGGTTTCTCTTCAAAGACGGCGTGCATTGACCCCTGGCTTGTAATGTTCCTTAATAAAAGTGGAGCGTGGGGAGGCAGGTGATTCGGTCGATAAAGCGGGTATTTGGAAATTGAGATGCTGAAAGGAGGAGGGCAGCAGGTGAGAGGCATGGGTGAAGGGTGCGGGGGGCACAGGTAGAGTTAGTGGAGCATTGAAGCACCGAGTAGGGGGTGAGGATATGAAAAGCAACCGACCTGCCCCTTGAAAATTACTTCAACCAAAATAAATGCTCTACCTGAAGCTACCGGTTTTGTTTGTTGCGAGGTTTAGGAATCCTTCCTCTACCGGATTCCTGTGCCCCCCACACCCCGGCCCTCTTTTCCATCCCCCACCGCTCGCTTCAGACGTAATCTTGAACAAGTTTGCCATCCATCCAAAGACAGAACGCGCCCAGCAATGTTTTATGGCAGCTCTCCCGTGGCCGGCTTAGCGGTGTTTCCCAGTGCTGCCTTGTTTGTCGTGCCCATGCAAGTGATTTGCTGCTGTGGCTGCTGATGCTGCGCCGCCGGATACAGCGGCGTGACCGGAATGCCGATGGAGACGAGGCCGTCGAATGGCAAGTATTATCTTAAAATCTATCTCCTCAGAAACAACTCCTGTTCCAGTGAGTCTTACCACAGCAGGGGAGAAATAGCTTTAGTCGTAAATAAGTTACAGCCTTATCTTATACCTTCTCATAATATTAATAATTGGTATTATTGTAGCGTTTGGCACGCACAGCAGTGTTATTATTTTGTAGCACTCTAAATTATACTATCAGTGTTAACAAACTCCACACGTGGTTCGCGCCAATTTAAAAAGGCAAAAGGCGCAGCAGCACCAGTCGCACCTTAATACTGTGCTTAAAACTGCCGCTTTATATTTTCTACCCACAATAAATGACAGATATTAGCATCACAAAATTAAATCATCTTCATTGTATCGACCACAGAAGAGTGAAACGCGGAACCGGCCCTGCCAGGATTCAAGCTGGCGAGTTGCACCTCACGTACAGATGTCCACGTTCACACACTTTTGTCAGGGCTGATTTTGGTTATTTGTCCAGCCCTCACACCCATCACTTAAGTCATCGAGGCATCTTGCTGGCATCCATGATGACATGTACTGAAAACTCTGGGTCTGCGCACAAGGGCCTGGGAAACGGAACAAGCCAGGGTGCAGGAACATTCAAGGTAATAACTACTTCAAACTGTACTGCTAGTTAGCTGCCAGCTACTGGGCGCGCCACCAACCAGCACTTGACCAGCTGAAACTAAATCAATGGGAGAGTTGTCTATGGCTAGCTAAGCTAGGAGACATGCTTTAAATGCTCCGACCTCATCAACGAGCTTCTGAACTGAGCTCTCCCAGTTAGGGATGTGGGCAGCAGGTCACAGTTATCAGAAGAGACTGCTTAATGCCCCGTTATATTCATTTGAAGCTATTGGTGGTGCTGGCGACTTTATAATATACCACAAAGCTCAGGAAGTTTTTTTTTTGTTTTTTTTACAGATTTATATAGTGCGTTCGACCCGACGGTATTGGAGCGCTTTACATGAGCACCATTTGCAATATTTTTTTTGTTGCTTTGAAGGACCTTAGAGGTAGACATTCAGTTATTATAACGCTCATGCATATGCACACCCGCGCATTGATATGTATACATAAATATTCGCTCGGCGCGCGCCAAGCTGTTCCGCAGGATTAGCAACTCTTGGAGTCCCTTCTTGCCCATCTGTCTAGTCTTCTGCTGCGCGCGCGCGGCTCGAGACGCAGCTTGGATTTACGTAACACGCGCAGCCCCGACGCGCCCCCACAGTTCTTAGCGGCGGTGTATGAAAGCAGGTTCGGCGGGATCCCGCCCCGATTTACGACAGTCACCCGGTTAACGCCGCCTGTGTTTACACTGGATTATTGGAAGGGAAGCAGGGGTTAAGTCTGCAGGTCCCCAGCCTTCCCTAGGGGGGGACCTGACTGCCTGCTTGGCACACACGGGAGGGCTGACAGGTAGCAGGATTTGTCTAAGCAGTGTGCATGAGAGCCAACAAGGAAAAGCGAATGCGCTGGATTAGTCCCGGATTATGTTGTCAGAGGGAAGCCTGACGGACAAACTGCAGAGGAATAAAATGCAATCTGTTTGGGGGGACAGGCGCTGTGCTTAGCTTTCATTTTTCAAGAAATGACAAGAAAAATCATTAATAATTTGAGAATGCCTGTCCATTACTTGTTCCTCTTCTGTCATTCCAAAGCAGGGGTTCTAGCATGAATATGCCACCGCTGTATATTGGCTGTGCATGGTGACAGATGGCAAGACATATTTTAAGCTGCACCTTCAAGGGAAACTGAAAGGCAGATAGAAATAGGAATTTTTATTTTAGTACCTGCTATGTTCGACGAGACGTACCCGACAGAGCTATAAAATAAAAGGGTGAACTTAGTTTTTCATTTTTTGTGACTGCCATTTCTCATTCTCATACATAAATAATGATAAATATGTATTCATTAATGAATTTTGTGTACCCTCAAAATCAATGAGAATTAAACATGCAGATAATTTAGAAAAAAAATGTCAGCATGGACATTGGCCCCGGAAGTATTCAAAGTTGGTACTTAGGTGTACAGCATTTCATTGTAGTTTTAGTTACTTTCTAAGTTCTCTTAAATGTTGGTAACTATGGTAACCGAGACACTGAGGATAGAAGGAATTTGCTAGGATCAGCACCGATGATCAGGTTTGGATTGGGGATGCATAGACTGGAACCGTTCTTTTTTACTCTTAGTTAAGAATTTAGATTAGAGCCTGATGTAAAGTTTGGTGGCAAAGGAAAATCCTGCAATTTTTGGAGGAAGAGCTAAATACCGAAGATAATGCACCCGTGTTTTCTTGAAGGTCACTATTACTGTGGGTGAAGAAATTCAGGTTTTGTATTATAGCATTTGTACACCACTTACTATCTATGTGTGGAGATCTAAATTGCTTGCAGAAATGCACAGCAAGTAACATCATGAAGAATGTATAATTCGAAGGGTGTTTTTGTTTTGAGTCTATCTGGGAAGTGTGAAGTGTTTTCATGTGTGATGGCCTCCAGGGTGCAGTAATCGTGCTACCGGATGCATCTCAGGGAAGTGTGATGGATGCAAGTGTTTCAGAGATAGACTAGCAAATTATAACTGTAGTAAGTCCTCAAACATATAGCCAAAAGTTGAGCACAATGCTGTGTGCATGTTCACCAACAAGGGGGAAATCAAAGAAGGCCCTCTAATCCTTATGGTAACATGCAACAGTCAGAGATGCTGTCAAATGAGTGTAAGGATTCCAGAAGAGCAACAATGGGAATTGGTGACGTGCAGTTGCCTAACACGTTTTTTACAGGAAGGAATACTGCTACTACTGACCAAACACACCCGGTGAACAAAAAAAGTAGTGGAAGATCAGTAGGGATGTTTTCCCTACTTAAACGCCAAGAGCATCATCATACTATAGGGTTGCGATGGGTGTAAGGACCGAGTGGGGATGGTGGCTTCATGTTCGCATTTTCCCAGAAAATAAAATACTTGAAGGATTTTCCATGACTCTCGAAATCAGTCCCTAAATCTTTCAGTTTTTGTTGTGAATGCCAAGTAGCTATACAATTGAGTGTCAATGGCCATGTTGGAGAATTTCAACGGTGACAGGACAAACTCTACATTCCTCAAGTAAAATCCAGAAGAAATTAAAATAAAGTTTTGCATAGGCCTACAAAAGTGATGCACTTGTGTTGCAGTATTCAAATTAATTTTAAAAAATCAGTCATTAGTTACTTGAAAATATAAATTATTCATTGAAAATGTTCCAGATTCACTGAGCTTGCTTCGCAAAACTATAAACGTTATCTTTCAAATCTAAAACAACTAACGTGTCAAAACCGCATTCAGATTACAGAGATTGACATCTCTAGTTACATAATAAATTATTAGGAATTATTCTGGTGACTGTTATGTTCAATCCTTTCGTTTTGATTTATACATAGGTGCAAATGAGTGCACCATGACTTTTGCCAGTGCAGACAATTACTTTTTTTGACATCATGGACTGCACACATTGTTCAGTTGCAGATGATGTTTTCTTTCTGTGTTTTTTCAACAAGTTTTGAGTGTACTGAGGATTGTTTTTTTTTGGTGTCTCGGATGAAATGAATATTATATGAGATTTGAATATCAAAGTTACTGTTTGTGGTATGTGGTGTAGTGAATTCGGTGCAGTTAATGCGTCCTAATGGCATGCAACATATAAAGTATGTGTGCAGCTGACATATCTATGAATGTAGTTCTATTGGTGTTTGAATGTAGTTGATAATTCCTTGAGGTCTGAAAAATTACATTTGTGTGTAGGTGACAACATTTTGAACTGTGCTTTGAAGCTACCTAACTGGCTTTGTGCTTAGCAAACACTTTGCTTATTTGTTTGTTTAAGAGTTTTATATAGCTCTGGCAATACACAAGGATACCCAGTGCTTTACAACATCGTAAGTCATTTACAGTCATTCACAATACAGTAAGATTGTAATGTCAACTGTCCAATCATAATCAGTCAATGACCGTACATTACAATTGTAATGACGAGTGTCAAAACATTGTAAGGAACCTGGGAGGGATATGCGTATAACATATAACAAACATATTTATCATCTTTATCATAGGGTCTTTGGGTGTAGATGGTGTTGTTCATGCACTGTGATTAATGTGGCTGGGTGTTCTTGAAGGGTCTTCATGGTATCTATTGTATGGGTTTTGGGTTCATGTCATTGTAGGGATTGCTTTAGCAGCATAGTCTACTACACAAATGCAGCCTTCCTTCCACCCAGTATGTAACTCACACAATCATGCACATATTCGCAAACTTGCTGATTACGGAGAGGTGTCTGCTTCAGGGTTCTTCTTTAGATATCATGTTTGTGGCTTTCAAATAATTCACAACTTTCTTAATTTTTAGCTGCAGTTTATTGAGAATTAGCCTCCACCTTGCAGCACTGTACTGGGTTTACCTTTTCGGTGTTCCGTTCTTTCTAGGAGGGTTGAATGGCTAGTAGTGTAATAAGAGTCTGCCAGGCCAAGGAGAATGAAAACAATCTTGTCCTTGTCCAGGGATGGAAGGATTTCTTCCCTCATGATGGCCAAGGTGTCTTCTGTAACCCCTGCAAAGCAGAATCTAGACTGGGGACTGTGAAGAAAGTGATTTTGTTCTACATACTGTTTATGATGTCTTTTCCTCTTATGTTATGTACTTTTGCTGAAAAAAGGGAGGTTGGAGATAGATCATTATTTGGCATGTATTCTTAGGTCCACAGATGAGAGATAACAGTGTGTTTGAGAGGACCAGGAATGATTCCAGATAGAAAGGAGGTGTTAATAATGTTGTTTGTGAAAAATGTCAGAGGGAAGAATTGTTTGAGGGATGCAGGTGATAAGCGTTGATGAGATTTGGACACTTGTCTTGAGTGGCAGGTGTAGCACTTTAGTCATTTTCAGAGCTTTCAAAGTTTGAAAGCAGACTTTAGAGAAAGGGGGAGGGTCACTGTTTTGAAGGCAGGCATTTCACTGGTTTAAAATTCGCAGGCTTTGGCAAATTTAGATTTCAAGAGCTCATTGAGATGTATGAACTAGGCAACAGTTGCTTTTTAAGGGCCGGGAAGGAGAGTTCTTGGTAGAAATTGAAGATTACCTTTATCTGATTGGATGCCTTTATTCTTTGTTAGCTGGACTGTTCCCATGAGGCACAGGGTCAAGACTGATTTGCACATGGTGGGTCTAAACTGGGGTGGCATGGTGAGCAACAAAACGATGGATTTCACCCAGATCTCTTGACTGTGGGTGAATGTTTGATTAGCTCTGCATTCAATCCATCATCTGTTTGTCTTTTGCTTTCTCGCCCTAAGTGCGCCGGGTAAGCCCAGATGTGGTCCCGGGCTCACTGTGCCACTGGATTCAAGGTAGCCTGGCTAATGAGGGGTGATGCCCTGTAACCAGTCCCAGGATGCTTGTTTCCGGTACAGGGAGGACCTGGCTTGGCAGTTCGGGCTGGACTGTTCTCAGGAGGCACATGGTCAAGACTGATTTGCATATCGCTGGGTCTAAACTGGGGTGGCAAGGTGAACAAAAGAACAGTGGATTCAACCCAGATCTCTTGACTGGGGGCGAATGATTGATTTGCTCTGCATTCCATTCATCATCTGTGTGTCTTTTGCTTTCTTGCCCTAAGTGTGCCAGGTATGCCCAGACGTAAGTCCGGGCTCACTGTGCCACTAGATTCAAGCTAGCCTGGCTGATATGGGGTGGTGCCTCGAAACCGGTTCCAGAATGCTTGTTTCCAGTCCAGGGAAGACCTGGCTTGGCAGTTCGAGCTGGACTATTCCCATGAGGCACAGGGTCAAGGCTGATTTGCATATGGCTGGGAGTAAACTGGGGAGGCATGGCGAGAAAAAGAACAATGGATTTAACACAGATCTCATGACTGAGGGTGAATGTTCGATTTGCTCTGCATTTCATCCATCATCGGTGTGTCTTTTGCTTTCTTCCCCTAAATGCGCCGGGTATGCCCAGACGTGGGTCCCGGACTCACTATGCCACTGTATTCAAGCTAGCCTGGCTGATATGGGGTGATGCCTTGAAACTGATCCCAGGATGCTTGTTTCCGGTACAGGGAGGCCTGGCTTGACAGTTCGGGCTGGACTGTTCCCACTAGGCACAAGGTCAAGACTGATTTGCATATGGCTGGGTCTAAACTGGGGTGGTATGGTGAGCAAAAGAACAATGTATTTAACCCAGAACTCTTGGCTGGAGGTGAATGTTTGATTTGCTCTGCATTCCATCCGTTTTCTGTGGGTCTTTTGCTTTGATTCTTTGTTTGGCACAATAATCTCTTTTGACTTTCTTGATGGCTTTGTAGAATCTTGCCTGTGTTCCTTTCTTAATTTTTTTGGTAGCTGTGGTCTGTTATGTGCGTCATTGTAGCTCCAGATTTCAGTTGGCACGTTTCAGCCCATCAAGTACTCTGTAAACCCACTTGTTTGAAATCATCTTACGTTTTCTGGTTTTGGCAGAAACATCAATCTCTAGTGTGGATGACATGTCAAGGTAGAGATTGTCAAGCAGGGTATCAGGGTCTACTTTAGCAGATGTTTGGTTTTAGGTGTTTAGGCATTGTAGGTTGGCTTAAACACCTCTGTGCTTAATGTGAATATGAGGTATTATTTCTGATGCAGTTGTTAGTTTTTATGCTAGCTTAGCAAGGTTGAAGGAGACAAAGGAGTGGTCTGACCATACACTGGTTTGCTTTTCTGTGTTGGTGGTTTTGCAGTTGTATGTGAACCTTCAGATCTACATGATCAGTGTATTGTGGCATTCCTGATAGATAATCCCTCTCATGACTTCTTTTCAACATCTACGTATATCCTCTGGCCATGGACCTTACCACAAGGGCAACCAAGGTGAGTTGTACCTTTACACCATGCGATTGGAATAACAACTGGTATAGTTGAATCTATGAACAGAAAGTATACAACCTTGTCAAGGGCAAGATTTTGTGCATTGCACTATGCAAAGTAAATGGCAGTTTCTAGCCGGGATTTGCTCCCATTCAATGCTTAAACTCCAGCTCAGAAAGGTGAGACTTTCTACCTGTATAGTGGACCGTCTTGGGTAAGTGATACTCGAAACTGGTAGTGGGCCATATTTCATCTATTATATAACAATATGTGCTGCAAAGTGCAACCAGGCAAAGCGCGTTCACAGGAGTTCTGAAGATAGTTCATTATTTTATCATACTCACTATCCTCTGAAAAATTCTGTTGACAGAATTGTTTCAGGGTAACTTGAAAACAAAGAAAAAGACAGACTCTTCTTGGCATTGTAAAAAATGCTCTTTAATGTCGTGGCACAGGAGCGACTATCCCCACACAGGTAATCAGCCAGTCTCAATTTGCTGCTTCACAGGCAGCTTCTTTAATACATAGCCAGACAATGCTTGTTAGAAAAGATTAAACATTAAGTTACTTGAAAGTTACACATCTGTCACAGAAACATTTCATCTTCTATATTCCTAAACTTTAACCTAATTCTCTACACATCCTTTATCGCAGTTATAACAATGCATAACAAACGAACTACTATTCTACTCGTGAATGCATGTGTATTTATTGAATGTATATGTATTTGCTTGTGTGCTTTATCATTGTGCTACCAAAACCTCTTATCAGATTCCATGTGTTCTTGGCTAATTTAATCTCCTGCTCCTAATGTTTAATCATGTTTCAGTCTACTGAGAACACAGAATAACTGCCTGTGTGCTAAGGTCATAAATTCCTTCATTTGCCAAACTCATGTTTCCCTTTAGCTACGACCTTACAGGTCATGCATTAAAGTGACCTCTTTACCTCTCACATCAGCAAGAGATTTTGGGCCTGCACTGCTCTTTCACCACCTATTTTTTTTGTTTATAGCACGAACTTGACCCGAAGGTATTGGGTATCAGAGAGCTTTACATAGCACAAGTTGCGTTACATGAGGACACATTAATTTTTTTGTTGGGCACAGGGAGATTTAGTGATTTGCCCAGAATCACCTGATGTTCAGCGTCATTGCCGATACTTGAATCTAGTTACCCAGATTCGAGGTTGACCGCCCTAGTCGTTAGGCCAACTCGTCTCCCCTTATAGCTGTGTAATGCTCTCTACTGTTGTCTGCTGTTGTGCTGTGTTTTCATATTTAATTTATTTTCTAACAGAATGTATAGGGCACTTCTATTGGATCTTTTCTCCTTAGAGCATTTATGTTGAGTATCAGAAATGTTGGAATGAGTTAACAAGTAGGCTAACATTGTGGGTTTTCTCTATTCTGCTGTTTTACCTTTATTATTGCATATGGCTCATTATAGTTCCTCCAAAAATTTGAAAGGGAAACCAATTAAACCAATTTAGCCCTATATCGCCCATTAACATGAACTTTTCATATTGTGTAGTCTGACTAGTCCCTTGACCCACGAAAAGGGTATAAATAGTTTGCCTCTTTACCCGGATTGGCTTCATTTCCTCAATGAGTATTGGAACCCAGAAATGGTCCCACATACACTGTGTAGCAGCTAGAGCCTGGGTGTGTTGTGACCAGTGGTGTAGCGCATCCAGCGAGCTAGGAGTTCCTCTTGTAAAAAAATGCTTTCTGGTACACACATAGTCATTCTGCATTAGCACCGACCTTTCTCACTTCTGCTACTTAAAGGCAGTAGAGTTGAATAGTTGGAAACATTGATAGGCCTGAAACCAACCTAAAAGTCTATTTTCCAAAATGCCTGAGGACCGTAATTGTTTTGTTAAATTCTACAATTAAAATCATGATTCTTGTTCTGAGAACGGTTCCTTGAGCACTGCTGAAGATGCTGGTCTTCCGACTGGAGGCCTTTCACCCCCCCTACCTACACCATGTCCCAAGTGGACCGTGTCCAAATGAGACCAGCATTTTTCTGAGTGACCTGCTGTGTTGGATTTTGAAATAGATGTAAATACCCTTTCACTGTATCTGTTGCATATTTCCATCATGAGTGAACAATGTGTACAGGCAGTGCATTGATGAAAATATTAAACCCATCCTTCTAAAATCTTATACTATAGCATGTAGGATTGAGGAAACAAACAAATTGGTCTGAAAGTGCAGGCAAAAGATTTGCCTGAATCATAGAAATTCTAGTGCAAAAGCTGTGACGGTGCGGTGCCAAATACGTGCTGTGCCCTAGGAACAGTGCAAGGTGTAACTTTGGCTCCTCCTCCTCAAAACGTGTGTCTTTCTATGCAAATTATGCCCCTCACTCATTAAAAAGGATATTTTTGTGGTTGTGTATGTTCAAGTAACAGATTTGGTAGAGTAAATCCACTGGTTTGGCATAAAATAACACTTACTGAGGCATTTGTGTTTACTTTGGCATAAAAGTATGTGGGAAAAGGCCAGTTTGTTGCATCCTTTTATGAACTGACCTCCTAACCAATTCCCTTCACACTGTACTGTAATGCCCTTTTAAGATACCTGAAGTCTTTCCACTCAATTGCAGTCTAACCATGTAAACTAAATATGGTCAAAACTGCCTCATCTAAAAAGGCTTTTAACAACCGTATTACACATACAGCACATTTTCTTTGATTGCATTGGGTGCACCTTTTAAAACGTGTGCCACCATATTAGAGTGAATACGCTGCCCCCAGGGCAGACGCAAACTCGTGCTGCCCTGGGTGCAGTGCATTCCTTTGAAAAATGGAGCGGCTGCTTTGAAGCTGCTTCAGGTTTTCACAGTGCAGGCTGCAACCCACCTACACTTTGAAGGGGATTAGAGATCCACTTGCAAGCAGGTGCAGTGAGCGACTGCACCTGCCTGCAAGGGCATGTTTGGTCGGTCCATTGGATCCCCTTCCCTCCTCCAGAGGGCTGTAGTCCTGACAGCTTCTTTGCCACTGCCCCTGCGTCTGTAATACAGGGCGGGCGCAGAGGCAAAGAGATTCCCTCATTTGCATGGGGCAGGCCCCAATGCAAATAAGGGAACACCCTCTGAAGATAGCGCTGGCGCTTTTTGTGTACCAGTGCTATCGGTATTACAGAAGGGGCTGCACAAGCATTTGCGGCCCCCTTCTGTAATACCAAAGTGGCCTTGGGGCCGCAGCACGAATCATCACGGATAAAACAAGATGGCGCTGCCTCATCACAAGCGGATACCCCATTTACCATCTGACAAATCTCACCAAAAACGAGTTACTACTAAAATCAGTTTTCTGAGTTGGATGGTCATGCAACAAAAATATATTATTGGGAAACGACATACATACGCAACGTTCTTAAAAAATCTCTCTGTCTGTAAAAATCATAATACACGTGTCAAACCCAGGCCACAAAATAAAATGGCGTGTTTAGGTTTTCACTGTAGCCGTGCAGGTCTGTAGCCACCCGATTGGTTGTGAAATGCAGCTAAAAGTCATGCAAAATGTTCTGCCTACAGATTACCATGAAATCCTTTTTCCTTTTATACATAAACAGCCAAAGTCTTTAAGTGTTGCAGAATCCCAGAAAATCACGATCGCGTTCATTGACAAAACATGATAACCTCCAACTTTGAATACTGGTCTTCAGAGAAAAAACTCATGACGCTGGAGTCGATGAGAGTCCGACAGGTCTATTGACAAGCAGTGAGAATATGAGAATATGAAAATGGGAAAGACCGCTTTAAGAGCAACTGTTGCCTCGTGCTGCTTTCGTAAAGGTCAGAAAGTAGCAGTTGAGGAGAATGATCACATACAATGAAAGAACAGAGGGTAAACAAAAACCTCGGGGTTTGTGTATGCCAAGCTAAAACCAACAATCTCATGCCAGGACGCGAAGGCGCGCGAGGGGGTTAGGAAGAGGGCAGTCTCATCTGCCAATCCGAATTTAGGAAGTTAGGCGTCTTTGAAATACGACTCCAGTGGTCATCAATTGTTTCAAAACACACGTGTGTTCTCCTCTCAAGGTGGAAATAGACCATCATTTGAGGCACTGGGTTACAATAGGACCCTCTTCTGCTGCTGTCACATAAGTCATGCACCAGCTATACACGTTGAATAATGAATAGAGTTGCAAAAGGGGCCCGCGTTCTGCCTTCTTGAGAAATAATAATGAATACCTGCACGTGCAGCTTTTGCTAATCCCTCGTTCTCTGCAACACTCATGCACAGCATCAGTAAGCACCCAGTGCACCCACCGTGCTGTCGATCCTCACCCATCGCACCATGTCTCATATAGATCAAACCATGCACCAACCATGCACTCCAAATGGCAACCAGGGAACGCATTGCACATTGAGCAACTAACAGCCTTAACAGCAGTATGAAGCATTATTCAACTAATGCAACTGCACCGCACAAACAAGTGTTTCATGTCTCACGTGGGATGTGGAAAGCACAATCAGGCATATGCATCAAAGTAAATACCGGTCGCAAATGGGCAGATTGCGACCGGTATTTTTGCATTTGGGATGCATCATCCCAAATGTAAAAAATCGCAATTTAAGGAATCTCTAAATTAAGATTCCTTAAATTGCGATTGCATTTAAGGAATCCCAAATTGAGATTCCTTAAATGCAATGCATGAAAGTAAAAAAAATAGCGAATTCGCTAATAGGAGTAGCAAATTACCATGAAGTTGAACTTCATGGTAATTTGCTAAAACTTTGAAAAAAAGCACTTTTGTGCATTTTTCAAAGTTTCATGTTGCGCATACATCATGTTTCATGTGTGCAACACATGTGCCGAGATCAATTTCAGGGGTGCAACAGGGTGCCATTTTGACACCCTTGAAATTGCATGAGCAATTTGCGAGTACCTACTGGTACTCGCAAATTGCTCATGCAATCTCCAATTCATTCCTATGGGCCTGTAGACCCATAGGAATGAATGGTACAGCGTTCCTTAATTGCGACTAGCAATTTGCGAGTAGCAATTAAGGAATGCTTAGGAATCGTTATTTTAATAGCGATTCCTACATGCATAGGCTTTGCTATTCCTAAATAGCGATTCCTTAAAAATCTCTATTTAGGAATAGCAAAAGGCTACGTTAATGCATCTGCTGGTATATAAATACCAGCACACTGCATAGTTTTCACCTCTTCCAACAGCCACTAGGCACTGCTTCGGTGTTAGCAGGTTGATGATGTGTTGGCCCAAAAGAGAGTTACTCCACGAGATGTGAGGTTGTGAGATCCTCGGTCTGACCCATGTCGATGTATTGATAACCCTAATAAAGTGCTGCATGACAGAGTATTGCTATTTTGTGCATTTATTGCATCCACTATTGACATTTATTTAGTGAATGAGTATTCTTTTTTGCTGTGTGTTTCTTGTCAGACTGACTGCAATCTTCTGGTGGTGAGTTATCACCACAGAAATTTCCAAGATCTTCCCATGTACCACCCACCAGTGTGAGTATGCTGACAAGGTGGCATATTGTGGCAATTGCTTTGCTGTTGTTATGTATTTTGCATATGAGTGTCTTCAGACTCCTTTATGATCCTCTCAGTGAAGAGTAGTGTGGCTAGACTGAGTTAAAGAGGTGAATAACCGGCATATGAACCTGTACTGTTTACTTTACTGTGCATATGGGGACCCTGCGTGGAAAGATGGTGTTTTTGAATTATTTAATCGGCTGCAATGGTTGTGATTCAGATGGAAACAATGGCACCAAAGGTAACAATTAGTATTGCTGACCACCTCTCACGTGACATTGTTTTTAAAGAACAGTGAAAAAGTCACCACTGCTCTTCACTAGACAAAATATTGGTAGATGTTATTCATGGGATAAAGTGTCCTCTATGGTATATTACACTACTATTGCAAGTCACAGAGAAGTTCGGTGGCCGTACAGGGGATTGTGGTTGAATGCTAAGTTCCTTTATATTCTAATTGAATTAGGGGAACTTGTAAATCCCTTAACATGTGGCAGGGGGTATTTTATTCCTTATAATTGGCCACACTGCCTCTCTTACCCGAAAAAGCTTACATTTTTGGGCTCTTTTTCCTTTATATGGATGAGTGTCGTTGCAGGTATGAATAACAAATATGGAATCTGTAGTACGAAATCAAAATGCACCAGAATCGAGTTAGAAACTTATTGTGGAAGTATATTATAAGAAGTTTAATAAAAAACACTTTGAAAAACAGCTGTCGTTGGTAATGTGTGCGAACATTCAGAGATATTTCTGATTTTGTTTAATAATCCGGCGATGCACAAAGAATGAAGAATGAAAAATAAACAGAAATTTGTGCCTCAATTGGAGTTTGGAGGGACTTAGACAACCATTCTTAGTTTTTGATGTTCTCTCGGCACATAGAGTGTCCTTGAAGAGAACACCCACATCCATTGTTTTTGTCTTTATCAATGTGAACTCAGGAGAGAGAGTATTTCCTAGATATTTCGACGTTTGGGTGCCATGCCCTGGTTTATCAACATGCTGAATTATGTGACAGTGTCAGAAATGACCATGGGAATAAAAGTTTCATTATGTTCACGGGGCAAATAATGAGGGAAAACATTAAGGTTTGAAGTAGGGATGGCCAACAGAAATTCAGTAATTTCTGAGAAGAGAGTTCTCTTATTCTGATTTTGCCTGAATGATACTTATGGTTGGGGTATCATAAATGTTCCATAATCGAAGTCGATCTGAGAACGAATCTGCTTAGTTTTTAACAGAAAAAAAACTTTACAAGTTTCTCTCAAACGTTTCGGAAAGGCTCAACTTGGTTGGTCGTACCAATGGAACCAATAGTTTTTCTTGATCTTAAAGTTATTCTTTTGCATGTTTCGAGCTTGTTAGATAGGAGCAGTATTGACATTTATTTTGGTTTTTCTGACTTGTAATTTGTGAGGGCGACAAGATAGTTTTTTGTCTCTTCATTTATGGTACCATTGTCTTTTGGCTCTCTGTGATTTCAATTTCAGGGTTTAAAGCTTTGGTGAACATCTAGGTTTTTGTATGTGGGGAGGATTCCCTAGTTTTGAGCGGGGTTCTTTCAGGAAAATAATGTTTACAAATTTGGTTAGTATATGATTAACCCGGCACAAATTCGTCCGCGGGGCATTCTATCGAGTGGGCGGGGCCGCGTCGGCCAATGGACGTGTGCAGCACTACCGAGGTAGTGCTCGCAACTGTCGTTGGCCGACGGGTGCACTTAACAGGTTAATGAATTCATACGAACTTTCAATATTGTTTACACCAATCTGGCAATGGGCAGTAGTAAAGGCGAGCAGAATCGCACTGATGGAATATTATATGGAGAAGGCTATCCAGCCCGTATTGGTAAGTGAGTTTTTTTTTTTATCTAATTGTTTTAAAGTTAGGATTCCAATAATAACATGCATTGGCAAAGCCAAAAAGTCTCACCTGTGAGAACTATTGGTTTTGGCAATGTTTTGTAGCCATGCTTTACAGCAGCGCAGAAGCTTTTCAGTGTGGCTAAAACTAATTTAAACAAGCATTTGCAAAGCCAATGGGTTGCGCCTATGTGAAATCAATTGGCTTTGCCAATGTTTCTTAGCTATATTGCAACATGACTGAAAGTAAAGAAAAAATAGCTTTATGACACAGCTTGCGCTGACCACGTCATATCGCTTTTTTTAGTTGACTTTCAGTCATGCTGCACTGAAGCCAGCGCTGCTGTACAATATGGTCAAGAAAAACATTGACAAAGCCAATAGTTCTTGCATAGATGTGAACTGTTGGCTTTGCCAATGCTGTTTTCATTGAGCGAACACATCTACGCCATTGAACAGGCTACCAACATGTAAACGAATAGTGCTTAGACATGCAGGCTTTGGTGAGGTTTTTGCTGGGTACTTTGCTCAAAATAGCATTAGAGGTTGATCTCTGTGTTCTTCTAATAAATCTTTCAAGGATTACTGGTTGGCTATATACAAACTATAGAAAGGGCCGTCACTAAGTGGTACGTAACTACAGGGTGATGCTTACATTCAAAATGCAAAGCACTGTCCGTGATAAATAAATAAAGGCATATATTTGACATTTTACAGGAGATGTCTTTTAATCACAGCATACTGCACACAGCTCTTTAGGATTCCTTTTGGGGTTCCTGCACATCTGTATTGATCTAAAAATGATCTGTTAATCTGTATAAATCCCCCACCATCCATCACCTTTGCTTAAATGTGAGAGGTCTATGGCATATGCGATGGCGGTTGCCAAAAGCGATGTAGCTTCATCACTGCAAGGGGAGTTGAAGGAAATGGGTGAATTAAGGCATCTTTGTTGACAGCTCACAAACAACTCACTGTCTCTCAACGAACTCCTTTATGGCGAGGAACACCTTTTGTGGAGACACTGATATGCTACTTTAAGACAGCTTTCTGTGATATGCTCCATCATCATGTGGTAAACCCAGCAGCTCAGCAGCAGTCTGCATAGATGTACTCACAGCCACACTGGCACATAAACTGATCTGTGACTTGTGGAAAGCCCAAACAGGCTGGACTGAGTCAGTCATATGTATTGAGTCTGACATAGGACACCTAGCGGCCTTTTAGAGGCACCAGCCTAGCTGATAAACTGACTAGTTTGCCATTATGCCACCTTCTCTTTGAATGTACAGCATATGATTATATCTGTATTTTCCTCATTCACCAACAACCAAATGGGGTAATTAAAAAAATACTGCAATCTTGGCATACATTCCAATATGAACTCACAATTTAAATTAAGCAATGACAACATTTTTTGTCAAAACATGCAATGAAGCGAACGCAGCATTAACACAAACTGTCATATTTCCTATGCTTCTGTGGCGAAAGGAAACCATAAATAGTTGTACACTGTACCAAAAATTCAAAGGATTTCCTACAGACACGAAGGTACCATAGCAACAAGAGGAGGAGGGTAGGCTTCAGTAACAAGAAAAACAAGTTCCCTCGGAAGACAGCGCCTGACTTTGACCTCAGTCTTTGAATGCCCAGCAAATGTGACGAGATAAGAACAAGATTTACAGGCCTGTTTACTACAGGAAACAAGTCCATGGAAGAATACTGTAAGCACAGCTTTCGCATGAGGAGGTTCGAACTCAAGCTGGGCAGCCTAAAGCAAATAAAGCCAGCAAATGAGAAGCAAGAAAACATAAGTTACAAACCACAAAACCAATGGCAAGCGGTGGGCGGAATGCATTCCCAGGTCTACTTTCGGAAACTCCACAATATGTCTTTTGCATAACAGACAGCTGTGCTGCCTAGCAGGCTGTAACTTAAAAAGCGCTATGAAGCACCCAAGGTTGATGCACTTTAAAAAAAGAGCATTAGCGCTGGATGTAAATGCTTTTTTAAATGGCTAAAAATGATCGTCAAAGTTGACAATGACCATAGCGACCAGCAGGAGCAAAAGGCTATATCAGAGCCAATAATCTCAAAGGGGAAACTAATTGGCTTTGTGAATCCTTGTTAGTTCTTGGCACAACACCCCTGTTCTTTTGAGCAAATCAGTTAAACTCCCCATGCGTGAAAAAAAAAGGCTTTTGTCCAAAAGCGTATCACATGAAGAAAGCAATTGTGCCTAATTCAATATCTTAGTGAAAAATGCATTTAGAAGCTAACATCTGCTGTCACAATAAAAGCTGATGACATCCGTTGTCACAATAAACATCGATTTCAAAGGAGAAAAGGGCTTCTTTGAAGTCAGTGTGGCATAGTAAAACATAGCTACAAATTGCAAGTGGTTTAACAATGACAACTAGGAAGAAGAAAAAATAAAAGCAGTACCTCAACCACAGCGTGATCAGTGGAAGGACAGCAATCAAGCTGCAGCAATCATTACTTGTCCCATACTCCAGCCGAAAGAAGAGGAAGTCAAGTCAGCACGAGCTGGCTAATTGGAAGGTAACAAATAAGAGTCAAAATGAAGCCAACAAATGTTTTGCAATGGGTGGGATGCAAGCCCCCCATATACAATATCTCTTACAAGCGAAAGTGCATGCAGCACGTGCGTCGTCGCAAGTCACACCTACAAAGAGGCTCTGAAATGGTCAGTCTGAGGTACTGGGTTTTTAAGAACCGGTACAGAACCGGTAACCCAGCGGTGCCAGGGGATCAACACACCAGAGACCTCGGGTTCTCCTGAGTCAGACCGACAAAAACTTCAGAGTCTTTCAGGTGAAGTCAAAGATTCGTTTATTGGCTGCAACCAAGGTGACAGGGTCCTAGAAGTACGATACAAGTATATTCAGGAGACTGCACACTTTCACAAAGTTAGGCTTCTCTTCTTATACACAATATTCTCCCTTGGGCGAAACATTCCTTGGATTCGCGGTATTTCATTTATGGTTACTGATTACAAAAGAAAGCAGAGTCATGATGACATGTACATATTTCACGTCGTGCTGCCCATAACAAATCATCCGGCAAGGCCCAACATTTCATCAGATATCGCTGGACCCCTAATAAAAATGGTCACCTCCCCATCATAAAGCAAATGAAGGAAAGGAGTGAAGAAAGATGTGAGCGAGATATGGCAGGTGTGCGTGCTGAAATGGTTTTATGGCTGGTTGAGCCTAGATGCTATCTTGTTCGGCCACTGGGAGGGAACTGACCTAACGAGCTCGGCCTGGGGCAATGGTTCTAACTTGTACTGGGGTCAGAGAGAAGTCGATTAAGGAGTATGTGTCCTTGTGGAATCAAATTCGACTGGATTAAGGCCTATGTAGAGGGCAACATGCAACTAAGGGTTCAGAAGGCAAATGACGATTTCGAGGTGAAATCGTCACTCGAATATGCCAAAAATACATGTACTTGATGTACTCGTCATTCTCGGTCTTTTGATACCAAATTCGTCCTATTTCGACGAAGTTTTTATTCTCGAGTCCAGTACTATAATATGAATCCAGATTTTCAGAACCACAGACCCTCCTTTTGCCCTTACATAGGCAATTAATCTATCCTCATGTTAATCTGAGTCCAGATCTATATTCCTAAAGTCATTGAGATGTTGATGCAACATCATTCTAGTGCTGAGCTCATGTCTTGACACAGGCTTCCTTACACACGATGTAGCACAGAGGCCACATATTGCAGGAGCACACTGTATGCATAGACAGAACAGGAAGAGAATGGCTAAGACCATCCCAATGACCATCAGAATTTTCCATCCCCAGCCAGATATCAGTCCCCAGAACCATCCCATTAATGACCAATCTCCTTTATCCACATGAATAGATTCGGAAATCTTATGTAGTTTGGAGATGGCCCCGTACACTGTTGGAGCATTATCAGGAATAAAAATGCAACAACTGGACTGGATCAATTTGCATACTCCACCTCGGTCCGCCAGTATCACATCCAAAGCGACCCGGTTTTGAAGGGTCATCAGTCGATCCGACTGGAGCTCAGCAGTCAGGTTACTAAGGGCACCAGCAGTTTCGATCACGGTGGATTCAACTACCCTTGTCAATTGCCTTATGTTTCTGCTGTTAATCATGGCTCCCCAGAACGGCAGAACACCCATTGCAAAGTCACCGAATTCTTGACCTGCAGTGTCTTCTTTACTCAAAACACCTCTAACTACCCTTGTCCGGTGGTAATCCGCCACTGCAGTGTAGGTGGGAGGTAACAGAAATGAAACAAAACATGAGCCCGAGAAGTCAGGGGGCAACCATGTATAGGCTCTATCATGGCAGATGAAATAAGTACCCTTAGCGGCTAAAAAGGCAGGGGAGGTCTGAGATCCAAAAACGTACGTTTCTGTACAGACACTCTTCCCTAGCAGAGCTCTGGGATTCCTACCAATACCTTGCAGACACAGGTGACCTTGATGGGGTACGATCCAGATAGGGGACGATCTCTTGGCTTGCTGTTTCTCACTTACTGTAGTGCCATATCCGGTCACATTCCAACCTACATATGCAAGTATCTCATCATCCGGGGTATCTTCGTAAGAAGTTACTTCCTTGATCATGTCAACTATACCCTTGACTAGGGCGCTAGTCTTGAGGTTGTCTTTTACAGAACGTAGGGGTTGGATTTCTCGTGCATATATGAACATTGTCCTATATGCCCATACTGACCCATTGTGACTAAATGGCAGGACCAAATAGGGGATACCTCTATCCGTGGTGTGGGGCATGAGACCACACACCCAACAGTTGGTTGTGTTCATTATAAGTTGGTGTTGGTGTAATAGCTGAACGAAGGAATTATTAATGAACTCTAATCTCCTATTTGATTCGTGGTCAGGTAAGGAGTGGAAAGAATGAGAGGAAACAGTAGGGGGAGGTATGGGTGATGTAGTGGGCGTGAATGCCACATGGAAAGAGAATAAAACATAGCTTATCAAAAAGACCATTACGCTAAATAGCATAAAAATACACATTATTATAAAAATTCTCTTCCTTATTGTTTTCAAAAGTCTCTGCTTAAAGTTCATTTGTTTGGCAGTTCTCTCCACATCAGGAAACTCCATCCTCTCTAAGGTGCTGCCCGCGGCGGTAGGTTGTTTCTGCTAAAGGATGCTTCCGTCAGTCTAGGGTGGCTCCCTTTGACCGACTGGAACCAGCGACCTATTGCCGTCAGCTGCACCCAAAAGTCTTTAATCAACCGCGACCCTAGCAGCGGAACCCGGATGGCGGTTCAAGAAAAAACAAAAATAAGCAAGTTACCTAGATGGGAGAATCTGCACTTTCAAAAATAGGATTTTTGGGAAAGAAAACACATTTTACATTAGTCCCCATTTTTCTCTCGGATCATAAAATAAATCACTTTTATTTTTAGTCTCTTTTTCTTGGTCGTAAATTATAGCGTCTTTTCCCGGGTACTGTCTGGTCCAGAAATAGTAGCTCAGGTTCCACAGAGTTCAATTGTTCTGATGGCGGCGTAGTTTCTTGAGAAATGTTCCCACTTTCACAATCACGTTCAGCTTCTTTTACGCGTTCATCAGTTGTGCGCTTTGAGTCAGTGCCTCCTTGTCGGACCCATTGGTCATGTGGCAGAGGGAAGGGTATCTTCTTACAATGGATCCCGTGGACCCAATTGGCCTTCCCCTCCACTTTAACGGTCGACCTTGTAGACAGGAGGACGAGGTGTGGCCCGGTCCATCTGGGCTGGTCGTTTCTTGTCCTCTGAAAATTCTTGATAAGTACCCAGGAACCAGGGTCAATGGAGTGACCCGGTGTCTCAGAGACCGGAGGCAAGGTGTTGTGGACCTGTTGATATAAAACACGCAATTTAGCCGTCAATTCATACAAATAGTCAAGCAAAATTGGGTGTTGCAGCTCGCTAAACTTCATGGGCCTAGGCACTCCCCATATGTTGGCTGGCCGACCAAAGATTATTTCATAGGGGCTGAGTTTCATTCGCGAATGCACAGTCATTCTGGTGGATAGGAGTGCTAAGGGTAGAGCGTCAGGCCATTTAAGACCTGTGCTCGCCTGGATTTTGGCCAATTTAAGTTTAAGCGTGCCATTGTAACATTCCACTAATCCAGCTGATTGGGGGTGATTTGCAGCGTGGAACTTCTGGCTGATGCCTAGCCCTTCACACACTCTTTTCATCACACAACCCACAAATTCACTTCCGTTGTCCGACCAGACCATTCTAGGCATTCCGAACCTGGGGAAGAACTCTTTCACAAGGGCTTTCGCTGTGGACAAGGCCGTATTGTCTCTTAGGGGATAGGCTTCTACCCATCTTGAGAAGGCACAAACAACCACGAGCACATATTTTAAGTTGTTGCACCTCTCCATGTGTATGAAATCTAGCTGCAAAACCTCGAACGGATACGTAGGAGGTGCAAAATGACCAGCTGGAGTTGGGGTTCCCCTACCAGGATTGTGCTTCAGACATACCATGCAATTCTTGACAATATTCTCTGCACACTTGGGAATCCCTGAATTCTTCCACACTGGGGCCACCAACTCGCAAATCCCTTTCGCGCTGATATGGGCCATCCCATGAGCCATTGTAACCACTGCAGGCACATATGCATCGGGTAACAACCATCTCTGTTGCTCTGTCGATTCAATCCAACAACCATTTGCATCCACTCTCCCTGTACTTTCTCTCCACATGCTTAACTCTTTCTCCGTGGCCTCAGCTTGGATGGACTTCACACTTTCTATCGTGTCTTCACATATTCCAACATCACCAGTCCATCTTTCTGGGCTCGCAACATACATTCGGCTCATCATATTCCTTGCAGTATCCTTAGCAGTTTCATCAGCAAATGCATTTCCACGACCAACATCATCAATCACTCTCTTGTGTGCACTACATTTCACGATCGCTACTTTCAGGGGCAACGTCAGTGATTCAAGAAGCTCATTCACCAACTGACCATGCTGAATCTTAGCTCCATGCGAAGTCAGGAACCCACGTTCTCTCCACAATCGTCCAAAACTGTGAGCCACTCCAAAAGCATACTGACTGTCGGTATAGACAGTCACTTTCATTCCTTTGGATAACACACATGCTCTTGTTAATGCCACGAGTTCAGCGGCTTGAGCTGAACCATGTGGTATTCGCGCGGTTTCAACGATTGTGTGCAAAGTTGTGACAGCATATGCTGTAGTCACGTTACCATTTGGGAGTTTAAAGCAGGAACCATCCACCCATAATGTACCATCACATTCAGCAAGAGGAGTGTCGAATAAATCAACTCTTCCTTTTGTCTCTTCCTCCGTTCTGAGGAAACAATCGTGCTGTTCTGAAGCATCCGATTCCTCAGCAATTGGTAACAATGTGGCTATGTTCAGGGTACTGCACCTTTTGATGTGCACATGGCTCGCTAGTAGCGTCAATTCATAACTGGACAGTCGAGCACTAGTTAAATACTGTGTCTTGGTCCTATTTAACAACGTGTCTACTGCATGCGGGACCATCACGATTAGTGTATTATTCATTACTAGTCCTGCAGACTGTCGAATAGAAACAGCTGCTGCTGCTGTGGCCCTTAGACAACTTGGCAATGCTGGTGCTACCGGATCTAAAGTTGACGAAAAATAGGCGCATGGCCGCTGTCTATCTCCGTATAACTGAGTCAGCACGGACAATGCACAACCCTCCTTCTCGTGGACATATAATGTGAAAGGTTTACTGTAGTTGGGGTTACCTAACACAGGGGCCGAACATAATGCTGTGCGTAATTCGAGAAAACTTTTCTGACACTCATCAGACCAAGGAATGGGATTGGGTGTATTTGCACACGTTAGTGCCAATAAGGGTTTGGCTAATAACGAAAAATTTGGAATCCACTGTCTACAGTACGATGTAATGCCCAAGAAAGCGCGTACTTCTCTCTGCGTTCTTGGCACATTCAATTTAGCTATTGCCTGAATTCTTTCTGGGGTCAGTTTCCTTCCCTCCTTCGATAAGAGATGACCTAAGTAGGTCACTTCTTGTCGGCAATATTGAAGCTTGGAAAGTGACACCTTGTGATGCAGATCACATAGATGACGCAGTAATTCCAACGTGGCCATTTTACATATTTTCTCAGTATCCGCAGCGATGAGCAAATCGTCCACGTACTGTACGAGAGTGGAACCTTTTGGCAAAACCATTGCGTCGAGCTGACTTTTCAGAGCTTGACTGTATATTGAGGGGCTTTCACAGTAGCCTTGAGGAGCGCGTTTAAAACGGAAGCTGCGACCACCTAAACTAAAGGAAAAAATATCCCTGCTTTCCTCAGCAATCGGGATACTGAAGAAGGCATTCTTCAGGTCAATCACCGAAAACCAGGAGGCAGAGGCTGGAATCATAGTCAATAATGTTGTAATGTCGGGGACAACTGGGAATTGTGGCACCACTATCTTATTCACTTCCCTAAGATCAATCACGAATCTATACACAGGTGGCTGAGAAGGGTCAGTTCGTTTTAAAACAGGCAGAACAGGACTATTGCAAACATTTCCCCGTGTTTCTTCAATTACGTCTTTCTCAATCAACTCGTAAACAATCGCTAGCAAAGCTTTTTCGCCCTCATTGGATATTCTGTATTGGGGAATTCGTGGCATTTTGACATTCGGCTTCAATGTTACAACATATGGTGGAATTTCTAAAAGACCTACATCATTCGGACCAGTAGCCCAAAGAATATCTGGAAGAAGTACCAATTCTGCTGGAAGCGTATTCCTCGACAAATACATGGGAGAAACCACTTTCTTACCTAAAGTCAGTTGTACTCCTGAAGGAGAACAGTACAAAGTCGCATACAATCTTTTTAGCAAATCTAATCCTAGCAAATTTTCACCACAACCTGTTGTCAAAATAAGGGGTGCTTCGAATTCACAAGGACCAACAGAAAGAGATAAAGGGTCAGAAATCGGATTTCTAACCGGGGCGCCAGAAAAACCTACGGAAACGTTCATTTCGCCAGACAAAGGTGCGCCAGGGAGTTTGGAGTGCATAATAGAACTCTTTGTAGCACCAGTATCCAACAGAAAAGGTTCTGACACACCCGATGTAATCACCTCAACGTATGGTCCACTCTGATCTACTGGAACTGAAACAACTCCCTCTCCTTGTCTAAGGCTGTCCTAGCAATCATTACTCTCCCACTGCTCATTTTCCGTGTAATACTCGTCAACGTAGTACTGAGCTGTCCTGTCAGATACGTTATTTTGCTGGTCAAACCTGTTCATAGAGTTTTGTGGTGGAAGGGGACGTGCGTCCTGAGGGGCGTTTCCACGCCCTCTACCTCTAGGCGCTTGCTGGCTACCACGACCTCTTACGCCAGGGAATTCATTTGTACGTTGTGGCAGGGCAGGACAGTCATATTTGTAATGACCCTCTTGTTTGCAGTATAAACACTGGTTGGGACCTACGCGGTTTTGATTGTAATCAAATCTCTGCAAGTTTCTCTGAGGCTGCTGGAAAGTGTTCTGGTAGTGATTCGGACCATTATTATTTTTATTACCACCACCACGTGGAGGATAGGCTTGCTGTAGCAAAACCTTCGTTTTGAGTTCTCTAGTTTTCGTTTCTATTTTATCTTTCTCATCCTTGTCTCTATTCTCGTAGTACTGTGCGGTAGCTAATATCTGGGCTGAAGATGAGACTGCCCAAGAACTTTCCGAATCTTTTAATTTCCTACACAAGTCTGGAAGTAGATTGTGCACAAACTTATCGACAAACAATCTCTGACCACCTTCTGTGGTCATATCTTGACCGCTGTGGTCAATGAATGTTTCTTCAAATCTGGTGAAGAAATCTGAAACAGTTTCTTCTTTCTTTTGCTTGCATGCAGATAACTTATCCCAATTTACGCGTATCGCAGGCATTATCGTTTTCATGTAATCTACTATTCTACCAGGTAGTTCCGCTATCAGAGGCTCAGGCTTGGCACCACCAACTTGTCGTGCGTCTGCAGCAGTGATATTAGCCCACGTGTCACCTAATTCCTGGTCATGATCGACATGGCGAATTTTTCCCCATAAGGGCTGTGGAACAACGTTCCCGAATAACATATCGATATCGGCCAAATTCATTATACATGACCCAGCAGTTTGCGACAATTCTTTATAGTACCCTGCAGGATTTTTACGCGGATCTGGTAGTGTTTGTTTGAGTGCTAAAACTTCAGCTCGCTTCCATGGGACATGTACCCATACGCGGTGAAAGTGGGGCAGGACAGGTGGGACAGCTGTCGCGTCACCCTCTCTCCACTGTGGGGGAACTTCTCTCATAGGGTATTGTCGTGCCTTTTTCTTACTAGATGTACTAGATTCTGATGGTGACCCAGAACTGCTTCCCTTACTTCGATATGATAATAGCATTTCAACTGCTTTTTCCACATCGGGACCTACAATCATACCTAGACTAAATTTAAACCTTATACGACACATCTCTTGTGGGAGGCAATCCTGATCATTGTCTTCTAAATCCTCGCAAAGAAAAACACACATCTGTTCGAACACATATCTCTGTGTCGCTGTTTCCCATTGATGAAAAACTTCCATGACAGACTGTAAATCATATTTTGCAGTGTCCAAGACCCATTTCCGAGCTAAACTATTCAGGGAATCTCTCTCTTGATAATCAGGCAGTTGGCTTCGCAACTGTCTTCTACTTATGTTAGGGGTCGTAGCAGGCGACCCGAAAAGGGGTAAAAGAAGATTAGTAACAGTGCTAGCCATTTTCTGCCGAAGGGAAGGTGAAATGGAAGAACAAACAGAGGAAAAAACGGGGTGAGATAAGGCGGGGGTAGAGATGGCAGAAGAGGTATGAGGAATAATAGAGGGGGTACTAGGCAGAATCGTAGAGGGAGCATTAGGAGACGTTAAAAGTACAGTAGGCAACATCGTAGAAAACACAGGTGAAACAGAAGTTGTCGGTGGGCCTGGAGGAGGCTGCACCGAAGAAGTAGGAGCCAGCTGAAGAACAGCTGGTGAGTGCTGTGGAAGAGCCAGAGGCGCAGTTTGTGCAACTAAAGGTTGCGGGGGTGCTGTAGCATTCTGCGCATAGGGGGGCGGCGAAGTTAATAATTGCGACATTAATTGGTCTTTTTCACGCTCTTTTGCGGTCCCTTGCTGAAGAGACGGCAAAACTGGATAACACTTATCTATTGCCATTTTACGTTGCCTGTGCAATTGCTCATTTATCTGCTCTTCCTCATTATCTTTAAACTGCACGGCAGCTTGCATGACTGAAAGTCCCCCTTCTCTCTTATTTTTCTTAGCTAATTTAATTTCTTTTTGTTTGGCTTCTTTGCGCCATATGCGGAAAGAGTCAAACATCGCCGGCCGGGCTTTCTTTTTGAAGAGTTTAACTTCAAGGTTGTCTAAGATTTCAGAATCAAAGCTACCATATTGGGGCCATTTTAAAACACCATCTTTCCTAGTGTATTTAATCCATACCTCGTTGTAAACGATGGGGCCTACCCCATGTTTAACGTATAGCTCGTAAGTCGGAGTTCCAACTGGAGGGACCGGACATGAGTCCTCCAATCGGGAGTCCCTTTTATTACTACCAAGACAAAACCAATTCCCGAGTCTAAGACTAGGCATCCTTTCTCTCTAGTCTAGTTCCAAAACTTCAAAGGATTGATCGACTACGATATTTCTCGTGAAAACACGAGTCCTTCGGTTATGGTGCTTGCAAGAACCAATAAAAACCTTTATGTATCTCCAAGATACCACAAAGTAAGTCCAACTAAGGACTGGGAGACGCTCCACTTATACTTAACTGAAAAATATCGATGGCTTCACCAGAAGACTCGTCTCAGCGTTTCGCTCTACCGAAAATTTCAAGGGTCCAACATCAGGGCGATAACCAGGGCAGCAGACCTTGTAGCCGTCGGGAAGCGGGGAACCTCGCAGTAAAGACCTTCGGACCACGTCGACATGCAGGGGTCGATGAGGTGGTGGGCCCTCCTCCGGAATTTTCACACGAAGCTCCTCACGATCTTCAAGCTGATTGGTACCACTGGAATCGCCCCAAACGCTGGGCGCCAAATGAGGTACTGGGTTTTTAAGAACCGGTACAGAACCGGTAACCCAGCGGTGCCAGGGGATCAACACACCAGAGACCTCGGGTTCTCCTGAGTCAGACCGACAGAAACTTCAGAGTCTTTCAGGTGAAGTCAAAGATTCGTTTATTGGCTGCAACCAAGGTGACAGGGTCCTAGAAGTACGATACAAGTATATTCAGGAGACTGCACACTTTCACAAAGTTAGGCTTCTCTTCTTATACACAATATTCTCCCTTGGGCGAAACATTCCTTGGATTCGCGGTATTTCATTTATGGTTACTGATTACAAAAGAAAGCAGAGTCATGATGACATGTACATATTTCACGTCGTGCTGCCCATAACAAATCATCCGGCAAGGCCCAACATTTCATCAGATATCGCTGGACCCCTAATAAAAATGGTCACCTCCCCATCATAAAGCAAATGAAGGAAAGGAGTGAAGAAAGATGTGAGCGAGATATGGCAGGTGTGCGTGCTGAAATGGTTTTATGGCTGGTTGAGCCTAGATGCTATCTTGTTCGGCCACTGGGAGGGAACTGACCTAACGAGCTCGGCCTGGGGCAATGGTTCTAACTTGTACTGGGGTCAGAGAGAAGTCGATTAAGGAGTATGTGTCCTTGTGGAATCAAATTCGACTGGATTAAGGCCTATGTAGAGGGCAACATGCAACTAAGGGTTCAGAAGGCAAATGACGATTTCGAGGTGAAATCGTCACTCGAATATGCCGAAAATACATGTACTTGATGTACTCGTCATTCTCGGTCTTATTTCGACGAAGTTTTTATTCTCGAGTCCAGTACTATAATATGAATCCAGATTTTCAGAACCACAAGTCCAAGCCAGAGGGAAAAGGAGTTCAGAAATACACTGGATGTGTGGGGAACTGACAATTAGTGCAATACTGTGGCTCGCCTTGTGTGCGGGTTCCTTAATAATTAAAGTGAGGTTACAGATCTCTTCTCTCTTAAGGAACCCTAGAGCAGGTCCTTCAAGAAATTCCAGATGATAATCACGTTTACCCAAGGTAATAATAATGTCATTATTCAAAGAGAAATCACCAATTAATTCAGATATAACTTAAGATGAAGTGGCAACATTTGAGGTGTCTAGTAAATTAAAAAGACGCTTATATTCTTATAATAGACACTCCTCCCACCACCCTGTTCTGGCACTCACCCCTATAAATGTTATAATGGAGAGGAAACCGATAATAAAACATATAAACAGCAGATCCAGGAGCCAAGTTTCCTTTAATGAAAGAAGATCCAAATTTAATGTCAGCAATCTAAAGCCCGTGTTTAATTAAGTTTATCTAGTCACTAAACATTTCTTGCTACCTTTTGCCACCTTTAGATATTAACTAAAATAAAACAAAAAATTTAAATAATTTACATTACTATCATTATCAAGTTTCTTTCATAGAAAGTGTCTTTTTGCCACATTCAGAGAAACATATTTTACTTTTATGAACATCACAGTCAACTGGGATTCCAAACTAGTTAATGAAAAATGAAGCACAGTGCCTTGTCTACATTGGGACTTAATATGGTCTTTCTTAGAGATGGTAGAATTAAGAAAGTCTTATTTAGAATGGTTGCTAAGACAACTCTGTAGGAACTTCAGTGCTGGACACATTGACTGCCATTGTGTTGAAGCTGCTGAACGTTAATCCGCCCTGCTGCGGAAGTTTATAAATGGTTTGTAATCTACTTGTAGGTGCGGAGAAGAAACCTAGGCCAATATTTACAAAAGTTTTGCATCAGATTTATGTTACTTGTTTAATGTAAACCAGATGCAAAACCATCCTGGAGATTTACAAACCAACACAAATTGATGTATGCGTCTCTTTGTAAGGTTAGTTTGTAAGGAAAAGTAACGCAAACCAGTGCGAAGCACTTCTTTGCATTACTTAGCACTAAAGTCATTCCATGTGGGGTACATGCAACCACCCATGCTTTTTGACACACAATCCTATTTATTAACATTAGTAGGCTGGGTTTTCAGCAAAAACTTAACACTGCTGGAAAGCAGGCATTACAGGGAGAAATATTTTCATTTCTCCTTTCTTTTCTAACTTTGCAAATGTGTCGCACTGTACACCACACATACAAAGTAGGAAAAGTATTCAAACTTGTCTAAACATAGTATTTTGTTCTGGAAGGAAACCCTTCCAGCACAACTCCTATGCTAGACTCATGCAAACACCCTTGCACTATGGTGCACATGTATGTGCGTGGCACTCAACAGCAAAATTCTGCGCCAGAAGTAGGGAGAGAGCAGGGTAGTCTCTGTAGATATGGCACTCTGGTGTACTCTCCCTGCAGTGGCTTAGGTAGCCCACTGGCTGTCCATGGTTGTCCCTGCGTTTGCTGACCTGTGGCGGCCGCCGTGAACTGCGGGGGGGATGATGGCGAGTTTTCTTAGTTTGCCTCCCTGCAGCATTCACTTTGAGGGGGGTTGTTTGCAATGAACCCCCCAAGTCGGCAGATAAGAGCTGTCCCCAAAGCTCGGCTGCCCAGGGCGGACTGTCCCCCCCTCACCTCACCCAGCTACGCCACTGTCTCCCATTGACGCAGCGCTGCCCCCATATTTTACGTGAGCCATCTTACCCAGCAAAACGTAAGTTTGCTTCAAAGTGGTTATAACACTAAAGTGGCCGCAACATAAGCCAATGGGGTGCAGCAGCGTAGCCTGTGTGTCATGGACCCTAGGGCAAGGGAGAAAATGAGTCCCCAGGCTGCTGTTTGAATTTTAGAATGCAGCATTAATCAGGGTTCGTTGGGCCTCTTCAGGCCGTTGGCCCAGGTATGACGGCACCTGCTGCATCAATGGAAGCTCCCCTAGTGGGCGTTTCCAATTTCTTTCACGTGTTCAGGGTGGGTACTCTCATCACGCAGCATAATATGTACGGTTGTGGCACCTGTGTGGTAATTTTGCACCTAGATTCAGCAATACTCTGTGTATAGTTCTGAGATTCAAATGACGAGGAATGTACACACAGTTCGCATTTTATTCTGTAATTCCAGGCCTTTTGTGTGCTGATAAATTCCATCAGGTTTGCCCTGCCTAATTTGTTCCTTGGATTACCAGTGGTAATTTCACATGTGGTAATACTACATGACGAATTACTGCATGCCTCATAATATCGATTTGGGTCAAACTCCAGCTTTCTCCCCAATCGGGTTTATTAGCCTACTTGTAATATAGGGCTAATAAATAACAGCTCTAGTACATATTTTATCACTAGGGCTTACCAATGCAGACAGTTATTGCAGCTAAGGGTTTTGAGAGGCATGTAACACGTCGAGGTCAACTCATCATGTCCTGCTCCCACTGGTACAGTCAGCAGAAGCAGGCATGCATGTTGTGCAAACTAAGGTCTTTGTCCATTGCCAACGGGTCACAGGTCAAGCTATCAAAGGATTCCTTAGGCTCGTGTAGTCCCAGTCCTTTCAAGGGCTTTGCACCTGGCTTTACTCGTGGCCTGAATCAGGCGCAAACAGGAGAAGGCCCTCTGCTGATCTCTTCAAAACGGACGAGCAAGGGATACAAGAGCAGAGTCTATGAAGAGAGGTACTGTTACTCCTTTCTTCCAAACATAGCAAGAATGCAGGCAGCCATATTTGATGAGTTGCAATAAGTCACATCATATGCCTAATTTTTGGGAAATGTTTTATTTTAGTTGGTATTTGTGTCGTCCAACCTGACGGTGATTCCATACACTTATGCAATAAAGTATGTATCGTAACATTTGTTTGTAAGAGTAGGGACTCAATGTCTTCAAGGCCACCGTACTGCCAAATACCATGGTTCGGGACAAAAAGGCTGCCTAGTTTAATTCTACTTTATGTTTCTTTCTTCACAACCCTACACTTTCTTTTTATTTATCTCGCCCGTTCTTGTTAATCCCTGCGCTCTCCCTTTGCCATAGTTTTTTTGTCTTTCTCTTCCTCCTCCTGTCTCAATTTTCTGCCTTTCTCTCTCTTGATCCCTGTCATAGTCAGATAACGAAAGAGAAGTCCCAGTCCCCACAACTAATGAAGAGTCAGCTCTATGTGCCTTCTACATCGTGGGCAATTATGTCCGGGACACAAGCTTTAAGTGGGCTGGGTCCTGCCGGTGCTGAGCACCGGCAGTTCTTAAAAGCAGGTGCCAAGACGGGTCTCTATTGGGATCTCCGTTTTTACCTTCAGGGTGGGTGAAAAAAAAACGTAACTCTGCAATAGTACTATCAGTCACTGATTTTGATGTAACTTCAAAAAGACTTGTTTTTCAGTTTTATATACCGCAAACCTGGAGCAAACAAGTTATATTATACAAGGACATATTCATGTTTTGATTCACAGGATGTTGAGTAATTCTGGGAGTGAACTCTGCTCCGCTCGTGGACTTTGTGGAGTTTTCCGCACTCCGCATTACTCTTAGCTCTCGAGGTTCCGAAAAACTCCGCTCCCCTCGCTCGCGTTCATCACGTCAAGTTGGCGAGTGCAAGCGAGTATAATCCACCTCCCGGCGAGATTTTTCCTCATTCAGGATCGTCAACATCAAGTTGGCGAGCGCGAGCGTGAAAATCAACCTCCCTGCAAGATTTCTCAACACGGGCGGTCAGATTTCTCATTGCGAGTGGTCGCTTATGCTCGCGACAGCTCATGCTGAAAAGCCATCCATTCTCGTTGAGAAAGCTGCTGCTCGAGAAAAAATCTACTCAAGCGGCAGAAAGGAAGCAGAGTCTGCTGTGCATGGTGCTGTTTGCGATGAATGCACAGTGCAGACATGCACCTGGCACTGAAAAGCACTGTGAACAGCATTTATCTAAAGAAACTCCGCCGCTTGCGGAGCGCGGCACAGGTTTTTTTTCCAATTCGCTGAGTTCTGCGTAGCGGAACTCTGCCCAGGCTTAATGTTGAGCTGATGTGAGGCTCGAACAGGCTCTCTCAGTTTGAAAGTCGGCAGCTCTAACCTTAGCCACAACCTCGCCCACAAGAATGAAAGCATTTTCAAAATTATATACAACAAAGTCATAGTTGCTGCCTATATATCTAATGCAATTTACAACCATAGACTAAGCCAATAGTCCTGGCTTGTTGAAGGTGTAATGTTACTTGTTGTGTTATATATCTGGATGAATGGACAGAAGCAGAAAAATACCAGTGGGGTAGCACGCTATCCTAAGTACAGATTTTTAGCTTGTGTTTTAAGCCACGCCCTTAATTACATCGGCCACCCCCTATGAGAGACCCCCCAGTTTTCCCATCACACTTAAAGCCCTGCCGGGATACACCTTTTCTCCTTGTCTCCGTATGCAGAAATCAGAAACATTATGCAGGTGGGGCTCTATATTATTTTGTAATGAACAGCTAACTACTCTTTCTTCAAAGGGCTCGATACTGACCTGCAAACTCTTAAATCAGTCCAAAAATGAGGCATCATTATACTCAGTTGAGAAGCTTGCGTTTATAAATTCTAGACATCCCACAAAAAATCATCTGCCAAGGTTTTTTTTCAAATGACAAATATCATTGCAGTCATTTTTGTGCTCCCCCCCCCCTAAAAAATAACCTGCCGAATCGTTTAACACGAAAGTGCTTTCTCCCGGGGAGAAGATTACTGGATATTTAGGTGCAGTTTAAAGCATTTCTTTTTTCATTTTCATCTAATAATGCACTTCTTGGGGATTATTTGACTATTTGACTAACAGTTGCATTTCAGTTAAATATATATCAGCAACATTTTACACAAGTTTAATTTGGATACAAGAGTCCCTACATCAGTCTTCAGAGCACAGTTGAGAAAACAGTCCTGAACCTCAGAGAGCACAGATTACTTCAAGGCAGCATGGAAGGGCTGGGTTCCCAGATTTGTGACACGGTCACATCCTTCTTATCCCTTCTGCAGTGGAGTCTATAACCTTCAAAAATATATAGAGGCCTAGATCGGCTTTGCTTTTACTGGAACCATAATATGTACTCCCTTACTTAGAAGGTAAACTTGCACTGATGAACGCGCTACAGACCTGTAAGCAATTCCAACAAGCTCAACAGCCCCTGTCATTGGCTATCACAACCTGGACCTTGGAAGTCTTTGAGATTTTTGATGTCTGTAACACCCAGGTGGATGTCTGACTACCTCCTTTTCACATCAGAGCCTGTTATTTGATAGTCCTAGATTTGGAAGATACTTTTTTGTATAGATCCTATTCAAGACTGCACTTCATAAAAAATTCACTTGAAATTGATGGTCCTAAATAGCTGCCTTCAAACAGCCCCCTTTTAATTTGGATGCACCTGCAAGTGGAGCTGGCTGACTAAGCACTTTCACTCCTGGGTCTGCCCGGAGTCTATCCAGCGCCAAGATGTTGTAACACTACAGCTGTGTAACCAATCAGTGAAATAATAATTCAATTAATCCTGATTTTATATGTCTCCAGCAGGATTAATGGTAGTGAAGGTAACTGGGTAATATGGATCATTTACTTCTTTAATTTGCTTGTAATGAGAAAATGTCGGTGGGTCAATGGGCACCATTGGGCCCCATGTTGTCAGGGGTAGATAACGAGCCACAAATCTTGTTTGTCCTCTCTGGAGTCAGTGGCAATAGGTGAGAAAGCTGCTGTAGTAGGTGGAGATTGGTGCCAGTCAGTCACTGCTGTCCTTCCCTTATGTCCATGATCATGAATCCCTTCTATGCTTTGTGTTGAAGTTGCTAGATCAAGGTTTGAGAGGTGTGTACCAGAGGGTGTTGCTCTTCTTTAAGCATGGGCGTAAAATCCGCTCCGCTCGCGGATTTTTCGGATTTTCGGCAAATCCGCAATCCGCGAACGCTCGCGAATTTGTCGAAAATCCGTGAATCCGCTCGCGGCGGATTTTTTGCTTGGTTGCGGCGCGCGGCGTGGTGCACGGCGTTCACTTTCCGTCATATTAGCGTTTGCCGAGTTGTTTTTCTTTGCGAGTGACGCGCCATTTTAGATCTTGCTGCGTGTTCCCGCGGGAGTTTGTCGCCCGCGAATACGTACTCGCGGCTTGCCACCTTGCACAGCACACCTCGCGAGAGTTCGCAATTGCGAACACGTAGTTGCGGCGGAAAGGAACAATCTCGCACTTGCGAAATAGAGATTTTGCAATTTCGCACAAGAAAATCACCAGCAAACAGGATAAACCTTCAGAAAATTATGATTTTTATCAGAATCACTCCTCAGGTTGACATTTGCATGGCCTTTTTTTTTTGCAAGGAGTCCATTTTGGGGGGGGGGAGGAAGGAAGTGCCCCACAGTCTCCAACTTCCTGTTCCTGTCCAGCAGGCTCCTCCCAGTGCTTTGTCCATCTCCTGGTCACTTTCATTTGGATCTGGAGCTGGAAGGATTACTTTTTGTGGGTGCTGCTGGATATTTGGATTTGAGGCCTTTTTGACTGTCTTTGGATCACTTTTGGATTAGAAATCAACTTTCACAAGTAAGTTTGTTTGGGGCATTACAGTTGCTGCAAGTAAAATTTTGGAACTTTTTCAGAACATTAAATAAATTATATTGTGGGTAGCCACAGTATCCAGTAGGACCAGGGTTGGTTAGGGGTGCATGATACAACTGTTTTGTTGAATTTAAACACCATTTAGGCCATGGATGGGCTGGGATTGTGCTGATTTTTGTCTTTTTTTTAGGACTGCTGGTGGGGCCCTTTGCCCAGGGGTGGTGAGTGTTGCATGGGCCTAGTCTTTCTGTGGGGTGTCTTCTTAAATGTAAACATAATTGAGGCCATGGATGGGCTGGGATTGTGCTTATTTTATTGTTTTTTGTCTTTTTTGGGGGGCTGCTGGTGTGGCCTTTTGCCCAGGGGTGGTGGTGCATGGACTGAGTGTGCCTGTGGTGTGGTCTCACTCTCTTTAATGTAAACATCATGGATGGCATTGGATTGTGGTGATTTCTGGCTGTTTTTCTGTTTTTTGGGGGTGTACTGTTGATGTGGACTGGTCATGTGGGTGGTGGTGGTGGCCATCTTGAGTGCTGGCTGGTACAGGCAACATGTGCCTGGGGTGTAAGGGGCCATTTTGAGGAGAGGCAGTGTCTGAGGCCTGCACTTATTTTGCCTACTTTTCATCCATTATGCCCAGGGGTAGTGAGTGTTGCATGGGCCTAGTGTTTCTGAGGGGTGTCTTCTTGAATTTAAACACCATTGAGGCCATGGATGGGCTGGGATTGTGCTGATTTTATTGTTTTTTGTCGTTTTTTTGGGCCTGCTGGTGGGGCCCTTTGCCCAGGGGTGGTGAGTGTTGCATGGGCCTAGTCTTTCTGTGGGGTGTCTTCTTGAATTTAAACATAATTGAGGCCATGGATGGGCTGGGATTGTGCTTATTTTATTGTTTTTTGTCGTTTTTGGGGGGCTGCTGGTGTGGCCTTTTGCCCAGGGGTGGTGGGTGGTGCATGGACTGAGTGTGCCTGTGGTGTGGTCTCACTCTCTTTAATGTAAACATCATGGATGGCGTTGGATTGTGGTGATTTCTGGCTGTTTTTCTGTTTTTTGGGGGTGTACTGTTGATGTGGACTGGCCATGTGGGTGGTGGTGGTGGTGGCCATCTTGAGTGCTGGCTGGTACAGGCAACATGTGCCTGGGGTGTAAGGGGCCATTTTGAGGAGAGGCAGTGTCTGAGGCCTGCACTTATTTTGCCTACTTTTCATCCATTATGCCCAGGGGTAGTGAGTGTTGCATGGGCCTAGTGTTTCTGAGGGGTGTCTTCTTGAATTTAAACACCATTGAGGCCATGGATGGGCTGGGATTGTGCTGATTTTATTGTTTTTTGTCGTTTTTTTGGGCCTGCTGGTGGGGCCCTTTGCCCAGGGGTGGTGAGTGTTGCATGGGCCTAGTCTTTCTGTGGGGTGTCTTCTTGAATTTAAACATAATTGAGGCCATGGATGGGCTGGGATTGGGCTTATTTTATTGTTTTTTGTCGTTTTTGGGGGGCTGCTGGTGTGGCCTTTTGCCCAGGGGTGGTGGGTGGTGCATGGACTGAGTGTGCCTGTGGTGTGGTCTCACTCTCTTTAATGTAAACATCATGGATGGCGTTGGATTGTGGTGATTTCTGGCTGTTTTTCTGTTTTTTGGGGGTGTACTGTTGATGTGGACTGGCCATGTGGGTGGTGGTGGTGGTGGCCATCTTGAGTGCTGGCTGGTACAGGCAACATGTGCCTGGGGTGTAAGGGGCCATTTTGAGGAGAGGCAGTGTCTGAGGCCTGCACTTATTTTGCCTACTTTTCATCCATTATGCCCAGGGGTAGTGAGTGTTGCATACTTGCATGTCCGTAGTCTTTCTGTGGGGTGTCTTCAATGTAAACATCAAGGATGGCATGGGATTGTGCTCATTTTTCTGTGTTTTGTCGAATTTTTGGGGTGTATAACTGAACTGATGTTCCTCTGTCTTCCATTGCTTTTAGGTGCACAAGAAGACTCAAGAGAACCACCAGTGCCAGGAAGAAGTCCTGCAGCGGTGTGTGCAGCATAACGTCACGCGACGTCACGTCTGGACACAGAACCCTCTGCAACTCGTGCAACTGCTGCCTGCTGACCTGCTCTGAAGAGGATGGCCCCAAAAAAAGTAACCCGTAGCTCCTCTAGCAAGAAAGGTGCCAGTAAGGAGCAGAAGAAGCAAGTTACCAAGGAGACTGGTGTGCCGCCCGCCCCTTTTTTTGGGAGTAAAAAAAAAAGTATGCCTGCAGCAGCAGCAGCGGGATCTGCTGGGGACCAAGCTGGCAGCAGCACCCCCGCTCCATTGGGCTCAGTGCCACCACCACCACCACGCCAACTTAAGTCCAAGCCCTTGAGTGCTGCAGAGGCAGCCAGTATAGTTGTTCAATCACCATCGACCAGTGATGTTGGCTCATCGCAAGAAAGCAGCAGCAATGTCCCTCAATCAACACAGGTTGTTGTAGCTCATCTGACGAGTGTTGAACAACCACAGCCGCAACAACAATCACATGTGCAAGTACAAGCCCAAGTACATGTGGAAGGAGAGGCAGCGCAAGGAGATGCGCAAGCAGAGGTGCATGGAGGGTCACAAGTGCCCACAATAGTTGTTCCTCCCGAAGTAGGGGCACATCAGGAAATCGACAATCAAGGCGAGGTATCATTTGAGGAAGCCACTCCTCCTGCTGATCCTTCATTGTCTTCCACAACCCTAGCAAGGAAGAGATCAAGGGTGGTGTCTACATCCTCTTCAAGCACACCTCCTTCTGATGATACGGATCAAACTTGGGAACCAGCACCACAGCCGTCTGAGAGTGAGGCACACCATGATCCAACAAAGGTACTTAAGCGTAAAAGGAAGCTCGTCCAAAGTCTCAGACTTATGGAGTGTGATGAGGCTCAACAAGAAGTGGCGGATACTGCTGCTGATGAAGACTCTGCCAACGACGACCCAGTCATCATAAAGGTCACTGCAGCCCCAGCGGGCATGCAGCAAACAGACATTTTGACCCTAGCCCGAAGAGCTGCTGCGCGTGATGATGATGATGATGATGTTGTCGATGAGGAGGCAGTGGAAACACCACAATCATTGGAGTTAAGTAGTACACCAACTCGTCCCGCTTCCATATTTCTTTCTGGCAAGAAGAGACCTGCGTCAACCTCGACCTTAATTAGTGGCGGTGAAAGTGGAAAACGTACAAAAGTTGGGCAATCCAGATCCTCCACTTCATCTGGCATTAGCTTCATGACCACCACCACCAGTATCGCCGCCTCCTCCAGGTCCCACAGACACTTCAAGTCCCCAGTTTGGGACTTCTTTACTGTTTGTCCCAAAAATCCAAAGTTTGCCATTTGTACCCTTTGTAAGCTTGCAGTTAGTCGTGGTAAGTCAGGTACCAACTATGGTACCGGCGGCCAGAGTGGTCATCTTGAGAGAAAGCACGCTGTCCAATGGTTTGCGCACCTAGCTGCGATCAAGAAAGGCCAAAATCAAGGAAACGTTGATGTTTCATCTGATGTTGACGAGCAGGAAGAAGACGTGTCAAACACTTCCCTTACACCCAGTACCCCTGTCAGCAGCACACCCAATGTGAGGCACACTAAGAGTGTTGGAGCGAGTGAGACACCAACGCACAAAAGTTCACCAGCGAGCAAAATTGGGTCAACGAAGTCATTATCAGCCCGTAAATGCTTGGTCCAGGCCAACATTAGAACAATGCTTACTTCAGACGTGCCATATGAACGCAACCACCCACTGACGCGTCTGTATAACACTAAGCTGGCTAAAATGCTAGCTGTGGACCTTCTACCTTTTTCTTTTGTAGAAGCGGTAGGTTTTCTTGAATTAGTTGCAACGCTCTGCCCTAAATGGAAGGTTCCGAGCCGGTTCTATTTTGCCCGAGTTGCGGTTCCAGCACTACATGAAGATGTGCTGCAGGCGATTGGGGCAGCTTTGCAGAAGAGTGCTGTTCACACAATACATCTGACAACAGACATGTGGACCAGTGGCCCAGGCGATGATTACATGTGCATCACTGCACACTGGGTCTCTTTTTCAGGTGTTATAGCAAAGCTAAACGCAGGTGTTGACCCGGACCAAGTTTTCAAAGCTGCTCGGAAACATGCAACACTAGCCATGTTTGGCTTGGAGAAAAGTCACACAGCAGAAAACCTTTTGGAAGAGTTTAACAAAAAGGTCTTGACAATGCTATCCCCCCTAAAACGCAAGATTGGTTATGTTTCCACGGATAATGGCGCCAATGTAGTTAAGGCCATGTCGAAGGGTGACCATGTTAGAGTGCCGTGTTTGGCGCACTGTATCAACCTGGTAGTTCAAAAATTCTTGAGTGATAAAGAGAGTCCAGCGTTCGAGGTAATGGCCACCTGCCGCAAAATGTGCAACCATTTCAGCCATTCTTTTAAGGCCCGGAAGCATCTGCGGAGACTGCTACTTGAACGTGGAATGCCAGTGAAAGCACTCATCCAGGAGGTGGCAACACGTTGGAACTCAACCTTCTACATGCTTGAGCGTCTGTATGAGCAGTATACGGTACTCGATTACTATTTCTTGACAGAGGCTACATCTCAGAAGGAGGACCTGCGGATGAGTAAGGTGCAATGGGCCATAGTTAAAAGCCTGACAGACATGCTTCGTCCTTTTGAGTTCTTCACGCGTGCAGTCAGCCAGGAGGACTGTAATTTGGGAAAAGCTATCCCATTGTTGTGCATACTGGAGCACCAACTGATGGCGGTTTCTTCTGAGTTTCAAAAAGATGAAAAAAAAAAAACCCATTTCATTTTGTCTGAGAAATTATTACATCGCCTACGTGGTGATGAACGTCTTAAAAACATCAACTCAGATCAGCATTACATTTGTGCTACTATTCTGGATCCACGCTACAAAAAGGCGCTGGCAGACAACGCATTCTTTCCTTTCGCTGATGCAGATGTTCAAAAGTACAAACATTGGTTAGCCTGGTCAGCCAAGAGGTTTGAAAAAGAACGGCAGGTTATTGAAGGAGAAGCCAGTACATCAGCATCAGCATCAGCAGGCCATCCGCAGTCACAAGAATCCACTTCTGCACCTGTGGCTGGGGCACAAGTGACCTCTCAGCCGTTAAAGACACCGGCAACTGGATAATCTGCACCACACACAATGACAACACTAACAGTGGCTGGGGAGGAGGATTGGCTAAGTTTGATGGGGTATGGTTCTCGAAAAAATGTCACAGCCAGCACAGCAAAAAGTAAGCAAAGTGGAGGAACAGTTGATGACCTTGAGTCGATGGTGCAGGACTATCTGAATGACTCAACAGTGGTCTTTCTTAATGAGGAGCCATTGCAGTATTGGCATGGCAAAAAACAATTGTGGCCACAGCTCTACAACCTGGCTATAAACTATTTGTCTTGCCCACTCGCAAGTGTGTCTTCTGAACGTGTTTTCAGTGCTGCTGGTGGCATTGTAACTCCCAAACGGAGCCGCCTCTCGCCCAAAAATGTGGAGCGGCTGACAATGATCAAGATGAATCAGCACCTCATACCACCAGATTACAAAGTACGAGAAAGCACGCCGCATGAAGACGAGGAGGACAGCAACGTAGATGAGGGGATTTTTTCTCTGTTCGGTGCCACTGACCTCATCCAGCCTGAATTCGCAGAGTATGATGACGAAATCTTGTTCTTATTCCCTGACACCGAGCCCTGAAAATGAGACAATCAATCAAGAACTTTCTTTTTCGTCCTTATTCACTTTTATTCCGGTGTGCTTTGTGTCTCTCTTTCTTTGTTTTGCACAGTTAATTTAATTCAAACTTTAATCACCTAATCCCAAAAACAAGACCATCATCAGAACTGTCTTCACTTGTTTGCTTATTGATTTGAAGGTGCCGCAGTCTACATTCCTCAGGTTCACAAGTTCTGAAGAACATGCTCCTCTATCCTCCTCCTCCAGACTGCGATTTCCCTCCAAGCAGAGTGCTGGATTACGCACAATGAAGAAAAACTCAGCACTTGTGGGGGTGTTGTACTTCTTTGCGGGTGAGTTGACGGTTTTGGGCCCATTGCTGTGAAGCTCTAATAATGGACAAAAGTGTTTTGGACCAAATATGAGGTGGAAATTTCTTGCCGTTTTTGCTGACTTGCTTGCCTTTGAGGTGCTCTTTGGCGGGGTTCCGGGGGTTTGTGTGTAATTTTTGGTGTCTGTCGAAGCACTGCTGCGACAGTCTAATCTTGATTGCATTTGCTTTTCAGGAAATCCGTGGTGGAAAACAGGAGTTATGATGATTGATGATGATGACGACCTAGCTGCACAGCGCCGCGTTTGGACCGAAGGCCGAGAGACATTGTAAGTATGAGATTTAGCTTTTCCGCTGTTTGGGGGTGTTGTGTCGGGGTTTTTTTTGCGGGTGGGTTGGCGGGTCTTGCCTGGGGCATTCCTGGGAAGGTCTAATACCGGATACAAGTGTTTTGGACAAAATCCATAAGGAACAGCCTTTTTTTTGCCATTTCTTCAGACATCTTGCTCAATGTAGCGTTTTGGGGGGCTTCCTGCTGTTCGTGGGTGGGTTGCGGCCGGGGTCTCTGTCGAAGCACTGCTGCGACAGTCTAATCTTGATTGCATTTGCTTTTCAGGAAATCCGTGGTGGAAAACAGGAGTTATGATGATTGATGATGACCTAGCTGCACAGCGCGTTACTTTGGACCGAAGGCCGAGAGATATTGTAAGTATGAGATTTAGCTTTTTCGCTGTTTGGGGGTGTTGCCGCGTGTTTTTTTGCGGGTGGGTTGGCGGGTCTTGGCTGGGGCATTCCTGGGAAGGTCTAATGCCGGATAGAAGTGTTTTGGACAAAATCCTTAAGGAAAAGCCTTTTTTTTGCCATTTCTTCAGACATCTTGCTCAATGTAGCGTTTTGGGGGGCTTCCTGCTGTTCGTGGGTGGGTTGCGGCCGGGGTCTCTGTCGAAGCACTGCTGCGACAGTCTAATCTTGATTGCATTTGCTTTTCAGGAAATCCGTGGTGGAAAACAGGAGTTATGATGATTGATGATGACCTAGCTGCACAGCGCGTTACTTTGGACCGAAGGCCGAGAGATATTGTAAGTATGAGATTTAGCTTTTTCGCTGTTTGGGGGTGTTGCCGCGTGTTTTTTTGCGGGTGGGTTGGCGGGTCTTGGCTGGGGCATTCCTGGGAAGGTCTAATACCGGCTAGAAGTTTGTTGGACAAAATCCATAAGGAAACACCAGTTTTGGCACTTTTTGTAAGTTAGGGTTCGTTAGGGTTAGCCCTAGCAGCAGGATTGCATGTGTTTAGGGGGGTTCTATTGCAACGCGGTTCTGTTGTTGTAGAGCACTGTTGGAGCGATGCTGGCTATGGATACTTTTGCTTGCAGGCAAGTGGTTTGAATACAATCCACGGTCTGTATTTGGGTCTACTGTTACTTTCAAAGTACGTTTTGTAACCATTTTTCTGCTAGGCATCGTTTTTGGAGATATGATTGGGTTCTTCTACATTTTTGCGACTGGCTTTAGTAAGGGTCTTGGTGGGAGCATTGCTGGGAAGGTCAAATTTTGTTCTAAAACACAGTAGTACACCCACCTTGAGGGGAAAGATCCGCTATAATATTTTGGCCATACTTATTGATCCTTAAAAAGGTGACTCAGACAGAGCACGCAATTTCAAAAATATTGTACTGTCTATTAGGGAAATCAAAGTGTCACTTTTTGAACCACACAGCGTACATACCTTTTATTTATTTATCAGTGGTATTGTAATAGAACTTCCTGTTTTCCGTTCAATAATTACAGGCCGGGTTTCAGTCAACATCCGCCAGGCAGGCAGTGGACAGGGTGTCTCTTCTGTCAGTGGTCACCACCACATTGATGGACGAAGCGTCAGCTGGAATGGAGGAGTGCCGCCAATAAGAGGAATTGTTTGCTGCATGCAACTTACTTACCAATTTCAACAGGACAACTCCAACAACATACGCAATACAGATACAGTATCCATTGTTGTCTTTTATTCTATGAGTGTGACTGCATGTGCTTACCTTTAGTTTGTAACCAAAGATTGTCTGTAAACTCTGTATCTTCAATTATTGTTTGTCCATGCTCTGCTTTTTTTTTCTTCTCTCAACAAAACCTACCCAAAAAGAAACCCCCATTCCCATCCATTTTACAAACCCTAACCCTCTTCCCCCGGGCTGTGTTGTTTTGCTTGATGTCTGACTAAAATGACATCAATAATTCCACACACTTGCTGGGGAGGATAAGGTGATAGCAGCAACAGGCTGGTGAAGGAATACGAGGATATCTTCTAGACTTACTCAGCTTCAGTACTATATCTTCTAGTAGTAGTAGCCAATGTCAAATAAATTCAACGCAAGTACTAGTTATACTTGCAATACTTTACCATTTGTTAGGCTACATTATGGCACTGTTCTAGTGTACTGTCACCTGCTATTTTCTCGATCGTACCGTAACCGTTGTAATGCTACAGTAAGGAGTACAAACAAGGTTTCGTTTTCTTTTTTTCCATAGGCATGCAACTGCCACTGTGTCACACCACTAGTACCACCGCAATGAGGAAATGTCACCCGCCCAGGAATGACAACGTTAATCCCCATTTCACCTGGAGCCAGCCCTGGGCCTAGCCCTAATTTCTAACACAAATTACAGGTAAGATAAGCGTTTGGTGGGAGGTAGTATAATGGAGTATTATTTCGGAGTAGACAAGAGATTGACGGTTGTACTACTAAAGTCCTACGACTGTTCAGGAAAACAAAGTTACTGTTACACCCCCGCCCCCCACCCACCAGACTGAAAAGCAGTAAAAAACAGGTATGGTCAGATAAAGTTGAAAAATATATTTATTTATCCCTAACAAAATAATCTCCCTCACCCACCCTAACCCCAACGATTGTCTCTGAAACGTCCCAAAACGATCCCAACTCCCAAATCCCACCCCCCAAAAGTCTATAAAAAAAGGGCAAGGGACACTCCACTACTGGAGGGTGCTGGTGCTGGTGCATGATGCGGCATGGGCATCATACTCCTTGCGGAGGGTGGCAAGCTCGGAGCGGAGGCCCTTAACCAAGGTCTTATACCTCAGGACCTCCTGCTCCAGGTTGGACATGCGGACTCGTAGGCGGCGTTGGCGTTCCTTGCAGCTCCTGTGGGGGGCAGCTGGTATTTCGGTTGCTTGGCGGTGGCGGTCGGCTTTCTTAGCCCGGCTCGGTCCCGCTGGCTTAGTCACGGAGGAGGATGCAGTGGTCACAGTCGAAGATGTTGCCCCGCTCGACTGCGTGTCCTCCTCCTCCTCCAGGGCCACCAGCCGCCGATACTCGGCGACTGTGGCCTCCAGCCTCCGTTGCCGGGCCAATCTAGCCTGCTCCCTCCTTGTTGTTGATTTGGAAGGAGCAACTATATGAAGAAAGAAAGACATAGTCTGTAACCAATGCTCCTTATTAATAACACAAAGTGATTGAGCCGAAAGTTGGGTCACAGAGTACAAGTAGCAAATTGAAAGCACAGTACATAACTATTGAGGACAGTATCTATGTAACCTCCCACTTCTGCATCCTTGCTCTAACAGTAGTGGTAGTTTAATGAACTAATCCTACGACCACTATGGACTTCCATTACAGTCGACTATGACAGTACACCAGTCTTATTCTTCTTCTTCTCTCTTGTTTAGGGAAATGGGTACGTTATCTTATGCAAGCCGGCAGAATGACATGGACACAGCACAGTGAAGTTGCACCCGAGAAAAAAAGTTGCACACCATGATGATGGAGACAGACTTGCGTTACTGTACCGGTCCAGTACATGCAGGTGGTGAAGCTATTACTTTTCTATTACGGGTGGCACTGAGAATACTCTGTTACAAGGGCTACTGCTTAATTAATTTACCTTTCACCCTACAGTGCAAATGAGTACTAGAAAAGGAAACTGAAGAAGCTAACTAATTTGATTATCTATCACTTCACATGGGACGTATTTAATGACAGATGAGATGACTTTAGGTGCTTTGCTTAATATTGAGTGAACAGTGATACACCCACACATGAATGACGTACTACAAGTAAACTAAAGTTATTAAGAGAGGTACGGAGTGTCCACCGTAATAACCAGATATATGCTGTGAATGCAAACGCAATACAAAGTACTGCTACTATTCATGGTAGTATTGGACACATTTACAATTTCTTTTCCTTGCCTTCCCTGCACTGGGACGGACGTGCGGGTGCGGTGGTACATGCTCTTCAAGGTAACACTTACTTCACCTGGCGACCATCTACTCTCTCTAGATACACATGTGCTATGTAAGAGTCAGAGAATACCATGCTCCAGGCATCCATTCAGTCAAAGTATACGCACACATACAGTTTCTGTTTCACCCACCCAGGCTGCTGTCCTTCCACCCATCCTTGCTTCATCATTGACCCAGCCATGCACCATACCATATTCTTTCCTTCCCAGCCACCTCTGGGTCCAAGCAAACACATATCGTTCTTCTTTGCCAGCCATCATACAAGTTTGCGTCCCACTTACTTACACCCTTCTTTCGCTTTTCGTTCATCCCATCCATCACGTTCGTCTAAGAACTTATTGGGATTCTTCTCACCAAAAACTTCACAGCTAAGTCGAAGTACATTTCGAGGAGGCTACTACCTGGTTGATTTGTAATTGTAATACACCCGTGCAGAAAGCACACTATGCAGTCTTCAATCTCAATAAGTAAGGAATATATAGCTTACCTGTTTCCGCCACCACCGTTTGATCCCCCACAGGAACGGCCACCAGCTCTTCTAACGCCGCCTCCTCCCCAGAGGCCTCCGAGTCCAAGTCCAACACAGCCACCTCCGCGCTGGCCCCGTCACCAGATGTTACACCGACAAAGTACATTTAAGAAAGTTAGAATACACCACTCACTACTATATAATATTTGGTCTAGGAGAAATGTTAAAAAAACAGAATACAATGTAATAATTTGTGACTGTCTACTCCATAGTAAAAATGTCCCATTTTCCAGGGAAGGCTGTTGTCTTGCTGCACTTTTATGCACAACTGATGAATGCTTGCTTTTGATTTTTAACACGCACCACTTTTTCTCCTAACAGACAGAAGCTTGACTCCTGAGTCCTAAGAACACGACCAGGATCAAGTTCAAACTAGGTGAGAGTTCGGCTCGACCACAAGAAATGTGTCCAATTAATCGTCAGCACTAACCACTTTTCCGTTTACAGTTAAATAGTTTTATGACAAAGTAGATTTTAATAAATGTGTTTACTTTTAATAAAGCTTTTACACTTAAATAGACTCTGTGGTTTTTGTTCCTCTAGACTAGAGTGGATGAGCTAAAGGTTTTGGAATTTTTGCAAGCATGAGTGCCTCTGACACTTCTTGACTGTGCTGTGACTCCGTACTACTCTCTTGTCCTGCGTACGATAATCTAGAGATCATTGGGGATCTATAATCGGTGACTTCGGGAGCTGAATGACTCTGCCACACTATCTAGTCAGTAAGGAGACAGTGCATAGAGGTATTGCTGAATATAATGGGAGTCCAATGGAATTGCCAAATGTCCAATCTTAGTTAGCTACACAGACAGACTAATAAGAATAGTCTAGTAATACCACAGGGAGTCATATTCGAGGCAGGATAAGAATTTATATCCAGTCTACAAGAAGATCAAAGACGATTTAGAAAAAATCGAATGAGGAACGCTAGGAAAAAATAGGTACTGTTTATTAAAATGTAAACTTACTGGGGCCAGCAAAGGAGCCCTCGCCTGCCCGATCCTGGCCTGCATCCTCAGCACCCTCCTCCTGTGTCCTCTTGCCCTTGGGGGGAGCTGATGTACAACATGAAAGAAAGAAAAACCATAAAACATGGATGAGATTTTTCAACCAAATCAAACATTTCAAAAGAACAATAACAACATATTTTGGAAAAATAGCAAATAGATAGACAACTATTCCACGGGATCTATCTCATGTGGTATACTACGTTATTCGTATTGCCTGATTTGCGGAACGTTGACTTAGAAAGTTCCTATGTAACTCAATAAACAGACTACTAAAGAGGTTTGCCTAGGCCTGGCACTGCAGGCAGCAGTGCGCAACACGTGACAGACAAAGTCCATCCTGCTTGCAGATCAGTGAATACTCAAACTATCAATCCACCCGCCACCACCGCCACTATTTCTTCTGATAGCCATGTGACTGTCTAAAGGAAGGACTGGACTTCAGTCTGTTGGGGCTGATTTATAAGTCCCTTGCGGAAGTTGCGACTGATTTTCCTCCATTGTTGCGTGCCTATTAAAAAAAAAAACACATATGGGCATATGGGCGATGCATCACGTTGTAAAGCCCTGCGCCATCAGGGGGCGTTCCGGCGCAAGGGAGGGCGTACCTGCGCAGGAACGAATCCTAAAAGTGGCTGAGGGAAATCTACAAGATGTCAATCAGTCATTTTTAGGACAATGATGCATGACTCAAACCCTGCGCGCTTGAAGCCGACGTACGGCTTGATGCAGCATTGGGGAGATAGGGTACCCCAGAGCATTGCTGGAGCTGCGCCATCGTTGGCACGCAACTCCAGCAATGCGCTGCCTTTACGGCACAGATGCGTAAGGCTTCTGTGACGTTTTGGGCCAATGGGTGGTGGTGGCATGGCACACAATTACTGCCGCATCCCTGCTACTTTGCAGGGATGCGCCGGTAATTGAAAATATGACCCTTACTGTCTAGCATTACGCAGTTCTTTTCTTTACAGTACACTCATACATAATTTCTCAGGCCAATGAAATGCTTCTGAACACAACATACAAAACAAAGAAGCATAGTAGCAAGCAAGGCTACTGAGAAGGAGAGCAGTGCACCTGAAAATGAAATGCATAGAAGATTTTGAAATATAATTTACCTCAATGTAATCGGCAGCATTATTGCTCTTGGTAAAGAACAAAGATTTGCAAATAACAGAGCAGGATAAAACAGAGTAGTAAATGTACTACTACTACTACTCACCAAGCCCGGGGACCTCTACGCCGAGCGCGTCCAGCAAGTCCCGCTCCCGGTCCATGACATCGGTCCAGCGGTGGGTGGCCTGGTTATATGTGCGCCGGACCCCAGAGATCTTGTACATGGCCCGGCACACCTTCTCCCACCGCTGGCGGCGCTCCCGGATGCCATAGCCGGTCGCGATCTTGCCGCCTCCCAGGATCGTCTTGGGGAGGCGGCGCTGGACATGGAAGATCAGTGCCGCCACTTCCTCCGCGCTGAAGATCTCCCTCGGGACCACTTGCTCCCCCCTTAAACGCCCGCACGGGAGCCGGGCACGGGGTGCGGGACCCTTCCCCTTCTCAGGGTGCTTCCCGGCTCCCTTTACCATGGTCTGGGCAGAAATAAACTTAAATGATAAAGAAGAAATAGAATAGTGAAGAAGAAAAGAAAAGAGTTTAAAAAAGTAGTTTAAAAGTAAATAAAAGCTGCAGAAAACACAAAAATATAGAGCTAGAAAAATAGAGGGTTAGATAATAAGTAAAATTAGATCAAAAAAACTTCAAACAAGCAAAGGATGGCAGAGATTGAGAGAGGATACAGAAAGCATGCCCAGAACCATAGCAATGAATGAGAAACAAGATGGCCGCGCCCGTTCACGACCGCGTGGGTAAGTTCGCGCGAGATTTTCCTTGCGAGTACGCGCGAAATTGTACTAGCGAGCAGCACACTTTGCGAGATTACACATAGCGGGCGGAAACAGAATTACGTCACGCCAACAAGATGGCCGCGCCCGTGTACGACCGATAGGGTAACTTGGCAAACGAATAGCTAGAAGCGCCTCGCGAACACGCGCAAGATCACGCGAACATACACGTCGCAACAAAAACAATTTTGTATTCGCACGTATTCGCGGCTTCCGAAATCGATCTCGCACGGATTCGCGCCCCAAATAACGCGCGAAATTGCAAAAAAAACGATTTTAGCTAAAATGAAAGCAATGAGCAGGTGCAAAAGTTCAAACTTAACATTAGTAACATTCAAGGTAGTGCTTCCTGATGGGCCCCTCCAGAGTTTGCAACAATTCTATGACCCTGCTATGACCCAAACAGCAGGCTCATAGAATAGCACCATAAAGGTCCTGTAAAAAAAAAATTTCACTGCAACAAAAAGCAAATTACAGATAAGGAAGGAAGCAGGTGCCAGCCAGACTGGAACTTTCAAAATTACTGACACATTAATGAAACACAAATTAATTGATGGCAGTTGAAGAAGGGCAGGTGTGCTAGCTTTTTTCAACCACCATAATCTACAGTAATAAATAAACCTAATAGGTGCCTGTGAGGATGTACTAGAGGGTGGCATGGGTGTCCCAGAGGGTGGCAGTGGTGAAACAGAGGGTGCTGTGAACCTGTGATGATAAACCAGACGTAGAAACAACATAGTCGCGGCCGTTGCAAGCCGAAAAGTAAGTTCGCAATTGCGAACTTGTCCCAAAATCGGCGCGAACACGCGCCAACACAAAAAACGGAAAAATCCGCAAATCCGCTAGAGTTCGCGGATCTTCGCGGATTGCGAATCCGTAAATACGCAAGTTCGCGGATTGCCAATCCGCAAAATCCGCCCATGCTTACTCTTCTTCCCATGTCCCAGTGTTATGTATTGTGAGGATCAGATGGCTGCTGCTCTTTCTGACCTGTGCCAGTGGCAGCTTCTAAGGTAGATCTGGCCCAATATTTCAGTGAATCTATGCCCCCAACAAGAGGCATTGGCTCCCACACTTAGCATTTTTGAAGCAATTTGCATATGATCTCATACCAGTCCTGCATAGATTAGGAGTAGTTTTATACTAGTGAACACTGGCACTTTTAAATTCTGCAAATATCGTTACATTGAGATAATTGATAGTTTAAGGCATACATTAATTATAAGATTCTATATATCATGTACAGATAATACCATTCCAGACTAAAAGCAAAGGTTGTCTCCGGAAAGCCTTCTGAAAAAAATCTAATCCTAAATGTATAAACCATACTTTTTTATGAAGCACTTGTTCACCCCGGAGGAAACATCGTTATGCAAAAATAACAGGATCTTTAATGCTGTGCACTTCAGTGGGTTCGGGGGTGGGTGGCTGGGGAGGGGGGGGGGCGGAGTACAAGGTGAAATGTTTGTGAAGGAGAAGTGATGCAGTCCAGTTAGGAAACCTTCCTACTAATAAGCTTCATGAGGTATGTGGCACTACATAGGGATTTGGCAGAGTGAACGTTGATGGGTAGATAGATTCTGTAGCCGTTTAGTTTGGGTAATGGGTGGAGAAGGTGGGTGGGTGGTAAATGCAGAAAGTTTTAGTTCACTGGTAAAAAGGATGCTGATATTGTGGGGTAGCCGAAAATAAAGCATGCCATCACTGGGAAGCCAAATAGGGTTCAAATGTTTTTGGGTGTAGAAAATGAGAAAAAGATGTTTTCAAAATTAGCAGAGATGATAATCAAATGGAAGTTGCCCATTGAGTATATACTGACAGAGAAGGATGTCAGTCAATTGAGATTAGAATATGTTGGTGATGATGGTGAAGGCGACAGGGATTTATTTTTAGCAAACAGGTGATAAGAATATGTAGAAATGATCTGACTCTTATAGGTGTTTTTTGGAAAAAAATAAAGAGCCCATAGTAATATTAAAAATAAGGCAGGGTTGTTGGAGAATAAAGGATTCTTGTTTATGTGTATAACTAGGACCATTCTATAAATCAAATTATATAGTGTCCATGACGACAACTTTGTTGAATAGATGAATAGGTGTCTAAGGGCTCGAGTTTGATTTCTTGTGAGGTAAAAGAGTCTAAAGGGAAAAGATGGTGTTGGCCAATTGGAGATGAGTTACTTAGAAATAAGGGGTGTGATGCATGTAGTAAGAGTGGAAAGATTTCAACTCTGTAAGGTGGGATATTAGCGCTCTCACTGGTTGGATTTTATTTGAGTGCATTACGTGACAAATGAGTGGATCTTAGAGGTGACAGAGGTAAAGGCCTCTACTGTCCAACCACCTTCCAAGCCTTCTTCTCTAAATCCAATGGCTACCCCGTTTGTGGACTCAAGCACGAAGAAGGGTCCCTCGCGTCCATCGGATTCATGGAAACCAGAAGCAAAAGCTCCATGCGATGTAATGTGGATGCCTGCATATTAGACTTTAACCCCTTCTTTGATGCAGACTTAATTTTGAGTAGGTCTTCTCTGCTTAAATTCTTCTTGGACAGTGAGACTTTTATTTTAACCCGAAGTAATGATATTATTTGGTTTCTTTATTGCACTCAGGGTTGGGATCTAAACCAAGGGTGACCTTTTATTCTAAACTCCTTGCCAATGTGATATTACAAAATTCTGAATGTTTGCAATGCTGGGGTATTGATGTCTTTCCAAAACCAGAGGAGAAGGGAAGACACGATGTAGGTATGGTCTTTTGAAACAGAGTGGCAAGAGGGGTAGTGGGTGGTCTCCTTTTTTCCTCTGTCCCCCAGGGGTGGTTCCGAAGTTGATTATCAGGGGTTGAAAGTTCACCTAGGGAAAAATGACAGATGGGTGTCACTCAGGCAACCTACAAACTCCACAGTTTAAGGTATAAATGATGAAATATCTAGATGAAACTGGTTACCTGGTGTTCTAAAAATGCCTGCTTGACCAGTATTTATCTGCAGCCTTAGAATTAGCAATGGACTTAAGGTAGTTTCCTGGAGGGCAGCAGGAATAAAGAACATCAGGGAGAAATTGTACTTCCTGAGTTCGCTAAAGACGTGACTTGACTCCAGGAGGCATGGTGTGATGGGGTGTTTTTGTGCGAAGATTGCTTCATGTTGGATTTTAAAACTAGGTCCTCCAGGAGGGGTCATACAAAGGGGGAAGTGGCATTCCTGTTGTCCAAAAGGCTTAAATGGAAGTATGCATGTTATAGAGACCCCAGCAATTATTTTATAGCAGTAACTCTGTTCAATTCAGGAGGGTAGCTGTGTTTATCCCCCTTTTACTTGTAAATGCTTACATTCCACCTGATGTAACCTATAATGTACTTTTACATAAGGTTTTCTCTTTTATTAAAACAATCTCTTGACAAGGAGCGGGTTCCCGATGTAGTATTGATAGGGGATCTAAATTGCAAAATATCCGAATATGGCTTGCACCAACTATGTGATGATGAAAAAGAGGAAGCATTGCACATTCCCCCAAACATAATACCTGACAGGAGTGGGAAGCTCCAATTTTGATCATTTGAAAAACAATGATTGTAGTATAGCTAATGGAAGACTACCCTCAGATTCCCCAGCATTATACACACATAAATCTCCAAGCGGAGGGGCAATTTTGGATTATATGGTGGTAGGTTGTACCTCTTTTTTTCTGTTGGGCAACCTAAACGTAATAGATACCCCCATCAATGACCATTGTCTGTTGTTTTTTTCCCTGGACTTAAATAAATATGTCTTCTATTGGTTTGTGGAGGTTGGAAGGGTCCTCAACCACATTTTGATAATAGCAGGGAAAACACAGTGGGACGCATGATCATAGGCTTTAAATAGTAAACAAGAGACTACACTTAAAACGTTGAAGCCTGAGTGGGAGATAATTTGGAAAGTTTTAGTATGTTTATGAAGCAGCTATTAGTAAGTGCTAGTTAAAAAACTCCAGCGGGCAAGTTTAAGTCGATTCCCCACCCAATTATCTTATTACACAGAGAAATAAATGCCCTAGTTAAATAACAATATATGGTATACACCCCTGAGAGGAATACTAGGGTGTTACTATTAAAAAGGAGAAGCAGTCGACTGAAGGTCCGCATAAAAAGAGTGGCTTGTGATAGACTTTGAGTCGACCTAAGGGAAACTTCAATAAAGGGTCAGACAAGGTCCCTTTGGAAACTGGTTGTTGAGAGATGTGGGTCAAGAGTTAGATCCTTCCCTTCGGCCATTGAGGAAGCTAGCTGGAATAATTGCATCTCTAATCTATATGCGGCAAAAGGTGCAGAGGTTGATTGGTCTATTTCAGAGTGGGGTAGACCCTCCCATGACCCTCAATCTGAAAAAGAGATTGAGTTAGCCATTCAAGGAAAGCACCCCTCGGCCGCGCTGGGGCCAGATGTAATTTCAATCTCAGTAATAAAACAAGAAGCACCCCTGTGGACTAAAATATTGTTCCTGGTTTTTTAAAGCTGTTATGAGAATACAAAAATCCCCCCCTTGGATGGGAAGCATTATAAACCCATTATTCAAGAAGGGAGATAAAAAATTACCAGGAAATTATCGTCAGATCACCGTCTTAGACGCGGCGGGCAAAGTCTTTTTTGAATGTTTATTGACTCAGATAAGCGAGTAGGTGGAAGAAAAAAATATATACCAATGGAGCAAACCGGGTTCAGTAGAAAACATGGAACTTTTGATAACAGTGGCTCTCCAGGTGATTAATGAGAAATATGCAAGAGGAGGTGTGACTTATGCAGCTTCTATAGACTTCTCTACAGCATTTGATAAAGTAGATCGGTCTTTGCTGTGGAGAAAGCTCTCAAGATTGGGTATGCCAGGTACCCTATTAGATCTATTTATTACCCTCCACTCCTCCACCTGGTGCAGAGTACTGCTAGGTAGTGACAGGGGCCTTTCTCAAGAAATACCCACCCTAAATGGTCTAAAACAAGGCTGCCCGCTACTTTTTGTCAATATATCTCAGACCTCCTAACTCAGACCATCTATCTCAGAGCAAGAGTATTGGTTCAATAATTAACAACAGACACAAGCACCTCAAATTAATCACAACAAAAGCCCAGAGATAAGGGAAGATATAAAAACAAAATATCATACGTATTTTTAAAAACGGAGAAAAAAATTGAGCAATAAATTCCCCATAAAAACTCTCAAAACGTTCACCAAACGAACCCAAACAGACTATAAATAACAGCCTCCCCAAAAGGCACAATTTAAACACCATTCATCAAAATAATCTTATAAATCAAAGAACTGTAAATATCTCAGTGAGCAGCAGCAATAAAGAAGGAAGCGGACTGGTTGCTGGGGGGTTTTATGCATTTTGGAATGTTTTGTATGTTCTAAGTTCTAAAGTCTAGAAGCTTTGAATATGCTACTGGGTGGTGGCAATAAAGGAAATATTGCATAATATTAGCCTCCGGGGCTTGCCATAAAATCAATAGTTTGCTTATTATATATGGACGACATAATCATTTTGGATCAATTTGGAATTTATGGAGTGCACTACTCACCCGTGAGGGTCTCAAGGCGCTGGGGGGAGGAAGGTCTTATAGCACTGAATCAGCCAAAGAGAGTGGGGGAACGTCTGATGTTAAGTGGGAGTTCATTCCAGGTCTGAGCCGCAATGTAGGAGTAGGCTTTTCCACCTGTTATGGCTCTTCGGATGCGTGGGGTTTTGGCAAGGGCAAGGTCGGCGGACCGGTGTTTTCTCTTGGGTGCGTGGAAGGAGACTCTTTCATTGAAGTATTGGGAGTCCAGTGCTGTGGTGGGATTTTTAGGCGAGAGTGAGTAGCTTGAAGGTGACTCTCTTCTCGACGGGGAGCCAGTGGAGGTCTTGTAGGTGCTGGGTGATTTGTTTGTGTCGTGGGATGGCGAGGATGAGTTGGGCGGCTGAGTTCTGGATGGTCTGGACTTTCGGGAGCAGGGATTTGTTGGTTCCAGCGTAGAGGGCATTTCTGCAGTCCAGTCTGCTGGTTATGAGTGCGTGGGTGATTGTTTTTCTGTATTCGGGGGGATCCACATGAAAGTCTTGCAAAGGATAGTGTTGAAGCACGACGAGGAGACGGTGTTGATCTGTCGGGTCATGGTGAGGTAGGAGTAAACTATGATGCTGAGGTTCCGGGTGTGGTCCATGGGAATAGGGGGGCTGCCAAGGGCACAGGGCCACCAGGTGTTGTCCCATGGTGAGGGGGTGGGTCAGAGGACGATAACTTCTGTCTTCTCCGAGTTGAGCTTGAGACAGCGGATGCTCATCCAGGATGCAACGTCTCTTATTCCTTCCTGGAAGCTGAGTTTGGTGGTGTTGTGTTGCCTCGTGAGGGAGAGGAAATAATATGTGCAAAGCCCAGTCGCAAGGTAAAGGTTTGGGTGCTCTATATAGTGTGACTGATAGAAGGCACATCTCTCATCTTTTAGAGGTCTGTCGAGCTGAAATCCCTGCTTCTCTGCTCTATGGACTGGAGCAGATTGAAGTAACTAAATGAGGCTTCTTAGATATGAAGAAAGGACAACTCCTCAGAAATGTATCTTCTATTAATTCAGCAACTCCAGTGGCAGCCTTACAGTTGGAAATGGGCTTGAGAAGTGCTTTTGTTCGGGCCTGAAGGGGGTGGTATGCTGGGTTGCCAGTTTAGCGTGGAGCAAAGATGATACACTAAAGTCTATTATAAAGAAAAAAATCTTGGTTGACAATAAGGATAAATCAATAATTTGTAGAAACTTTTGTTATGCTGTTGATATGCTTCAATTAGATCCCAACCAGGTTCCCATACTAACAACAATGCCTCAATTAAAAGCCAGTTTAAAACAAGCCACATGGACCTTAAGCTTTCATTTGGACAGAGAGGCGTGCCTCATTAACCCCTCCCATGCTGATGACGAGCTCAGCTCGTCATCAGCCATGGTGCTCGTGTGTTGATGACGAGCTGAGCTCGTCATGGCCATTAGAACGCTCACACGCGGGGATAATTCCCCCACTGTGCTGAGCGTTCTAAGGAAACGGGTGTGGCCGTGACGAGCTCAGCTCAGCATGAGCACACGAGGACCATGGCTCATGATGAGCTGAGCTAGTCATCAGCACCGGGGCGCTGTACGCGCCCCCCGGCCCCTCAGCACAGCGGGGGAATAACCCCCGCAGCCAAAGGGTTAAAGGGGCTTTCAGAATATAATAGACTCCCTCTCAGTAAACAAAAATCAGCCTTATATTAGTTGGAATTTGCCGCATGGGTTGAGAAGCTTTTGGATTCTGTTGAGACAGGGCATGCTCCCGCGTATTCCACTTTTGGCCAAATGGTATGGAATCCCAGCTGAATGTAATTTATGTTGAAATGACCTCCAAGACTTGAACAACATTCTCTTTGTCTGCTGAACACTTTTATTATACTGTTGAAAATGGTTGACACCCATTGGTCTGCAGTTATCCATACTTTCTGCCTCAGATGTACTAGTCACTTTATGTACCCCTAATGAAATGTTTTGATACAGAATTTGTAACTTTTCTAAGTGCTTATCTGTATTAATCTTATTGTACACATGCAGCCAGATTCATCACAGGTAAATCGGCTCGCAAAGGGCCAGATTCTGCGAATCTGGCCCTTTGCGAGCGCTATTTTTGCATTTGGGATTCATCATCCCAAATGCAAAAATCGCATTTGTAGAAATCACAAATTTGCGAAGAATTGCATTTAAGGAATCTCAATTGGAGATTCCTTAAATGCAATTCATGAACCATTTAAAAATTGCGAATTCGAAATCTGGGGGCCGCTATTTACCGCGAAGTCTGACTTCGTGGTAAATAGCGAAAACTTAGAAAAATTCACTTCAGTGCATTTTTCTAAGTTGTAAGTTACACACACACATTTATTTATTTATTTATTTATTTTGTGCATTTGTATGGCGCGACAGCTACCCTGAGGGTTTCCCGGCGCCTTGGATCTGTTGGAGGGAACTGAAAATTAGAAGAGGGAGAGTTACTGATTAAAAAGCCAAGTTTTCACTCCCCTGGGAAATTGGAGGTCGTTTGGTACTAACCGTAGTTTAAGTGGAAGGGCATTCCATAGGACAGGGGCCAAGTAAGAGAATGAGCATCCACCCAGACGTGCTCGCTTAAATCTAGGGACAACAAATTTAGCTTGTGTCATGGATCGAAGAGCGCGTGATGGTACATATTTCTGGGCCAATCTACATAGACAGGAAAGTGCCTCATTCACACTGATCCTAAACATGTAGCAGAGTGCTTTAAATTTCACTCTGTTGGCGATTTTCAGCCAATGCAATTTCTTCAGATGTTCTGAGATGCTTGCGTGCCCTGGGAGATGGAGAAGCACCCTAGCTGCGGCGTTCTGTACAATCTGCAGACGGTTAATAGTGTCATTATTGGTTCCTAGGAGGAGAATGTTTCCATAGTCCAATCGGGACCCTACTAAGGCCTGTATTACTGTCCTTTGTGCCCCCTCAGGAAGTTGCCAAAGTATTTTCTTTAACCATTTAAGGATGGCAAAGCAAGTTGCGGCCGTTTTTGTGGCATGTGCACGCATTGATAATTTGTTGTCAATTATTATTCCTAAGTTGCGGGCTGATTGGACCGCAACCGGGGACGGGCCCATTTCAACCGGCCAATGAATGGGGCCCCAAAGATCCTTGTGATTACCAAAAATGAGTAGCTCTGTTTTTTCCGCATTCAATTTTAATTTATTATCATAGAGCCAGTCAGCCATTCTCAGAAGTCCAGAGCAGAGAGGGGAAAAATCAGATTTGTCTGTGGATGCAAGGGAGAAAACTAATTGCGTGTCATCCGCATAGGAATAAATAGTGAGGCCCATTTCTTCCACAACCTTAGCTAATGGGGTAACATATATATTAAATAGAAGTGGGCTCAATATAGAGCCCTGAGGTACCCCATACAATGATTTCTGAAAGTCAGAGGAATTACTTTTGGAAAAGACTTGGAAGGTTCGGTGTAAAAGAAATTGTTCCAGCCATCTCAAGGCTTTCCCTTGTATTCCTATGTCCTCCAGCGTCCGAATCAGGGTATGGTGGGAGATGGTGTCAAAGACGGCACTCAAACCTAAAAGAATGAGTGCCGCCGTGCCCCCTTCATCTAATTCCTTTCGGATGGCTTCAGTGACCCCTAGTAAGGTTGACTCCGTGGAGTGTCCCTTTCTGAACCCCGACTGTGAGAAATGCAACAGATTGTTATCATTGACAAATTTGGATAACTGGTTATTGACATGCTTTTCCAAAACCTTCGAACAAATAGGTAGTAATGATATTGGTCGAAAGTTTGAAAAGATCTCTGGGTCCCCCTCTGCCTTTTTCAGCAGAGGGACAACCATAGCATGCTTCCAGTCATCGGGTATCACAGCCTCCTCTAACGAAGCGTTTAATAAAGATCTAATTACGCCCAGAATAGAGGAATCCAACTGTTTTAGAATGGACGCAGGGATAGGGTCCTGAGGAGAGCCAGACCTAATGCTGTTAAGGATATCTACAAAGGTCACCATGTCCATAGATTGCCAGCTTGTTAGTACATTCTCCTTGGAGATTACCCTGTTAGCTTTCTCGCCAGGGAGAGAGGTGTTAGTTGCAGGGACTGTATCCTTCTCTTTTTCGCTAAACTGAGAGTAAATATTTGTCATTTTCTCATTAAAAAAGTTGGCTATCTGGTTACATTGCCTAGTAGATAAAATCGGCGGTTCTGGCTGAAGGGCAGTTCCTGCCAAATTCTTTAAAACTTTAAAAAGAGTGCCGGAGTTGCTCTGTGCCGCTAGAATAGTATCTTTAATATGGTTACCCTTAGCTATTTTACAGGACAGATGGTAGGCATTGAGCGCTTGCTTATAGGTTTCCTTATTAGTAGGACTGTAATCTCTTCTCCACAGCCTCTCTAGTTTTTTACAATTGCTTTTTTCATCACTTAACTTTTTAGTGTACCATGGGGCAGGGGGATTACAGGAAGTGCGTTTGCTTAGTGTAAGAGGAGCTATAGTCTGTACAGCAGTAGCTAGCCAAGCATTGATAGTTTTGTAATCGCTAATTCTTTGGACATGTGTGTGCGCAACACCAGTGTACATGAGCATTTCAGGGGTGCTACAGGGTGTCCTTTGGACACCCTGGCACCCTTGAAATCGCATCCTTATTTGCGATTCGCTAATTGCTGGTCGCAAATAAGGAATGACTCCTCATTCAAAGGCCCATAGGAATGAATGGGGAGGCCATTCCTTATTTGCGATTCGCAATTTGCGAATCGCAAATAAGGAGGCAGTAGAAATCGCTATAATTTTTGCGATTTCTACATGAATCCCGTTTTGCGAGTCTTTAATAGCGATTCCTTAATAATCGCTATTAAGGACTCGCAAAACGGGACTTTGATGAATCTGGGGGATAGTATTTTGGTTTTTATGGTGTTTTGGCTTTTAATGTTCTGCGAGGAACCTATCGACTATTTGTTCTTTTATGTCTTATGTATGTCCGCTAATGTTTTATGTGGATCGTTTCGGAGTTCCGTAAAAGAAATAGAAAATAATCTTGTGCACATTCAAATAATTATTCGATATTCTAAACAGTCATATCTCCTTAATCCTTTACATTTTAAGAAAATTCAGACACTCATACATAGCATACAGTAACATTGAAAAGGTCATTTTGAGGTACAAATTGGAAATGTCAACTGAAATCCATTAAAAACAAGTAAGGCATTTATATAAAATTGAAACAGTTTGTTAGAATATATTTCAAATAAATGTAATGCTTTAAAACATTTCCTATTTTAAATAGAAAAATTATTGTTTCTTTTTTATTTACAGACTGGCGACCTTTGAAACAGATATTTCTACGAGAAAATCTAAATAACACACAAAGAGTGGAAAGCTGCTTGAGAAAAAGACCCTGACCCCCAGGACTACAACCTTAAAAGTGAGGTTCAAAGGAGACATAATTCCCTGTTTCTAATGAAGAACTACCCCCATCCCCCTGGCACCTTTGCATATTTTATCTTCAAATACTTTGGTAGTTATCATTTCAAAGACTACATCTAATGAAACTAAGATTTAATATAACCTTATAGCCTGCCGTAGCGGGCTACACTGGCTATTAAAGGCCTGAGTCGAAGGCGAGGGTCTTTAACAAGGGAGCGGGACTTTAATAGCCGGTATAGCCCAGCACGAAGGGCTATAAGGCTATTAGAACATTCTGCCACTACAGGGCAGAATGTTCTAACAAATTAAACAAAGGCCTCGGAGTTCGATGGGTTTTAAATCCCCTCGGGCTCCAAGAGGCCTTTGTGAAAACAACATTGGAATGTTTTTTTATGGGCCTTTACAGGCCCATAGAAGCACGGAGCACTCCATTGTCTTCAATGAAGTGCTCCACATTCCAATGTTCTAATAAGCCTTAGTACAAGGGCCATTTAACTATTATTTCATGATTTGATGCAAGCTAACATGCACCATAAAATCGATGTAAATTATTCAAATACTTCCCAGTAGTCAAGATCCTGGTGCTGCAGTCATGAAAGAGGGGCCATGTATTTTGTTTTTCATGTAAAGAAATACAATGCGTGTAATTGTGTGGTTTTCATTAGTAGCCATGTTGAGGGTTATTTCTGCAGCAAGAAGGAGAAGTGATGGACACAGAAACAAAAAGCAAAACAATCACAAAAATGGAGAAAAGAAGAAACACAAATGAAAATCATTTTGACGAAAAAAGGAGGCCTGATGAAAAAAAACAATAACAATTTCCGAAGGAAGGAAACCTGGGAGGATCAAAAAGAAAAGGCCTAGAAATGTTCATTGTTGGTTAATAAAGCTTTACCTATCTCTCGAAAGAAGGAGAAAAAAGATCAATAAGACTTTTAACATTCTATTTTGAAGGTAGATTTATCTTGTAACTAATATAAAATAGCCAGACTTATATTTTACTTTATTAATGTTTACAAACAAGTTCATAGCAACATCACACTTCCTTTTCTCTCTGTGGTTTATTGTCATATAATACGCAAAGCGTTTCTAATAGAATAACGTGCTGATTAAAAGAAGTACAAATATAGGAGTGATGGAGAATGCACCTTTGGGGACCTCAACATCTACCTCAACACACAAATAACTAAAGAGGGAGGATGAGGTGGGAGGTAGGCCATCATTTTTTAATGCTTTGAGATAAATTGCTATGATCATTACACTGAAGTTTGATTTTATCTTCTGATGGTTGAGGTATTTGGGCTTTTAAGAGATGGCAACCAAATTATTAACGGTTCATTAGTGCAGCAGATTTACATACATTAGAGTTATAACCTTTAAATTAGAGTCTCAGCATGTCAAGGGATCAGATCATCTCAGTTAAATCACACAGTCAGCAAGATTTACAGGGCTTACAGCTTATTGGTTTAGCTGTGGGAGCATATTCAAGTTTTGCTCAGGGAGGTTGGGCCCCTTTTTTTTGAAAGGCAACATGTAAGATGCAAATTGTCTGACCTGCTTAGTCTATGATTATGAAATATTCCATTGTACTCACTATTTTCCAGCAAGAAGTTATGTTTTTTAATCCAGAAGATTTTAGGTCAATGAGTTAATCTTCAATGACATGTGACTCAAATGAGAGAGAAAAGTGTCTTGGAAGAATGTTCTTCAGAGGGATTAAAGTATTTATAAAATAATTTATCTGATCTTACTTCTTCTCTGCTTAAAGATGTTTCAAAGAGAGGTACTAAAACAACCTCATATCTATTGGTGTTCCATGACCAGTTGGCAGGATAATCATGAGTTATTAAGTGGTTGAATATTCTACTTATCAAAGTTATTGTTCCTTACAGAAAAAATAAGATATGAATATAGTATTTCACCATATTTATGAACTTTTCAACCTATAAGTTAAAATGAGGAAAGCATCAATGTCATATTGAGTTGTAATAGCTAGTCTTTACCCAGAGGTTTTGATCACAAAAAACCTTTTTTTAAAGCATAACACATATTTTAATTTCATTATGGTTGACAAATATGTTGCAATATTAATTGATTCAGAAGTTAAATTTCTTTTCAAATGCCTATGTTATTTCATGACAGCTTGTCAAAATGAGTATGTGCAGTTTAGCTCAATCAAGACATATCATTAATTCAAAATGTCACACAATCTTTAAAATAATGATTCAAATATAAGAGTTACTCATGCTTCTGGATTTGCTCCTGTGGTTATAGGTCTGCCTTTGGGATTGCAATGATACCGCAAAATATTATATGTCAACACATGAAAGATGTGTATGAAACCAATATATAACCTTATCATCCCTCTCCTACCGCTGATCCTCATAACCATGCCATGTTCACCCATACCCTTGCTTGGACAGTCCTGGCACCTGAACAGTTCCTCAATATTGTGGCTCTGATTTCCCCACCCCACTGCCATGATCTTTCCTCCTAATTTCTGGACCATAATTGTGACCCTTCTCCTTCTCTTTTCTTTGTCTTGTAGCAGTTTTCTCCTTACCCCAAAATTTAATTTTGGCTATTTTATGCCACTGCACATACCATGTCCATCCTTAGTTCTAAAACCTTGTTATGGCCCTGGTTCTCCTTCCCTCTTCCAATGACCCTGTCACACAGATCGTGTTCCACAATAGACGTGCTGTTATCTCTCACCATTGTAAGGTACCTCCGTCCCATTCGTCTCCAAACACTTATTATTTTCTTCTTCCCCCACCCCATCTCCTGATTCCCATTTAAGTCCAGCTTTCCCCTTGCAATGTCTCTTCATTCACAGGATAACCCCTCTCTTGTTGTTATGTTCTGCTTCTCTTTCCATTAAAATTACTTTTGGACCCACAGTCTCCATTCCACTATAATAACTTGGCTTCCTCCTCATCCTTTGCTCTTCCCACCAATGCTCAGACACTACATTAACAGCAGTCTTCTGTTTTTGTGAAATTTCTCTATAAACCAATCTCCAGCACCCCATTATGGCCATAGTTTCCATCTCACCATTGATGTGCTTGCTACACTATCATCTAATTCCAAATACTTGATTATGGCCTTCTCTCCCTTCTTTCATCCTTGAAACGTTCATCTGCTCCTCTGATTCACAGATCAATGTATTTTTCCTGCTTCCTTACTCCACTTGCAATATTCATCTGTCTATGAAACTGCCAATTTTTAAGGCCCCATGTACCCCATTCCCAATGCAAACACTGTCTGTCCCCCACAATTTCTGCCCCTTATTGTGGCATACTTCCTCCTTGCTCCTTACATCAGCCATCTGTCCCACAAATCTAACCCCATATTTGAGTCATGTTTACCCCATGCAATGATATTCTTTTCCCCTTAGCTCCAAAGGCATCACTCTTACTCCCCACCCCCAATGTCCATTACTCCTGTTTACCACTAAACTACTGTTGGGCCTCAGTCCTCCCTTGGAACGTCTCATAATTGCTTTCAATTGCCACATACAATGTCCCTTTGATCATCATTGCAAGCCGCTGAGTCCTGCTTGCCAGTCACATATGCAGCATCCCGGTCCCCCATTCCCAGCTCCTTTGTGTCTATGCTAACTCCTCCCCATTTTCAATATCACTCTAATGATTCACTGTCTGTTGTTATATTAGTGCTTCAACCCTCCCACTATCAATATCCCTCTGTCTGCTAATCCCTAGCCCCTTGTTATGGCTACGTGTTCTACTACTCCCTTAAAATATGCTTTTGTCCCCCCCAATCTACAACCTTCGCCTGGCCCTATTTCTCTCAACCCTCTTTACCCTCTCTTCTTGCCATGCCTTTCTTTCGGATCACTGACATAATATAGAATGACAAAATATAGACTTACCAAAATATAGTCACCAAAATATAGAATGCCAAAATATCGAATTCCTATCTACAAACAGGTAAGTACAAAAATATCGAATCCAAAATATAGTCTGTAAAAAATATAGTCAGTCAAAATATCAATTTTTTTTAAATGTCTTAAAAGTAATTTAACATTAATGAAATAATAAATATAATTAACTAAAACATACTTAAAAATACTCAAATAACCTTAAAATTAAGATATATGTAATTTAAGTTATTAATAAAAAATGTACAATATTTTACCGTAGGATAGCAGGAGGGTAACATTTAACATTACCACTCCAGTGAGTGCAACAGTAGGGAAAGCGTTGGATAGCGTAGGGGTAAAAAATACTATTCCCACTCCAGTGAGTGCAACAGTAGGGAAAGCGTTGGATAGCGTAGGGGTAAAAAATACTATTCCCACTTCAGAGAGTGCAACAGTAGGGAAAGCGTCGGATAGCGTAAGGGTAAAAATTACTATTTCCACTCCAGAGAGTGCAACAGTAGGGAAAGCGTTGGATAGCGGGAGGGTAAAAATGACTATTTCCACTCCAGACAGTACAACAGTAGGGAAAGCATTGGATAGCGTAGGGGTAAAAATTACTATTCCCACTCCAGAGAGTGCAACAGTAGGGAAAGCGTTGGATAGCGTAGGGATAAAAAATACTATTCCCATTCCAGAGAGTGCAACAGTAGGGAAAGCGTTGGATAGCGGGAGTGTGAAAATTACTATTCCCACTCCAGATAGTGCAACAGTAGGGAAAGCTTTGGATAGCGTAGGGGTAAAAATTACTATTCCCACTCCAGAGAGTGCAACAGTAGGGAAAGCGTTGGATAGCGTAGGGGTAAAAAATACTATTCCCACTCCAGAGAGTGCAACAGTAGGGAAAGCGTTGGATAGCGGGAGGGTGAAAATTACTATTCCCACTCCAGTGAGTTTAACAGTAGGGAAAGTAATGATTTAATATATTATTAAAAATAAATTAAATATCAATACCAATAAAACATTAATTGAAATTAATAACCAATTTAATATTATGTAATAATTAATTAGAAATACAACTACATATTAGTTATTAAAAATTAATAACCTATTCATAATTATTTAACAACTAATTAATTTTCAATAACAAAAACTAATTAATAATAATAATTAATACCAATTAAAAATTAACAGTAAATTAATTATCAATACACAAAAAGTATTTTTAATATGTAATTAATTACAATTACATTACTTCCTACCCTATTCCCCTATAAACCCATACCCCACTGCAGAAAATACATTAATACAATTATCATAATTATCAAATATTTAATAATACAAAATAATTACCAATTAATACAAATTAATTGCCAATTATTAGAAATTAATTACCAATTAAAAATTAATTAACAATAAATTTAAAATCAATACCAATAAATGAAAAAAATTATTTACTTAATTACAATTAAATTACTTCCCACCCTATTCCCCTATAAACCCACAACCCGCTACAGAAAATAAATTTAGAAAACTAACATAATTAACAATTAATCAATTAATACAAATTAATTGGCAATTAATAAAAATTAATTACCAATTAAAAAATAACAATAAATTCAAAATGAATACCAATAAATAAATAAAAATATTTAATTAATTACAATTAAATTACTTCCTACCCTATTCCCCTATAAACCCACAACCTGCTACAGAACTAAAAAGCAAAATTTAATTAAAAATGAATAATAATTGCTAAAAATTAATATTTAATTAAATATAATTAAATTACTTCCCACCCTATTCCCCTATAAACCCACAACCCGCTACAGAATTAAATTACGCAAAAATTAAATAACATATAATTCATTACTTAAAATACATTAAACATACATTACAAAAATTAATATACACTTTTCACACATATACTAACATACAAAACACTTTAAAAAATTGATATTATTAAAAAATCGATATATTTAATGCCTATATTGTATACTTCGATATTTTGACTTCTATATTTTGAAAATCGATATTACTTACCTTAAATTCTATATTTTTAACCACTATATTGTGTCCATTCGATATTTTGTCCATTCTATATTTTTACTTCGATATTATGTCCATTCTATATTTTGGAATCGATATTATGACTGTTTACCCTTTCTTTCCTCTTCAAACCTAAACCCTTCATACGATTTTGAATCATTTTCCCTCGTTGCCATGTATTTATTTCCCTCATTCCTAAACTCTTGCAGACATTTTCATTCCTTGTCTCTCTTTCAAATATCCTGGTATCTCGCAGTTTCTAACCCTCATATTGATCTTGCCTCCTTCCTCTCCTTCGGGTGTCCCTCTTTCTCACCTTACCCACAAACCCTCATTGTGGGTTTGCTCCCTCTTTTCTCCTTTTCCATTTGAGTCCATCTGGAAACTTAAGCCGACCAAACACATTCTTCAAAGGAACAGCAGGATCATAGTGCCCAAGTAGTGTCTCAGACAATTCTTTTATGACAACCTACATAAAGGCATACTTGCTCTGACATTTAAGAAAATGTCCAAAGGGCCTAAGGATAATTATGCTTTGACCCTTCGACACATGGTCGTACCCGAAACCTGTGGCAAGCCCATAGCAACCTACCCATACCCCAGTTGGTCATCCATTCCTAATATTCCTGTCAAGATGGTACCAGGGCTGCTGAAGGATTGCCTCCCCTGCTGTTTTTTTATAAGAATATTTCCTATGTCACAACAATTACAGTTGTTTAGAGGGATATCAACAAATGCCGGAAAATGGAAACTCAAACCCACCAACATCATCACACTTCACCATATCACATTTAAGCTCCCCTAATCACACCATTTGTAATCATATTTTGCTATTCCAAATTAATATAGCAGCATGACACAATCATATCACTCCACCATTTGATCAAACACCACCTCACACCATACAACACCACTGCATACCAAAACACCACTTCGCCACAATGTACTCCAACAAGTCAAATATACCAAGTTATATAGTATTTTACTTTATCCTAAGACATTCAACACATCTTTTCATATGCCAATGTACTATTTCATTCTGCACAGCATCATTTCTAATCAAATTTCACCACAATAAGCTGATTAGATTAGACAACATAAACAACCAAATGATACTCCATTATACCTCCACTGTCTTCAACACATTCCATCATAATGAAATACAATGCATCACACTATACTACATAGTACAGTACCTCTACTAACATTTATTTATTTATTTTATTTATTTATTTAATGCAATTTTATATAGTGCAAACTTTACCCAAAGGTGTCAGAGCGCTTTACAAAAGAACCATGATAGTTACTGAAGGCACACATGATAGAATTAACACACTAACAAGTTACATATACAATCAGGATTGTAAAAATGAAGGGTTAATACAGGTATGGAATACATATTTAAAAGGTTGAGCTCATGTGAGTGCCAGGTTACCGTGAGGGTCATGAAATGGGTTGAGTTATTCCTGGAAGTGCCTTTGAAGAAGAAGAGTTTTAAGATCTGTTTTGAAAGTCCAGAAGGAGGCGGTGGACAAGCCACACAATAAAACACCGATCAGCTCAACAGCAAATTACACAGTCCAAGTAACAGCCAGTACCATCAAGCCATCTGACATCTTTTTAAAAAAAAACACATCAAACAATAAGAGAATGCAGTGTTCCATACCATGTCATGCCATGCAATGCACAGCACATTATCATGGCCTACAACTTATAGCCAACTCTATGATGCACAATACATTGCCACATACCAACACATGACACCGTACTGTTGTTTTCCCAGAAAATATTTAAGCCATATCCAGTAGACTTCTTGAGCTCAAAAGTAAACAATGACCTTTTTTGGAGACAATGAAAATTGGCTAATGATAATATATAGTTACGCTCTAATGCTGAAATCAGCACACACACACACACACACACACCCACCAACAACATGCACACATGCGTTGGTATTTTATTGTATACTAATATTTCTGTATAATTATGTGCTGGTCTTCTAAAAATCATGTGAGTAAGACTGATTACTATAAAAACAACTCAGTGTGGACAACAGGATGAATTCTAGATAAACCCAGATCATCACACATCCCATAGCAATTAGTCTAAACCCTACCTGTGGTATTTTAAGCTGTTCTACTACTTGGTTATCTAGAAATATTGTTATTTCAAATCATATAAATTTCCCCAAAAACCTTTATGCCATTATGCCTAAAGTCAAAACCCCGTCTTTCAACATCCCTCTAGTAATCAGCCCAGCTGCTAGCCCTGCCCCATTCAGTGTCAGTGAAGAACCAGGCCTTTAAGGGCCTAGCGGCGCAGGGCACGCCTAAAACTCCGAGTTCACCTGCTTTGTTGTACAGAGACACGGGACACTCTGTTTAGCGTAGACAACAGGATTTATTAGCTGCAGCTATGTACAGTGATCCTAGAAGTACACCAATGATATGTTCTCAGGAGACTGCCCCTTTACTCCGGGGCTCACAGTCTTTTATATTCTTTTACACCTGCATAAGAACACTCCCAATGCGCAAAATTTAAACCAATGAAAAGATATGTTTTTTTGGAAAAACAAGACGTCACATGATTAAATTATCCACCCCCTAGGTCATGTGTTGACTAACCCCACAGGTGATTTAACAATGGTGTCCCTGAGTTAATCAACAGTGGTAGACATGTTTGTGTATTGCAAAAGAGGCCAATTTGCAAGGTAGGATAAGGCGGGGAGAAGGACAATGAAAACCAACAGATGGTTTGAGACCAGGATTAGTGAGTCGAGACAAGAATACTGGAGGCCAACAGGCAGTTTGGATAAGGATTAGTGAGTCGGACTGATTCCTGAAATCGACTTCACCTCAAGGGTATAGGGGTTATTTGATACGTGGCAGTACGAAGGGCAAGAGTTTTCTGTTCGCCAGGCTGCCTGAGTGAGGGCAACACAAAATGGCGGTGAAACACAAAAATGGAGTCGGAACCGAATTTCCTCAGACCCTTTTTTTGCCATTATGCAGGCAATACATAAACTCACGTTAATCTGAGTCTATTTCAATAGCCATAATGTCTTTAAGCTGTTGTTGCAACATCATTTGTATGTTTTCTGTTTTCTGCGGACTAGGTCTTGGCACACACATGGTGGCACAAAGGCCACAAATGGCGGGGACACATTGTAGGCAGAGGCAACATGAAAAGACAATGGCTAAAATCATTCCAATAAAAGTCAGTACCTTCCATCCCCATATGGACAGTAATCCCTAAAACCATCCCATCAGAGACCAACTTCCTTCGTCCTGGTGGATGGACTCAGCAATGTGGTGTAATTTAGAGATGGCCTGGTATACTGTAGGTGCATTATCAGGTATGTAAACACAACAACTGGAACCGATCAATTTACAGACTCCACCGCGGTCTGCAAGAATGATGTCTAACACCATTCTGTTCTGATATGTCATAAGGCGATCCGCCTGAAGCTCGGCGGTGATGTTACTCAGCGCTCCGACAGTTTCATTTATTGTTGCTTCAACTACTCGAATGAGATGCCTGATGTTTCTGCTATTGGCCATAGGGCCCCAAAATGGGAGGAATCCTTTGAGGAAGTTGCCTTCCTCTTGTCCTGCTGTGTCTTTTTGATCAAAGAAACCTCCCTTGTACTTATTTCTATGATGTCCTGAAGGAGCGGTATATGTCGGAGGGAGGAGAAAAGTATATAACAAGTTCCTGAGACATCGGCTGGTAGCCATGTATAGGCCCTATCATGGCAAACAAAATATGTTCCCTGAGATGCTACCAGCGGTGGAGAAGTTTGGGATGCATAGGTATATGTAATGTTACAAGTGCTCTTTCCCAATTGGGCCTTAAGACTCTGACCATTTCCTTGGAGACATAGGTGACCTTGGTGGGGTACAGTATATATAGGTGGGGATCTTTTCCTTTTGGCTCTGTCTGTAAGACTAGTGACGTAATGTGTCACATTCCAATCAATGTATGCTTGTCATTCGTCAGTAGGGAATTCATTAAGTTTGTTGTAGTGTTTTGACATAGCCACTATTCCTTTTATTAGCGCGTTATGACTAACGTCAACTCCATCCCTATACGGACCAACAGGATGTCCATGTTGGTTCTCATAGGCATTGGCAAACATAGAGGTGTAAGCCCAAGCATATCCTTTTAGGGAGAAGGGTAGAGCTAAATATGGCATTCCTTTATCTGTATTATGGGATAAGTCCACAAACCCAGCAATCGGTGGTATTGATCACCAATTGATGCTGGCGTAACAATTGAATGAAGGAATTGTTGAGATACTCCATTCTCCTAATTTGCTCATGCTCTGTTAGTGTACGAAATTGGTGTAGGGAAGAGGTAGTGCAGAAAGGTATGGGCTGGGAGATAGATATATGTTTGTGCTGTACAGTGTGAACAATCCAACCCACACATGGTAATATAATACATAAAGAGATTAAAACACACAATGTTATACTATATCTGGTATATAATAATTTGCAATATTTTTTCATTATATTCTTTTCATCATTTATCTCTAACATAGCAGAATCCATCTTCTAGATGTTGCTCGTGGCAGGCTTCCTCCTTCACTTAGCCGTGATTATCAGCCGTCCTATGACACTGCAAGTCCCGCAGACCTATTGCCACGACTCGGGTCACTAACTAAGGCTCTTACCATGACCCTGCAACCTAATTAGATGGTCAATGTCACAAAAAGCACAAAAAAAGTTTCTTATTTGTCCTTAGTTACTCTAGATCTCAAATTGTATCTAGTTTTGTTCGGCACGGTCTGATTCTGAAAAAGTGTCTCTGGATTAGTTGTGTTCAACCTCAGATGTGGTAGGACAGCTTCCTGCAAGACGTCATCATCTTCTTTTTCAGAATGAGTCCAATACAGGTGTGCATCGCTAAAAGGTACAAATCGGGGGATCCTTTCACCTTCAGAATCGCCAATACCTTCGCGGGCCCACAGGTCATAAGGCAAAGGCAAGGGTACCTTTTTGCAATGCACTCCATGGATGCAGTTCTTCTTGCCAACCTCCTTTACAGCTGTTCGTGTTGTCAGCAAGACTTGGCAAGGCCTTCTCCAGCGAGGTCCCAAATTCTTTGATCGCTGAAAATGTGTCACACACACCCAGTCCTCTGGGTGTATGCCATGTCCAGGATCAGTTGAAGCCTGGGGCAAGGCGTCTTGTACCTGTTGGTGAAGGACACGCAATTTAGTGGTGAGGTCATGTAAATAATCAAATAACAATGGGTACTCGATTTCGGGATATTTCTTTGGCCTTTGGACTCCCCAAACATTTGCTGGGCGTCCAAACACAACCTCGTAGGGACTGAGTCCCATACGGGAATGAACAGTTGTTCGAGTGGACAATAGTGCTAAAGGTAAAGCATCGGGCCAGGCAAGACCCGTGCTGGCCTGTATTTTTGCTAGTTTGAGTTTAAGAGTACCATTATAGCATTCCACTAAGACTGCTGACTGAGGGTGATTCGCTGCATGAAATTTCTGTCTTATTCCAAGACCTGCACATACTTTCTGCATTATCTGACCTATGAATTCACTTCCATTATCGCTCAAGAGGATTCGAGGCAGGTCGAACCTCGGGAAAAACTCTTTCAAAAGGACTTTGGCTGTAAATAGAGCAGTATTATCCTTTAGGGGGTAGGCCTCTATCCATCTAGGAAAGGCGCACACCACCACAAGGACATACTTGAGATTATTACATCACTCTATGTGAATATAATTGTTAGACGGGGACCTGGAGGGTCGGCCGAGCACAAGGGGAGAGGCCTCCGGTGAGGGCCGTCTCCAGCGATCGTACAGACAAGTAACTTCCCCCCCCCACAGATGGACACCACACGAAGATCAGAGTAACACCTTTTATAGGCAGTTCTTGAAGTAAGGTAGTACGATACAAGGAGATCAGGACACGATGATCCTCTCAATTCTAGTCTCTAGTAGGGAAAGGGGGTAGCGGGACAGTCTTGGTACCTACGGGTACTGAGGTGAAACGGCGGTAGCTCACAATCCTCGAGCTCGGCGGTCGGACGGGTCGGACCGCGGCAGCGCCAGCAGGTCCCGAAGAGATCGTAGGTGGCAACGGGCCGCGGCAGCGCCAGCAGGTCCCAACGAAGATGGAAGTTACAACGGGCCGCGGCAGCGCCAGCAGGTCCCACGAGGATGAAGGTTGCAGAAGGCCGCGGCAGCGCCAGCAGGCAGGACGATAGTTCACAAGGCAGGGCTGCGGCAGCGCCAGCAGTCCGTCAAGGATGAGTTCTTCTCGGTGTCTCTCGACTCCAGGATACAACTCCCTTCCTGCTCTGGGGCTCCTCGGTTATAGGTCTGGCGCCCTTTGATGTCCGGACCCTCGCACTGGGAGGTCGGGAGGTCCGGGATGAGGGAGTCCAGACACCCAGCAGGGGGGTGGAGCCAGCACCCGGGGAGGCTGGGGGCAATCGGCACCTGGCGGGGGAGAGCCATCGACACTTCTTTCTCCCATTAGCCTGCCAAGTGGTCCGTTCACCTCCTGGATGGATGGTGGTGCCGGGATGGCGGGGCCTGGCCGGGCCCAGGGTTGGGGTCGAGCTGAGGCCACGCGGCCGCGTGGTGCAGTGTCCAAGATGGCGGCTGGGCCGGGCAATGGGGCTGCCGGGGGCCCGGGTCCGTGACACAGAGATATCCGGGAGCAGGCGTCCCGGGGGGGACGGGTTGCGGGTTGCTTCTGCGGGTAGCCCCCGGAGAGCCGGTGTCTGGGCCCTGTCATGCGGGGAGGGAGCGAGCCCTTCGTGGGGCCTGTCCAACATGCGTCCCCCCCAGCTGAAGGCGGGGAGAGTCACCCATCCTCTTGGGGACTCTCCTCGTCGAGGCGGAAAAAGCGGGACAGGCCATCCGCGTTGTCGTGGTCTTGGCCAGGGCGATGCTCCACAGTGAAGTCCATCCCCTGCAGGGAGATGGACCATCGCAATAGTTTGGGGTTCTCCCCCCGCATTTGCATTAGCCATTGCAGGGGCCGATGATCTGTTTGTACCCGGAAGTGGGTTCCGAAGAGGTAAGGCCGGAGCTTCTTGAGGGCCCATACTACTGCGAAGGCCTCTCGCTCAATGGTGCTCCAGCGCTGTTCTCGGGGCAGGAGGCGTCTGCTGATGAAGGCCACTGGTTGGTCGACTCCCTCGGGGTTCAGTTGGGAGAGGACGGCCCCGATGCCATGGTCTGAGGCATCAGTCTGGACGATGAACTCACGGCTGTAGTCGGGGGCCTGGAGCACAGGAGCGGTGCACATGGCGGCCTTCAGCCTCTCGAAGGCCGCTTGACAGTCGGGAGTCCAGTTGACTGTTTTTGGGTTGGTCTTGGATGTGAGTTCCGTGAGGGGCCCCACAATGCTGCCATAGTCCTTTACGAACCGCCGATAGTATCCGGTGAGCCCCAAGAAGGCTCGGACCTCGGTTTGGGTTACGGGGGGGTGCCAGGACTGGATGGCAGCGATCTTGAGCTGGAGGGGGGCCACCAGACCGCTCCCCATTTGGTGTCCGAGGTAGGTCACGGACCCCTGGCCGATTTGGCACTTGCTGGCCTTGATTGTGAGGCCGGCCCGTTGGAGGGCCTGCAGGACCCCTCGGAGGTGGCGGAGGTGGTCTGACCAGTGGCGGCTATACACCGCGATGTCGTCCAGGTATGCGGCGCTGAACTCTTCGAGGCCCGCCAATACCTGGTTAACAAGTCGTTGAAACGTGGCTGGAGCGTTTTTCATGCCGAATGGCATCACTCTGAAATGGTAGTGTCCATCCGGGGTGGAGAAAGCGGATCGTTCTTGTGCCCTGGGGGTGAGGCCGATCTGCCAGTAGCCCGCCGTCAGGTCGAAGATGCTTAGGTAGCGGGCCGCCCCCATGCGGTCAACTAGTTCGTCGGCTCGGGGGATGGGGTGAGCGTCGGTTCGGGTGACAGCGTTCAGACCCCGATAGTCGACGCAGAACCGGAGCTCGGGTGTGGTGCCCGGGGCCGCAGCTTTGGGGACCAGTACAACCGGGCTGGCCCAGGGGCTGTCCGAGGGTTCGATGACTCCGAGTGCGAGCATCTTGGAGACTTCTTCTTGGATGCAGGTGCGTACCCGATCTGGTACTCGGTACGGCCGGTGTCGGATAGGAGGACTGTCGCCAGTGTCCACGTCGTGCAGACACCAGGGGGTGACCCCGGGTGTGAGGGAGAATAGGTTTGCAAATTGCAGCAGGAGGGCCCGACAGTCTTGGCGCTGCTCCGGGGTCAGAGCCTCGGAGAGTTGGACCCCGTCCACTGAACCATCTTTTTCCCCGGCCCCCAGTAGGTCAGGGAGGGGCTCGGAGTCCTCTTCCGCCCCACTGTCTGTAGCCATCAGCAGGCTGAGCTCCGAGCGCACGAAGTGGGGTTTGAGTCTGTTGGCGTGGAGGACCCGGAGGGGGTTCCGGGGGGATTCCATGTCGATGAGGTAGGTGACGGGGCTCTTACGCTCGATCACCTTGAAGGGCCCCGTCCATTTGTCCTGTAAGGCACAAGGTTCGATGGGGGACATCACCCATACCTGCTGGCCAGGCTCGAATTCGATGGAGGAGGCATGTTGATCGTACCACTTCTTCATGTCCTCCTGACTGGCTTCAAGATTGGCTTTGGCGAGCTCTCTGAATCGCCGGGTCTGATTACGGAGGGTCAGGAGGTACTTGTAGACGTCTGGAGGGGTCTTCAGGGGGGCCATTTCCCACTCTTCTTTAACTAGGCTGAGAGGCCCGCGAACAGGGTGTCCGTACAGGAGTTCGAAAGGGCTGAAGCCGAGGGACTTCTGGGGGACTTCTCGGTAGGCGAAGAGGAGGCACGGTAGTAGCACGTCCCACTGGCGGCGTAGGGGTTCTTCCAGCCCCATGATCATCCCCTTGAGAGTGCGGTTGAATCGCTCGACCAGTCCGTTTCCTTGCGGGTGATAGGGGGTTGTGAATTGGTAGGTGACTCCGCACTGTTGCCATAGGGATTTCATATATTTTGAAATAAAGTTCGTGCCCCTGTCGCTGACGACTTCCCGGGGGAAGCCCACTCGAGAGAAGACCCCCATTAAGGCTCGACCTACCACTGGTGCTGTTACAGTTCGAAGGGGAACCGCCTCAGGATAGCGGGTGGCGTGGTCCACCAGGACCAGGATGAATCGATGCCCTTGTGCTGTTTGGGGGTCCAGGGGCCCCACAATGTCTATTCCCACCCTTTCGAACGGGGTGGTCACAACGGGGAATGGTTGCAGAGGTGCCTTGAGTTTGCGGCCGCTCTTCCCGCTGGCCTGGCAGGTCGGGCAGGACCGGCAGTGGGTGGAGACGTCATTTCTCATTTTCGGCCAGTAAAAGTGAGTCACCAGGCGGTTGTATGTTTTGTCTTGCCCCAAGTGTCCAGCCAGGGGGACATCATGGGCCAAGTTCAGAAGGAAGTCTCTGAAACGGAGGGGCACCACCAGCACTCGACTGGCCCCCAGCTCCGCTATTCTTTGTTCGCTGTACAGTAGGTCATTGTCCCAATAGATCCAGTGGGCCCCGGCGGTGTCTCCTGCGCCCTGGGCGAGCGCTTGCTGTCGCAGTCCCTCGAGGGAGGGACATGTCTTTTGCTCTTGCCGGAATTGTTCTTGGGTGGGCCCCCCTTCCTGACGCCACTGAGCCAGGTTCGGAAGGTCTTGGGGCTGAGCGGGCTCTTCGTGGGTTTGTTCCGGGGTGTCGGTAGGGATGGAGTCTCCCTCTGGAGCGATCGGGGGAGGAGGTGCTGGCCATTCGGGTTCTTCAGATCTAGGGATGGTGTCGGCAGCCATGGACCGGGTTGTTACGCACGCCCAGCCCGGGAGGCCTAACATCCCCAGGTGCTCTCTTCTGTCAACGGCTGCCCACGGGGAACTCTCGAGATCGTTCCCCAGGAGGCAGTCCACGGGGGCATCGTCGCTGACAGTCACTTTTAACATACCGGAGACTCCTCCCCATTCGAAGGGGACGCAGGCCATCCGACACAGGCTCTCCGAATTGTCGGCCGATCGGACGGGGCAAAGAACGTTTGGCAGAATTTGTTCTGGGGTCACCAGGTGACAACGGACGGCCGTCACACTGGCCCCTGTGTCACGCAGGGCTTCGGCCTTACGCCCATTTATGTTCACCCACTGGCTGTATTTCCTTGTGTTGGCTGGTAGGGGAGCCCGCGGGATCAGGTCTCTTCCCCCTAGGCAGGCCAGGGTCATGGCGGCAGGTTCCCACTCGGGCTGCTCCTGCTCATACTCTTCAGGCTCTTCGGAGACTTGCTCTTCTCCTAGGGCGGCGGCAGCCACCTGGCGGGGTCCGGGGGTCTGGTTCTTTGGGCAGGTCGGGTCACTGGCATAGTGGCCGACTCGCTGGCATCGATGACACGTAACGTTGGCTCGGAACCCCGGGCGCATCGGGGGGTTGCCCCGGCCGGCCGGGGGCGGGGTGTTGTTGGCGGGAGCGGCCGGGACGGCGTCTCTGCCCCGGCCCTGTCCTCCTCCTCCTCCTCGGGGACGATGATGACCTTGGTTGGTTCTGTTCTGCTCGTTTGGCCCACTCCGGGTCACTCGGGTGCTCTCCCATCGGTCAGCCTCGGCGGCGAGCTGCCGTGGGTCAGTCAATTTACTGTCGAGGAGGTGCTGCCTGAGCTCGACGAAGCAGTTGTTGGAGAGGTGCTCCCACACAATGAGGTTGAAGAGCTGTTCGTAGGTTGTTACGTTGCTACCCTTGATCCATCCCTCGAAGGCTCGGCTGAAATAGTTCACATATTCTATCCAGGTTGTACCCGGGATCCGGGTGCAGTTGCGGAACCTCTGGCGGTACATCTCGGGCGTCAGCCCATATCGACTGAGGAGGGCGGCCTTCATGTGGTCATAGGACGTCATTTGATGGTCCGGAAGCTGCAGCAGGGCATCCCGGCCTTCATTGACGAATCTCCCCCATAGACCGGCTCCCCAGTCACTTCGAGCAATCCGGTGGGCAGTCATGGCGATCTCGTAGGCCTTGAACCACTGCTGTATGTCGTCGTTCCGATAGTATTCACGGACCACATCCTTGGGGATGTGGACCTTCTGTTCGGTAGTACCTGGGGGGCGCGGTTGCTCGGGCACCCCTAGGTCTTTGTTCTGTTTGCGCATTTCTATCTCCGCTAGCTTGCACTCGTGTTCGTATGCCAGTCTTTTTTCTTCGAGTTCTCTCTGTCTCTGCTTTTCCTCTCGCTCTTCTTGGAGCCGTAAGTGTTCTAAGTTCATCTTTTGTTCTGCCAGTTTCAATTCTCCGTCTAATTTGAGCCGTGCCAACTCTAACTCGTGTAGTCTATTTTTCTCTCGTTCTCGGATCTCTTCCCGGGAGAGATCCGTTCTCCTTTCTTCTGTCAGAGTGGTGTTTGTCTCCGGGGCTTCGGGGTCCCGGGGTCCGGCGATATTTGTCTCTGCCCAGGATTCTAGGGCGTGTTTGAAGTCCTCTTTCGTGCTCAGACCGGTGGTGGCAATGCCTAGTTCTATGCAAAATTGTTTTAGCTCTCGGTGGTTGTACTCTTCCAGTTTTTCCATCTGGAATTTCTCTGCAGATCCGCTCTCTCTGGTCGTCATTGTGGATTAGTTGTAGGGTGAGTTACTCTCTGTACGGTTACGCGTTGGTTCGGATCGCGCCGCTGGCCACCAATGTTAGACGGGGACCTGGAGGGTCGGCCGAGCACAAGGGGAGAGGCCTCCGGTGAGGGCCGTCTCCAGCGATCGTACAGACAAGTAACTTCCCCCCCCCCACAGATGGACACCACACGAAGATCAGAGTAACACCTTTTATAGGCAGTTCTTGAAGTAAGGTAGTACGATACAAGGAGATCAGGACACGATGATCCTCTCAATTCTAGTCTCTAGTAGGGAAAGGGGGTAGCGGGACAGTCTTGGTACCTACGGGTACTGAGGTGAAACGGCGGTAGCTCACAATCCTCGAGCTCGGCGGTCGGACGGGTCGGACCGCGGCAGCGCCAGCAGGTCCCGAAGAGATCGTAGGTGGCAACGGGCCGCGGCAGCGCCAGCAGGTCCCAACGAAGATGGAAGTTACAACGGGCCGCGGCAGCACCAGCAGGTCCCACGAGGATGAAGGTTGCAGAAGGCCGCGGCAGCGCCAGCAGGCAGGACGATAGTTCACAAGGCAGGGCTGCGGCAGCGCCAGCAGTCCGTCAAGGATGAGTTCTTCTCGGTGTCTCTCGACTCCAGGATACAACTCCCTTCCTGCTCTGGGGCTCCTCGGTTATAGGTCTGGCGCCCTTTGATGTCCGGACCCTCGCACTGGGAGGTCGGGAGGTCCGGGATGAGGGAGTCCAGACACCCAGCAGGGGGGTGGAGCCAGCACCCGGGGAGGCTGGGGGCGATCGGCACCTGGCGGGGGAGAGCCATCGACACTTCTTTCTCCCATTAGCCTGCCAAGTGGTCCGTTCACCTCCTGGATGGATGGTGGTACCGGGATGGCGGGGCCTGGCCGGGCCCAGGGTTGGGGTCGAGCTGAGGCCACGCGGCCGCGTGGTGCAGTGTCCAAGATGGCGGCTGGGCCGGGCAATGGGGCTGCCGGGGGCCCGGGCCCGTGACACAGAGATATCTGGGAGCAGGCGTCCCGGGGGGGACGGGTTGCGGGTTGCTTCTGCGGGTAGCCCCCGGAGAGCCGGTGTCTGGGCCCTGTCATGCGGGGAGGGAGCGAGCCCTTCGTGGGGCCTGTCCAACAATAATCTATTTGCAACACCTCAAAAGGATATGTTGGAGGAGCAAAATGACCTGCTGGGATTGGTGTTCCTTTTCCTTGGTTATGCATCAAACAAACAATACAGTGTCTAACTAGATTGTCTGCACATTTTGGAATACCCTAATTCTGCCATACAGGAGCCAGAAGTTTGCATTTTCCTTTAGCACTGATGTGAGCTGGACCATGTGCCATGGTAACAACCGGAAGCACATAGGCATCTGGTAGCAGCCAGCGCTGATGTTCAGACAATTCTGTCCAACACCCTGTTACGTCTAATATTCCTGTAGTCTCTCTCCACTCACTCAATTATTTCTCTGTAGCTTCTTCCTGAATCATTTTCACACTTTCTATTGTGTCCTCACACATCCCTCCTTGTCTGACCAATCTAGCAGGGCCTGCAACACACATGCGGCTTGTAACGTCTCTGGCTGTTTCTTTCGCTGTCTGATCTGCAAACGCATTTCCTTGACCCACATCATCATTAATCTTCTTATGCACACTACACTTGATAATTGCTGTCTGAGTAGGCAAGGTAAGTGATTCAAGAAGGTCATTCACCAACTCGCCATGTTGTATCCTAGCACCATGGGAGGTGAGGAATCCTCTCTCCCTCCATAAGCGGCCAAAACTATGGGCCACTCCAAACACATATTGACTATCGGTAAACACATTCACTCTTTTTCCTTTAGCCAATACACAAGCTCTAGTTAGAGCTATCAATTCAGCTGCCTGAGCTGAATTCTGTCTAATACGTGTGGTTTCTACAATTGTATACAAAGTCGTAACTGCATAAGCTGAGGTCGTCTCACCATTGGGGAGTTTAAAACAAGAGCCATCAACCCATAAGATTCCATCTGGATTCAAGAGTGGAGTATCTTTTAGATCAACTCTGCCTTTTGTCTCCTCCTCTGTACGGAAGAAACAATCATGTTGTTCTTGAGTATTTGCTTCTGCTGGGATCGGTAACAGTGTGGCTGGGTTTAGGGTATTGCATCGTTTAATATGCACATGACTAGCCAAAAGTGTCAGTTCGTACCCGGACAAGCGGGCACTCGTAAGATTCTGGGTCTTTGTCCTATTTAGGAGTATATCTACTGCATGTGGCACCATGACAATAAGAGCATTATTTAACACCAATCCAGCAGACTGTCGAATGGAAACTGCCGTTGCTGCTGTGGCTCTCAAACAACTGGGTAACGCCTTGGCCACTCGGTCTGAAAAATATGCACATGGGCGTTGTTTGTCCTCAAATTGTTGCGTTAAAACAGACAATGCACAACCTTCTCTCTCATGGACGTAAAGTGTAAAGGGCTTACTGTAATCAGGATTACCTAATACAGGAGCAGAACACAGGGCAGTACGTAAATCATTAAAACTTTTCTGACATTCTGCAGTCCAAGGGAGAGGTTGGGGTATATCTTTAAGAGTGAGTGCTAACAGAGGTTTCGCTAACAAAGAAAAATTCAGAATCCATTGTCTACAATAAGAGGTAATGCCCAGGAAGGCACGTACCTCCTTTTGTGTATCTGGTACAGACATTTGAGCAATTGCTTGGATACGTTCTGGTGTTAATTGTCTTCCCTCCTTTGACAAGAGATGACCTAGATAGGTAACTTTCTGGCGGCAATATTGCATCTTAGAGGGTGAAACCTTGTTGTCAAGATCAGCCAAGTGTCGTAACAGTGTAATAGTAGCCTGTTTACAAATTTCCTCAGAATCAGCAGAAATCAACAAATCATCTACATACTGAATAAGGGTGGCACCTGGAGGTAAAGTGAGAGTATCGAGCTGTGTTTTTAAAGCTTGACTATAAATGGAGGGACTCTCACAATAGCCTTGAGGAGCACGTGTGAATCGGAAGCTTCGGCCTCCTGAAGAGAAGCCAAAAATATCTCTACTTTCTTCGGCAATGGGAATACTGAAGAATGCGTTCTTCAAGTCAACAACAGAAAACCAAGTAGCAGAAGCAGGTACCATTGTCAATAGGGCAGTGATATCTGGGACAACGGGAAATTGGGATACAACAATCTTGTTGACCTCCCGGAGATCGATCACAAAGCGATAAACGGGAGGTTGGGAAGAATCAGTACGTTTAAGAATAGGTATAACAGGACTATTGCATATATTTTCTCTAGTCTCTTCAATCACACATTTCTAACCAAATCATAAATATTAGCCAAAAGAGCTTTTTCACCATCGCTGGAAACTTTGTACTGGGTTATGCGTGGTAACTTAATATTGGGTTTGAGGGTGACAACGTAAGGTGGAATTTGCAAAAGGCCAACATCATTAGGACCTGTAGCCCAAAGAGTAGTAGGAAGAGAATGCAATTCAGGGGGAAGTTTGTCTTTAGACAGATACACTGGGAAATCAACTCCCTACCTAAAGTGAGGTGTACAACAGAAGGAGAACAATGTAGGGTTGCATATAATCTTTTTAATAAATCCAGACCCAACAGATTTTCACCACAACCAGTTGTTAAAATAAGTGGAGCCTCTAGATCATAAGGACCTATCGAGATGGGCAAAGGTTGAGAAATTGGGTTTTTAACTGGGGCGCCAGAAAATCCTACAGAAATATTTGTTAAGCCAGACAAAGGTGCCCAAGTGAGTTTAGAGTGGATGATAGAACTCTTTGTTGCACCAGTGTCCAATAGAAATGGCTCTGAAACACCTAATGTAACTACCTCAACATAAGGCCCATTCTGATCCACTGGAACTGATATGACTCCCTCACTTTGTCTATGGCTGTCCTAGCTAGTATGAAAATCTTGACTCTCATTCTCGTTATAATAATTATCATTGTAGTATTGAGCAGATTGATTATTTTGCTGGTCAAAATAATTCATGGAAGTTTGAGGGGAAAAAGAACGCTGATGCTGATCATAAGATGATCTACCTCGTCCCCTAACCTAGGTGTTGACTGATAGCCACCTCGGCTACGTGACCCAGACATATTACCAGTACGGTGTAACAAAACCGGGCAACTATTCTTGAAGTGATCTCCCTCCTTACAATAAGCACATTGATTAGGACCCAATGGAGACCTTGGAACAAAGGGTTCAGGTTTCTGTAACAGCCTCTGAAATTGGGGAAGTGGCTGATACGGATGCTGAGCAGAACGAGGAGGATAAGCTTGTTGTAAAAGAACCTTCGTTTTGAGGTCTTTATTTTTCTTTTCCGTCTTCTCTTTCTCCTCTAAATCCCTATTCTCATAGTATTGAACCACCGTCAAAATTCCCGAAGGCGTTGCTGGAAATGAGCAGTCACAGGATGAGCTCCTGCAACAGCTTCACGCCATAGTGGTTGTACCTCTCACATAGGATATAATTTGTCTGTTGTAACAATTCCTCCTGCCCCTGAGTTTTTACAAGATAGAAGATCTCTATACGTTACTAAATTCGATATCGCATCTTTATAATCTTGTCCTATCACTGCTCCAGAAGCTACTTCCCTTCTTAATTCTATTAATCCCCTAGGTGGGCCATTCTGAATTTCACTCTCCCACATTTGAGTCAATATCTCACACATGAGATCAAACACATAACGCTGAGTGGGTGTAGACCATTGTGTAGCTAAATCTTGGATATCAGATGACCCATACATATTACCATTTGTCATCCATTTTCGGGCCTGAGATTGGAGTACTGCTAACTCATGAAGTTCAAGATAGCTCTGACTTCTAAGAGTTCTCTTCATGATAGGAGAATTACGTACTTTATTCATGAAAGGAGCAACGGCTGAAAAGAACCCACTATCTTTCCTTCTAACCGATTGTGGAGTAGAGGCTTGTGTCACAGTCACAGGGGTAGAAACAAGCGTCGTTACAGGAGGTATTACAACAGGACCCACAGAAGTAACTGGGATCATAGGTTGAGGCACAGGCAGAGGTGGAGGTGGAGGTATAACAGGTAATATAGCAGGTACTGGTGGAGGAACCAAGGCTGGTACATAAGGCGGTGGAGCAGACAACATAAGGGACATTAAAGGATCTTTTTCATTCTCCTCATCTAATGATGGAGAAGTAGGCAAAGCTGGATAACATTTATCTACTGTCATACGATGTTGTTTATCTAAAACCTCAATCGCACGATCAGTTTAATTGTCTTTAAATTGCTGAGTAGCCTGTATAACAGACATTTCTTTTTCCTTTCTATCTCTTTTTGCTTGTTTAATTTCTTTCTGTTTTGATTCCTTTCGCCAAATGCGAAATGAGTCAATATTGCCGGCCAGGCTTTTCTCTTAAATAGTCTTTCCACTAAATTATCCAACACACATGGCTCAAAACTACCATCCTTCGGCCATTGTAAAATTCCGTCATTCTTAGTGTATTTTCCCCAAAGGTCGACAAAGATGATAGGACCAGTTCCATGTTTGGAATAAACTTCATATTTTGGAGTCCCTACTGAAGGCACTGGACAAGTGTCTTCTAGTCGGGAATCTCTTAAACAACAACAACTACACCATCTCTTGAACTTACTGAAACCAGGCATTGTTATTTCACTGGCCTCTTACTAACATCAAGGGGTTAATCAACTAGCATAGTACAAATGTACTCACCCCTCGGCTTCGGTTATTGCAACAATCGAATCAAAGCACAATCAAAAGCAAAGATGTGGGAGCTACCCAAAATTACTTAACCAAATTGTTCTCTCACACCAACAGAGGCCCGTCTATCGTCTCGAAAGGCCAGTCATCACCAACGAGAACCAAAGCAGGGCGGCGGTCAGGGCAGCAGTCATCAGCAGCCGTCGGAAAGGAGAAGCCGCATTGTAAAGACCTTCGGTCCACTTTTGACATGCAGGGGTCACTTATAAGGTGCGCTTCCTCCGTAATTTCCTCACGTAGCTCTTCACGACCCTCGGGCTTGACCACGACCTTTGAAGTAGCCCCACGTTGGGCGCCAATTGAAGAACCAGGCCTTTAAGGGCCTAGCGTCACATGATTAAATTATCCGCCCCCTAGGTCATGTTTTGACTAACCCCACAGGTGATTTAACAATGGTGTCCCTGAGTTAATCAACAGTGGTAGACATGTTTGTGTATTGCAAAAGAGGCCAATTTGCAAGGTAGGGTAAGACGGGGAGAAGGACAATGAAAACCAACAGATGGTTTGAGACAAGGATTAGTGAGTCGAGACAAGAATACTGGAGGCCAACAGGCAGTTTGGATAAGGATTAGTGAGTCGGACTGATTCCTGAAATCGACTTCACCTCAAGGATAGAGGGGTTATTTGATACATGGCAGTACGAAGGGCAAGAGTTTTCTGTTCGCCAGGCTGCCTGATTGAGGGCAACACAAAATGGCAGTGAAACACAAAAATGGAGTCGGAACCGAATTTCCTCACCAGATAGCACAGCTGTCTAGTTTGCTAAAGACATCTTCGGGACATTCGGAAAGCTTCCCATGGAATGCATTCCTTCCTTATTATTTTCTCTGTGTATTTTCTCTGTGGTTTGTAACTCACATTTGCATTCTTTCTATTTTCCAGCTTTATTTGTTTTTTAGCTATCCACTATGTATTTGTCCCTCCCGTGGAGCATAGCCTATTGCTGTAGTCTTCCATGAGTGCTCCCTTTCTGTAAACAAACCTTTAAATGTTGTTCTTATCTTGTCACATTTGCTGTGCATTCAGACAGAGGTCAAATGGCAGGCTTTGTCTTCTGAGGGAGCTTGGTGTTTAATTTTCTTTCTCTGACTTCAAAGTGAGAGACTTTAATTTGACAATCTGGGGGTATGAAAGGTGGTGTTTTTTTCTCTTTGATTCTTTTGGGGATTTTCTCATTTTGTTAGCACTGTGACACTCTCTGCAAATGAATTGTGCAAATATTTCAGAATTAGGAAAACACAAACGAAGCACACTTTTTTGTAATTCTGAAGTGTGCTAGAAACCAATAGTTGAATATGATCAAAACAAATCAATACACTAGGTGTTGCCATTTCCATACATTATTGTTTGCGAGCTGTATAGTGTTATTAGTAAAACAATGTGTGTGTGAAAATGTAATGGTAATTTCTATTGAAAATATGCTGTCTCTAACAACAGTGCACCACCACACCATGCATACTCCACTCTATGCTCCTCTACTCCACTCTGTACCACTCTACCCCCTCCACTCTATACCACTCCATGCTGCGCCACTCCACTCTATCACAATCTACTCCACTCTACCCCACTTTACTCTACTCCACTCTATGCTACTCTACTCCAATGTACACTTCTCTAGTCCACTCTGCACCACTCTACTCCACTCCACTCTATGTCACTCCACTCTATACCACACTACTCTGTTCCACACTACTCCACTTTATGACACTCTACTCCACTCTTTACCGCTTCACCTGTAGGACACTCTAATCACTCTATACCATTCCACACTACACCACTCTACTCCACTATATCCAGTCCACTTTACAACACTCTATGCCACCTCCCTCTCGGACACTCTACTCCTCTGTATAACGCTCCACTCTAGGACACTCCACTCCACAACACTATGCCACTTCACCTTACTGTACTCCATCCCATTTTACTCCACTCTACCGTACTCCACACTATGCCACTCCACTCTATGCCACTCTACTCCATGCCACTCCACTTTGTGCCACTCTACAACACTCTACTCTACACAACTATATTCCATTTAACTCTTGCCCACTCTACTCCACTCTAGGACTCTACTCCACTCTATGACATTCCACTCTATGACACTCAACTGTACAACACTCAACTCTATGAAACTCTAGTGTCACTCCATGCCACTTCACACCTCTCTATGCCACACCACTCTACTCTCCTCTGCTCTGTGACCCTCCACTCTATGGCACTCTACACCCCTCCACTCTACGCCACTGCACTCTACAACATTCTGTTTCATTCTGCTCCGCTTGATGCCCCTCCACTCTGGCACTTTATTCTACTCCACTCTACACCCCTCCACTATATGCCTCTCCACGCCACTCTGCTCTATGATTCATTGTTTCACTCCACTATCCAAACTACAATCACTCCACTCTAATCTACAGCACACCACTCCACTCTACTCTACACCCCTCTACTCCACTCTACTCCCCTCTACACCACACTACTCCACTCTATTATTCTATGGTACTCTACTGTACTGCATGACACTCCACTCTACTTCATGACACTCACCTTTACTACACTCTACTTTAATTCAAGGCACTCTACTCTATGACACTCTACGACACAGCAGGACACTCCTCTCCACTCTATGCCACTCCACAACCCTCCACTTCACTGTATGACACTCCACTGCACTCTATAACACCATTCTTCACTCTACACCACTCCACTCCATTCCATGGACTCTCCTTATGCCACTAACGTTAAGCCATCCTAAACAGCACCCATGCAGTCGTACAACATGGCTAAAACACATAGGCAAAGCCAATAAATCTTGCATAGGTGAGACCTATTGTCTTTGCCAATGCTTGTGAGATATGGTGGTCTATTGAGCGAGTAGTTTGCTTGTGCTCGGCTCTGGTGTTTGTTATACAATTTTGTAACTGTGAACCAAGCTAAGATTCCAATATTAGTAACGAGTAAGCCTCCCTTCTATCATACATCTTAATTCATTCAATGCAAAATGACCATGAGAATATAGTTCGAGATCTGTGTTGAATGCAACTTTATTTTTTAAATACAAATAAAAACTATGTCACATGTGTCAGTATAACAGTATAACATGCTACATGAATCCATTGTACACTACAGCACATCACACCAGATCACAGCACCTATCACTGTGCAGCACAACATAACGCTATGCTGCTGAATGTTAAACTGGACTATATCATAGTGATATCTGGCTATACACAATACCAACGTCAGTCTGAGTCATATCACACTGCCTAAGTGCATAACATTGCCAGGAAATATAACCACATAGGTAAATATTGGAAAAAACGTCCAAATGTACACCAATACTTACCGCAGGAATGGAAAAACATAAGTCAAACTTCTGTGAATTATGATTTGTGAATGGTGCTCCTTATCTCACCTGTCACAGCACTTATGTGCAGTCTAGTTAGGTTTAAATTGTGTGTTCCTATATTGTTGCAAATGCATTGAATGTTTTGTGAATGCTTCAGAAGTCTTTCACTGAGCGAGTGCTCATACTATTTGCGTTGCCTGTAATTGAACATTCCTTTAACAGTTCCCTTTTAACTTCAACCGCTTCACATTAAGCGGGTCCTTTAAAACCTCACAATAGTACTCATGAAATTGTCCACTAATCAGGGTACTGGATATGTTTCTGAATTTTTTTCTAGAGTATTACAAACATTTCTTTTAATTACGTTGGGCTACACTAGTAATACTGAGAAGGTGTCCAGATAATTATGTACACCACCCTTTATTTATCAAAAACGTTGCCAGCACTTTTTAGGGCTCGGCCTACGTCACCATGAAGTGGGGCGGAGCTCCGAGCTCCTATTGTTAAAGAAAGAAAAAAAAAAAAGGTTTCTTTAGGGCTCGGGCCAGAAACATTCCTTAGTGCGCGAGTTTTTTTTATAGCATCTGCATAGTGATTCGTCTTCGCTGTGCTGTCTTTTTAGTAGCCGTGACGCGATAGGCTATATGTAATTTGCGTCCGCCATTGTTGGCATTTTCTGTGCGGTTACGCGCACCGCAGACTATTAATCTTAATTAGGAGCTGTCAGAGTGCCCGTGTAATGCAATCCAGATGGTCTGAGCGGTGAGCGCGTCCAATGTAAAATGACGAGAGGAGAGGCAGCAGGCGAGGCTCACAGAAGATGACTCATACGTGCTCGTCCACAGCACAGATTAGGCTTCAGTGCCAGGCAGCGGCTTCTTGCAGTCTGCAGACCCAAGAAGGATGATGAGAGGTCGTGCAAGCAGCAGCAATGCAAGCTTACCTTGCACACCAGGACACCGTGCATGTGAGATAGAAGCTCGCATGCAGTGCAGCTTTCCCTGGCATTCAGCAGTGCTAAGCAAATAATCCAGACTATGATTGAGACGAAGGACTGAGACTTCAACTTCGAGGGAACAGCGTGTGCTCCATCACCTCTGCCAGAGGTTGGGGAGAGCTCCTGGTTATGTCTTAAGAGTCGGAGACCTGTTCCTAGGATGGAAATGATGCTGTTCATTTTTGTTTTTATGTAATTAAAGGCTAGGTGTGCATATTGGTAGAAGGATCGGTCACCGGATCTGGTGCACAGCAAATGAATCGCACAATACTGGTGAACATTAAAGAACGGCAGCTCGCGTCGTTGCCACTAAAAGCAAAAAAACATGAAGCTGTTTAGTTGGAAGAAAATTAGGGGGTGCCTCAAGTAGGCAGTTGCCGTTACCAACTAGTTAAAAATTCAAACGTCCTGTGCAGTCCACCTACCATGACGAGATAATTTCCAGGTGTAAACAGTCCTTCAGGGTAACTATTTTGCATTGCTCAGTGAAGCACAAAGGTCACATATATGTTGATGGAGAGGAAAATAACGGGAGTATCAGGACACAGCCAGCACTCAACCCCGTCCCCTGAATTTACCACCACCCACACAAGAGCAAACCCCTAAGTCAGAGCAGTGTGAACGACAAGGGAAAAGGACTTGAGTCGGAAAATTGCTTTTTATCCCGTTGGAAGGAACATGTTGCTTATGTTCTAGTACGGCAGTGTATCATTTGTTTGTATGCAAAGCGGTGCAATGCTTACCCTGATATGCACCTAAGCATAATTTAAAGCAAGGCAAGATCTGCCACCAGTACTACCACTACCACCACCATCAGTACTGCCACTACCAGTACCACCACCACCACCAGTACTACCAGTACTACCACCATCAATACTACCAGTACTACCACCACCAGTACTACCACCAGTACTACCACTACTACAGCCACCAGTACTACCACTACCACCACCACCAGTACTACCACCACCACCAGTACTACCAGTACCACCACCACCAGTACTACCACTACCAGTACTACCACTACCAGTACTAGCAGTACCACTACCACCACCACCAGTACCACCACCACCAGTACTACCAACACCAGTACTACCAGTACCACCACCACCACCAGTACTACCACTACCAGTACCACCACCACCACCAGTACTACCAGCACTGTGAGTAGTGAGTAGTGAGTAGAGTAGTGAGTGCAGAGTAGTGAGTAGTGAGTAGAGTAGTGAGTAGTGAGTAGTAAGTAGAGTAGTGAGTAGAGTAGTGAGTAGAGTAGTGAGTAGAGTAGTGCAGAGTAGTGAGTGCAGAGTAGTGAGTGCAGAGTAGTGAGTGCAGAGTAGTGAGTAGTGAGTAGAGTAGTGAGTAGTGAGTGTAGAGTAGTGAGTGTAGAGTAGTGAGTAGAGTAGTGAGTAGAGTAGTGAGTAGAGTAGTGAGTAGAGTAGTGAGTAGTGAGTAGAGTAGTGAGTAGTGAGTAGAGTAGTGAGTAGTGAGTGCAGAGTAGTGGGTAGTGAGTAGTGAGTAGTGAGTAGTGAGTAGAGTAGTGAGTAGTGAGTAGAGTAGTGAGTAGTGAGTGCAGAGTAGTGAGTAGTGAGTAGAGTAGTGAGTAGTGAGTAGAGTAGTGAGTAGAGTAGTGAGTAGTGAGTAGAGTAGTGAGTAGAGTAGTGAGTAGTGAGTAGAGTAGTGAGTGCAGAGTAGTGAGTAGTGAGTAGTGAGTAGTGAGTAGAGTAGTGAGTAGTGAGTGCAGAGTAGTGAGTAGTGAGTAGAGTAGTGAGTAGTGAGTAGAGTAGTGAGTAGTGAGTTGAGTAGAGTAGTGAGTAGAGTAGTGAGTAGTGAGTAGAGTAGTGAATAGAGTAGTGAGTAGAGTAGTGAGTAGTGAGTAGAGTAGTGAGTAGAGTAGTGAGTAGTGAGTAGACCACTACCACCAGTACTAACACTACCAGTACCACCACCACCACCACTAGTACTACCAGTAGTATCACCATCAGTACTACCAGTACTACCACCACCAGTACTACCACTACTACAGCCACCAGTACTACCATTACTACAGCCACCAGTACTACCAATACCACCACCAACAGTACTACCACCACCACCAGTACTACCAGTACCATCACCACCAGTACTGCCACTACCAGTACTACCACTACCAGTACTACCAGTACCACTACCGCCACCAGTACTACCAGTACTACCACCATCAGTACAACCAGTACTACCACCACCAGAGTGCATAGGGAACGCAGAGTGCATAGGGAGTGCAGAGTGCATAGGGAGTGCAGAGTGCATAGGGAGTGCAGAGTGCATAGGGAGTGCAGAGTGCATAGGGAGTGCAGAGTAGATAGGGAGTGCAGAGTGCATAGGGAGTGCAGAGTGCATAGGGAGTGCAGAGTGGCATAGGGGGTGCAGAGTGCATAGGGAGTGCAGAGTGCATAGGGAGTGCAGAGTGCAGAGTGCATAGGGAGTGCAGAGTGCAGAGTGCATAGGGAGTGCAGAGTGCATAGGGAGTGCAGAGTGCATAGGGAGTGCAAAGTGCAGAGTGCATAGGGAGTGCAGAGTGCATAGGGAGTGCAGAGTGCATAGGGAGTGCATAGGGAGTGCAGAGTGCAGAGTGCATAGGGAGTGCAGAGTGCATAGGGAGTGCAGAGTGCAGAGTGCATAGGGAGTGCAGAGTGCATAGGGAGTGCAGAGTGCATAGGGAGTGCAGAGTGCATAGGGAGTGCAGAGTGCAGAGTGCATAGGGAGTGCAGAGTGCAGAGTGCATAGGAAGTGCAGCGTGCATAGGGAGTGCATGGGGAGTGTATAGGGAGTGCAGAGTGCATAGGCAGTGCAGAGTGCATAGGGAGTGCAGAGTGCATAGGGAGTGCAGAGTGCATAGGAAGTGCAGAGTGCATAGGGAGTACAGAGTGCATAGGGAGTGTAGAGTGCATAGGGAGTGCAGAGTGCATAGGGAGTGCAGAGTGCAGAGTGCATAGGGAGTGCAGAGTGCATAGGGAGTGTATAGGGAGTGCAGAGTGCATAGGGAGTGCAGAGTGCATAGGGAGTGCAGAGTGCATAGAGAGTGTATAGGGAGTGCAGAGTGCATAGGGAGTGCAGCGTGCATAGGGAGTGCAGAGTGCATAGGGAGTGCAGAGTGCATAGGGAGTGCAGAGTGCATAGGGAGTGCAGAGTGCAGAGTGCATAGGGAGTGCAGAGTACATAGGGAGTGCAGAGCGCATAGGGAGTGCAGAGTGCATAGGGCGTGCAGAGTGCATAGGGAGTGAAGAGTGCACAGTGCATAGGGAGTGAAGAGTGCATAGGGAGTGCAGAGTGCACAGTGCATAGGGAGTGCAGAGTGCATAGGAAGAGTGCACAGTGCATAGGGAGTGAAGAGTGCAGAGTGCATAGGGAGTGCAGAGTGCAGAGTGCATAGGGAGTGCAGAGTGCATAGGGAGTGCATAGGGAGTGCAGAGTGCATAGGGAGTGCAGAGTGCATAGGGAGTGCAGAGTGCATAAGGAGTGCAGAGTGCATAGGGAGTGCAGAGTGCATAGGGAGTGCAGAGTGCATAGGGAGTGCATAGTGCAGAGTGCATAGGGAGTGCATAGTGCATAGGGAGTGCAGAGTGCATAGGGAGTGAAGAGTGCACAGTGCATAGGGAGTGAAGAGTGCACAGTGCATAGGGAGTGCAGAGTGAACAGTGCATAGAGAGTGCAGAGTGCATAGGGAGTGCAGAGTGCATAGGGAGTGCAGAGTGCATAGGGAGTGCAGAGTGCATAGGGAGTGCAGAGTGCATAGGGAGTGCAGAGTGCATAGGGAGTGCAGAGTGCAGAGTGCATAGGGAGTGCAGAGTACATAGAGAGTGCAGAGTACATAGGGAGTGCAGAGTGCATAGGGAGTGCAGAGTGCATAGGGAGTGCAGAGTGCATAGGGAGTGCAGAGTGCATAGGGAGTGCAGAGTGCATAGGGAGTGCAGAGTGCATAGGGAGTGCAGAGTGCATAGGGAGCGCAGAGTGCATAGGGAGTGCAGAGTGCATAGGGAGTGCAGAGTGCATAGGGAGTGCAGAGTGCATAGGGAGCGCAGAGTGCATAGGGAGCGCAGAGTTACAATCTAACACACATAATTCCACTACACACCACATTAACACACTCCATAACACTTAGCAAAAATACATTACCATTTACAATGCCATTAGCTCAAACTCAAAAAATCCTAGCCCGATTGCATTTCTAATGCTTGTTTCTATTGCCAGGAGTGACTTGAAGCATCGACCAGCATTTTCTGTACATGTTCAGAATGCTTTAAAAATACCTTACAGTAATGTTAGACAGGATGCCTTCTACACAATATTTCACAGAAATGTTCTACATCAGTGATTTCAACATGACCTGTTTGAGATTCAGATGTGCAATATTTACTTAAATTGCACAAGTGTCTTGCACATTTATGACATTTAGTTTTGCAAACTTTCTAATTCTGAATATTGTTTTACTTTTCAGTTTTGTTCTATATTACAATTCTGCACTTTAAAGACATTAGATTCTGACAGATGCTTAAGTCTACTCAAACTAGATATTTAACTCATGCACTACAATAGGTCATTTTCATTCATAAATACATAAATTATTACCTCACCCAAACAATTTGCTTTGATTAACATTTTTGCTGATAGATAGTAGAGCGGCGGAGAGTGCAGTGGCATAGAGTAGAGTACAATGGCATTGAGTGCAGTGGTGTAGAGTAGAGTGGCGCAGAGTAGAGTAGAGTAAAGTGGTGTAGAGTGCAGAGTTGAGTAAAGTGGCATAGAATGCTGTAGCGAGAGTAGAGTGATGCTGAGTGGTATAGTGTGCAGTGGCATAGAGCACAGCTTTAGAGAGTAGAGTACCGTGGCATAGAGTGCAGTGGCGTAGAGTACAGTGGCATAGAGTAGAGTACAGAGACACATAATGCAGCGACCTAAAGTAGAGTGGCGCAGAGTATAGTGCAGTATCATAGGTTAGATTGGTGCAGAGCAGAGTGGCATAGAGTGCACCGGAGTACAGTTAAGTAGAGGAGAGCAGTGGAAAGTAGAGTCCAGTGGTACAGAGTGCAGTAGGGTAGAGTGGTGCAGAGTAGAGTGCAGTGGCGTAGAGTGCAGTAGCATGGAGTAGAGTGGTGCAAAATAGAGTAGAGTAGCATACAGTGCAGTGACATAGAGTAGAGTGGTCTAGAGCAGATTAGAGTGGCATAGAGTTCAGTGATGTAGAGTGCAGAAGTGTAAAGAGCAATGGTGCAGAGTAGAGTAAAGTAACGGAGTGGTGTAGAGTGCAGGGGCCTAGAGTAGAGTACAGCGGTGTAGAGTGCAGTGGCATAAAGTAGAGTGGTGCAGAGTGCAGGGGCGTGGAAAAGAGTGATACAGAGTGCAGTGGCATAGAGTGGTGCAGAGTGGAGTGGCGTATAGCAGTGGTTCTTAACCTTTTGACTTCATTTAATCTTTACAGGAATCTGGGAACCCACTGAGTCATTAGTGCGAAAAAGGGGACTCGACTTAGTCATTTTTGGATTTCGGGGAGCCAGGCCTAAGCAATTTCGATGATTTGAACTGCAAAACAATAAATAAGATTATGGGCAGGCACAAGCATTCATCAAACAAATGCCTATCTTGCTTCTTTATACAATTTTATACTTTTTATTTTCGGTTATATTAGGTGTAATGCACCCCAGGGGTCCCCGCACTACAGGTTAAGAACCACTGGCTTAGAGTGCAGTGGCGTAGAGTGGTGCAGTGAAGAGCACAGCGATGTACAGTTTAGTGGTGTAGAGTGCAGCAGCATAGCGTAGAGTGGTGTACAGTGGAACAGAGTGCAGTGGCATAAAGTAGAGTGATCCGGACTAGAGTGCAATGGCATAGTGGTGTAGAGTAGAGCGGTGCAGAGAAGATTGCAGTGGCGTAGTGTGCAGTGGCATAGAGTACAGTATAGGGAGAGGAAGGGAAAAGAAGCGATATGGAAGGGTGACAGGTGGGAGGGAATAGAAGCTACATGGAAGGGCATATGGGAGGCGGATTGAAAATACAAGCACTACTATGGAGTGCTTCAACACAAAGGAAAAAGTAGCTCAAAAAACGGGCGCAGTGGCTAAGCATAAGTACTTGGTTCATGCTCCCTGGTAGGGCCAAAACAGAAGAAGAGAACAGGATGCCAGCATGCTGTGACAAATGGGGAAGAAGAAAATTAGTGTGATGCTGAAGCTAACAAATGGTAAGCTATACTTACTTATGCCTACTACCCCTCCTGTGGTATAGGTCATCAACCAGTACTCTCCAGCCATCTCTCGCCTGTGCTTTTTTAAAAATCTGAATCCAGGTGTAACCTATTTCCTTTAAGTCAGACTCAAGGCCAAGATACCAGGTGTTTCTTGACCTTCTTCCTTTCCTTTTCCCTTGAGGATTTCAGGTCAAGGCTTGCCTGCTAGTATTTGATGGGGGCTTGCGGTGGGTATCCTATCTAGCCCCAGCATCGTCTTATGATTTCTTCATGAGCAGGGAGTTGGAAAGTCTGCTGCCATAGGTCCCTTAGTTAAACATGACAGTGACTTCTCCCCAACTTTTAGGCAGCTTACAGCAGACCAAATAATTATTTGTTTAAAAACTATCAGGATTTATCTGTCCTCCCGAGGTGCCGACTCGGCCTTAGACACTATTGCATTGCAGCTTACTCTATTAATAAACAAGATTTTGGAAACTGGCTGTTTTCCGGCACTCTGGAAAAAAGCTCCAATATTAGCCCTAATAAACCAGCCAAGCCTGGATCCTACTGAAGAAAAAAATTACAGGCTCTATCTCACGCCTACCACTACCAGCTAAAATTCTGGAAAGAGTAATGAATCAAGAGATTATGATTTTTCTTGATAGTAACAACTGCCTTGAACCCACTCAACATGGGTTTAGGCCCCGGCACAGTACAGAATCTGCCCTTCTGGCAGCCACAGAGGTGATTAGGTCAATTGTGGACAAAGGAAACAGTGCGGCCTTGGTCTTACTGAACCTATCAGCTGCATTTGCCCACCACTCTCTCATTAAGCGCCTTGAAAGATTAGGCATAAAAGGGATCAAAAATCTCAATCTTATTTGATCTTTTCTCATGAATAGAAAACAAGTGGTCTCTCTGGGGGAATTCACTTTCTCAGCTTTTAAGCTCCTGTGTTGGGTCCCTCAGGGATCTTCGGTGAGTCCAACTTTTTTTTAATGTTTATATAACTCCCCTAATCCAACTGATTTGCTTTTTTGGATTCTTGGTGTGTTCCTACGCAGATGATACCTAATTAATGGTATCCGTCTCATCTGAGCCTGACAAAGTGGCTGCACAGTTTAAGTCATGAATTAACCACGTAGCCCAATGGATGAACCTTAACTTTTAAAAATGGAATTCCGACAAGATGGAGGTCTTGTTGTTTGGCAACAATTACACCTTCTGGGACTTGACCTGGTGGCCACCTAACTTAGGACCCTTACCAGTACCAGTAGACAAAGTTGGAAACCTAGGTGTTGTGTTCGATAGACGATTAACATTTGTGGAACACTCTAATCAGGCTACAGCCTCGTGTTTATGTTGAGGATCTTGGGAAAAATTCTCCCATATCGTCCATATTTGATTACTGCAATGAATTGTTTGTAGGATCTCAATCAAGAGTCTTCAATAAACTTCACACGCTTCATAATGCAGCAGTCAGAGTTCTTCTAAATGTTCCAAAATTATTCTCGGTCACTAAAACTATAAAAGAGTTACATTGGCTCCCTATACCAGCACACATTTAAATTAAAGCACTCTGCTGGGTACACAAAGAATTACACAAAGAAGGTCTAATATTTCTTCCGGACATCTTCAAGTGGTACATCCCACCTCGATCCCTATGCTCTAGCACAGCCAAGAAGGTGCAAGTGCCCAGAATAAAAAAGTTAATCAGGGGGAGAATGTTCTCCTACTCTGCTTCCAAATGGTGGAACCTGATTCCAGACCCCCTAAGAACCCAAGATAACCTTCTGAAATTTAGGAAAATCGAAAAACTTGGTTGTTTAAATCCTTAATCTAACTTCACATTGATGATCATAATGCACTGTCTTTTATCATATGATAGCGATCTTCTACCTTACTCTGTTCATCTAGGTTGGTTCGGTGCTCAAGGGTGTAAGGATGCTAGAGCCAAGGTGCCTTTTTGGAATTAGCACGCTATATAAAACCCTTATAACATAACACAACATTGTTGCTGATGGTATTTGGCCAGGGAATTTTGAGGATTCTCCTCAGACAGATCTTGATGAAGATCTGTACTTTGTTGGTTGTGGTCACTGTTGCCCTCAAAGTTTCTGCTACATGCAGAAGGACCGATTTTATATTGGTAGTAAAAACCCTGATCTTGGTTTGTAGCGTTAGGTCCTTGGTGCTCCAGATCTTCTTTAGCTGAATGAAGGCAGCCCATGCTTTGCTGATTCTTGCGTTGACATCTGTGTCTGTGCCGCCTTGCTTGTTCATGACACTGCCCAGGGAGGTTAAGGCCTTAACCTCTTCCAGTGCATCGCCTGCAAGAGTGACTGTAGTTGTGCTGGATGTGTTAGCCTTCAGAATCTTGTTTTTTACCCTCATGATGTTGAGGCCAAGTTGTGCTGATATGGATGCCACATTATCGTTCTTCTCTTGCATCTGCAGATGGGTATGGCAGAGTAGGGTCATGTAGTCTGCAAAGTTCAGGTCATCAAACTGCATCCAAGTGTTCACTGGATCAGATTTCTTCTCCTTGCTGTGGATGTCTTCATGATCCAGTCTATCACCAGCAGGAAGAAAGAAGGCAAGAGTAAACAACAATGGCGGACTCCAGTTCTCACTTGAAAGGCTTCTATGAACTGTCTTCCATGAACTATCTTGCCGGTCATTACCTTGCTAGTGTTCCTGATGATTCTAACAACTTTATCTGGCACACCGGAGTGGCAGATGAGTTTCCAAAGGGTCTCCCTGTGCATGGTTTTGAATACCTTCTCATAGTCGATGAAGTTGACATGGAGGGTAAGATAAGTGGCCCTTAGGGGCCAGCCGGGTTATTTACAACCTCCTACTCGCCTTCTACCAAATGAAGAGTTGGTCAGACAGTAGAGAATACAAACAAGCATTTTTAGTAATACTCTGCAGAGGAGTCCAATCTGACCTGCACCCTAAGATGTCTGGCAAGGGACTGACCCCCTAACAGTCTGCAATGCAGAACCATCCCTCTAAGAACTCCCAACCATGCCCACAGTGGAAAGTTACCAGCTTAGGCCGAGCGTGAACAAAGAAGGCACAGAAGGATGGTCTGTGGGAGAAGAGGGTATGCAGTTCCTCAGGTAGGACAAAGAGAGAACAGAAACAGCTTGTCAAAAGATAAGTCAGACCTGACGGGCACCCATAAATGGGCTCTTTAGCGGAGATCTTTTGTTCCTGGCCGTATGGTGCAGTGCGTGTGAGGGGCCTTAGTGGTGTAGATGTAGGATAGAAATGGTGGTTTAAAACAAGTTGGATAGTCCAAAAATGGCTTTTATTTAGGCTGGCTATCCACCTGGTTAAAAACAGAACAAGAGTAGCAGCTTGCTGATATAAGGGTTCAGTTCAGCTATGCTCAACTCTGGCGGTCAACAAGTTTCAGGCCTCGTGATTCCATGTCCCATGTCCTAATCTTATCCCATGTTCCACCCAATTCCACTACATGATATTGTGTATGCACTTGCCTCCATTTGTCTACCGGTACCAATAGACAAAAAAACAACTCAATATCAGCCAACGTCATCACTGTGGAGGAGGACGCCTGTGTCAACTCTTTGTAGTACGCAGCCCGATTTTTCTGTGGGTCTGGCAACCAAGCTTTAAGGGATATTACATCACTCCTCTTCCAAGGAGTATAGATCCATTGTTCCTGAAACCAAGCATCGACTTATGGCCTAATTACTGTATTTGTTGCATTGCGCAGTTCTGGTATTTCTGGATAGTAAATGGGATGGACCTCCCTCATGGGGAGCTGTGTCCCTATCGTCGAAACCTTTTGGAGCAATCTGCCCGATAACCCACCAATGTTGTTACATTACTGAAAACCTAATTGGGGGCCATACAAACAGCCTATACCCGGTCCCGTATGTCATAGATGACATACGGGACCGGGTAGGGGCCACCCGGGTTATTTACAACCTCCTACTTGCCTTCTACCAAATGAAGAGTCAGTCAGACAGTACAGAATACAAACAAGCATTTATTAGTAATACTCTGCAGAGGAGTCCAATCTGACATGCACCCTAAGATATCTGCAGTCTGCAACTCATAACCATTCCTCCAAGAACCCCCAACCACGCAAACAGTAGAAAGTTACTGGCTTAGGCCGAGCGTGAACAAAGAAGGCACAGAAGGATGGGCTACCACCTGCTAGATGGGTATACGCTTTCACAGTTTCAAGGTTGTCGTGCCGGGTCTCAGCGTCTCCTAACGTGGGAGCAGAGCTACACACATGGATAGGTATGCAAAGGCGGAATGGCCTAGTCATTAGTAAGTCAGAAGACAACCTTGAACAGAAAAGAAAATAATAACTAAATACAGTGTTCAGCAGAGGCAAACAAAAGAAATAAGGGGGCCTAGTTTAGACACAGCCTAATGGGGATTGTGAAATACAAAATGGAGTCACACTCGCTAACTGAAGCTTTGCGCATTACAAGGATAACTCAGTGGGTTGCATAACGTGAATACAAATGAGATCTAATTTAGCCGCACACTGCTAACCTACAATGGCACGAAACAAGAATATAATGAGAATGGGGTTTTTCAAACCTAACAAGGGGGAAGTTTCATTACATAATGATGTGCAGTGTTGCAATCTGGTCTGTGCAGGATCTATCTTTTCAGTAAGCCACTTGGTTGGTATCACAGCTCAGCATTGACTGGTCCCTTCATTCTGTTCAGGATGACTCTTGTGAACACTTTGCCTAAGCTTGATAGAAGGGCTATCCCTCTGTAGTTTGCACAGTTACTTAGGTCACCTTTCTTGGGGTCTTGATGAGATATCCCTCCTTCTAATCTGATGGCACCATTTCCTCGTCCCAGATCCATCTAAATATAAGGTAGAGCATGTCTACTGATTTTTCCATGTCTGACCTCAGTACCTCTGCAGGAATGTTGTCAGCCCTGCTGTCTTACCATTTCTCAGATGTATGATAGCTTGCTGTATTTCTTCCTTGGTTGGTCTGCTCCAGTCGATTGGAAAGTCCTGGTCAGCTGGCTGTGTGTCCGATGGAGACTGCAGCATGGGCCGGTTCAGCAATTCTTCAAAGTGTTCCACCCATCTTTGTGGTTGGCTTTTATTACCCATGATTGTCTTCCTAGCTTTGTCTTTAATAGTCTTTCTCACTTGCTTGATCTGCTGGACAGTTTCTCCGGCAAAAATGGTGCACTTTGGGCTGGCTGTAAGCCCACTATATGTAAACAGCATGTCTTGAAGACAGCGAATGGGATGGCTAAGCAAACCCTAAAATTAGCCAGTTCTGTTTCAAACATGGATTACTTCAGTGTGGCCAGCCTCCATATGGGCTATAGAAAAGAAAGTATTTTAGTTATTTCTTAAAGAGAGCTAGCATAGACTCAACCCACAGATGTGGAAGCTAGATGCTCTAGAAATGATTAGTGTATAAATCAGTTGTGACCCTTTGGAGCTAACAACGAACATGGAGACCCTGATAAGGCATGGGTAAGAGGAATACAACGTCTGCCCTGTTACATTTGTGAAGATTTAGAATAGTATTATTGAGTTAGATTGCGTACTCATTGAAATACAAATACAGGACCCTAAATTTCACTCTAGCTTCTATTGGCAGTGAATGGCCTTCTTGGCTATGGAAATATGATAATTCATCCATAAGCCCAAATAAGATGTTCCCCATAACATGAACTTTAGCCTCCAGTTTTTCAGGTTTTTGGGTTGCTCACCATAAAAGACATTATTTAATGAAGATTTAGTCAATGGGCCTATGATGCAGCAGCAGGATCTTCCTCTATTTGGGCCACCAAAAAACACAGTTCTTAAAAAAAACAGGTGAGACTTGAGCTTGCAAGGTCATGTGTGCATCAACAAGCATTGCAAAGTTAATAGCTGCTCCTTTTATGATGCAAGTGAAAGATTTGTCAATGCTTCTACTCTCTCTGGTAGAAGAGACTTCTTTAGTCCCTCTAGGTACACCTTCTCTCTCAAATGTGGGCTGAGAGAGTGCAGCAGCCTTCCTTTACCCAAGCGCCATAAGTGCTGCTGTTGTTTCTGGAAAAATACTGAAGTCAGGAGACAAAAGAAAAACACCTCAATAATGTGTTTTCTTTAGTATAACCTGGCAAAATACACCTATTAATGTGATTTTGCAGGCGAGATGGGAGGTTAGAGGGTGGGGGAGTGGAGTGGGGATGTGTGGGAGAAGCAGCACATGGGGAGAGAGCAAGAAAACACATGCACTTCCATTGAGTGTCCTAATGAAAAGGTACAAGTAGTTCCCTGATGTGAGTTCTCGAAGGATATAAGTTGTCATCGAGTCAAAAGGATGGTAAAGAAGCTATACTTCAGGGGCGGGACAAACACAAACAGAGGAAGAAAAGCCATCAGTTAAGGAACTAGCAAATTAAATGGACAGTAAACCAATGAATGATAAAGCAACTGACTAATCCAAAGCCCACTCTAAGTATTGATATGGCACACAATAGGTTTTCGACAACAGATAGTGTAAACTAGGAAAGACCTAAAAATAGCTCCCATGTGTGTTACTTCCTTTGAACATATGAGCGTTTCACACACTGAAAGTGCAATAGAAATATTGTACAGAGTGCTTTTCTACTGCAAGCCATTCCTTCCAACAACTTTATAGTGCTTATGGGCTTGTACATGCTCAGTAAATCATTAAACTCAGAGTACTTTATTAATGCTAGGTCCAGCAACTTAAAGGATGGTGTTTGTGTAAAAAAGCAGTATTACAAAGGGATGGAGAGGAAGCAGTGTGTATAACAATTAATTAGAAGCAGTGTGTACACCAATTAATGTGAAAATCTGTAAAAAAGCTGTGTATTCTGAAGAAGATTATTTCTCAGTTGATTAAACGAAGTAAAATAATTATGTGATGTTGCAAATGTAACAGAAAAATGAGTATTACCCCTCCAGCATCAGAAAACCAAAGACCCTGCACCCTTTCTTAAACATGAGAGCCTGACATGTAGGTGCCCCATGAAGGTAGTGGCACTGGCTGTGATCTAGGTAGCAGTGTTGGCCTCTGCCTCTCCCACCTTCATAGAGACAACGTGTCATTGAGCCAGAAGATAGCAAGACGCAAGGTATAAATGAGAGAAGCAGTTTGGACAGATATTGTTTGATCCTCAGTAGAGGAGGTTCTGAGTAATGATCAAGTACAGACCATCCAAATGAGAGATAGATGACAGAGGAGAGGGTTTAGGGCTGCCATTTAGAAAAGTAAGCTAGACAGAAGGCCCTGTAGAACTAGTCAAAGGGCAAGACATGGATGCAGGAAAAACAAGAGAGTGTGCCAAGTCGTCATGAGACAGTAATGGTAGTGTTCAATTCTATGGCAGGACAGGTAGCAGAAAAGGAGCAGGGTGGAAATGAGCTCAGGAGTGTCATCTATAGAATAAAGAAGTTCAACGTTTGTGTAGTAAATGAAAGTTAGAAAGATAGAAAGTAGCATTTAATTGCAGCACAGAATACGAGTGGTCAAACCACCATCAGACCAAGCTCCAACTGTCCGTCCTAGAACCCAGCATAGAATATAAGAACCTTATACATAGCTATGGTCCTAAGTAGGAAACACAAAGAACAGACTGACCCCTATTTGAGATAAACATATCTACAACAGTTTGACAATGGAGATCTCCCAATGTATAAAGTTAAAGTCCATGAAGTTGACTAGACAATTACTGTCACCATCTTTGAAACATCCTCTAAGTAGCAGTTGTCCTAAGTTGGAAGAGTTGCCAACCTTTAAGCCAGATGGAATGTTATCCAGTCTTAGGTGTCTAAGATTGATAGGGAAAATGTCTTGTGTGCACTTCTTGAGATCATGGGACATTTAGAGGCTGGACTGAGTCAGACCAGTTGGGGATGCAGAAGGAAGTTTATCTTTACTCCCAAAAGAAATCTTGCAAAATCTCCTTTCAATGTTTAGAGCTGAGTGTGGGTGATGCAGAAGGTTGTGTCCTTAACATGTAACAAACTTACATAAAATCACTTTTAGTTGAGGGAAGAGTGTGTCTTGAAAGAGAGAAGCAGAAAGAGAAGAGGAACAGTGCCAAGTGTGTGCTGGGTCCAGGCACCTGCTTTCTGGCACAAGCACAACAGGAAATGCACGGAATTAGCACTCATCCCAGAGGCAGTAGAGTCAATATATCAGTTGAAATAATTAAAGGGAGTCAAAGAGCCAGTTAAATGCAGGATGATTGTTGCCAACAAAGGAGCAGAGTCGTCTAGTGTTTCCAGCAATGCTGGATTAATCAAGAAAGGTGAGAAATAAAGTCAGGTACACATGCCGCCTGATGTTACCAGACAGCTGACGTTATACAAATCAAATGAGTTGTCCCTTGGGAGATTGAGACAAAAGTAGCAATGATGTTGAAAAAACGTGGTGCACAAATGGGGCAATGAAAGTCAAACATATATGTGGGGATACACAAACTACTGTGAAAGGAATAAGGAAAGGTTGATGAAAGGTCTGCTCAGTTGATGGAAGTATAGGAGACAGAAGAAAAAAGCAATATGACTTAGAGAGACCGAATGGTAGATTATGTTGGAGGATAAAACACTACGTCAAAGGAGTCCTGGAGGACTTGCACAAACATGAGCCCCAGAAAGTACGGTAGGACACAAGGGAAGAGTTTAGGAAGTAGCATACATCGAAGGGTATAGCTAACAACCAAGGGTTGCCCTTTTCACTACCCTTCCTGCGAACATTGATGCAATATGCCCTAGGGTAGGTACAGAGAACCAAGGGAACAGTCCGAATTCTCCATCAATCATGGATGGTAATATATTTCTCTTCCCTGTGTGAAGTAAGATACTGCCATCTCCTCCCTTGGAACTGAGGCCATACTTCTGCTTGCAGAAGACACCAGCATTTGCTGGTAGCATCCTCGTATTGTTGTCTTATCAAAATAGTGGTCCAATCACCTGAACACAAACAGAGATGGGCAGCACAAAAAGGAGAACACGTTGACTATCTTTGTTACTAAACCGGAGTCAGGGATGACAAATGGTGGTCATTTGTAAAGGTAGGACAAACGCACAAGTGAGAAATCGCATATATGCATGAAAAGCAACTATGGACACTTTTAATTAAATCTATCAAAGGAAGAATTTGAACTAGACAATGCATCAATATTTTCAAGGACCAGTAAATGCATAAAATTTGTCAAGCTATTACACAGAGAATTAGAATGCTAAAATGGCTCCAGAGGGGTGGAGGGGAGTAAGCACACAGTCTCAACAAGGACAGTAAAACCCTTTGAGAAAGTCCTCGTGATCGCACACACATTCTCAACCATCACAAGGAAGGTAAATGTATGCATCAGACAAGGTTAGTGACAGTGATAAACAGTGGGCTCTCAGTCCACTTTAACCATACCTGTGGAAAGGCCTACTGATAGTGGGTGGGATCTCAAGCAAACACTGAGGGATTTACAGGGGGAAACGGGATACACAACCTGGGTATTTGCACACATCCACCAAGTGCATTCTCCCATATGTGTAAGGGCAGACAAACTTGCCACAGTTATCAGAGGGACAGGTACCCAAATTTTTGTCAATAAGGCTTATTTTTCAAAAGTGGTTAGACCTTCTATACCTCGTTCTCAAGGAGTGAGCACTGAAGCAAGGTACCTTCTATATGCCAATGTTCTGCAGTGGATTGCTTCAGATTAAGGACCGGCTCTCTGAAGGCTCTGCAGAGAAAGGCGAGGGTAAGCCCTCAAGCCAAGAGTCTGTAAGACCCTAAGGTTCTAATCTGAAAGAATATAAAGCACAAGAACTCACAAAAATGTGTTTGATGGATTGGAGCACAGCGGGATTTGGGATAGGAAGTTGCTAAACTGCAGAGAGAGCAATTCTGGCTGAAGCAAGACTGCCTTTACCAAAACAGACACCCCCACTGTAAGGACAGTGTTGCTTCAAGTATGTGATACCGACTTGGAGGCTGTGCCTGCGTGTTAATAGGCCTCAGAGTTTCTGGGGTAGAAGTAGTGACCACAAAGGGGGTCCAAATAGGCATTGCCACCGAAGAGAAGGCAACAAGGAAATTAGCAAGAGAGGCACTCCAGCAGGACCAGGCACAAGCAAAGAAGACATTTCAGCAAGAGCCATAGAGAAGGTGAGGACATCAGGACTGGAGGCTGAAGCAAGAGAGAAGACATAAGTCAAGGGCTTTCAACAAGTCATAGAGGGCCATATGTAGGTAGCTAAATACCGGTTGGTAACGGCCGAAATTCTGTAAATTTGCCGTTACCGACCGGTATTTAGGCATTTGAGATGTAGGAGGCCAAAAGTAAGGATTTGGTAATTATGAATCGGGAAATACCGATTCATCATTACCGAATTCTAAATTACCGAATCTGAATGACCAAATCCTTATTTACCGAATCGGTAAATAAGAAACGGTAAAAATGAGAATAGAGATGTAGGTAACTTCGAAAATACTGAATTTCATGAAATTCGGTATTTAAGAGTCGGTAATTACCATGGATTGAAAGCAGGTGGTAACCAGGTGCAGGCCACAAAACAAGCCCCAAAATGCAACAGTGTGATCAGAATGGCGGTTTTCTATGTGATAGCAAGGCGGCTATGGCTACAGGCAGCAGGAGAGAGGATCTGGAGACGGGAGGAGCTAGTTTACATACAGCAGATCACACTCTTCCAACTTACTGAGGCAGAGATCCATGAAAGGTACAGGCTACACCCCCACACCATCCTGGACTTGATAAGGGACCTGCACCCACTCCTGGAGCACCCAACACCAAGGGCGCACGCCATACCACCACATGTGCAGGTGCTCTGTAGCCTACACCTGCTTGCATCTGGCAGTTACCAGGGGGTGAAAGCTGCGATAGGTGGGGTGTCCCAGAGCTGCCTGCCCCATTTCTTCAGGAAGTTCCTGGAGGCCATGATGCAGAGAATGCATCATTACATCAGCTTCCCTGACACACATGTGGAACTGCTAAAGACCAAGACTGACTTTTACCAAATGGCACAGTTCCCACATGTCATCGGCTGCATTGATGGCACACACATCCCAATCTGCCCACCTGCAGCCACTGAGTACATCTACAGGAACAGAAAGTCCACCCACTCCATAAATGTGCAGGTAATCTGTGATGCTGCCAACATAATCACAGACATCGTGGCCAAATTCCCAGGAAGCACCCACGACTCCTACATCTTCCAGAACAGTGGGATCTACACACGCCTGGCAGCGGGGGAATTCGGAGAAGGATACCTGCCAGGTAAAATACTGTGACACACCCTGATAGATATTGCAGATGTAGGTGTTGTTGTGCATGTGAGTAATGGCTCTCTCTTTTCCACATAGGCAAAAGCGCATATGCCGTCCGCTCATCCTCACTCCCTACCTGAACCCATCAACCCCGAGTGAGAGACGTTACAAGTGGCACACAAATCTACATGCAACGTCGTGGAGCGCACCTTTGGGCTGTTAAAAAGCAGGTTCTGCTGCCTCTACAAAAGCAGAGGCGCACGTCAGTACTCACCCCTCATCTGCTGTAAAATCATTCCAACTTGCGCAATGCTGCACAACCTTGCCACTAGGAAAGGAACAGCAGTAGAATTAACAGATATTGAGGATAATGATGATGAATTTGCACAGCCTGAGCCCAACACAGCATGAGTGGCGCCAGCAACAGATGGGAGACATAGACGGGCAGAGATCACACGCAACTATTTTTAAGTAAGTAAGGAGACACAGCCAGGCGTTGCATGTACATGACGTAGTTTATTAACTGGGCACTACGACAATGAACAAATGGCACAACATGCCAGTCCAATTGTTGACAACCTTAATAGGTAGTCATGGGTTACTTCATCCTAAATATGTTCACAAATGTGTGGGCAGCATTAACGTCTGCGCCCACGCACAACAGTGCTGGATGCCTGCAGCTGGCTATCCTCACTGTCTGCTCAGCCAGGGCCCACAGCATGCCGCCTGCTGCTCCTCTGGGTGCCTGGTACAGAGGGGGTAATGCTGCTCCTGCTGGTGGTCTCATCATTCTCCCCCACACCTAGAGCACCAGCGTTGGCTGTCTGGGTGGTCAGCAGCACTTCCAGTACGAATGTCACCTTCCCCATCCCCCTGGAGGCATCAGTGTAGCAGTGCACAAGCCCCTCTTGCATTGCCACAGAGGGCCTGCAGAGCAGGGAAGTGGCAGTTGCCAGGTGGTTCACTGCCCTGGTGTGCTGCTCCATTTTCTGCCTCTCCCTGTGGCTTTTTGCCCTGTTGCCCTGTCCTCGTCCAGTTTGTCACACAGCACCAACACAGACTGGGACATGTCCCGCATGCCCTCAGCCATCTCCTTGATGCCCTCCACCATAGAGCTGATGCCCCTGTCAATGTTAACCATGTTCTGGTTTAGGTGCCGCATGTGTCTCTGTACTGATTGAATCGCATTCCCCTGCAGGCGCTGCACCTTTACCATACTGGCCTCCAGCCCTCCGAAGACCCCATCACCCTGCTGAGTTGTGCTGTGCTCCCGGGCCCTGCGGCGTCTCGCACCGGTGTGTGCACCCTCGGAGGTGGACTGCAGCCTAGCATTTGTTTCCTCCAGAGGACCAGTTGCTGTGTCACCTCCACTTGTGTCCTCAGAGGACGACTCCATGACATGGAGAGTGGCAACAGCATGCCTCCTGGGCCTTACCGCTACAGGTGATGTTTCTGCTGATGAGGCTGAGAGTTGTGTTGAGGCTTGCTGTGGTGGTGAGTCAATCAGCAGTGGTGATGCTGGCTCTGGTGTTGCAGCTGGCACTGTTGGTGCAGCTGCCTGTGGTGTTGATTCCGGTGGTGGTGGAGTGCTATGACCTGCACTTGTGCTGGCATCCTCTGTTCTTTCCTTCCGGGGTGCCCTTCCCTCCTTCTCCTGCGCAGTCCTGCGCGATGACTCTCCTGTGGACAGATATGGACATTAGCTCAGTGGTCCTGCAGCCCTGCATTTCAATATTAAATTACATTCCTGTCACACTATTTCAATGTCCTCTGAAGCTTCTAACTGATGTGTGTGGCATGCCTTGTTGTTTAGTGTGATGACTGTCATGATGGGTATTTCACTGACTACATCTCCCATAATGCATTGCTGGTGTATACTAAAACCTGTACTGGAGTGTGAGTCACACAGCCACATTGGGGAATGGGGATAGGGAAGGGGGAGGATTGCTGTGCATGCTTCTTACCTTGTTCTGTTGCAGCTCTGGCTGAGGTGTCTGCACCCCCGATTCCAGACACACTCTCGGGCTCCAGGGTTGACTCAACCAGCAGCTCCGGGTCAGTGAGGGCAGGTGCCCTTCTCCTTTCTCCCCCTGTGAGACTGGTCTGTTTCCTCTGTGCAGCCAGCATCTTCTTTGTGATGATCCGAAGGTCATACCACCTTTTCTTGAGGTCATCGATGTCCCGTGGGATCACCCCAATAGCATTCACCTTTGCCTGGATTGCCAGCCAGATCTTCTTTTTTACTGCTTCTGCTACCTTCAGGGACTGCTTTCCAAAAAGCTGTGTGTGGTGTTTCACCACCTCCTCCACAAGGACCAGAAGCTCACTTGCACTGAACTTCATTTTCCTTTTCCTTTCTGCTCCTTCCCTCTCAGATTCATTGGATGCCATCCTGCAGTTCTCCTCAGCAATGTTCAGCCAGTGGCTCAGTTGCTCTCCTCTGCACTCCCAACTCTCCAGAAGGTTCTGATTGTCTGCACTTGCATGGGTGTGGCCACTTCCTGGTTGTGGGGTGGGGTGGATGCACAAGATTGGTTGATTCCTCAATTGCTTGTTTTTTTATCTCTGATTTGGTTTTACCGATTCGGTATTTACCGATTCGGTAAATACCGATTTTTTCGTTTTACCAAATTCAAAAACAAGGGGGGAGATAGAGGGATGGTAGCTAGGTTCACCCTCCTAAGTAAGTGTATGTATCAACAAAATCTGAAATATCGAATAGAGAACCTAGCTGTGGAGGTAGATCACTATCATGGATAGATTTGACCTTGAAAAAGGGGAAGGATACCCTTTTTCTTTAGTCCCCTCACTCACCGGAGTTTCCTCACGGTGACATGCTTCATCATTGGGGCCATCCCAACCCGCTGTGGGTTGAGGCGTGCTGCGACTTGCGAACTACGTAGGAGCACTGGTAAGTGAGGACTATGTGTGGTGCAGTGTGAAAATGTGAGTGGAGTGGTGCGAGTTAAAAATATCTTACTAGTGGGTGGAAATGACTTTTATTCGTGCTCCTAGTAGATATATTAAAAGTGGGGTGGGACTTTAGGTGAATCCGGTGAAATAATGAGACCGGAACCCTAGTAGAGTGCCAACTAGTTTCGAGCTGTACCCCTCAGCTCTTCTTCAGGACGTCACAGGGTCCAGCCCTGTGAGTGCCACTCCAAAATGTGTACGTTATACCTAACAATGAGCATTTAAATGAGATTAAACATATACGTACGACCCTTCAGTAATTCAGTCGTGTATCTGTAGGTAAAAGAGAAGAACAAAGGTTAGAGTGCAGAGCCTCGCCGTCTGCCGGGTCTCCTCTTTTCCTTAACGGTAGCTATTAATGATTAAAAAATTAAGAAATATTTGTTGAGCCTCGTTGCTCCATTGTCATGTGATGTGGTTCCTGGAAATGTCATAGTATTGTGCCTATATCAGGAAAAACCCTACTTTATAATAAAACACCATATATACATATTTGCCCTCGTGCCTACCGCATGCTTCGTATTCCCTGTAATAAGGAAGACGTGTGCGGAAACATTAAAAAGACCCAAAAGAAGTTAAGTGCAAAGGGTGACACACGTACATGTAAATATAAAAGTACATGAAACAGACATAAAACGAAAAAAATGCGGGATTACAAATACGTTTTTAAAGGCTATATTAAGCCTCTAGGTCAAACAAGGGTGAGAGGAGGTCTGCGTTGTCCATCTGTCAGTGAAAAAAAGATTGAATTACATTCCTGTAAGACGCGGATCTTACCGGGGTTGCAGGGGCGTACGGTGTATTTTAAACACAGTCACCCCCTTGCTCCGTGGTGCCTGTATAGGGATGGAGAAGTTAGTCTTACTTGGTGCGGAGGAGCTCCCTGCCGGTAAACCTACTCGGCCTCCCTTAGACCGGTGGATTCCGTTTCGCTCGGGGACGCCGAGTATAAAGGAAACGGGTGCCCGCCCAGCTCTCAGTGGAAGGCTAGAGCGGGGCCCTCCACAAGATGGCCACCCTCAATTGGAACAATGAGGGGGCCATTTTGGAAAACTCGGAGCACACGCTAAGGTTACATGTAGTAGTGTAAATGGACAAAAGACTGTGATTAACTAACAAACGAAACACAACCCAACAAAAACAAACTAAAACACGATGGGACAATACCAAAATATTACTATATCATTATCTTAATTGGTAGATAATTCTAGTGTGTAAACCAGAGGTTCCAGAAAAGAACTAAAAAATAATAATAAAAATAAGAAATGACCTGTAATAGACTACATATGGGAGGTTGTACATTTAAATTACATGTTTGTAAAATAAAACAAAACAAACCTAAATGAACTTGTATTGGTCATCAGAATGGTGTTACACTGTTATGTCTGCATCAGGTTGGAGCGTGGCAGAAATGCCTAAAAATATTTTTCCATATGAAGGAATATATATGATTTGAGGCTCTAGATACATGAGACCCAAATCTGGTAAAAAACCAAAAATTCAATAACAATTGGTTGCAAAAAACTTTGCAAAAAACAGCGAGGACAGAAAAACAGAAAAAAAGGGGGAGGAAGAAAGAAAAAAGGAAGGAAAAAGCAGAGAGTACAGAAAAAAGCCTTTGATTATTCCACTGAGGGGATGTAAGACATTATTTGTTGATACATCATGGTTGTTTCGCCAGCTGTCCCCATGGAATTGCATCATTTAAGCCTTTGCTGTCAGTTTTGAGTTTGTACACCCAGCGTTGTTCTTTTTGGAGTAGGCTTTGTTCAAGATTTTCATGACCATTGAGGTGTTCAAGTATCACCCATTTCATGTCATTGGGTGTGTGGTATTTTTCAATGAAGTGAGATCTCATCTTTGTTGTATTCTTCTTGCATCTTATATTACTTCTGTGCACCACTATCCTTGTACTTCCCTTTCTTGTGGTCATACCAATGTAATGGAGATTACAAATGCATGTGATCATGTATATTACGCCTGTAGTGTTACAATTGGTGAAATTTCGAATTTCCCACGTCATTTTGTTGTTGAAATCAATCTTTCTTGTGGCGCTCGTCAAGTGACAGACACTGCAGTTGCTGCATGGGTAGTGTCCTGTGGGCATTGTTGTGATGGTACTCTGTTGATTTTATTTGCAGGTTTTGGGCGGGTGTGAACTAGGTAGTCTCTCAGGTTTTTACCTTTCTTGTGACTGAACATAGGTGTTGGAATATTGAGACTGCCACAGTTTAAAGTGCGCCAATGTTTCTTAATGATTTTTGTTACTTTGTCAGAGGAAATATTAAATGTGGTGATGCAGATAGGTCTTTTTTCACCAGTTGCCTCTTGTCTGACTTTGGGTTCTTGTAGTGCCTCTCTGTTATTGTTGGCAGCTCTCTTTTTAGCTTTTTTGACCAGGTTTCGTGGATACTGTCTGTTGATGAGTTTTTTTGTAAGGTCGTTTGCTTGTTGGTTGAAATCTTCTTTGTTGGTGCAATTACGCCGTAATCTTAAAAATTGTCCAAACGGCAAATTCTCTTTCAGCTGTCTGGGGTGGAAGCTATCATAGATTAAAAGGCAATTCCTCGCAGTCGGTTTAAAATGGGTAGTGGTCTTCAAGGCCTCTCCAGTTGCCATGATGTTTAGGTCTAGGAACACTAGGTGTGATCTACACTAGGTGTGATCTACATCTCATTTACTGAATCCTAAATACCGGTATTTAGGAAACGGTAAATATAATTTACCTACATATGGCCCAGAGTCTTTAAATACATCACTGGTGGAGAAGGAGCTTTGGTTTTGTGCATGAACTAAATTATTGATCATATAGATGCTGTATGCTGCAAGAGCACAATTGTGTATAAAAATCGCTAAAACCTTTGTGCTGATCATGACACACCCGATGTTTCACTGTAAAGGCAAGCGCGGATGGGAGGGCTTACCAAAGAAGGGATTGGTGGGTGCAAAGGGATTATAAACAGGATTGGAAATGAACTCATGTGGCTTAGAAAGGAGATCATGAGATTCAGAGGGGATATTCTCAAGAACGTGCGATAATTACCGCAAAATTAGCTTAACGCAACTCTTCACATCGCAGTCTATCCCGGGAAAATAACGCCATGTTAACGTGGTATTCTCAACACGGCGGTACCATGCTATAGTCTCACGATAACGCATCAAATGATCGCGTTAAAATCAACGCGACACCGCAAAAACGTGAAACACAACCGCGAAAATAGTAGGGATGTCCTAAACTGCGATACAAAAATCTGCAATAACACCTGCAATTTCCATGCGTCATGCAGAAAAATGCACCAGAAAAGCAGAGAAAAAAAAGGGAGAAAAAAAGAAACCGCTTAGCACCATGGATGCATCCGGACTTAATGCAGAGGCCAACGCGAACCCCACAAGCTCCACAGACCACCAGCAAGGAACCCCGGGGTCGGGGAGGGCCAAAGAGAAGAGGAAGAGGAAGTTGGGGTTCAATCCGCAGGAAAACCGGATATTCGTCACGGAGTAGATAGAACACTAACAACAGCTGTTTGTCACCTCCTCTGTGTCATTGGCAACACAAACGGAAACATGCCAGTCCATCGTGAACAACGTGAATGCAGTCGGAGTGTCGAGGAGGTCAAGAGGAGCTGGCATGACGTGAAAAGCCAAACTAAGCAGAAACCCGCTGCCAACAGGAAGGCAGCCACGGCGACTGGAGGTGGGAGTACTGCGCCACAGGAGGAATTGGAGGAAATGGTGGCCACAGTCATCAGTGGGGTGACAGTGCAAGGAGTTGGGAGTCCGGACACAGCTCTATATGATCTGACACAACATCAACAGGGTGAGTAATGACCAGGGACTGGGGGGACAGGGGGAGATGGGCACAATGGCACACATGCATAATCATGTGTAGCACACTGCACACCCACAATGACCCTGGATCATGTCCCTGATCACCATGGCACACTGCAGAATACAAACAAACACCAAGTAGGCCCCCGTCCACCATGTGCCCAAAGGGGTCCCACCCCACACATCACCAATCTTACAATCAACACATGCACACGTGCGTAACACAGGAAAGATGCGTATTTGTGAGCCACACTGACAATGCAAGTGACACTACATGACGATCCGCATGGCTGCAGTATAATCATCATGAAATTGTGCCCGCCACAACACTGAGGTGGCTGAGGTGGACCACATCTGGAAAGGAGCAGGTCACACTCTGACACATCCACATGCACAAACAACCCCTGACGTCAACAATATATCTGCAGACAAACAATGCACAAGAGAACAAAAACCGTCTAAGAGCACAAATGACCCAAGTCGCCAACATCTCTGCACCGTAAAAGCACAAAAGTCAAAGGCACACTGCCTCAAAAGGATAAGGGGCAGCAAAATCACTGCTGCTGGGGCGAATCCCCCACAATGAAGCACACACACATAGCAATAACAGCACATCCACATTGACAACAATGTGGTACAAAGTGCAACACTTATACAGCAGAACAGTGGACACAACTGGGTCAGCTTCTGCGTTGAAACTGGCTAATCACACCTGACATAGCAGGAAACTGTGAGATGAAAATGTACGTGTACAACCTCACATCCGTGATGTAGTCCAAATGTCCACTGTCCCGTATCACATAGTCCACTCCTCCCAAACAGTCACAATGTACATTGTCAAGCAGTCTGAATGTAAAAGTGAACAATGCGTCAAGATACATGTCAACACAATGTCAAAATGCATCCCCCCTTCACATTGCAGAGGGACAAACAACACCTCCAGCAGAGCAGACCAGACAACTCATCTGTGATGCTGAAGAGGACCTCCACACCTTTGACACTGATCCCCTACAATAGTTCATGGACATCTTAGGCAATTCACCTCCAGGAGCAGGGCAGCTCAGCTGCATCGAGGAGACCCCACCCCCTGCACAGACCACACAGCTGGAAGCACCCACCACCACAGCTGGCTTCCACCACCCCACCGAAGCACACTTCACATTCCAAAACCAGGTGTCAGACTGCCAGAAGGAGGTGGCCGAACAGGTGCGGTGGTGTTCGACCTCATGGAACCCGAACTAGATCACATACATGGGTGTCTAAGTCCCATCAGGGACCACTCACACTCCCCAACAGAGACCCACGCTGCGACAGAGCCACAGGCATTTGCACATTTCCAGTACTGAATCACGCCCTGAGCCCCGGGATAATCATACACACCCCCACGCTGGACTTGCATACGCTGGCCCAGTCCTCTCCTCTTACGTACTGATTGGGGGATGACAAAGCTACATGTCGAAGGTCTTACCCGCTGCCTGCAGTGACATGTTTGCGTCCGCTGTGCACAGCACAATGTAATGTTGTAGGGCTCGGGCCCTCATGCATACATCATGATCAAACGGACACGCTCAGATAGTTTGTGTAACTGGCTATGGGCACGTGCGACCGGCACCTTTATTGCCAGGGTCACATGTACATTGATGCCTGTGCTGGGTGTGTGTGGGGTGAGTGTAAGCCAGCCCTCATGGAGTGGTTGGTGCTGGCAACAACTTGAACAGTGATCACAATGAAAGCGGAAACAGAAAACACCAGCATACCAGAAACAACTGCAAAGCATCATGGTGGTAGCCGGAACAAGTACAGAGGTCACCCAATATGCAATCAGAAGGGTCCGTGAGTTGCAGTGCACTGAGGTTGGGGCACCAGAGCTGAGCGTGCTCATGTGAACAAATTGACTAGCATTGTGTCCTTTCGGGATATGTTACACCTGCATCATCTTCCTCATCATCGTCCCAGGTCTTCCACACTGCCTGAGGGGACATTGCTGCAGAGCTGTCCACAGCACAGAACTCAATCAAAAATGGTCCATGAGCTGTGGAGCACTGAGTTAGTGGCACTTGAAGAGCTGAGCAGGGTATCAAGCTGATGATGGCACCCACGACAGGTGTGAGATAGTCTGGCAGAAAGACACTTCCGACTCTGGCACTTGTTGTTTGGAGGTGGTCCTGGCGGTTGTGGCGCGTGTATCCTGCGGTGATGCGACGTCCGGGCAGGTCAGGACTCGATTTGATGTGTGAGCCCAGGTGGACCGCAGTTGAGGCCGGAGTCAGCGGACAGTGCATTGCCACAGACACATGGCGTTGATGACCCCCAGCCCATCGACGCAGAGGCCATCCAATATTCTATCAGACAGGGTCCATGATTTGAGCTGCACAGAGTTAGTGGCCCCGGATGCACTGTGGCTGGCACACGCACAACGCCACGGGATGGTGACTTGCGGTGCACTGAGGTAGGGCCACGCGAGCTGAGCGGATCCGCATCGATGTCGATGGTGAATGTAGCGGAAGGTTACGGGGGACAGTGGGAGGTGTCCTCCAGGGCATAATGCAGAGGGCAGAAGCCGGCAGGAAGCGGAAAATGGAGGAGTGGAATGCTACAGCCTTGTTTTTATCACCAAGATAGTATCACCGACATGATGATGGAGACAACCCCCAGTCCATAGACTCAGACGCCACCAAAGTTCAACCAGAGAGTGTCCATGAATGTCGGGGCACAGTCTTAGTGGCACCGGAGATGAAAGGGGATACAGTCTGCGATGAGGCCTGTACAATGATATAAACTCTGCTTGGGATTAAATTATTTTAAGCAACAGTGGTCCCTAGAGAAATTAGGAATGGCAAACCAATAAATAAATATAGACTCGATCAGTGCTATATTGATTGGACTTATCCAGCTGGACAGAGGTCTAATATTTACTTATAAACAATTTTTGAGAATGGTTACACACAAAAATACACAAAGTGGGACACAAGCCTATGTCCTACTAAACCAACAAAATACAGAACAACAAAGGGCTCAGGCAAAGCTCACGGTTTGTTACAAACAGGATTTTCACAGTGTAAAAGACAAAACGCAAGGAATACCTTTTTAAGGTGTTTTATAGTGTCGACGGTGTTTCGATCCATTGGGGTAATGCGTGGATCATCATCAGGATATTCATTACATGCCCGTATAGTAGAGCCTTAGTTTACCTGGAATAATTTACATTTTGGGTAGAAAGAGAAAGGGGAGGAAAACACAGAAATAAAAAGTTATGGAGAGTTTCTTCAGGATTACAATACCAACGCATTTAAGCTAATCGGAAAGGGTTTCGGCACACCATGCAAGTGTGACTTTGGAATCAGCAAGATGGAAATTGCAGAACCACAACATTTGGGCTAATCTGAGACAATTACAGCGTACCGTGCAAAAGTGACATTGGATTCAACACATTGTGAGTGAGAAGGATGATAGTGACATAGTAGTTATCGAAACAACAATTCGGCAATGCATAGCATGAAAAATTGCAGTAATTAGGAATTTCAGTGCAGTGACATGGCGATCAAGGAAGGCTTGCATGTTTACAATTGTTTAGCATGTCGGAGTGGAGTGCGGGGGCAGGATAGGAAACCTGACGTGCGACATGCAAGGCAGCCAGTGCGGACCTGAAAGTGTTGGTTTCGTGAGTAAATAAAGCCCTTGGGAGTAAGGCCGGCACAATTGCAAGTAAAACGTGCGTGTGGTTCCTAGGCTTGTGCAGGGCGTTCCTATGGTGGAAAAGTGGGGACGCTGTGAGCAGGGTGATCGAAGATAGAAAAGTGTGGAAGGGGGAGCGAGATGTTACGCTCGCTTACTGGCAGATCCGTTGATAAGGGGACTTGATACGGGAGCGGCAATGGGCTCTCGGAGGTGTCTATAAGGACAGTATTAAGAGTCCAAGTCGTAATTGAACTGAAGAACTGAAAGGGGCTATAAGACGGATGGTCGGGGGACTTACCGAATTTGGAAAATGAGGTAAAGTCCACGATGGGGTCGGTGGGAGCCACGTTTGTGTACTCCTGTGGTGCGATGGACTGAAAGTAAAAGAGGGTGTAAATACTGGAACGAGAGAGGCTACGTCCTAATGGCCGAGTGCAGTTGGAACAAGTGCCTTACCATAGTGAATTGGCCACAAGCTTTGTAGCTGGGGGTCTGTCTCCAGCAGTGCGGAAGTGGCGGCATACCGAATATTAAGATTAAATGGACCAAAAACACAAGATGATTGGAAGCGATCGGTCAGGTAGAGCGCGCTGGCAATGGAAACTGAAAAGGGAGTCAATTTAAGAATCGCTGCCATATTGGAAAGGTGAAGTGAGGATAGGTAGTGGGTAGTGTGGGGGCCATATTTGAAGGTGTGATGAGCAAGGTAACAGGTGCAGCAGTGTTATATGGAAGTGACGCGATTACACCTAAGCAATAATAAGAGACAGGGTACAACCAGTAACAGACAGGTTGTATTAAATTCATTAAAAGTAATTACAATTGTGCAAAGAAAAATATTTACAGTAGAGAACTTATATGATATTCGAAATTGGCAACCTAAATGAGAGTGGTCCAATCTTCTTGGCGGATCAATCCTGTATTAAGGCTGTTGATTCTCAAAATCCATTTCAGTTCTTTATGTTTAGTAATTTGGAAATGTCTCCCCCTCTAGGGGGCAGTTTGATCACAGTAATAACAGTCCAGTGGATGTCATCTTCCGAGTGTCCTGTCTCAATAAAATGTTCCACAAGGGGGGCATTAGGTGTCTTGCACCTAATTCTGCTTCGGGGTTGACAAATTCGCATACAGATTTTTTGAGTGTTCTGTCCAATGTATATTTTCTTGCATGGGCAAAAAATTGCATAGATAACATTGCACGTATTACAATATGTGAATGATTTAAGTTCAGTCTTAATATTTTCAAACATGAATTCTTTGCATTCTATTGTAAAATCACAGACTATACAGTTACCACATTTTGAGTGACCCTTTAGCGGTGGTAGCGACCAAAGGTCATTCAGAGTACTTGGAGATTTTTTACTAGGTAATGCTGCACTACCAAATGGTCTTTGATGGTTTTTTTTAAAACAAATATTGTGTGCTCAAGATTTAGGGTGCCAGCACTTAAAACAGACCAATTTTTTATAATGGTCTTACGTACAGCATTGGAAACTGGGGAGAAGGTAGTTACGCATACCGGACAGTTCAGACATGGTTACATTTTCTCTTCTAGTAGGACCTCACGAGGGCAGGACCATGCTCTTTTCATAGCATTCCGAACAAGTCTGCGTGGGTATCCTCTACTAGTCAGCTTGGTACATAATGTTTTGGCTTCATGGAAGTAATCTTCCTTCAAGAAACCTTTCCTCCTGATGCGGAAGAACTGACAGTATGGTAGAGACTCTCGAAGTGCCCGGTGGTGGTGGCTGTGATATCTAAGTAAAGTATTACGTTTAGTTGGTTTACGAAATAGACTGGTTATGAGTCTGCCGTCTCTATGTTTGATATTGAGGTCAAGAAAAGAGATGGAGGCCTTATTGTGTCAATGTAAATCTAAGCCCACCACAATTATTGTTCAACCAGTGGAGAAATGATTCAAATGTAACATCAGTGTCCTGCCAAATCATGAAGATATAATCTATATACCGCTTCCATTTGCCTATGCATGTGCTGAAAGGTTTGGTGGGGGGCAGAATATGATTGGTCTCAAATGAATCCATAAATAGAATGGCCCAATTGGGGACAAAAACAGCCTGCATTGAAGTACCTTTCACTTGTTGGTAGAACTGGTCTTCAAATAAAAAGAAATTTCTGGTTAAGCAAACCTCTAAGAGTTGGAGTATAAAATTAGTGGGGACTGTATGAGGCCGGGGTCTTTTATTGAGGAAGAATTCCATCACTCTTAGGGAGTCAATTTGAGGTATATTTGTATACAGGGACTCCACGTCCAAAGTACACAGAATGTCAGAACTGGGATCGAATAGATGGCTTTCAATGAAGTTAATCATTGACATACTGTCACGGATATAGCATTCAGTATGTGGGACAAAATCTTTGACGAAGTGTTCGACATATTGTCCTAATGGTTCTAAGACTGAGCCACAACCAGAAACAATGGGTCGGCCAGGGGGATTTTCCAGTCTTTTATGCACCTTAGGCAAGGTGTAAATGACAGATGTTTGTGGAGATTTGGTATTAAGGAATTGATGTTCGTGTTTAATGAGAAACCCTTGCTCAGGACCATCGTCTGTAATTTGCTGAATAATGGTCTGTAATTCCTTTGTGGGGTTTGTAGGTAATTTACAATAATGGTCGGTGTTAGCCAATTGTCGGTTAATTTCCTCTCTGTAGATGTTAATCTCTTGGAGCACTATACCTCCCCCCTTGTCAGTAGGTTTGATCACAAGGTTAGCATTCTGGTGCAAGGTGGTTATGGCTGACTTCTCTTCTCTAGTGATGTTGTAAGGCATGTAATAACGTGAGTCAGCCAAACGTGCTACTTCTTTGAAGACCAGTTTCTAAAAAGTGATAATTTCACTAGGAATCATACTTGAGAAGGGGGAGAAGGTCGATGGTGGTCGTAGTGGCGTGTTGGATGTGTTGGTAGGGCGTGGATTCTGTAAGAAGTTATTGTAATCTTACCTTACGGAAAAAACGTAATAGTTCTGTTTGTAAGTCCAAGAAGTTGGGGTACGTCGTGGGGACAAAAGACCCTTGCTCAGTATTGAGACCTCATGACTAGACAGTTAATGTGTAGAGAGATTAAAAATGAGAATAGTCAGGCTATTATCAGTCTGATTAGTATCCTTCGTAGAGGCTACCATTGATAGAACTTCTGGCTTGTCTGGCGTTCCCCTGGGGGTTGTACCAACGTGGTTGTTGTTTGACATGTTCTTTCTTTGGGGGGGTCTGGTTGGCCTCGCCCTAAAAAATGGGTATTAGGGTTTCTTGTGGAGGTGTGTCAGGATGGTTCAAGATTCACACCAGTTGAGAAGTAAAAGTCCCTCTTTCAATTTAAAACATTGTCGCTCTTTCTGTCATGTCCCAGCTATTCGGAGTCACCTGGTTGCGCAGGGATTACATACTCATAGTTAGGTCTGTTCATCATTCTCACCTAACTCAACATGGCAGTGAATGTTAGCGTTCAGTGACAGCTCAGCTGCAAGTAGCTCGTGCTACTAAATAACTGCGCACTTCAACTGAAGCTTCTCTCCGGTTATACATGGCATGCAGAGTTCCTGAGGAAATTATTGTTTATGTCCAAAGAAAATCTTCGGAGCGAGAGAGCGTCGTTTTTCAGGCTTCAAGAGACTTTGGTGAATGCGGCGTCAGTGTGAATTAGCTTGCATTCTTCAGCTCGACCTTTCCGGTGAGGTGTTTTATTATTTTCTTGTCAGCTGCTTTCCAGAAGGAACATCGGCACTACGAACTATCTTTTAAAAGTGAAGCAAGTATAAATTTCAGCAGAGCCACAGTGAAATGCCTGAATTTTTTTTATCGTTTTCATTTAAAGAAGCAGACTCTATCTGCTCACACTTAAAATTGTCAACTGGTGGTGACATATTTTGAAGGCATTAATGTTTATTTCATTTTGAACATTTATTCTTGCTTCTACTAATTTGTCTTTGAATTTCTTCGACAGTTTTTTCGGTGGCATTTCCTACAGTCTCTAAATTACACTAAATGCCTGAGTACAGAAATTATTCTACAGTCTACATGTAAGCTGAAATATATATATATATTTGTACTTACCTCCATACCAGTTGCTTCAGTTGTCTCTTTGGATTTCCATGCCTGGTGAGAGAAGACAAGAAAGACATTCTTTATTTTTCCTGATTGCAAGGTCTTTTTAGTTGCAATATATATACATTGAGAATTATCTATGTTTTATTTAATTCTTCAACTGGCATAAGAGAGAGGCAAATTCCACATACACTAAGGTATAGTTCAGATAGAATGTTAGTTTGCAAAAAAATTAATTAGAGTATTTGAGTTTTGTGTCTTAGTTCTGTGCTTCTTTACAGGTGCAGTCAGGGGTCCCTCAGGAAGGAATCCAGTGACGAAACCAGTGTGGCAGTCTCTCTTTCAATCCCATTCCCTTTTCCCCCCTTATTCTGATATCAGAGTTATTCTGGCGCAGAGGCATTGGGGAGTTGGGAAATATTCATCGAGTGTCTTCAGCCATTCAGCTCCTGCGGAAGGTTCGGATTTTGGTATCAGGTTTTGACAAGGTGCTACTGCCTTCTACTGCGTCTGAATTGTCTGAAGATTCGGCTGATGTGCCTGAAAATCCAACTAGGTTGTTACGTCAGTTAAAACGTCACTACAGCCTGGAGTTTTGGGGGTTGTTATAACACCTATTTGTATAGAAGTCCTTGTTTAAGTAGGGGTAGACACGTTCTTGTGTGAAGGGCAGGCCTTTTATATCCTCTTTGACTTTATTGGACTTCTTGTTCTGTTCTAATCAATGGAATTCTTCGATGGTTTTCTCAATTTGTTCTATTAGTTTTTTAGCTTCAGGTGCAGTGTTACTGTCCTTAATCTATTGTTCAATGTTGTTGATTATATCAGTGAGTTTTCTCAGCTCTTCAGTTGCAATGTCAATGCCTAACACCATCCAGTGTCTGGAGCTTGTGGTGCCTATGTAGCTGAAATTAGTGATGTATTTTGGGTTTTCTGTGAACACACCAGGGATATTTCTAACTTGTAAACCACCAGGAATAGTATTGGATTTAAGATACTCAGTGAGCTTGCGTATCATTAACTCAAGGTGGACAAATTTCTTCTTCTGTTTCTCTAGTTCTTCTTAGAGATTGGTACTGTTGCTACCCGGAGTATCGTCTGAAATGGTAAAGAGTGAAGGGCCTTCTAAGATCTTTTTGATGTAATCATCAGAATATAAAGGTGCATTGTCTGACATGGCAGGTAAACGCGGCGGTACAGGGACTCAAAGATACAGAGGGGGGAGAAAAAGGGGAATAGAGGGAGCTAGGAAAGTGATCCACTTCAGAAAAAAGGGGAATCAGGTTTCAACCCTTGCCATCAAGCGATTGCGCTAAACATATTTTAAGGCAACAAGGGGACCCAAGTTAAGTCAACCAGGGACCTTGGGATTTCATTTATTTTAAACAACAGTGGTCCCTAGAGAAATTAGGAATGGTAAACCAATAAATATAGTCTCGATCAGTGCTATATTGATTGGACTTGCCCAGCCGGCCAGAGGTCTAATATTTACTTATAAACAATTTTAGAAAATCCTGTTTGTAACAAACCGTGAGCTTTGCCTAAGCCCTTTCTTGTTCTGTATTTTGTTGGTTTAGTAGGACACAGGCTTGTGTCCCACTTTGTGTATTTTTGTGTGTAACCATTGAATAGAATTGTTTATAAGTTAATATTAGACCTCTATCCGGCTGGACAAGTCCAATCAATATAGCACTGATCGAGTCTATATTTATTCATTGGTTTGCCATTCTGATAAATAAATCAAGGCTCAGTTCCAAATGTGTGACCTACTCGACCACAGTGTGGAGCCTTCACCGGCACGTGGTGGGCCCTCTTTAACACACACCGGTGTCGGCAGGTGAGCAGTGAGGCCTGGGTGAGCAGGGGCGGCCAAGACGGGATCGGGGACCAGTGGCCCGGAGTGCAGTAGGCGCACAGGATCGCAGGCAACACCTCTCACGGCATCGGCCTCGTGGCGGGGTGAGAGGCGCCGCCCTGGCAGACACGTTGGGCATTCCGGGAGAGAACCACGCCCAGTGCTACATGCTTTTTATTCAAACCCCTACGCTAGCCTGGCGAACACCAGGCCAACCCACTTCACTCATGCTTACAGGGGAGGATGTAACAAGCTACATTTCCGCGATCTTCCCCACTGGCTGGGGTGACATGGTTGCGTCCACTGTCCACTACACTCCAAACAGCAGCAGTGAATGTCAACATGGATATGTATGTGGTCTGCATACTGCAGTCTGTCCAGCACATCCACGCCATACTAGGCATTGTGTACATTCTCATTCATGGGTCACTTGCCTCCTTCGCACATGCCTGGTTCCCACCTCTCCCCACATTCTACTACAGTGTGGCTGGGGTGCCATGCCGTTGTTGGCTCATGTACATGGCTAGCTCAGGTTACCACAGTAAGTTGTGCTGTCGTGTCTGGTGGGTGGGCATGTTGTGTGTGAGTTTGTAATGTCTGCATTCCCAAAGTTGTGAGTTGCATGATTGTGTAGTTGGGGTGTGTGGTGTGTTCATTTGGTACTTACCAACAGACAGAGCATTTCGGTAGGTGCCATCCGGGATGTGCCGGTTGATGTTGGACTGTCGGAAGATGTAGGAATCATGCACACTGCATGGGTAGTTGGCAACGACATTGGTGAAGAGCCCCCGGTGGGCCACTTTTACCTTCACATTGATGGAATGCGTGTGCTTTCTATTGCGGTAAGTCTCGGCAGTGTGCACAAGTAGGACATTTGTGCAGTCAATTGCCCCAACACATGTGGGAAGCCAGCTATGGCGTAGAAGCCTTGCTTGGTCTTCAGCTGTTCCTGCGCAGTGTGGGGGAAGTGAAGGTGCTTGGGTATCAAGCTGATGATAGCATCCAAGACAGTTGTGATGAACTTTGATAGGTCTGACTGTGAGACTCCTCCGACTCTGGCAGTTGTTGGTTAGAAGGTACCTGAGGCCAACAGATGCAACACAGTCAGCGGCTTTGTCTGCGGAGGTATGTTGGTTGTCCGCTGTGTGGGTACCGTCAGCCTGTGGGCAATGATGTTCAGGATGCGGAGGATGGTTGTCCTTTTGAGCCTGTAGTGGGCAATGACATCCTCTTGTGTTGGGTCTGTGAGGCTGGTGCGTTTTCTGAAGGTCCGCTGTCTTGGTCTGCGCTGCCTCTTTGGTAGTCTGGGGGTAGGGGGGTGGTGGGTGGGGGAGAGGGGGTGGCAGGCCTGGGTGTGGTGGCCGTTGGTGTTGTTGCCCTCTTGGGGCTCCGGGCAGCATGATCATTAGCTCCATGGCATCTGTTCTTCTTCTGGTGTGACTCTGGGCTGGGCTCCCTTTTCTGGTGCAGGATGTCGTCCGACTTTACACCAGGTCAGACCAGGGGTTAAATTCTGCTGCTAACGCACCTTATTGGGAGCTTATCGCCGATCTGGCTGGTCGTTGAGAATGTTGCGGAATGGTGCTGTCACAGCTTTTTGCACGGGAACGCCTACTCTGCATCTCATTAGCGATAGTTGCCGGGGTCATCTGTGACGATGTTTTTGGCGGCTGCTATCGCAGGTAACTGGTTATATCGGCTGTTAGAACCAGCTTGTGAATGGGGCGATAAATTTAACGCCACTTTGGCTGCGATAAAGTGCTGATAACTCGGCGATAAATCCTTGAGAATATGACCCATAGTGCCCAGACATGTTCCAAGGAAATGTTCAGGATTCTGCATGCAACTGTCCACGTGCTTGGACTTTGATGATATGGTTGTTATTCATCAAAGATGTGTAAGGGAAAGTGGCTGCCCTTAGTTGCACAATCTGAGGTTACACCTGATTGCCAGATAGGATAACTTGTTATGAGTCCCCCAAATTTACTTGTTCCAAGTTTTTTTTTATTACTACGACCTTACCTTTATTTTTTAGTGTGGCAGTGTCAGTAACAAAGACAGTATGATATTTGTCCTTACCTGATTTTAAAGAAATTACTATTTCCCTCGCTTGTCGAATGGTAAATCGCTATTTATCATTAAAACTGATGCATGTGTTTTTGATCTAATCCCTCGAAGTTGTCTTAGTCCATAGTCGTGGAAATGCAGTGGAGATTTTGGTGTGAAGTCAGAAGATGTGGGACAGATGGGCTTTGAGAATAAACCTCATCCTATAAATATTAACACCGCTTTGTGCAGTATTTACCAGGAGCAATAAATACCTGCAATTCTAGGTAATCTTCGTGAAAAGTAAGAATTCCGAATGCTGCATGCATTGAAATGTACCTAATAATTTCCCAGAGCAAATTTTAGCAGGTTGAAATCATTGCTTGGAGGGATATTTCCGGGAAGAAAGGTACGTGAGGGCTATGTCATGGATATATTTAATTACATTTAAGCTTCCTTCTGTGAGGTCCAACTCTAAAAGGCCATCCATTGTCCCATGAACTCGGTTCAAGTAGCAACACATTCATCTCCGCCCGGCTTCTGCGGAGCTCAGAGTTAATTCGGTCATTGCTGCGTTGACAGGAGGCATGTTGCAGCTTTCAGCCCGAAATGTTACTTGTAATCTTTTAATCCTAAATTAGGTCAACATTTTATCAAGTTAATCTACTATGAAGATTAATTAGCCTAGCTCACAGACAGAGGCGCAATCATTTTGGCAGTATTTGGTTTTGGCTGCTGTCAAGGAGGAGCAAGCCCTTAGCACAATATATTATTTCCACATGATCGCTGAAAAGCATCACATTAATAGATTTGTCGTGTGCTGTCCTATTTCTCTTCGCATTAAAAGTTGTTTTAGAAAAAAGTACTTGTAATTCCAATTAGTTTTTTAGGAGGAATGTCTCCGTGAAAGTAAAAAGAAACTTGAAGAAAGATGATTCTGCTTTTTAAGGCGTGGAATGAATGTGAACTCTGAGTAAACTCGTGGGTCACAAGTTCACATGCTGATATGCTTGGAGCAATGTGGATACAATTACAATCACTAGACCTGGGGTTCAGTAAACCACACATATAAATAAATGGCAATAGTTTGAATGAATGAACCACACTTGGACAAAAAAAATTGAAACGTGTAAGTCACCAGAAAAGTATTTTAAAAAATGTTGTTGGGTAGATATGCTAATGTCCTTTAAAATATAGTGTGTTTTCCTAGAACAAGGAAAACCGCTGGGAATAAGGGACCAGGGGTATGTGTATTTATAAAGGAGCAAGGGTCCCTTATTAACGGAATACAGACACTAGAATGACCATACAGATAGAATGTATGGACATACATACATGTATGCTATCCAAATGGATCAATCATAAATATTTATTTGATACAATAAGAAACAATGGTGTGGGAAACCAAACAAAGAAGAGTCACAAAAGACTTACAAACTCAGGCATATGACTGTGACAGATAAAGCACAATGGTTGTAGTCACAATCCATAAGTACCAATGCTCATGTGTACAGGAATTAACAATTTAAACAATGAATCCAGTACCATAGTCGATGACGTTTCGATCCATAGAGACATTTTAGGATCATTATCAGGACATACAAAGTCATGCCTGAGAAAAAGATTGGGTTATGTCATATGTAACCCAGTTCCAACTAAAATGAAAGAAATGAGGTTGGGGGAGGAAAAAAGGGTGTGGCGGGTCAAAACGGAAGAAGAGACAGTTGCCATAATATGTAGGAGTGAATTGTAGACCATCCGTCCAGACAGGGAGTCTTTGCATGAAGTGTCTAGGGCCAGACGTGCATGAGACCCAGACATGGGAAAAACAATAGGACTTGGGTAATTACCTACATATTAATCTGAGATTCCCACAGCCAATATGTCTGTATTTCTTTAATGAGGTACCCTTGTTCCTTTATATATTTTAAAATATACCCAGCACAACCATGCAAACCCGGTTTATGTAGATATCATAAGTGATCTAGTGGTCCTATGCACAAAGACAAAGGAGTACTTGCAAGACACCACATAGAAAGTGACGTCAGATGATGTTTGACTGATAAATGAAGTACCAGCTATTTTCAAGCAAACAAATGAAAATGTGTTTTTAGCTTGTTACTAAGCACTGCTAGCTACTAAAACTAGTAAAAGTAAGCACTTAATGGAAAGTCCAGTTAACTAGTTACAAATGGTTTATGCTGCATCCTGTTTTCATCAAATGAGCTTTAGGACTCCTGAGGTACAAAACAGTCGATTTTATTAAAATTCTTATTAGAAGTAATTGGTTTATTAAATTATACATAAGGGGACAAGGCTCCACGCTGTTCGCTCTGCTTGGGCCCCACGTTGTTAACGCTTCAGCACAGCTAGAAATGGTCATGGAGGGTGCAGCACCTAGACTCTTGGATCATGAGTTCCCCAAACAAGTTTTGCAATCTGCCAAATGTTGGCAACCGCTGACGCTGACTGGTTCGGTGGTGGGAGATGTCAATGGAGTGGCACTATGGCAAGGCCAATATTAGTACAATATGGAATCAAGTCTCTCGGATACTGCTCTGCCACTCCTTGTATCGTTCTCTTTGCACATTTTCCCCTTGAAATACACACCTCTCTGTATCTCTGTTCCTCACCTTCTCCCCCTACTCTTTTTTTTCATTTTTAGGTCTTGCATACTAGACAGTGCATGAGCAGTCTGGTGTGAGACATATTGTTAGCTTACAATGGGCTTAGAGGCTGCCCAATTGCTTACCATTGTTTGGTTTTATTGTCACTCACATTGGATTGCTTCATATTCATTAGCATATCAGGGCTTTCCTTCCTCTTCTTGTGTTTGTCCCTCTAATGGAACATAGATGCCTTACTGCATCCTTACACTGCTTGCTTTTTCAGGTGTTACTTTTTCCTTTTTGTTTGAACACTCCATGTAAGTGCATGTGGTTTCCAGCTGTGTCTCGAATCCTTTTCTCTTCCCCTACTTGTGCTGCTCTCTCTCACCTGCATTGTTCTCCTACCCACCTTCCATGGGCGCTTCAGCAATGACGACGCCGTTGCTTGCACCGTAACCTTCCAGCACCATGACGAGCATCGCCTTCATCTCGCACCGCGACCCTGGTCTCACCGACTATGCCATCTGACGCCGCCACCGAGCCACTGCTCGGACCGCAAGCTGACGACACCGCATGCTGCATCGCTGCACGTCACACCGCAGCACACAATGCCTGCCGACACCAGCGCTCCTGACTCCAACAGAGAGCGACCTGCAACGCGTGTGACTAAAAGTTACTGTTTGCTGGTCTTCCCGACACCGTAGCTGGCCTGCAACGCCGCGGTCAGCCAGAACTGTTTGGATTTGTTTGATCATGATGCCGTGATTGCCCCGGACGGAGCTATCGACATCAAGGAACTGTTTTTAAAGCGTATTTTGATAATTGTGGATTTTTTTCGTTTTTGGTCTTGTCTTAAGTATATACACCTATTGAATATTTTTATAAACTGGTGTGATGTCCTTTTGTAGTGCTTACACTGTATTACTGTTGGTATGTACAAATGCTTTACACACTGCCTCTAAGATAAGCCTGAGTCAGTGCCAAGCTACCAAGGGGGTGAGCAGGACTTATTTTAGGAGTGTAACTCCCTTATCCTGACTAGAGTGGTGGTTTCTGCCTGGCTTTGGCAAATGCCCTAGACTGCCAAAAATCCCATTTCTAACAGTGCATACCCAGGAGTGCCCGTTATTTTCCTGTTGAAAATTTTTGTAATTTATAGGGAGCTCCATCCTTACGAATGGAGACCCCCTCCTAGTAAGAGTTTGGTAGCCATTAGTGGAACGGTATATATATATATATATATATATATATATATATATATATATATTTATATATATATGTATATATATATATATATATATATCTGACAAAGACCACAGCTACGGTTGAAACACCTTACCTATGTTTGTAGCCACAATAAAGCTATTTTAAGTGAGTCAGAGCTTACAGGAGCCTGTTTGTATTTATGAGCAGGCACGTTGAGGATATATATAAACAAGGGAGAGAGTGAGGGATTTTTTCACATATGTGAAAGGAATATACTCCTAGTCCCCTGGACTAAAGCATAAATGTAACAAGAAGGGAGTATCACCATAGGAATCTAAGAAAGATTCTGAATGGGATAAGTGTAGAACAAAAGGAGTATTAACCTTTTGTTAAAACGTTGAGGATATATACATATATATAGATGTAGTGAACAAGGCGGACTTGTCCGCCGAAACGCGTCTGGTCGTTCTTGGAATAAAGTATCTTTGATCCTCAACCCACGGAGTCGGTGCCTGTTTTCATTGATTGCAGAACCAGGATTGGATTATATATAAAGGCCTTTAACGCTAAAGAGGGCCTTTAATAGCCGGTATAGCCCTCTATGGCGGGCTATAAGGCTATTTAAAGTGACACTGTGAGTAACCTGAGTAACCTGTATGAGTGATAGATCACAGGTGAAACCACCATGTCATATATGAAACAACCAAATATTTTCCATAAATGCTCCAAATAGTTTGGGAAACTTAATATATTCTTTCTATACAAACCCAACTTAAACTTTACAAACTTTAAAAATTCTAAAGTTATAGTTAAAACTTACATTTCTAATTTACGCGTCACTAGTTATAACTTACAATAACAATTTACACACAACCTGCAATTTACTATACCTAGCACACCTTTGTCCATAACCTTCTCACAGCACTTGCCATACTACATTAACTACAACTCGCCTCTTTAGCAGTGCAGTAGCGTACAGTGAAATACTATAAAGTGGAGTGGCGTAGCGTGGCATTGAGTAGAGTGGAGTGTCATACAGTGGAATAGCTGACAGCAGAGTGCCGTAGAGTAGCATAGACTGGAGTGGGGTACAGTTGAGTGGCTTACAGTGGAGTGGTGTAGAGGGGAGTGGCATAGAGTAGCATGTGGTAGAGTGTAGTGGCGTATAGTGCAATAACATACAGTGGGATGGGGTAGACTGGAGTGGTGTAAAATGGAGTTGGGTAGTGTTGAATAGTTTACAGTAGAGTTGGGTAGAATCGAATGGCATACAGTGGAGTGAGGTACAGTGCACTGGTGTAGAGTGGGATTGAATACATCAGAGTATCATAAAGTGGAGTGTCATAGAATGGAGTGTCATAAAGTGGAATAATGTAGAGTATAGAGTCATAGAGTGGAGTTGTGTACAGTGGAACAGTGTAGAGTGATGTGCCGTACAGTGGAGTGGCGTATACTGGAGTGTCATAGAATGGAGTGGCGTAGAGCGAAAGAGCATAGACTGTAGTGGTGTAGAGCAGTGCCATAGAGGGGAGCGACATACAGTGGAGTAGCATACAGTAGAATGATGTAGAATTGAACAACGATGAGGGCAGTGGCATGGAGAGTGGAGTGCCATATAGTGGAATAGCATAGGGTGGAGTGGTATAGAGTGGAATGTTGTGCAGTGAATTACCATAGACTGCAGTAGCATACAGGGGAATGGCATACTCTGGAGTGGCGTAGAGTGGAGTGGCTGAGTCTGGAGTGGTGGACAGTGTAGTACCATACAGTGGTTTGGTGTATACTGAAGTGGCATAGAGTTTAGTGGCTTAATGTGGAGTAGCATAGAGTGTAGTGTTGTACAGTTGAATAGTGTACAGTGGCATAGCATATAGTAAATGAACATACAGTTTAGCAGCGTACAGTGTAGTGTCATAGAACGGAGTGGTGTAGAGTGTAATAGAATACAGTGGAGTGGCATAGAGTGGAATGTGGTACAGTGGAGTGGCATACAGCGGATCAGCATCGAGTGGATTGGGGTACAGAGGATTCGACCGTGCAGCGGACGCGCCGAAGGCGCGCCAAAGGCAAGCCCGTCCGCGTCCCGGAGGCAGACAGGACAGGAAACGCTACCGATCCCAGTCTAGACCATGACAATCATATAAGGTATGATAGCGCTGCGCTAAAAAAAGTATACTCCCCCCATAAATGCTATAACCACGTGGAGTTAGGTTGGGACAACCGAATCATGCATTGCAGCATGTGTAATTGGACCAGTTCCCGTTACCCAGCAAAGCCACTCGGGCCCTTGTCTAGAGCGTTGGAACGTGATAAGAGGAGCCAGGAGAAACTTTATGTCTACTTGCTCAATGTGAGATCTTTAAACAAAAATGCTCAGCATATCTCCGACTTGATCTCTGAGTTAAGACCCGATATATTTTTCTTAACCGAAACCTGGCTCACCGACACCTCCAACCCCACCTTGGCAATAGCAGTACCCATAGGCTATTCCATTCTTAGGAAGGACCGCACCACTGGGAAGGGTGGGGGAGTTGCCATGATTTTTAAAAATGACATCTCGGCCAAAATTCTCCCCATGGATGAAATCATGAGTGCAGAGAGCCTTTGTTTTTACTGTACATTATCCGCCCACCAATCCCTGGCGGGTATCCTCCTATACAGACCTCCAGGTCACTCAGGACCTTTCTTAAAAGCAATTACCAACACCCTAGCACCGCTTGCCCTAAAATATAACCAATTTCTGGTCCTAGGAGACTTTAATGTCCATATGGACAAATTAGAGAGTGCTGAGAACATTACATTAGATGAGACCCTTAACTCCCTGAACCTGCTTACTCTCATAAATAGACCCACTCATGAGAAGGGACATATATTAGACCAAATTTTCTCAAACACCCCGTGCCAAACCGAAGAGCCCACTCCTCTTGTTTGGACCGATCACTTCCTGCTAAGACTTAAGATGGCTAAAATCAGGAAACCAGCATACACCATCACTAAACCCCCCCTTCTCAAATCTAGAGCTCTCCATAAGCTAACTCTGGAGGCCCTCAGCTCCGCACTGCAGACGCATCCCTTTGTCAGCAGTAACAAATTAGCGCTGGATGCTCCCAGCTTGGAAAACTGGAAAAAACAGGGTGTAGAAACCGTAGCACCCGAGACCCTTAGGTCCCAACGGACTATACACCGCTCTGCACCATGGTTTAATGAAACCTTACGCAAGTGTAAAAGTGTCTGTAAGCAGTTGGTAAGGACATGGAGGAAAAACTTTAGTGACAACAGTAAATCTCTTTACATAAAAGGACTAAAAATGTACCACCAGAAAATTCTCGAAGAAAAGAAACGGTTCTTTGAAACTAAGATTGAGATATCATCCAATAAAAGTAAGGAAATATTTAAAATCGTAAAACACTTCACCTCACCTCCAGCAGTAGCCTCCAACTGCGAAGCTTTGGAAGCCTGGACCCATCAAATAGCAGACTTCTTCCATAGGAAGATAGTCGATATACAGACTTCTCCCAACCCTTCCTCTGACACTGACTAACACACTGCCTCCACACGTCAAACCATTACCTACTGCCACCTTCCTCCAATTCCCTTCTATTACGTTAGCTCAATCTCTGAAAATCATGAAGAGTTTAAAGTCTGGCTCACCATCAGACCCCTGCCCATCTAAAACACTGGCATTGGTGGCCGAGGTGATTAATAACGAGGTCAATATGGTACTGAACCTATCTCTGAGCAGTGGCCAGGTCCCAGTCATTTGGAAACATGCCAAAGTCCTGCCACTGTTAAAAAAGCCTACAGCAGATCCTCTAATAGTGTCTAACAATAGACCAATCTCACTCCTGCCTTCCATTGCTAAGGTCATTGAAAACTATGTAAACTCTGTTACCACCGAATTTATGGAGTCGAACAACTGTCTCCACGCGAGCCAATCGGGATTCCGAGCTGGCTTTAGTACCGAATCAACTCTCCTTGAAATATCGGAATCCATTAAAATGACTCTCGATTTAGGTAGGAGTGCGGCTTTGATACTACTTGATTTATCTGCCGCTTTCGACACCGTGCCCCATGTGAGACTCCTACAGAGACTGAGAGACTGTGGGGTGGGGGGCACGTTGTTGAAGTGGTTCTCTTCGTTTTTAGAAGACCGAAGGCAGGAAGTTTGGAACCCACCTTTCTCCTCCTGCATGCCTCCTTCGGAGGTTGGTGTCCCTCAGGGCTCCATCCTGAGCCCATTATTATTTAACCTCTACATGGCTCCTCTCGCCCTTCTGGCTGAAGCGGCTGGAGCCATGATTATATCTTACGCTGATGACACCCAGCTTCTGTTTACCTGTAAAAAGGGAGAGGCTCTGGATGGCGACAAAATAAGGAACTGTTTAAGACAGGTCTTCTCCTGGACCTGTTGGGCGGACTCGGGTTTGGCTACACATGGTGGCGGATGAAGGGAGAGATATGTGGAATTGAGTGATTTGAAAATTCGTGTTTCCTTTAGTTATATCGGTCATCTGAAATTGAGGAACTTGATCGTCATATTGTATAAAACTGGCTTATAGACATGCGCCCACAGTGGACTATCGTCTGATCCTGAAAAAACATCACCACAGGATGCTGTTAACTCAAGATTCGACTATTTATCTAGCTTATCCCCTGATGAAGGGTTCAGGATGAACCCGATATGCATTTGGATTTTGGGATATTGTATGTGAATCTTGTGGATATATAACATGATCACCAAATATAATTGTTCAATTTGCTGAATGATTTATATGTTTTCCTTTGATGTTTTTCATAAACATAGGAAACTTTGTATGAAAAATTGTAGCGCATAGATTGCACTGTTCATTGTTTCGTTTTTCAAATGTTTAAAACCAAGATAATAAAAATCTTACAAACAACAATATATAGATATGAGGAACTTTGTGATAACATTGTAAAGGCCCATGGCCCAGCAGTTGTGCCTCTAGTAGCTCGGGTTTCCCCCGGGCTCATATTTAATTAGTTGACATAGTTAGGGAGCAGGGCAGGCCCCCTCACAACTAGAGAGCACGCTAAAAATCTAAATTTGTAGAACTATCAGACTCTTTACATTGAAACGTTGGTGTGCGGATCCACCCTTTGGATTAACTTCTCCTGGTTTTGCCAGAATCAGCTTCAGTGCAACTCAGCTAAATCAGAAGTAATTCTTTTCGGAGTTTCGGACCAGGATGTCTGGAGACAGTGGTGGCCGTCTGATATGTCCCCCCCGCAGACCTCCGTGGGAGTAGCCAAAAACTTAGGGGTCAAACTGGACAACTCATTGAACATGAAGACCCAAGTTCAATCTGTGGTCGGCACCTGTTATGAAACCCTGAAAATGCTCCGGAGATTTCTTTCACTCCTGTCCCTTTCCCACAGAAGGACCGTGGTCCAGGCCCTTATCACCTCCAGGCTGGACTACGCTAATGCCCTTTATCTGGGTCTCCCGGAATGCCTTCTCAGGAAACTCCAGGTCGTGCAGAATACGGCCGCAAGAGCCATACTTATGCTGGGACCCAGAGTCCATATATCGCCCCACCTTAGGAAGCTGCACTGGCTTCCCATCCGCCACAGAATCAGGTTTAAGGCCCTGTCCATCGCTTTTAAGGCCCTAAATGGTTTTGGGGCCACCTATATTAGGTCTAACAACAAGGAGCTAAGAGGGAATTAGGGTCATAGGTCGCCCTCCACTCAACAACTTTAAAAAAAAAGAACCTATACCCTGGGCACTAATTACATTTATAACTTACTGGTGTATCATGTGTCGCAAAACATTACAACTAGCCTCCCCTCTTTCAATTGATGGGGTATGAGATACATCCACATTGTGCCATGAATAAAATTTGCCCAGACCCTATTCATAAAATAACAGCTGTGAGACAACAGACAACACACACCAAGTTGTCACGTTCAGACAAAAAGAAAAAAAGTGTGTGTGAGCGAGATGACACCTCACGGGCGAACCACCAACGGGAACCTGGCAGGTACTCACCAGGATTGCCCTGCTCTCATCATTGGTGCCATCAAGCCCAGAAATATGTGTCCAAATCAACAAACAAAAGTAGTGTTTGTGAATACATGCAGGGTAAACAAACAACAATGACAAAAATTTAAGTCAAAACAACATAAATACCACAAGCAACACAGATCTCCAATTTTATTCTTTCTCCTTAGTGTTGGTTGTGGAGTATTAAAAAAATGAGTGTGGTTACTACTTATCCAACCATACTCCATTTGCCGACATGTTTCATTGCCACTTAACTTTTTGGCAATTTCTTCAGGGCACTACGTATTTTTAGCCACTGCCTTGGACATACATCGTCTTCACAACTGTAAAAAATTATAAAATACAACACTTATTTAGCTGTCACCCTGCCTAATGCATTGCTGGAAATGTGGCAAGACCAAATTGCACATAGCTCCAATATATTTACCCTCTGTCAGCTATCTTGTCGCATACCAGCTGAGAGGTAGAAACCTTTTTGTGCTTCTAAACAGAGTCCAACTGTGAGTCCCCTTTCTTCCCCATCGGTATTTTCACTGCAGGGATTTGTAAAACATGACATGATTACATGCTTTTTTATCAAATATCTCGAGGCACAGAAACAGCTTAATTTTCATACTTCTAGTTGCAGCGTTTCTTTGTTATCCCCTTTTATTTTCATTACCCAACTGCTCAATACTGCGAGTAGTCACTGAACTGCCCCCTCGATACCCGAAGTTTAAGTTTTTAGCTTAAATAAAACATCCTTTCCTTTAATCTGACCCCGATCTGGCCAAAATAACAGTATTTAAGTTATCGATGGAAGTTCCATTCTCCAACTCGAGAACCGGACCCCTTACTCCTTACCGGTATGGAGAAAGACCGCCGGCGTTTCCTCAGCCTGTGTGTTCCTCCGACGGTCTGCCTTCCCGTATATACACCGCATCCACACAGATAGGGGCGTATATTAGGAAAAGAGTGAGTTACTACATACCCGGTAGAGCCCTCAGATCATCTCACCAACACAAGATGAGTGTGCCTAAATTCAAACGTGCCCGCTTGGGAGGACGTTCCTTCCAAGTCCAGGTCGCTCACCTCTGGAATGAACTCCCTATAACAGTCAGACAAGCGCCAAATATTCTGCACTTCAGAAGACTACTGAAGACATGGCTGTTTCAGCAGTAACTCGGGCTCCACCCCATGCTCTCACCCCCTCCTATCGTTTTGCCTTCGCTAGCGCCGGGACACTCATCTGAGTAGCTGTGCGCTCTATAAATATGTTTAAATAAAAATAAATAAATATGCCTTAGCAACGCATATGCATGATTAAGTCAGTGAGCAGCCTAGCTGCTGGAATGGGCCGGCTGAGTAAGAAGAAGGAAGAGGATGGATCAGAAGCGACCGCTGTGAAGTAAGTGGGGCTGGGTTTTTAAGGGTTGGGGTCGTTTTAATGGCTGCGGGGGTCAGGTTAATTTTCGGGGCTTGGGGTTCGGGGTTGTTTTCAGGGATGGGGAGTTAGCAAAGATTTTTGGGCTCAGGGTCAGGTCGTTTTTAGAACTCGGGGGTTGGGGTAGTTTTTAGGGCTGGTTGTCAGGTAGTTTTTAGGGCCCGGGGTGTTAGGTAGTTTTTAGGGCTCGGGAAGGGGGTTGGGTTTCAGGAGGAAGGGGGTAGTTTTAGGTCTCAGCGTGGTGTGTTGGTAACTGTTTTAGGGCAGGGACAGGGATCGGGGTTCTTTTTAGGGCTAAGCATGCGGATTTAGTCTTGAGGTCTCGGCGGAAGATGGATTCTGAGTTGGTCAGTCGTAAAGCCAGGGGTAGGCTATTCCACATTTCGGCAGCAACCACCGCAAAGGCTCTGCCGTCCATTCTAGCACATCAAAAGCGGGCGGATGAGCAGTCGTAGGTTGTTGGATCTAAGAGCGCGGTTAGATATGGCCAGTGTGAGTCGAGCACTCACATAGGTAGGGCCCGTATTCCGTAGTGCGCTAAAGATTTAGATCATTGATTTAAATTGGATGCCTTTAGGCACTGGGAGCCAGTGTAGCTTCTTCAGGTAGGGGGATATCGAGTGTCGGTAAGGAATATTGTATATCAACCTAGCTGCCGTGTTCTGGACCATCTGTAAGCATCTGATCAGGTAGGCAGGAGCCCCTACTTACATGCTTTTTGTGTAGTCTAAATGGGAAGTGATGAGTGCGTGAATAACAGTACGGCATGAGTCCTGAGGGAGGAAGGGGAATATTTTTCAGATCATGTGGAGTTTTCCAAAACAGGCTGCAGATACTTGGTCAATTTGATTTTTACATGAAAGTTCACTGTTGAATCCGACCCCTAGGTTCCTAGCCAATGTCACAGGTTCAGGAGGTGGGGACAGTTCTAGAGGCCACCAAATGGAGAGAGGGGAGGGCTAGTATGGTTAAAGAATAGCACCTCCGTTTTATCCGAATTAAGTTTGAGGGTGTTGAGGGCAATCCAGGAAGAGATGTTGCGCAGGCAGCGACGAAAATTAGAGAAGGTAGCTTCAGAGTGGTCCCTGAATGAGAACACTAACTGGGTGTCGTCAGCATAGGAGATCACATGGACTCCGCAGGCTTCAACTACTTGAGCTAGGGGGTATAGATAAACGTTAAAAAGTAGAGGGCTAAGTGCGGAGCCCAGTGGGGCACCGCAGTTCAGCGGCTTTTCACTGGAGACAAAAGGCTGCAGGGAGACTAATTGAGAACGGTTAGTTAAGAATGATCAGAACCAGGATGGGGGGACGGGGGGGCTGGATCCCGAGACTGAGTATATTTCATTGTAAAGGCATGCGTGGTAAAGGCAAATGAGTGGTTAAAACTTGCATGGAACTGGCATGCGTGGCAATCACATGTGTGGTTCCGTCACACAACTGTACCAGAGTGTTTGTAGGCCTTTGATTGCTTTTTTTAGATTCTGTTCTATCTTGGAAGAACCCGGGTAAGACATGGCTATTTAGTAATTCATCTTAAAAGAGAAAAAAGATGCTTCAAAAAGGACATCACCTTTTCCTTCAACTTCATTATGTTAATTATTTATCCACATTATCTAAAGTTTTAGGGACGCAGATTACTTTTATATTATATACTTAAATCCATTTTTTCTAACATACCCTGCGGAGAGTTTATAGTGCAATGGTGTTGCTGCACTGTTTTGTGCTGGAAGGTAAGAGGAGGGCAGCACATATGTACAAAGATATGTCGCTTCTGCTACCTTCCCCATTGCTGGCCTGCCCACCACCACCCACACACTTTTACACTATGGTTTAACTGTATGAGTGTGATGCCTAGCATAGGTTTTGTACTAAAAGTTTACCCTCCCAGTATGAAAAACTATGCTTATACCTATTTTTAATACCTTTAAAACATTTGTTTAACAAGTTTGAAAAGGTCAGAGAAATGAAAACATTAAAACATGTCTCCAACTTAACACCTGCCAAAGTTATTTTCTTGTGAAATACCTATCTACCAGTGTTTGTATGTAGGGCTTTTCATCAAAAGCCGTGAGTTGTAGTATGAGAATGCCATTGTACCACCCAGGGAATGCACCCTTGATGCAAAGTAATGCAAAATAGCACAAAGGAATATTTTAATGATGTGAAGGCAACTTTCCAAAGCAAAAAAAGATTTGCGTTGAGAAGTAAATAGATTATTCGGACATTGCACCGGTTTAGGTCGCTCCTTGTTGTTACTGTGCACCAGCACAAAGCCATGATAACACTGTCCTTTTGTTTATTCAGATGCATCATGGAAATATTGTAACCTCTGAAATGGTTACATTAAAAGATCGCTAAATTAAATTTTATACGACATGTAGACAAATTGCTGTTTGTTCAAACAATGGTCAGTGAAGAAGGGGTTTTGAGATGTCAGTTTATTTGTGATAAGGGCAACGTGCACAGTGATGCACACATTAAGTTAACCTACACTGAAAATGCAGTTACAGTGCAGGGTAATAATGTCCCAACACCAATTAAAGCAATTCCATTGGGGCGGGTTTTGCAACTATGACACAATTGATTAACAGATAGTGATTTGGAGGATCAGGAGTATAAATGGATTCTTGGATGATTACAAGGGATTATGACAGAGCAAGGCACACAAAGGTGGATTTAGGAGATCCCACGATCAATTCTTTAATTAAATACTCTGAGAATATAACAAGCAAATTGTAGGATCATGATTTAACCAGTGTTCTACATAAAATGTTGGAGATAGTTTTCAAATGACAAAGATGCTTCACTGGATGTGACATTCACACGACTTTCATACTGCAAGCTCTTCTGACACCTCTTTTCCTTTAAGGGTCACTGAAACTTTCTTTAGGACCTATGATTTCACTATATATTATATACATTTTTTATATACAGTGCATACTAACATGTTAACACGTTCTGAAACAATATGGTATGATTGATGTGCTCCTTGGTGTGAGGCGTTTATCATTACCTCATTTTATTAAAAAATACACACAAAAGATATCTCATTTGACATCATCAAAGCTCTGTACGATATAAAATACATTCCTGAAATATATTGAACTAAAGGGTTTTTGTTGTGACCACAGATTTTCAGGTGAATGTACATTCTAATGTGCCTATCTTTTTCTATTGCTGGTTGGTAAAACATTGCCTAAAAAAGCTATAGCTTTTTCTGATGAATCATTGTCTGGATTTTCAAAGGGATGATTTTGTTATGCAGATGCTGACCAATAACTGGCAGTGGTCGTTGAGGGTCCAAGGTTGTTCTGCAGAACAGGTAATAGGGTTTCCTTCCACATGGGCAAAAACGCACCAGCCCCCAGTTATACCTTTTACTATACACAAGAGTCTACCTCTACATCAGTGTGAGGAGTCTTCTCTTAGGACCAGGGGCAATCAATGGTTACTGAGTCATTTTCATAGTGTGTACTGTTGTCTAACACTAGTATCCCTGGGTGTCAGCTACTATTGCACCCCCATTGGATGACCATATTATCCCCTTATATATATGACTTTCCAAGGATAGCAAGGTCGAGATGTTGAGAAATTCTCCAGGTGGAGTCATTAGTTTAGGAATTCATACGTAGCATTACACTGTAAGCAGATACAAAGAAATTAATGTCTAATCAGAGCTTTATTTCATAAAAGGAATAGGTATTTATTTGCATACACAAAATACAAGCAGTTAGACCCCTCTCCATCTGAGCAGCGTCTTCTCATACAAAGGCACCTCCAATACCATTGACAGGTGTCAACACCAGTGGCGTAACACAGCCCCCTGCAGCCCCCACAGTGTGGGGGGCCCAAGCTCCAGGGGGCCCCCTCAGTACAATACTATGACTAGATAGTTCCTGATTGAGTCAGGAGTGGGCCTCTCCATGTACCTTGCAGGGGGGCCCCTCAAGTTTCGTTATGCCAGTGGTCAACACAATATGAGATCACTCCTAATAGAGCCTAATGGTTTGTTCGTTTGTGCCACCACCATCAAAGCCCTTGTCTAGTGTGGTAATCTGAGAGATTCTGTGTAACAAAAGGCCTGCCTACAGGTAATAGCACAGTGTATTAACAATCCACTCTTGAGAGCATATTGCCTTTAACACATGTTTTTCAGTGTAAGAAAATCAGGCCTACTTGCTTTGTCATAACTTTTCGTTCTAAATAGACCATACTTACATAATTTGACATGACTTTTCCCAGTGAACAAATAATGCTTATAATCTTTACTACTAGTTTAACACTTTAGCCAGTACAGGCCTACTGAAGTGTTCATAAAAGGGCAACTATCATGCATACAGTTATAACATAAAAAATATGCGCACAATTACAGTTGTCAAAACAATATACAGCCCATCTCAATAGGGGCGAACAGAAATCATCACAAGGAACATCTTCTACTCCCAGGATTCATCGGAATGGGTGACCAACACCAAAATCCTTGACTACTACAGTAATCTGTGGGATTACATGTAGCAAACTGCCCGTTTCCCTCAAGGCAGCCATCAGGCACACAGTCATAAAATTATGAAGATATACAAAATTACAGTTGGCTAATCAAAGTACTGTCTCTCCTAAGAAAGCCTAGCAATGATTCTCACAGACCAAATCTTCTGTATCAACAGCTAGTCATGGAGAGTAACCCACACAAAAACCCTTGCCGTCTACATTAATTTGTGAGATTCCATGCAACAAAATCCTTCTCTGCAGGCTTTCGTACAGAGTAATAACAATCCACCCTCAAATGCTTTTTGACTTTAACATATAGTTAAGCCAAAAATTGCAACGCAGGCACTCTTTTCATCTGAGGCACACAATTTTTGACTAACCAAGGACCAGATGTACGAAATTGTGTGTTTGGGATTACCTTATAGCAAATGTTAGCGATTCGCTGTTAGGAAATCGCATCTGTGATGTACAATAGTGTGCTTGACACTGTTAGCAATTCGCAGTGAGTCCCAAATGGACCTGCCTCATCAATATTCATGAAGCAGGTCGCAATTTGCGACTCATTGTGAATGGCTGCAATAACAGGGATGGGGGCCTGCTTCGGTCAACAGACCACCATGTCTGTGATTGCTTTTTAAATAAAGCAATATTGTTTTTGTAATGCAACCCGTTTTCTTTAAAGAAAAACTGGATGCATTTCAAAAATAAAAATGAAAAGCTAACTTTTCATTTTTTAAGAGAAGGCAGTGGTCCTTGGGACTTCTGCCTGTTCTTAAAAAGGTTGTCACCCACATTCACAACGGGGAAGGGGTCCCTTGGGGACCCCTTTGCATTTGCGAATGATAACTGCAAATGTTTTGCAACCGTATTTCCAGTCCAAATCATTCTTACATACTAATATTAGAAAGGGACTCCCCAAACATGCTCCTTCCTAACACCGAATCACAAACCCTATTTGCGATTCGATAGTAGGTTACCGAACACTGAATCGGAAATAGAGTTTGGCTCATCAGAAAATGCCGAAAAAAACCTTTGTATATCTGGCCCATAATGCTGTATTCATGGAAGCCAACATATGGGTGGAGCCTAAGACTCTCTCTTTCAGTAGTATTCTCACAGCTCTTTTTTCGTTGAGCACAAAAGGTAAGTTTTGGCGATAGCTGTGCTGTCAAGGCAGTCCTAGAAAAGTGGTAGTGGCCAGAAGGTGAAACTTCTGTCAGGGGCAGGCAACAACGGCTGCTTTTCCACCACTTGTCAGAACTGCTGACAGTGTCTGTTGAAGAACAAAAATGATGGGTGAATTGCTTGAATTAACTTAGGGTACTGGTTATTTCTCTAGGTCTGGTGCAGCAAGGTGGGTGAAAAATGGCAGCTGGTGGGATAGTGGGTGTGAGACACTCATAAAGTCCCAAACAGGTTCATGTCCCTATTTGATAGGGTTTCACAACTCTCTAGCCTGTGGACCTAGTTTTCCTGTGGTAAAGGTATGGCAGTTCTCAGCTATTGTTGGAAACTTTTGGGTTTTAACTGTTTTTGCTAAGACTGTTTACTGTCAAATGAACAAAGGTGTCAGTCATAATACTGTGGTATTTCGTGAATGCTGCTATATGTGTGCACTTTAGCTTATTTGCCAGTAGGGCAAAGTGGAAGAATGGACACCGCAACGGGTTTGAGGCTAGGAAGCTGAGCTTTATCGAAACATGGAACAAAACCCAAATAAGTTAAAAAAATCAAAATCCCAGTGGCAAACAGTGAGGTGGAAATTCCACACATGAAAAGGGGGGGCCCTCGGCCCCCCCGCACGCATGGCGGCGCGGCGACCGCCTCACCCCCTCTCCCCGCGGGTCCTTCGACGGTGGGGGCGTGCCCTGGGGGCGCGGCCCACCGCCGATTGGCTGGCGCCCCTCCTGACCCGGAATCAATGGACTGGTTCCGGGTCGGGGGGGGCGGGCGTTAGGAGGGGCCACCCGGCCCCTCGGGAATAAGAGGTAGGGAGCGCCCAGGAGACCCCCTTGTCCCTGGACGCTCCCTCGCTGAACGTTGTGCCCCGCGTTCGGGGCTTCTTTGTTTTATTAATTCTCCTGCTTTCTTTTTCAGGCATTTCCAGAGCCGTGCTGAGGGAGTCGTCGAGAGGGCAGAGAGCGCCATTGTTCGATAAATTTTTTTTTTTTTTTTCGCTTCCTTTTAGGCTCCGGAGGTTGCTAATAGCCCGTGGGGGCCAGCCGCGTCGAGAGAAGCGAAGCAGGCACGGAGCGTCGCTTCACCGGTTGCGGTTCACCGAGGAATACTAGCCGCAGGTGCCCGTAAGCGACGGAGGAGGCGTGGGGCGGTCAGGCCTCGTAAGGTATTGTGTTGGGGCGGCGGGAAGGGGCAGGGCGAATCCGTGCACGAGGGCGGCTGCCTGGGAACAGTCAACGTCCCCGCCCGTGCAGCTCCGCCGACTGAGCCTCGCCGCGTGTGCCCCGTCCAATCTGAGACAGGTAGCGGTTCGAGGCTGCGGTCTGCTTCCGTTGTTCCCTGCCTCCTTGAGCAGAGTAGTTTCCAGGGTTCTGTGTCCCCGCCCGCCCCGCATTGCCTTAGCTTGTTTTTTAAAGGAAAGGGGACCGGGTGAGGGCATACGGCGTTTCTAAGACTGTGGCATATAATAACGAATCGCCGGTAATTGTTGGGCGGTTTGAAGAAGTTCTCGCTTCTAAAAACTACCCGCTTCGCGCCTTTGTCTCTATCTGCTCACGCGAGTGCTCCTAGGGCAATTTTGGTACGTGTTTGGTTTTAAAAAGCGAAGCAGGGTCGACCAGGGCAGCACCTGGATGGGAGACCCCAATTAGAAGCGTGTGCAATAGTAAAAAGGAGTGATTAATGACCCAGAATTGCCTTACAATTATAAGAAAAAATGATTTGAGGTTTTTTAAATGTTTTAAGGCTGCATTACTTCTTGCTATTGGTGATTGCTAACGAAATGCAGTGGTGAACAAGAAGGGAAATGACTGTTGTCTCATAAGTAGTCTGGCCTGGAGGGAATGTTAATTTTCTGTTACTGTTCACAACGAATTTAGTAGTACACACCCCAATAGGGTAATAGGTGCGGATTCAAGCCTCCATTGTGTTGAAACTAGGTTTTCTTAAATCGGCCCTGTTATTTATCGCATGGTGGTAATTCATACCTATATTTCAGGCATTTAACGATACTACTGGTGCAATTCACTCACAGATAAGGACGTAAGGACTCCGGGTGTGGAGCGTGATTGCAGACTGATATCGCTGGCGACGACGCAGGACTGGTCGGTAAGAGGGGTACGGGGGGCTAGCATTCATTGCTCCTGGTGGCCGCCGGGTGGGTCTACATTAGGTTTACTCACCCCCTTACATAAGCGGACAAGCCGCTAGTGTTGCGGTCGCCGTTGCATGGTGCTGAAAGCCCCCTGGTGACCCTCCATCTGAAAGGTACACACAGCTGACCGATTGGGAACTGAGTAGGCAGCGGGTGTTTTCTGGGGGTCAGCATCATGCCAGGTCCAAGGGGTGGAAAAAGGGGGTCCAACATGGAGGCTATGATGCGGGCTATGATGCGGGAGATGAGCGACATTAAACAACAGCTAGGACAAATTAAGGAGCGGGAAGCCCGGTTGGAGGATAGAGATGGCGAGGCACCAGGCCCGTCCGGGAGACCGGTCCGCAAGAGGGTGGCACCAGTGCCAAGAGGTGAATTTGTCACCCCACAAGGGAAACCTAGGTCCAAAAGACCCAAGGAGGCGGTACCTACCCCAGGCCCAGGGGATACGTTACCCGCCGCACCGCCCGCGGTGGTCCCACCCCCGCAGGTGCCTACACCCATTGCCCCTGTGGTGCCGGTGCCGACAGGTCAACCAGTAGACGCTGGGGCTGCTTCCGCACCGGTGCCCACAATCCCGGGTACAGGCGGGCCACACCCGATACCCGCTCTGCCAGCGGTGCCAGGACCAATGGGCATAACCCCAGTGGTACCTGTTGTCCCGGGGGGTAACGTAGATTCAATGCCACCCGAATTGTTATCTCAGTTGACGGCCATGATGCCATGGCTCCAAAAAGGAGGAGCCTTCCCGAATTCAGCAGACTATGCGGCAGAGGCGGCAAGGTTCGTAGAAAAAATCAGATCGGCACCGATCGCCGACAGTGTTGCATTGCCAATTTCTTCTCCCCTTGCAGGTTCAAGTGTTCCCCAGCTGGACGGAGTACAAGGGCAGCCGCCCCCGGTGCCCGCACTTGGTAAGGAAGTGGCATTGCCGCTCTTGGGGGACGGCGTAGTACCTTCCAGGAGCGAAAATCTAGCTCAACATGTGTCTTTAGCTGTTAAAGAAATGATTTGGGCTGATAAATACGTGTACATTTATTCTTTATTATTGGATAATAGGGAAATGGAGCAAGCAAAAGCACTGAAAGAGTGGATGCTCCCGAGTGAATGGAGGGCGCAGTGTACTAGATTCAGGGTTGAGGAAAATCTCAATAATTGGATGCAAGCATGGGCCGTTTTTACTGCAGTTAAGGCTGAGCGTCCTCCAGATCTGCAGGCTGCATTGGCCTGCTATTCGAGCAGGATTGTGGGGTGGAGTCAACAGTATTCTGGGGAAGCATGGAAGGGTTATGATGTAAATTTTAGGAAGGCGTTGGAATTCAATAGAGCATTACCATGGGACACGGTAGACTCCATGGCCTGGCACAAACAGTTCTCTGACACTGCACCTCCCCCTCAGTTCGGTGCGGGCAGGGTGTTCACTAGACCGCAGCAGCCCTTTCGGCCCCCCCAAACGAGTGAAGTGCCTGGGAAATTTAGGGCAGGTGGGCCAGAAAAGAAAGGGGTGTGCTGGGATTTTAATAAGCGTACCTGCACAAGGGCCGCGTGTAAGTTTAGGCATGCATGTGCCTCCTGTGGGCACCCCTCTCACCCAGAATCTACCTGTAGGTCCAAGCAAGGTAACACGGGACAGAGGGGTAGGGGAAGGCCACTATAAGTCAGACACGTCACGCCCCCCCACTCCAGTGGATGTGGTGGCAATGATTCCATTCTTGAACAGATACCCTGACCACAAAGCGGCCACCCTACTCCAGGAAGGTTTTTCCAAAGGTTTTAAGATCCCGGCCGGGGGATACACAGGCAGTGCGCACTGTAGGAATCAATTATCAGTCACACACAATCCGGCTGTTGTGGCCGCCAAAATTGACAAGGAGCTTTCCTTAGGCAGGATATCTGGCCCTTTTTCTGCAGTGCCAGTACACAATTTTGTGTGTTCCCCACTGGGAGTTGTCCCCAAGAAAGAGAAGGGGCAATTCAGATTGATTCATAACCTATCAGCGCCAAAGGGGGCCTCCCTGAATGATGCCATTGACGAAGGTATCTGTAGTGTTAAGTACGCCTCTTTTGATCAGGCTGTGACCTTATTACAGGCCACTGGACCCGGGGCGCTGATGGCGAAATCAGACATAGAGTCCGCCTTCCGCCTCCTCCCAGTCCACCCGGCAGACCAACATCTTTTAGGTTTCACCTTTAGGGATAGGTTTTACATGGACAAATGCATGCCTATGGGTTGTTCTATTTCTTGCGCCTACTTTGAGATGTTTAGTTCATTTCTTGAATGGGCCATGAGACAGGTGACAGGCCATCAAAGGGTCATGCATTACTTAGATGATTTCCTCTTCCTCGGTACAGCGGGTTCTCAGGAGTGCGCACTAGCATTGCAGGAATTTTGCGTGCTCATGCGGGCTTTTGGGGTCCCGCTTGCGCCTGGGAAGACAGTGGGCCCGACCACCTGCTTGGAATTTCTGGGCATTGAGATTGACTCAATTGAGAAATGTTTTAGACTACCTAAGGACAAGGTGCGCAAATTCAAAACGTCGCTACAGTTATGCCTCCGGAAGGAGAAGGTCACTTTGCAGCAATTACAGGAGGTGGTAGGGCAACTGAATTTCGCACTAAGAATCATCCCAATGGCTCGCCCCTTCTCTCGCTCCATCGCGCTCGCGATGAAGGGGCTGGGGGAAAAGCACCACCGCACGCGCCTATCGTCTGAAATTCGCCAGGATATGCTTATTTGGATGGCATTCCTGGAGGATTTTAACGGTAGGGTGGTCTGGCCCGGCCCGCTCACTACATCAGCGGAGTTAGGACTATGGACTGATGCGGCCGGTAGTGTGGGCTTTGGAGCCATCCTGGGGAATAGGTGGGTCGCTCAACAATGGCCAGAAGAATGGAACACATGGGGTTTGCTCGGCAACATTGGCTTCCTGGAACTGTTTCCAATATGGGTGGCACTGATGGTTTGGCCCGAACACCTATGTAACCAATCAGTGGTGTTTTGGTCAGATAACATGACAGTGGTGGAATGTATCAATCAGCAGGGGGCGCGGTGTCCGTTCATACTTCGTCTGATCAAAGAAATTGTTCTGCGGTGCCTTAAACTGAATGCTAATTTTAGAGCCAAACATGTCCCTGGTGTTTTAAACAATGCTGCTGACTCCCTTTCTCGCTTCAAAATGCAGGTTTTCAGGGAACATCTCCCCACAGCAGACCCCTCGCCAGCACACTTCCCAGCGGTACTTTGGCAGATTGGTGCCCCAGATTACAAGACCTCGTGGTCGCTAGCTTAGCCCCCAGGACCAAGACGGCGTACGAAGGGGCGTTTCTGTCTTATTGTTCTTTTTTGGGGCCGCAGTGGGGAGTGCTTTGGGCGAAGGAGGATGGGTTTGCAGCCTATTTAGAATGGATGCACAAAGAGGGGCGCTCAGTGGCAGCGGCAACCAGACATAGGGCAGCAGTGTCATTCTTCGGCCAAGCTAGGGGCTTCCGGGATCCCACCAATACCTTTATGATACGCAAGGCTTTAAGGGGATGGCGTCGTATTCAGGGACACCAGAAGGATAAGAGGAAGCCCATGGGGTTGGCCCGGCTAACAGCCTTACTGGGCACGCTGGAGATTGTTTGTAACTCAGAGTGGGAAGTGCTTCTTTTTAGGGCGGCATTCTCCCTGGCATTTTATGGGGCACTGAGAATTAGTGAACTTGTGGCAGGATCTAAGGCTGACATACTAGGTGGCTTGCAGAAGGCTGGGGTGACGATAAGGGGTGACACCATGTGGGTGATTATCCAGAAATCAAAGACCGATCAGGAAGCTAGGGGTCAAACCATAGTTCTGCAACGGGCCCCCGCCAACCCGTGCTGCCCGGTGAGGCACGTGGAATCACTCATGAGTTTATTGGTCGGTTCAGCAAGTAGGGCGTTGCTCTGTCACGCCGACGGTAGCCCCTTGACCAGGTATCAATTCAGGAGAGTGTTCGAAATAGGGGTTACAAAAGCGGGTCTTGATCTTAGAGATTTTGGATCTCATTCCTTCAGGATTGGGGCAGCAACTGAGGCGGTGGCGGGGGGCCTCCCAGTGGAAAGAGTGAAGACAATTGGGAGGTGGTCGTCAGACTGCTATAAACGTTATGTTCGGATTGACATGCTATGATTACCTGTCACTCACGCTTGGTCTCTTTTCCGCTCTCTTACAGTTTCTCAGACCTGTTACGCAGGGGAGGAATTTGTCGTCGGGCACCGCCAATATTCATCGGCACGGAGCGGCGACCAGGAAACAACAAAGAACAATGTCTGGATTGTTGGTCATTCATATGTGAAGCGAGCGGAATGTGTCTTCCTGTCAGGTGACAAGAAAGAAAGGGCTGCACAATTAGGGTTGAATATCACGTTCTTTGGCAGAGGAGGGTTGTGTCTTCACGAGTTTAGGGGATTCTTCCAAGGGCTGTTAGCACGCCAACGGGCTCCACCGTCAGTGGTGATACTTCACCTTGGGGAGAACGATTTGGCAACATTGGGCAGGCGCATCTTGATTGAGGAGATTATCTCAACAGCGGGTTGGATAGCTAGGACCTGCCCCGGGTGCACACTAGTATGGTCACAACTAATACCTCGACTTCAGTGGCGGGGGGGCGATTCAGTCAGGGCGTTGAATCACTCGGTAAAGAGGATCAACACACGGTTGGATAGGTTGTTCCGAACCCCCGTGTTACAGTCAATACCTCATGGGTGCATTTGGGGTCAAAAGTATTACTTGAAGGACGGGGTTCACCTGACAGAGGAGGGCAATGTCCTATGGGCTGACAATATCTGGGCTTGGCTAGAGGGCTGGGATAGGAGGATGTGTCCTTAGATAGGGGCTAGAGGGGGAGGCCAGATCGTCGGTTAACAATACTGGCCTGTGGCGGTAAGGTCATTATCGGTGAGCACATATTTGAGGTCTGAGGGGGCGGGCATCATCCTATGGAGGTTCCCGCCCAGGGGGAGGGGCCTGCGGGCCACTCCCAGTACTCCAGGGGCAAGGTAATATGCAAAGGAGCGCGGGTAGGAGTAGTTCACGCTTTCCTTAGGCTGGTAGCCACCCCGCGCGCGTGGACTCATGACGCCATCGGCGCAGAGTAAGGGCCCTCCTTTAGTGGGTAAATGGAGTTTGGGGCGTAGACCGGGCAATTCCCGGGGTAACACTGCGCATGCGCACTTCTAAGGGGAAGGCGCAGCTTGTAGGACCTGACACCGGTAGTGACCCTGCCATATGGCCAGAAATGTACAAAAATCAAGATAGGATGTTTAGTTAAGCTAGGAACAACTTGTATTAGAGTTTTGTTAAGGTCAGGCTCTCAAACTTGTTGATAACGATTGTATAACTGAATGTCCTGCTGATTTTTGTATTTCATTGTTGATGATGCAATTAAAACCCTTTTTAATTTCATACTTTAATAAATACGGCCGGGCGACTAGCGCCCGCCTTCCAAAAAGTAAACACGTCTCGTGTCCACGTTCCTTGGTGTTGGGTGCCGGATTGGGGGGGAGGCGGCAGCTAGTCGCTGACCATGTGAAAAGGGGGGGCCCTCGGCCCCCCCGCACGCATGGCGGCGCGGCGACCGCCTCACCCCCTCTCCCCGCGGGTCCTTCGACGGTGGGGGCGTGCCCTGGGGGCGCGGCCCACCGCCGATTGGCTGGCGCCCCTCCTGACCCGGAATCAATGGACTGGTTCCGGGTCGGGGGGGGCGGGCGTTAGGAGGGGCCACCCGGCCCCTCGGGAATAAGAGGTAGGGAGCGCCCAGGAGACCCCCTTGTCCCTGGACGCTCCCTCGCTGAACGTTGTGCCCCGCGTTCGGGGCTTCTTTGTTTCCCACCCACCATCCCTTGGTACAAAGTTTAAGCAGCGTTATGTCCGGTCTGATGTTAAGTCTCATAGGCATAGACCGCGGGAGAGAGAGGTTCTGTTGTATTTTGTGATCTGTTGTCAGGACTTTTTTCCTTTGTAGAAAAGTGATGTATGAAGTGAACTCTATTTGAAGATATGTGTCTTTAGGCCTTTTTTCCCTTTGTAGATATACGTAGATATTGTGATTTTGAGCAACATGTGTGAACCGAATTGTAATGTTATGCCATGTATCGTTAGGCCTTTTTTCCCCTTTAGCTATGCGTGGATACTGTTTTATTAGCCAGTGTAGCTGTCCTTTAGAATTTTTTCCCCATAGGTCGTCGTATTTATTAGGTATGGGGCATGCGGTAAGGTCATTATCGGTGAGCACATATTTGAGGTCTGAGGGGGCGGGCATCATCCTATGGAGGTTCCCGCCCAGGGGGAGGGGCCTGCGGGCCACTCCCAGTACTCCAGGGGCAAGGTAATATGCAAAGGAGCGCGGGTAGGAGTAGTTCACGCTTTCCTTAGGCTGGTAGCCACCCCGCGCGCGTGGACTCATGACGCCATCGGCGCAGAGTAAGGGCCCTCCTTTAGTGGGTAAATGGAGTTTGGGGCGTAGACCGGGCAATTCCCGGGGTAACACTGCGCATGCGCACTTCTAAGGGGAAGGCGCAGCTTGTAGGACCTGACACCGGTAGTGACCCTGCCATATGGCCAGAAATGTACAAAAATCAAGATAGGATGTTTAGTTAAGCTAGGAACAACTTGTATTAGAGTTTTGTTAAGGTCAGGCTCTCAAACTTGTTGATAACGATTGTATAACTGAATGTCCTGCTGATTTTTGTATTTCATTGTTGATGATGCAATTAAAACCCTTTTTAATTTCATACTTTAATAAATACGGCCGGGCGACTAGCGCCCGCCTTCCAAAAAGTAAACACGTCTCGTGTCCACGTTCCTTGGTGTTGGGTGCCGGATTGGGGGGGAGGCGGCAGCTAGTCGCTGACCATGCTAATAATGATGATTTTCGGACTCTCAAAGATATCACAAAGAGGCAAATCCAAAGTCAAAGCTATTGCTGAATTATTTGTGAGCAGCTGGTCGGTGGTAATCAGGCACACATAGTGCTGGGCAGTTAAACGGGAGACCTGTTAGGATACCAACTGGTCGCTAAACTCAAAGTTCAATTACATGGAAATAGGTAGTCGTTGTGATATTTGGGAAGTTTACAGAAGAAAGTCTCTGCAACTTAGCACACACCCCTAAACTGTGATATTGCCCATGCGTTACTTCAAAACAGGATATTGAATGTACCCCTACCGCCCGGCGGGTATCTGGCCTGCAATAATGGAAAGACTCGAGCATAAGAAGATAGAGTGTTGGGGAAAGAACTGCCAACTTTGGCAATTGGGAGCCAGGCTCGAGTCTCGGCGCCCTCAAATTTTGGGCAAATCATTTAATTTTTCTGTGCCTAAATATTAACATGACCTTGCATAATGTAACTGGTGCTCATTTAAAGCGCTCCAGCACCTGCGGGTTGAGTACTTTGGAACTGGGGAACCAGGTTAAAGCCTCGGCGTCAGCTCAACATCCTGTGATTCTGGAATAATCACTTCCCTGCCCGCCCTGCATACCAAAAAATGACGTGTCCTTGTACGTAAACTGTTCTCATCTTAAGTGCTTCAATACTTTCGGGTTGAGTTCGCGCTATATAAAACAAACCCCCAAAAATAAAATAAAATAAAATAAAACTGCACAAAAAAAATGAAAGAGGAGCTGAAAAAAGAGAACCCCTCGGGTGTAACTAGGCTTTCTGATGACGTCGTCGTCTCCCAGCCCATTCCTGAGAGGTGAGAGGCACGGCTGCAGTGGGGAATGATGCTCGTTGAAGGAGGTGGTATAAATCTGCTCGCAGGCGTCAGTGCACGCCGGACAAATGCTTCTCGCCGCTGTTCGCCTGATAAGGGAGCCCTATCTGGCTGTTCCGAATTCCAAACCCCTATTCTGGATAACGTTACCGGCCCCCTGGGTGGTGCTGCAAAGTTCATGCCCCGTCTCACCAACTGCCCTGTGACATTCTCCAGAGGCTGGGCTAATTATAAGGGTTTCTGCCGCAGAGTCTGGGAGCATTTCCTCGGAAAGAACGAACACGCACTTCTCTCCTTTCACCGGTGTATAACATTTCCCTGACGGAGACAGGGGGCTGAATACGTAAAACGCAAGCACTGCACACACTGTGTGATTGGGGCTAATTTTCATAGGGTCTGTTGTTTAGTCCTTGATGACGTATTGCTATTTATTGCATATTTAGGGCCGGATATACTCGTTTTTCACACAGCACAGCAACCCAATGTGCTGGGCGCATTGTGCAAGGGGGAAACATCTGCTAAAACTGACATGCTGCTGCCATCTCCTGTGCTGGCACACAAACAGGCTGCCTTGTGCTTTGCGATTTCTTGCACAGGATTAGAACTGCATACATACCCTTTCCAGCAGAGTCTGCTGCCTAGAAAAATTCCAAATTATCCCACGCCTTGGATTTGTGCTGTGTACCACAGAACACATCCAATGCGTGTTTTTTTCTTTCGCATTTTATTTTTATTTATTTTATTTATTTAAAGAGTTTTATATAGTGCTGGCTAGACCCGGAGGTATCAGAGCGCTTTACAAGAGAATCAACAATGTAACAGAAAAAAGTTCAACAATTACACATGAAATCCACCCCAAAAAAAGAAAAAAATAGGCAATACAATTAGGAGAGGAGAGAGGGGAGAGAGAAAAGTAGTGGAGGGGGCAGGGGAGGTGAGAAAGGGAGGATAAGGGAAGAGACAATAAGGAGAGACGAAAAGAAATTCTGTCTAAAGACCAACTAAAGACCGACTGGGTAGGTGAGGACCCAGGAGGGAATCCACGGCCCATCTCACCTATAGCTAAACCAGGAAGCTCCATCGGGCTTCAGACAAAAAAGTTCTGTCTCAATACTTTGAGGGAGGGGAGAAGGAGAGACATAAATAGAGGGAGGATGCTCGAGGAGACGACAGGATGGACGAAAGGAAGTGCAACAATGTAGTTTAACAGTGTAAAAGAAAAAGATCAACAATTACAACATTACATCAGACAATCAGCAATACATTAGGAGAGGAGAGAAAGGAGAGAGAAAGGAAGTGGGGGGTAGGTGAGGTGAGAACGTGAGGATAAGGGAAGGGACAACCGTAGAGACGAGAAGAAGACTGTCTAAAGACCGACTGGGTAGGTGACGACCAAGGAGGGAATCCACGGTCCATCTCCCCTATAGCTAAACCAGGTATCTCCATCGGGCATCAGACAAAGTAGTTCGGTCTCAAGTGTTAAGGGGAGAGGATCGCATAAAAACAGGATGGGAGGGAGATATGGCAGAAAGAGGAAGGAAAGTTTGTCCAGAGACCGACTGGGTAGGTGACTGTCGAGGTGGAAATCCCAAAACCCATCTCCTCTCTAGCTATCATGTAGGTCCACCGGGCTTTGGCCAAATAGCTAGGTTTCAATGAGAAACATTAAATAACATGGAGGGCAAAATAAATGGAGCGTAGAGGGGGGGAACAGGGAAGGTGAGAAAGGGAGGATATGGGAAGAGACAACAAGGAGAGACGAAATGAAATCTGTCTAGAGGCCGACTGGGTAGGTGACGACCAAGGGGGGAATCCATGGCCCATCTCCCCTATAGCTAAACCAGGTAGCTCCATCGGGCATCAAACAAAAAAGTTTAATCTCAATACATTGAGAGAGGGGAGAAGTAGAGATATAAATAGACGGGGGAAGCGGGAAGAGACGACAGGAGAGACGAAAGGAAGTCTGGCTAAAGACCTACTGGGTAGGTGACGTCCACGAAGAGAATCCCCGACCTGTCTCCCCTACAGCTAAACCAGGTAGCTCCATCGGGCATCAGACAAAATAGCTAGCTCTCAAATGACGTGGGAAATTCACAGGTAAACAGGGTGGGGATTAGGGCAAGGACAGGTGGGGGCAAAAGTTAGTATCAGAAAAGAGGAGAGGAGTAGAGCAGGGAGGGGAAGGGGGTAGGTAGTTCGGTAAAAAGTTTCCATGGATCTGCTGCAAGGCATTCAAAAAGCAGGTCCGTCAGCTTGTAGTTTGGCGGTAATCAGGTCAGACGGCTTGTCAGGTCCGATCTCAATTGGTCAATGGAGGATTTAATGTCCTGACAGAGCTCAGTGCCTAGTTCAGTTTGAAAGCCTTTGAGCATGGTCATTAGATCCGTCTTCGTGAGAGCCATGGCTGCCCCTCCCGCGTCTCCCCTTAGTGTCTGGCGCTAGTCGAGTGTTGAAAAGAAATCCGATACCTTGCTGGTCATCTTGCCCGTCCCCTTCTTTTGCGGCATAAGGATGAGGCCTTACAAGTCTTCACAGCTCTGACTAATGTGTTTCTCGTCACTCTGAGTGTAGCCTCAACTGATACCCAGGGGAAGGCGCGAGAGAGGCCCACCCTGCTTCCAGGCCCTTCTTCAGATCAGTAGCAGGACCAGTCCGGGCCCTCCATAGGTGTTGGTGGTCAGTATCGGGGCGCCGCCACACGCGCCATGCTAGGCGGCGTGCGCTGTGTAGGAAAAAGGTACCTTAGGTATTAAGGGCCAGATGTAGGTAGCCAAATACCAGTTGGTAAAGGCCGAAAATACCGAATTTCGGCCTTTACCGACCTGTATTTGGCCATTGAGATGTAGGGGACCCAAAAACATCCGAATCGGTAATTTTACCGAATCGGTAAATTTACCGAATCGGTAAAGTTTCCGAATCGGAAATTTCACTGAATCAGAAAGATTTCCGAATCGGTAAAGTTTCCAAATCGGAAACGTTACCGAATCGGTAAATTTACAGATTCGATAAGATTACCGATTCAGAAACTAAACCGAATCGGAAAATTTACCGATTCGGTAATTAAGAAATGGTAAAAATGATTTTTGAGATGTAGGTAACCTCTTAAATACCGAATTTGCATGAAATTCAGTATTTAAGAGTCGGTATTTACCATGGATTGAAATCAGGTGGTAACCAGGTGCAGGCTATAAAAAAGGCCCCAAAATGCAACAGTTTCACCAGAATGGCGGCATTCTATGTCATTGCGAGGCGGCTACGGCTACAGGCCGAAGGAGAGAGGGTCTGGAGGAGGGAGGAGCAGGTGTACAGGCAGAGGATCACCCTATTCCAGCTAACTGAGCCAGAGATCCTACAAAGGTACAGGCTAGACCCCCAAACCACCCTGGACCTTATCAGGGACCTCCACCCACTGTTGGACCATCCAACCCCAAGGGCGCACGCCATCCCACCCCATGTGCAGGTGCTGTGCAGCCTACACCTGCTTGCATCTGGGAGTTACCAGAGTGTGGTTGCTGCGGTAGGTGGGGTGTTCCAGAGCTGCCTGTCCCATTTCTTAAAAAAATTCCTAGACGCCATGTTGCAGAGAATGCATTACTACATCAGCTTCCCTGCAACGCATGCAGAAGCTGCTCAGGACAAAGACAGACTTTTATCAGATGGCGCATTTCCCAAACATCATTGGCTGTATTGATGGTACCCACATACCAATATGTCCACCTTCTGCCACAGAGTACATTTATAGGAACAGGAAGTCCACCCACACCATAAATGTACAGGTGATCTGTGATTCCAAGTACATGATCACTGACATAGTAGCCAAATTTCCCGGGAGTACCCACGACTCTTACATCTTCCAAAACAGTGGGACCTACGCACGCCTGACAGCGGGGGAATTCGGCGAAGGATACTTGCTAGGTAACACACTGTGTGCAACTCCCTTGATACGTATTGCAGATGGATGTGTGTGTGCATGTGAGTAATGTTTTTTCTTCTTACAAATAGGTGACAGTGCATATGCCCTCCGGTCCTTCATCCTCACACCCTACCTCAACCCTTCAACACCCAGCCAGAGGAGATACAACAGGGCACACAAATCTACCCGAAACATTGTGGAGCACACCTTTGGTATGCGGAAGAGCAGGTTTTGCTGCCTACATAAAAGTGGAGGGGCCCGCCAGTACACACCAATCACCTGCTGCAAGATGATTGCAGTCTGTGCAATGCTGCACAACCTTGCGGTTAAGAAGGGCACCGAAGTGGACATCTCTGATTATGAGGACCATGATGATGAGCAAGCAGTGCCTGAACCACACACATCTGGAGTTGCGACACCAACTGATGGCAGACACAGACGGGAAGATATCACACGCAACTTTTTTTAAGTAAGTAAAGAGACACAGACAGGTGGAGTATGCACCCAATGTAGTTTAATTGTGTCATGACGTAGGTTTCTAAAGCACAAATGTGCAACAAAAATTATTTAACTTTGATGATGTGAGTCCTGGTTCACTTCCCCATGAGCTGTAACAGTCATTTGCGTCCTCGCTTACCACTGCCAGTTGTCTGGTGCTCACTGTGCTCACTTTCTTGCTGGCCTGTGGCCTCAGCGTGGCGCCTGCTGCTCCTCCTTGTCTCTGGGACAAGGGAGCTTGCCATGCTGCTCCTGCTTGTGCTCTCTTCACTCTCTGGCACATCCAGAGCAGCAGTTTGTGCTGTTTGGGCATTTAACAGCGCCTCAAGAGCACTGGTCATCCTGCCCATGCCCCTAGTGACCTCATTGCTGTTTTGGGTTACAACCTCCTGCATGTTAATACTTCTCCTGTATAGCAGGGATGTTGCTGTGGCCAGGCGGATGATTGCTTTGTTTTGGTCATGTACACGCTGCCTTTCCTTGCGCCTTGATGCTAATTCGTTGTCCAGTTTGGTGCATAGCAGCTGCACCGATTGGGTCATTTCGCGTATCCCTGCACACATGTCTTTGTTTACATCTACTAGTTCCCTGATGCCCTTTCATATGTCTACCATGTTGTTGTTCAGGGACCTCATTTGGCGTTGGCACGACAAGATGGCTTTTCCCTGCATCCTCTGGATTCTTACCATGCTCCTCTCCAGGCCATGGAACACAATTGGACCCTCCACACGTGCAGATGCAGGATTGGTGTCACTACAACGCATGCTTTTACATCGCATGCCTTTACAACGCGGTTTTTACATCGCATACCATTACAACGCATAATGCTTTTAGGCGCTGGATAGTGAATTATTTAATTTACTATTCCAACTCCAGTCCCCGTGGATAGCAGGGAAGGTGTTGGATAGTATATTAAATACATTCCCTATCCTAGAGCGCCCCCCAGCGCATTGCGTTGTAATGGTTTGCGTTGTAATGGTTGCGATGTAATGGTAGTGCGTTGTAAAAAATTCGTTGTAAGTGATGTTCCCCGCAGATGCACTGCTTTCCTGGACTCTGCGGCGTCTTGCACCAGTATGGCCCACCTCTGCACTGGTCTGCAGTGCGGCAGAGCTACCATCAACAGGCAAGGTGTGTGTTTCTTCCCCCTCCATGTCACCTGCTGATTACTCCATTTCTAAAAGTGGGGCCCGACATGCCTCCTGCTTGGTTGTGATGTAGGTGTTGTCTCATGCTGTGATGCTGGCATTTAAGGGGATGACAGCAACAGAGGGTATTGTAATCGGTCAGGGGACGCCTGCAACTCTGGAGCCATTTCTGTGTCTTGTGCAGGAGGATGGCTACTTGGTGCACCTGTGTCCTGTGAGGCGTTCTGTGTACTTGGACTTGGAGCCTGACTCTCCTCCCTCTCTGGTGCCGTGCATTCAGTCTCCTGGGAACGCCTGCAAGATGTCTCACCTGTGAACATATGAGCGTACATTAGCTAAGTGCTACTGTCTCACAGTCACTACAATTAAATATTTCTGAGTTCAGCTTTCTTCTCTCTGCAATCATTTCCCTAACTTGCTGGTTGCTGTGCTGTATGACATGGTCTTACATTTACTAACTACTTGTACCATGATGCATTGCTCCTGCATAGTGCTAGCATTACTGCACTGGGGTTCACTTGGCCACAAAGGGTAAAGGTAAGGATGATGGAATGGGGGGTAATGCTGTGCATGCGTCTTACCTTTTCTGCTTCCAGCTCTTGCTGAGCTGTCCACTTCTCCCAGTCCGCAGACGCTGTCCGGTTCAAAGGTTGAGGCCACCATCTCCTCCAGGTCAGTAAGGGGGGTGCTGGGTTCTTGCCTCCACCAGTTTTGTTTGCCTGCTTGTGGAGTTCAGCCAATTATTTCTTAGTGTGGCTCCTGAGGTCGTAGAATCTCTTTTTCAGGTCCTCTGTGTCTCTGATTGTCACTCCCACTGCATTCAGTTTGTCAAGTATGTCCAGCCAGAGTTTACTTTTGGCAGATTCTGCCACAGTGAGGGACTGCCTGCCAAAACGTTTTTGGTGCACCTTCACCACCTCCTCAACAAGGACCTGCAGCTCCATGCTGTTGAATTTCATTTTCCTTCACCTCTCTGGCTGCTCTTTGTCTTTGCTGCTTGCCATTTTGCAGTTTTAAAAGTGCACAAATCCCTTTCTGCTGCTCAGGGACTCAGCTCAGCTCCAACTGCCTCTCCATAAGCTTCTAATTAGTTGCAGCTGCCTGTGTAGCCACTTCCTGGTAAGGAGGGGGAGGGTGGTAGCACCTGATTGGCTGCTCACTTAAGTTTCACTTTTGTTTGCTTTCCGATTCTGTATTTACTGAATCGGTATTTACCGATTCAGTATTTCCTATTCATTCCTATTTTCCAAAAGGCCCATAGGAATGAATGGGGGATACCGATTCGGTAAATACCGATTCGGAAAATACAGATTCGGTAAATACCGATTGTCCGATTCCGAATTTTACCGATTCGGTATTATTTACCGAATTTTTATCTACATCCCATTTACCGATTCTAAAATACCGAATCGGTAAAATTCGGTATTTTAGAATCGGTACATTGGGATTACCCACATATGGCCTTAAGAAGGATGTGTGCAGTAACCGGCCCAGTGCTAAGGGAGGTGAGGTCTCCAGGTGGTGTAGGGGTGCCTCTTTACAGATGGTGATGCCATGAGTCAGGGAGGCTGATGGAAAATGGGCCGTCAATCGGGAGCCCCGTGCCGGCGTATCCTTGATTGTGCACCCCGAGAAGCCAAGTGTGCTGGCCAGATCACATAGGGGAAAGGTTTGATCCCTCGGTCCAGAGCATTCCTGCCGACAGACTCATGGTGGGCCCAGAGAGTAGTCCGTCACTCTACCCCTCAAGCGCACTCTCCCCAGACGCTCAGGCAGTTATCCGCAGGGAAAAGGAGACAGTCAGTACAAATCGCTGCCATAAGAAGGCATCGCGGCCGCCATATTAGGGTCAGGCAGGTGCATTGTAATGCCCCGCAGTTTCCACCGCTTCTAGAGACCCCCAGAGCGCTTCGCAGGGTTCATCGCCAATATCTTCAAGGCGTCCGTGTTTCCTCCCAGCTTCCACTGTCGCGACGCCGCTCCTAGGGACCGGGCCGTCTCCCGCTACGGGAGAGCTCTGGGCGCCATCTTAGCCCTTGCTGGGTTCCACTCCCGGAGAGGTCGCAGCCGAACACGTCTCGCGTAGGCACTCCGGAGGTAGCAAAATACCCTCCGCCGGCGCCTCACATCATCCGCTGCCCAGAGATGCCGTTTCCGATGATTCTGCCGCGGGAAGCCGCCGGAAACCGCCCAGAGAAAGTGCGCGGACCGGACATTAAAAAAAACCAAGCATGGGCAAAGCCAATAGGTCACGCTTTTGTGATAGAGCCATTGGCATTGGAAATGGCAATGTCTTTTACCCATGTGATATAGAGTGGAGTGGATGTATGTGGCGTTGATTGGAATTTTGTGGGTTGGATTGGAATTGGTCTCACAGGGTCCAACTTGGTGAGCAGGTGTCTGACAGGGGTGCGCTCATGTGTGGTGTCCCCAGGGCTCAGCACTGTCCCCGCTCCTTTTCAACATTTACCTCCAGCGACTGATAGCTGCCCTAGCGCGCATGAACTGCCAAGTCTTTAACTATGCAGATGACACTCAGCTCATCCTCCAGATCGACCACTCCCAGCAGGCCTCTGCATGGATTCAAAACATTCTTAGATACACAGTGAACTGGATGACAACCAACTCCCAAAACAGAGGTCCTGGTCATCCCCTTGAAGACAAACCCCTGTAGTGACCGGTTCTGGCCCCAAGAGCTTGGCACAACCCCCATGCCGGTCACAGCCGTAAAATGTCTGGGCATTAAGATCGATGCCGATCTTTCCATGTCCAACCAAGTTGCGACAGTGACCGGTACCTGCAAAGGTTTGCTAAGTCAGATGCGGAGACTTGCCCCCCACCTTTAAACTGCAGCACAACGATGGATTAAACCCAGATCTGTGACTGGGGGTGAATGTTTTGCTATTGTGCAACATTCCGTCCATCCTTGTGTGTTTTGCACTACAGATGAGCCACCATCTTGTCCAGATTGGACTACGGGAACGCCCTATACATTGGCCTACCGGAAAAACTCACCAACAAATTGCAGGTGACCATGAATGATGCAGCCAAGCTCAACTTCAGGCTTCCCAGACGGGCGCATGTGACCCCTCTGCTGCGCAAGCTTCACTGGCCCCCATCAAGCAGAGGGCAAAATTCAAGGGCCTTTGTATTGCCCACAAAGCAATCTACGGCCAGGGCCCGGTCTACAATAAAGAGCACCTTGGAAACTATGTGCTGGGCCAGAAACTCCGGTCCTCAGAGAGCTGCCTTCTGGCCATCCCCCGGTTTAATACGGTATCCAAGGGAGGCAAAGCCCTCTCTGTCGTGCTTCCACAACTCAGGATTAAACTGCCCGATGGTCTCCGCAAGGAATGCGCTCTCCTCCCTTTCAGGAAACGCCTTAAAACACTCCTGTTCAGGGAGGCTTTGGACACAATCTATTCCTCTGCAACGCGTGTTTGTGGGGACTGCAGTGGGTTTCGGACCTCTCTCTCAAAGCGCTAAGAGACCTGCTGGTGATTATGCGCTATAGCAGTAGCAGTTAACATTATCATTAACAATTGTTAGTTGTGGAATTGTGTGGCTTGGACTAGTGTGGCATGGAGTGGATTTGCGTAGTGGAATGACGTGGCATGGTGTGCAGTGGAATTATGTGAACAGTAATTATGTGGTATTGAATGAACAGGAATTATGTGGAATGGGACAGTGTGTTGTAGAGTGGTATGTAGTGGAGCTTAATTATGTGGTGTGCTATTTAATTTTGTGGCATGGTGTGGAATTCCGTGGTGTGGATTGGATATATGTGGTATGTTATTCAATTGTGTTGTTGAGTTGAATTATGTGGTTTGCATTCAAATTATGTGATGTGGAATAGAGATGTGTGGAGTTGAATTGTGTGGCGTGGAACTGTGTGGTGTTGAGTGAAATTATGTTGATTGGAATTATGTTAAACATACACAGGGCAAGCCAATATTACCTCTGGGAACTTAGTAAATACAATGCAATTAACACAATGTTCCTAGAGGAGTCATTTGTGAATTCTTTTTTCTAAATCTATAGAGCAAATAATATTGTCAATGAATGAAGACACAACAAACGTAAGAAGTGTACTGTTATACAAAAATATATCGGTATATTGCATAGAACCGAATATTTCAAACAATGTTGAAATATCAACACTGACACCCCTCACACACAATATCACTCATGAACATATTTTACATGGTTGAATCCAGGGATCTTCCAGAGGACTACACTCCTCTTAACTTGAAAGGTTCTTGACTCCCCAAACCAAATTCTAAGTATATTGTTTCAAAATATAAAGGACAAATCATCCTAATTTTCAATAATACAGCTAAAGAGGAAGAACCATCAACGTTTTGGTCACAAAAACAGGTCTGTGAGACCATCATCAGGACTCAGTGTTGCACAAATAAACCTACTCACTAAGGAGAACAAATTGAAACAAGTACGCCTGAAAGACATGATGTGCACCGCTAACCAATAAGCAAAAAATACCTAAATAAGAGTGTCACCTCTGATGGCAAAAATCATAAAAAACAATAAGGTCTTCACTGTGGCACAAACCAACTCAAACAAACACCTCAAGTGTGAATATCCATCACCGCATATGAAACCAGAACGATCCAAACATGTAACGTTACCAAAGAACATGAAGGAACAGGATGTTAATACGCCTTTGCCAAACAGTACTGCTGCAAAGTGCAGAGAACAGCATAGGGTAGTAATGCACGTATTGGTAAAGGAGAATCCATTACTCTTACCACAGAGCCAGAAAGTTCAAAACCACGTCTGAAGTATCTATAAAAAACATAAACAGACCTGCTTAGTATTGCCGATAAACCAAGTTAGACAACCAAACCAAGCTTACTGCCCAGATACACTGATGTAAGTGACCCAGCATGTATGTGTGACAAGTATATCTAAGAACAAAAATGCCACTAAGGACGAATCAGTAGCTTACTTTGCATAAAATATAGCTCTATGATGGTCACATGAATAGGAAGGGCACTACAAGGGCCCTAATGCAGAAAAAGCTCCACATATTAAAAAACAACCATATTGCATGCAATTCAAAATGAATATGTGAAAATGCATATACTCAACACAGTCTTTTCTATTCTTACCAACAGATACTCAAAGTGATATATATCACACATAATTTATAATGGCAATACGACAAGCACAGAAAGCAGCAAAATGTAACACCCTCAAAGTATGATGATCAGGGAATAGAGTAGCAATGGTATGTGAATACATCAATAAAACTCACAGCACTGCAGGTATGTATACCACTCTACTGTTCTGAAATATCACAAAGTGGCCAAAAATGACATTCCACCTGTTGGCTCATTCCTTTTTTCACAGTATCGCAAAACCATATCCATCTGTTTTTTATCATCAACAAGCTGTCCACATCATGTCTTCTCCTCGAGCATTTGATCACTTCCAAGACAAACCATTTCATGGCGTTGGCTGCATTTCCCAGTGTTTTGTAATGATCACTAAGGGAGCATTAACAACATTACAACGTATTCGAGATTGGTGTTGTATAATACGTCCTTGAACTTCAAGGGTGGTTTTGCCAATGTAATACAATGCACAGGGACATTCAATACAATCGTTTACATTTTTAGTCCCACAATTGAACAGATGTTTCAAGTGCCATACTCTTTCATTAAGAGCACATGATTTGACCATTTGTGTGGTAGAGCAAGCTGCACGGTTCCCGCAGGGAAAATGACCATATACTGGGGCTAAACCCCATGCATTACTCAAAGTCATTGGCTCTGGTTCAATATAGACACAGACCAGATGGTCTCTCTGACTTCTCCCTCTTTTTAAAGCAAAGAGGAGTTTTTCACAATTTTTCAAAGATGTTTCCAACAAGTGGCAATTCGTCAGAACGATCTTTCTAATGCTATTAGATTCAGTGCCATATGCTGTAATATAGGTTAATCAAGTCAGGGTAGGTCTATCTTTAACCTGCAGTAATGCATCGCGATCATAATACCAGGCCCGTTTAAGTGATTTTTTTCACCAATCCAAATAGGTAACCTCTGGTCATGAGTTTGGTCATGAGAATTCTAGCCTCTGCAAAATAATCCTCCCTTCTAGTGCAATTATGCCTGATTCTTAAAAATTGTCTACAGGGAAGTTTTTGTCGCAAATTTCTAGGACGATGACTTGTGTATTTCAATAAGGTGTTCCTAGCTGTTGGCTTAGTATGTAGGCCAACATGGAGAAACCCATCATCACCAGTGATTCTTAAATCCAGAAAGCCAATATGATGGTTATCATGTTCGAGGGTAAACCTCAAGTTAACATTCTGGTCATTAAGCCATTCATGAAACTGAAGTTGTTCTTTCCTAGACTCATGCCAAATGAACGTAACATCATCAATGTATCAAAGGTGTGTTATTCTATTTCTTGTAAATGGATTAGGATCACTGTAAATAAGTTTGACCTCAAAAGCAGTAGCATACAGATTCGCAATGTGAGTAGCAAAAATTGCCCCCATCGCAACTCTCTTGATCTGGGCATTAAAGTCCACATTACAGATTAAATAATTGTGTTCCAGAAACATTTCAGCACATTTCTTAATGAAATCCGTAGGTACTTTGTGATGCCTAAGGTGAGATTCCAGTACTTCATCAATACCATCTAGAGCCTCAAGCTGAGGAATATTTGAAAATAAGTTTCGATGTCCATTGTGAAAAGAAATTCCCATTGAGTACCAAAAGACTTCCCTTCCATTTGTTTAATCACTGAGAGACTATCTCTCGTATTGGACCTAGTAAGGGGTACAAATGGATTATTGAAGAAATCAAAATACTCAGCTAAGGTCTCTAAGACAGATTGACACCCCGCCATGATGAATCTGCTGGGTGATATTTTGTCATCCTTATGGATTTTTGGTAAGGTGTAAAAGTTGGTATAGTATAGTCATCTTTATTTAGCTAGCCATATTCTTTCTTACTGAGCCAGCTGTTACAGAGACTCAACTTTGATAATGTAGAGATCTCCTTCCTAATGCAAGAAGTAGGATCTTTTGTTCTTTTTTTGTAATATGTAGGATTCTGTAACTGTCTCATTATTTCATTATCATAGCCCCGTTTGGCCTAGACTATAATACCGCCATGTTTATCTGAGTGCTTAATTACAATATCCCTACTATTGGCTAATGAGGATAACGTTTCATTCTGTGTTTTAGAACATCTCTATTTCACTATTTGGGACGTTTGTACAATGATTCAACCTCCATAAAAACTACAATTTCAAATGTTAGATTCTCTTTGGTCATGCTGCTAGTTGGTGCAAAAAAAGCTGAAGGTCGATGTAGGCCAGTCACATCCCCTGAACCCAAACCTGGGTATTAGCAAAGGAAAACTGCAGCCTCAGTGTTCTAAAGAATCCGTAGAGTTCCATTTGTGTGGGAAGCAGGTCATTCCTCTGTGTAAGTATAAATTGTAGGCCCGTACTAAGGACTTCAATCTCCTCGAGCTAAGCTGGTGTGAAGATAAATTGAAAATAGGTACCTCTTCCAAATTAAGTTTCATATCCGGGACAGTCATCATTTGGAATACTGGTCTGATAGAACCCTGGCATATACTGCTTCCTGAACCATCCGGAATTCCTTACTCGTCCCCTCCAGGGTCTCCGGCCTCTGAGTAAAAAAGGTTGTTTAGAAGTAGAAGGATCAGACCCAAAAATATAGCTATTACTCCCTTGCGCTGAGTAGTCACTGTCTGAATCAGTGGTAGTGTCAGAAAAGTTCGGAATACATTCCTGAAACTCCCCTGTATTTGAGGGACATGTCGGTAAAAATCCTTTTTCAGAAAGGGTAAGTACGTTCTTTTCTGTACTTTCTTATATCCTTTTGTAGTTTATGTATTTTCTTTAAGATATTGATCTTTTGAAAGTCAGATATAGTCACCTATAAAATCTTAAGGGTTTCTTTGGTATGAGTCACAGTCTGATCCTCTGGGAATGTTGTGTCCAGTTTGGCAATTTCTTTCTCAATTTTTTCAATGAGTCTCAAAGTCGTCTTAATACTCTGGACCATCCAACTACATGAGCATTGTATTGGATACAAAACTGAACTCTGTTTTAAATTTCTCATCATCAACAAAGATGATTGGTATGTTACGTACTTGGGGACCTACTGGGATAATATTAGCATTGATACAATCTGTTGGGAACTTCACATTCAATTCGGTCCTGATTATTTTTTTATGTAATTTTTCAAGATAGGCTAATGTAGAATCCTATTGTGTGCTTGTGGTCAAAACTCCATTTTGGCCCAACAAGGAGGGGCCACTTGGTATTTTTGTAATATACTCTTTTCTGTATGATAATGTCTTCTGTTCGGACATTTAAATCCCCCACTAGTCTTTGGATTTTACAGAACAAGAACCATATAAATATTAACACACACTAAAGTACAATTTAGAAATAAAGAGAATGCAAATAAAGAAAAACCTAACAAATGAACAACTAATCAACCACTTATTTACATTAGGGACCTTGCAGAAACAATCTGTGCATACAATACTGAACATGCACAGGGCAACACAATATTGCCCCAGGGAACTGGGTAAATAAAATGCAAATAACACAATGTTCCTGGGTAGTGATTTGTTAATAATTTTGTCTGAATCAATAGAGCAAATTATATTGTCAATGAATGAAGACACAACAAATGTAAGAAGCATACTGTTATACAAAAATATATTGGTATATTGCATAGAACCAAATATGTCAATAAATGTAGAAATACCAACACTGACGCCCCCTCACACTCAACATCACCCATTAACATATTTTACATGGTTGAATCCAGGGATCTTCAAGAAGTGTAGACTCCTCTTAACTTGAACAGATTCTTGACTACCAAAATCAAATTATAAGTACATTGTTTCAAACTATAAAAAACACATAATCGTAAATGACACTAATACAGTTAAAGATGAGGAACTGTCAAAGTTTAGGTGACAAAAAGGCCAACAGGTACATGAGTTCATCATCAGGACTCAGTGTTGTATAAATAAATGTACAAACAAAGGAAAACAAATCTAAACAAGTACTCCAGAAAGGCACGATGTGCACCACTCACCAACGAGCAAAAAGCACTTAAATAGAGTGCCACCTCAAATAACTGGAAATTTAAATTTAAATTTCATGAGACACAGGATGAAAAATATTGGGGCTTTCATCCAGCAACTAAGAATTGCCGGTTCCTGAAGAAATGGCGGCAGGCCATTACTAAACTCATATATTATGGTCCGGGGTCCCAGGTGATTTAGTGACATGGTCAATACTCCTGAGCGTGATGTGTCAGAGAAGATGGTCTCCATTTGCAGCCAGTAAATATCTGCAGTAACAAAACTAAAAGTTAATGAAGAAGGGGCTGTTGCTGGATACGGGTCTAGATCAAATCCAAACCAAGACGAAGAGCCATGGGCAGGCTGGCCCTGAAAATGCCTCCCCTCTATGCTGTTCATTTCATGTTTGCAGAGGGAGAGATGGGAGAAAGGAGACCTGCTGGAGGGACATGGATACAAGAAGGACTTGGTCGACCCGCCACCGAGGAAGCGTCCCCACTCTAGAGAAAAGTTGAGTGAAGGCGTTTAAAAACAAGCATGACTGATGGTGTTAACTGCAGAAAACATAATTTAAAAACATCTTAACTGGAGGTCAGCAAATAGCTGTGCTGCATGGGTTTTGCCTCCCCTGCCGATAGTTCTGAGCTTGCTCAGCAGCTGCACCTCTCCTTAGTGGATTTGGTAGATTTGTAGTATGCAAGTGCTCTGCAGGTAATTGCCCAAGCAAACAAAACGGGTGCCCACTTGCAATAAAAGACAATGTAGTTAAGCGACTCCTGAATGTGGCAGATGATCTGAGGCTTCTCCAGTGTGCTGTACATAGTGATGGTTATGGCAGTCGGAAACTCTAAGCCTCGCCCTTTGATAACAATCGCGAGAAACTCTCCTCCCTCAGCTTTAGACACAGAGGAATGGCCAACACCACCCTGGTGAAGGGGTTGCTCAACAATGTGCGTTATTCCCACCAGCAAAAACTGGCCCACTATTCAGTGTCTATGTTCACTGTAACAACAAATCTACATGATGCACAATGCTTTAGTCAGCGATAATAATAATATAAACACTACACCGCAGTGAACTAATGCAACTGGTGCTTGTGTAAAGCGCTCCGATACCTTGGGGTGTAGTTTAACACTCAAGCAAGATCAAAAATATTAAATTGCGTGCTAAAGGTAACAGAAATAGACAGACTTGAATGACTACATGTAAAATGGCCAGTCGCCATGGGAAAGAACCAAACACTAAAATGAGGGACTGATAAAACCAATGCCCCACTGAAAACCAAGGATTTTCAAACTACACGCCAAAGAACAAATAAAAAACAATGGGCATGCTTGAAGCCCATACAGTAGATACAGACTGTCTTGAAAGAGACATCGCATTTGCTGCCAAAGCGAGACCTAAATATAACTGTTAGGTTTTGATAAAAATCCCAGTAGGGCTATCTGAGTAGATTGGGGGTTGTTTCAAAATCAACAAGTATTTGTGCTGATCTGACCCATCCGAGTGCAACACAACGTTTGAACAGAATAGTAAATACCCTGTCAAGACTTTGCATCACTTTAAATCGATTTGTATCGCTTTGTGCCAATGCAGCTGTATTACATATAAACCAACATCTTCACATTCCTGTAGTTCCAAAATGCTCTGTGCCTTATTTAATGATGTTCAAATGTTTTTAAAAGTGATAACAATGGCATGAGAAATAATTGGGTTGAATTGCTCAATGTAAACATATTGCTTTCTGCCTGATTCTTTATGGTCTTTTTTGTGAGAGTATGTGCAATCTACTTTTGCAAACATGGCATTTTCGGTACATATTCCCAGACCAATCAACAATTAGGCCCAATGATCATAGAGACTGCTTGGCCAAAGGAATCTGTTGATTGACAATGTGGCGTATGTTGGAAGTTTTTTTATATGTATTATGGCCAGAGTGGTGCTCTTATCCCCACATGTGATGTTGCTCTTAAGCCGGTACGAGAGCAAATAGAAGTTATGGATAAAGCACATGATATTTATAATAATTTATATTTTGTTTGTGTTTGGTTGGGAGGGTGTGGAGTGCAAGTATGACTTATTTGTAAGGTTTTGGTGTTATATGTGAGGAGCAGTGAAAGGCAATTTCCACGCCACTCTGTTCATGTAGCTGTTTTTATGCATGGAGTACAAGAAAGTAGAGTGAGTGATAATTGCACATGTGATCATGACTACCATCTTTGGCTGGAGTTAAGTTCCAGTTCTTGGGTGGGAATTAGCATAAATGATCTGATGTTCACCACAGTATGCTTGCTTGGAGGACATCCCATAAGTCCTACCCTGAATGGAGAAGGGCATTTTTGTTATGAGTTTCATCTGCAGGGGAGATGATCAGCCAAGGTCCTAGTATTGAAGGGCATGTTCTGTTCTGTAAATATATAGAAACCTTGCTTGGAAGTACAATGGGCCCTAGCATTGGACAGCTTCTGTGTTGCTGAATATGGCACAGGAGAGTGGTGGCTCAATTTGCCACATGCAATCTCAATCCCATTTCTCTGTGAGTCTTGCCTGCTGAGTATTTCAATGTTAGACCATGCTCCCTAGTTGTGTGGCATTTCCTGGTAGCATGTGGAAGAGGTGGAAGAGGTGTGGCGCCACGGCCAGGGCGACTGATGCTGGAATCTGGGGACCACGGTTCGATCCCCGGCTCCGGCGGCAGGTTAGCCCAGCACCATGTGACTCTGGGCAATAGCTCGCTTAATCTTCCCGACGGCCCCCCAGCGCCTAGAGACCCTTACGGGTGATTGTGCGCTTTACAAATGTGGACTTTACTTTACTTTACTTATCCATGCTGTGCTTTTTACCAGTCAGGATACTGTTATTTTCAAAGACAAGATTTCACAGAAGCCCTTGTTTACTACATCTTCTCCACTCAAGCATGTCAAGAAAGGGTGGAGGGGCCAGCACACACGTTACTGGTAGCTTGATCACACCAGAGGCATGTCATTATTAGTGAGCTCTTATACAGTGTGGACCATTTACAGAGCACTCCTTTTTGACTAACATCTTTTTTACAGTAATTCCGGACACGTGCTTCAGCAAGTCCCTAATTTAAGGGCTAATAATGTTTATCATTCATCCTTCTTTCTTGAAGTAGCAATGTTTACCAATGCATTTTTCTTTTCTGAACTTCTTTTAATTTCAGTAGTTCCTTACTGCTTGAGTCAATTTTTCTTTTTGCATTGCATCCATACTTCTTTGTCTTCTACTGCTTTCTCAACTGATTAGCTCTATTCCATATGTGTTCCTTGTCTGCTGTGGCTGTCATTAATGTTCTCCACTTTACGCTGTTAGAGCGTTATGCTATGGGCAGTGATTGGAAGAATTTCTGGGCATAGCAGGGCAGCTAAACTTGATGCTGGGCCCTTCTCCAATATTAGTATTGTCTAGGCTATCTTTGATCACATCACCAAAGTTATTAGGTTCACAGAGTGCTCTCTTGAATATTTGCCTTTTTTGAACGTTTTCCATACAGTATCTGTACTAGCAACTGTAGGCGGATGACTTACTTAACTTTAGTCTCAATGAGAGGCATTCCTCACACCAAGTGCCAAATAGTATTAATGTTGTATTACATTTGTTTGGTTTTCCCTTGATGTTGATTCGTCTTTGAGGGGCATATTAGCGCGAACCTCGTTGAAATTATCGCCGTTTTAGCGGCAGGAAACTGCCGTTAAAACGGCGATAATGGGGTAGCTTATATGTGTTATAGAATTCCAATAAAAGCCCAGGTTAGATGTGCAGGACATCTAACCTGGGCTTCTATTGGAATTCTATAACGCATATTAGCAAGCCAATTATCGCTGTTTTAGCAGCAGTTTCCTGCCACTAAAATGGCGATAATTTTAACAAGGTTCTTGCTAATATGCCCCTATGTCTCTTGGGGGTCTGTTTGTGTTGAGTGACTACTACATGGCTATCCTGCGCAAGGTTTGCTTATTGGCCCTTCTCTTCTGACTCTGTGTGTGATCGTAAACAGCTTTTGCTTGTCCACATTTATTTTTCTTTTCCAGGAGTAGGGTACCCAAAGTAGTCTTCCATTTTCAGCCTGGTGACATGCATTCAAATGCAAAACACAACTCGGGCATGCTGCTGTGTGAATGAGGGTTCATACTGCAAGAGGAGGGTAAGTTTAGTGGCTGCACCATCAGACTCTAAAGTGCAACTAGCATTGCCATTTTAGCATTTGTGAAAAAAAACATAGAAAGCTTTACTAAGGCACTATATAGGGTGGAAAGTAGCAGAAGAAGCTTCCTTTACATCACAAAACAGGTAAATAACAGATGGCAGTCGCAGGGTAAAGATCCCAAATACATCTACAGGTAGAAGCTATAGTCTCTCAGGGCAGTAGCAGTACAAGCTTTCTGTGTATATATGAAAGCCTGACAGCACAAGCACCAACAATACGCACTTCTTACCACACAGAACATGTGCCACATCAACAGCTGTGGTGTTTTTTATAACCCACTATATACTTTAGAGTAGGCGCTTGTGCTTAACAGATATTAACACACATTTTGTTTATATCTTTTGTGTTCACTCAATACAAGTTTGTTCACTTAACACGAGTTGGCTGTGATGGGCAGAATTTCTGAGAATAATGGATTTTATTTTGTGTGCACATTGCCACATTCTGCGTCCATTCTACTTCTTCACTGCAGCTTGGAGGTGAATATTCTCAACTAAGTTGTCCTTGTTAGGTCTCATCTCTGCTGTGTATACTCCTGTTTCACTTGCAACATATATTGACATTTGTGATGTTTGTGATGAAAGATGTTTGTCAGGCAGATGTTGCTACTTATCATTGACCCAGTCGGGGTCCCTAGACGAGGATGCCCCCCTCAGGTCCATAGAAATACCATGGTGCATGTGGTATAACGGTTCTACTCACTTAAGGAAGGGGGAGAGGTATGAGATGTTGGGAGTCATGCTGCCCGAATGGACCCTACACTGAAGACTATAAGATGGGTAACAAGTCAGCTGGATGGTATCAGATAGCACAGGGCAAGTATGGAGATCAGACTGATACAATGGGGATGCTTGATTAGTAATGATAATGGTGTACATTCTTTTAATTCTCTTAGTATTCCTTATTGCTGAGTTATCTGTTATCATGGTAATAATTCTTACAGAAATGAATGATATTATATTACCACCTTATATATACAAATTATTATATACTGCATTGGTGTGCACGCTGTTTCGAGAGGTGTGGCTGTTTGGGGGTAAGGCTCATTATTTTACCCTACCAGAACTTCTGTAACAGGTCTGTTGCTTGCCTAGCACATTGAATAATTATATGAGTGCAGCTCAAAGGAGGTGTGAAGTAGATGTCTGTTGTGATTTTCTATACAGGGATCAAGGCCATATACACGTCTCTAGGGCTTTGGATAACTAAGCAGAAGTGGTGCCCTCAAAAAGGGATACACAATACAGCCAAGGTGCACGCTTCACACACACATAAACACACATTGATGCACAACATGCACTAGTATTCGCACAGGCAACATCAGTACTAGTTTTTACACAAAGGCGTGTGGTAGAGCCTTGGTAGCAGCAATGTAGAAATTCTTGCACAAATACAGTAGGTTATTTTCTGTCAGCAGCACTGCAATTTTCCATACTTGCACAGAGCTTGTCCAGCAAAGATAGCTGTAGACCAAACCTCCTCACAGACGCAACATTAATACACAGTCCTCAGCAGTGCCAGCATACTCCAAACACAGAAGGGGTACAAAGAGAGTTAGAGCGTTATCTCGTCCTTGATTGCAATTAAATCTTCCAGGAAGTGTCCTATTCCGTTTTAATTTTTGTTTATAGAAAGGCAATATTCTTGTGTTCTCTTGAGAAGCATCTTTATTGGTTAGATCCTTATTTTTTAAATGTTTTGTGCTTTGAATGTGCAAACAGCCTACATGTGTTTCGCCCTACTTGGTCTATTAGACCAAGGCTTTCTCAAGGCTTATTTGAATAATCATAGCAGCAAAGAACAATTTCCTTTAGATTTGGTTTATAGTATAACAAATCAGTCTTCAAGCAAAATAAATACAAGTTGAAATTGTATTTCGAGCAGAGCAGCTGTCCCGGGACAATCCCTCGTTTCGAAGGTGGCGGCGATCTTCCTGATCACAGACTAAGGTACAGCACTGGCTAGAACATTTTTAAAAACACAAAACAGCTACAGTACATTTATACTCAACATTTTGTGAATAGCATTTTGTAGTAATTTAGTAGTGCTTTTGTAGTATCACTAACGTTTTACAATATGCAGTTTGTGAATAAGTCCCTCTATTATCATATATAAAGTGCTATACAAGCAGATGTTCCTGCACATCATTTTAGTGAACTAATGCTTGCATTATTAAACACTTGTTTGTCAGAGTTCACGCTCAGTCAAGTACTGCAGAACTGAATGTGCATTGTCATTCCTATTTTTGCTTACTTGTTAAATCTGCATCCATGATGTTTTACTTTACGAGTGAAATATATTGTTTTGAGCTAAAGACATTCCACTAAAGTGTATCTAATTACTATCTGATACAGTCATGACAGGGGTCTTGTATGTACTTTGTGATGAAGCCAAATACCTTCCTTCGAAATTACTGGAGCGACAAGAAAATGCTGGGTGCAATGGATTTAGATTTTCAAAATGCACTTATGCGCTATCGATGGAATAGAATATAGCGCCAAAAGGAAACAAGCAATGTTGTACAATCGCTTGGAAGCTGAAGGCAGGTGGTTATTTGATAATATAACACCAGTGGAGAAACTTAAAGGAGAAAAGGAATGGGACTGTTACAGTGAAGCACAAGAGAAGATGGAATAACATTTTGATTGATGCCACTCAGCAATAATAACAAAGCTCCAAAACCTTTATACAGGTATCAAGCTCCTGGAGAATCAATAGAGGTCTGTGCCGCAACCCTAAGCATGTTGGCATCCACATGTACTTTCAGAGACACATATGAGAAGATATGAGATCAAAAAGTTGTGAAAGCAAACTTAAAATCGTCTCTAAAAAACAAAAATAGTGGCAGGCAAGACTATATCGCACCTCCCACAACGTACCCCAGTGTCAGATCTGGTGCACATATTCCCTAGTCCCAGCCTCCGAGTGGTACTACAGAAAAGCAGATAAATATAGAAGAATAAATGTGGTGGTGCACCCAAGAGATAAAAGTCCAGATCTTCCAAATTCCTTTATCGTGTTTATTTTTCTTCTGACATCTTTTATTACATATTCACAGAAAAGGTATAGAGCAAACTTAAAATCCTGTTTGTTATGCTAATTTACTCTTATCTAACATTGTGTTGATAACTGCACATATAGCCTTGAACGTATCAACTCTTTGAATCAAATATGAATGTCATGTTATACTATATGGGGGCTTACTGTAACACTGAGCATGTTTGCTAATTTTTATGACTCTTTGAGACCCGGAGCCGTAGGGTTCTGGGTTGTAACCTGCACATTCTCTAATAGCTTAACCTCTCTTGCAGACCTGGTAGGTGGATGTGTGATTTTGGATGAATAATGAGGCAAGTGTTGTACGTATGAACTATATTTTCCCCTCAAGGCTGTTCAGCATGTATTGGGGATAAGACCCTGCCACCTGCACATTAGATACGTTTTCGCTGAGAGTAACACGTGTCCGTCTCATGATTATGCTTCATTGACTTGTACTTTGATAATTATGCTTCATTGACTTGTAATTTGATAAAACGTGTATATACTACGTTGATTTTCGATGAATATGGGCTCTAATCTACAGCTGACTCCTTTCTAGCGAGAGCCCTGGTAAGTTGAATTGATAAACATGCTTGATCTTGTTGTGTACTGTTGTTTTGCATTAAATGCTGTATTAATTTTAGGCTACCTGACGTGATGTGTTTCATTTTTAGAATAGTGATGTGAACTGCTTGTACAAAGACGCACTACTGACTGCTTTGTCACAAGATCCTTATTTTGGAAGTCATCAGAAAAATCAAAATGGTGGAGCGATCATCCAAAGGAATACAAATGTTGGAGACACAGGAATTGCTGGCTACAGAAGTCAACCTTGTGTGATCCAGAAATTGTATTACGAGAACCTAAATCAAATACACTGAGAATACGCCCCAAGAATAGTAACAATCCTGGTACACCCAGCCAGAACATATTCTAGGATAGAAATTTTACCTCCAGGGGTAATCCGGGGCCTGATAGTTACCAAAGTTTGAGAGATTTGTAAAAACTTAAAACTTTGATTTGGTGCGATTCCAAATTTCCGCTGCAGATTCACGAAACTCAGCGGGGCGGCCCCATCCCAAAGGTCCCCTATTCTACTGATTCCTTGAAACTCCCAGGATGACCACCATCTGTCACAACTCAAATGGGGAAATAGATTTCACTTCCAGAGAGGTGTATAGTAGTTATACTTCGGGATTCCAAATGATTTCTTAACCACTTTCCAAACCCTCCAAACACTATCCAGTACCTTCTATCTTTTTTTATTATAATATCGTCTGTCTGTTTTACGTAGTAAGAGACCCACTGCTTCCTTCCCCAGCAACAGTTCAAAGATAGATGGAGGATAAACATTCCCAAGTAAGTTGTTCGAGATGTTCGTGGCACTGTCCACAAGTATCGCCGTTTGACTGAAAAGACATGCCACTAAATAAAACCGAATATTTGGAACCCCCAATCCTCCTCTCTCTTGGGGTAAGGACAGGTATTTAAGAGATCTTGTTTTCCCATACTGCCATATGAAGTTTATAAAAGCTGATTCAATAGATTTTAACACACTTTCCCCCACTATAAGCGGGATTGAGCGAAAAAGATATAAAACTTTCGGGAGCATTGTCATTTTTAGCACGTTGGCTCTCCCTATTATAGACAGGTGAATGGAGTCTATCCTTTTTAACTCCGTTGGGGACTTGGTCTCTACAATACAGGATGATATGGATAAGGTGGAGGCCTCTTGGGCGCTGAAATTGGGTGATGCAGATGTGGATCTTGATAAAGCACTGCAGCTGGCAAGTAATCTTTTTCAAACCTCAGAGCACAACATTATAAGACACTATATAAGTTGTATTACACTCCAGCCAAGCTCTTTGAGTGGGGGAAGAGGGACGACTGTAGGTGTCCAAGGTGTACCCAGGGGCCTGCTAATTTGGTGATTATGTTTTTTGACTGCAGCACACTGAATAAGATAGGTTTGGAGATGGAAAAAATTCTGGGAGGGGTTGCTAGGGGTAAAAATCACCGTATCTCCGGTCCAGATGATATTTGGGATAGTTTCTAATCTGAGGTTGAAAAAGGAGGAGGAAGCATTTGTATTTATTTGTGTTGCAGTCTTAAAAATTTTACTGGCTACTGGTTGGATGGATTCCACAGCGCCTTCATTTCAGATGTGGCTGTCAAGGCTGTTAGGTATCTATACACTAAAGCATCTTTATACTCCCGAAGGGGTAGAAGAATGAGGGAGGTGGGGCAGAACATCTGGCCCCCCCTTAAAATATGGAGGGATGCTAGAGTGTAAACTGTAGTGTCTTTTTAATTATGTAGGAAGAATGAGATCCTTTGTATATCGTTGTGTATTGATGAATTTTTCGAATTTTGGGGTATTTATTACTAAGTACATTATATTTATGACATATTGCTGCTTAATTGGAATATTCGTGTTTTATACTGATCTGTTGTATGCACCAGATATCTAATAAAAAAAAAAAGGAAAAAAGAAAAAGAGAATACGCCCCAAGTCAGAAAACCCCAATAAGAATTCATGCGACTGATGTTGGGCTAATAACCGCGCAGAATTACATAGCAACTCTCCAGCCTTAGGAAAATACTGTTGTAAATGTGATAAGGATCATTTGTCCAAGCTATGCAAGACAGGGAACCATTTTAAGATGGTTTACCAAGTTTAGCGGTCCCTTGCGAGTGATTCGAATCCTTGGTTCAGCACTGATGTTGGAAAATGGGCAAAGGTGGAATGTGTTGCATGTCGTGTGCGTGTCACCCAAAGCATACTCCTAGGTCTTCCCTTCCTCTCAGATCCTGCCACTGCAGAGTGATCGCTTTTGCGCTGGGAGCGGCCAAGCAGGTACTATTGGCTAGATGGGGCACGGTGGAGATCCCTTCCCGCATAGACTGGCTAAATAAGCTATGGGAACTACTGGAAATGGAAACGATTACAGCAGGCCATACACACTCTCTTCCTAAATTCGACAAAACATGGGGCACCACCAGAGAATTTTTGTCTAACTAATTCACGGAACTCACTTGCCCGAAGTATCTCAGAGCGCTCCGTCTCACTAGTGCCCCCCACCCAGGAATGAAGACAACACCAGGCTATACCTGCCCAGTTCACGTATCAGAAGCTTACCTGGCCCACCACACACACATATATTGGGAATAGATCTCCTTGCCCTTCCCCCTCTTCCTCACTTTCTTCCTTCTATGTTTTTTATCTCTAGTTAAAATGAATGATCCCCACCGGCCGGTGGATGTAGGTGGCGGCTATTATATTGCTTGTCTTTTCGAAATCCAATAAAAAGATTTTAAACCATGAATTCAAGGACTGTTTAATGGAATAACTTTTTTTAAAGAGAGCGAAAATGTAATGTCCAATATTAAATGAAAGTATTTAATCTTTGTATGCCCTCTTTATCTTCCCCTTCTCTTATCTCTATTCTGTGCATGTGAACCCTCACATGCTGTTTTGTTAAGCATGTTATGCAACATTCTGGGATGGGGTGGTGCTTGGAAGGAAGCAGTTGAGACATTCTGTGAAGCAGTATCTTACCGTATACATTGAAGGTATTCTGTTGGCCACAAGTGGCTTCTGTCATCACTACACGTTCCTTCTCGGTGGACCCAGTGTAGCTTATTCGCCCAGCAGATTTACCTATGTTACTCCTGTATTGACTCCATATGGTTTACTCACTTATTATTTAATAGTGCTCCGCTGGTTGTTTGACAGTGCTTCCCGGAGTGGTGTGTCAATCACTCCACGTTGGACCTCATGTAGTTTATGTACTGTTGGGCCGACTAAACTACACCGGTAACATCATCTAATGTATGATATTGATTAGTCCTAAAGAAGGTAAGAAGTTAAGTAAATGCATGCACAACTGCATCTATCTCACCCTCTGCTTATAAGCAGCAAAGCCATTGCACCAGGTTTAGTGCATGTTCCCAATCATTACCCACCTCAGCCTCCTCCTATATAGGCCAAACTATAAGAAATACCCTTTTCAGCTATTCACTCAGAAAGGGTGCACAAAAACACAATGCAAATCAAAGCACTTACAATCTTGTCCAGGCATGCGAAGTACTACATAAATGGTACAAAACAACACACACTTTCTACCCTAATGGCAAAGGACTACTGTGGCAAAGTGAGCTTTTTGAAAAAAATATTTTTTTGCTTTTCACCAATGTTTGTTTTATTTTTTATGACGAAATGATGAGGATCAGGCACCTTTCCCAAGAATACCTTTTTGCAAAAAATACAATAAAACAAATGTATTAGCTTTGACAGTGCTTGTTTTAATTGCTTTGTTATATATAATGTTGTTTCAGCAGAATGTTTGTAATGCTGTTTACATAGAACAAAGTCTTTGAAAGTAAAGTGCATAAAAAAAAAGAGAGATAAGAGCGTAGTATATGGTGAGAGAGCTGGAAGGCAGGAGAAGGGGTTGGAAGTGAAGAGGGATGAGCTGGAAAACTAATGAAGGACAAGCTTTGGCAAGGCCAATATGTGAGAAGTTGGCCTGATATATGATGTTTCCAATTCTGGAACCACCTTGTATCAGTCCAACTATCCCCTTATGGTGTCTGGTTGTAAGTCAACCTTATAGACAAGCTATCTTAATGGTAGCATAGACTAAGCAGCCTTAAAGGCTTAACTAAGAGGTCGTGTTAAGCGAGCTGTTTTACCAATCACAATCCTGTAATATCAAATGAAAGGACACCACCCAAGTATATATTATAAAAATATATGTATTTATTACTCAAAATAATCCCCAGTACTCTTTATGAATAAAGGGGCACAAGCGTTAAATCAAAAGCACAGTATAACATACAAAGTTGCACAATTATGGATGAGGGCGAGGGGCCACTCAGACCATATACTAAACAAGTGGTATAAGAGATACCAATCGAACAGTGGTTAGGCCTAGGGCCTAGGGAATCGCTGGGAGCAGTCGGGACAAGCAATGCTGAAGTCGGGAAAAGCCCGCGGGATTCGGGTGCAGCGCTGAAAGCGCACGCATGCACCAATGTTTGTCAATGGTGCGTAAAAGTTACACAAATAGAGTTTAAGGACACTTCCGCTGAACCTAGAGGGACAAAACCTGAGACACAGACCCTAGAGGTGTGTACCAGTGTGGGAACACCGGCGTTGCAATGTTACCTCACCCACAGGAAGCAGGTGCACAGGGTCGAAGTAGTGTCGGGTTTCGTCACGCTGGTTCTTGGTGCTTGGAGCTGAAGAGGCTGCAGGCGCTGTGAAGGAGAAGTGTCCGGTGGGATCCAAGAGTGGATCGAAGTCGAAAAGTACCTGAAAGCAGAGGGGACAGAGTCTGGGTCACTCAGCAGTGACCAGGGTGGAACCAGGACGGAACCAGGCAATGTCGGGCGCAATCAGGTGGTTGTCGAGGAGCTTCTCTCCGCTGTCACGTGGGCTCTGGGGCATCTGCGATGTCCAAGAGCAGGTCACGATCTGTCCCACGTAGGATCCCGCCGTCGGCGCTGTCGGCTTCAAGATTGGAGCAAACAACACTTGGCAAAAGCAATCCACGGGGAACCGGAAGATTGCTTCTCACTCGGACCAGGAGGGTCAGAGTGGGGGCTCCTTTTCAGGGGAGCTGGTGCAAATCTGGAGCAACCAGAATCGCAAGTCGTTTTTCAAGTTTTTGTCGGCACAGGGGCCACAAGCCGGCTGGCAAGTGACCGGGCCAACGCGTTGAGCCAAAAGAAGCAAAAGGGCCCCACGCAGCACTCGTCGAGTGTAGAGGGGTGAACTTCGGTGCAAGAGTGGCTCAGGGTTGGGCTTCTCAAACCCCGGTGTACAGCTTCGAGGGTCACTCGTGGGCTGCACGGTCAGCGTCTCGTGGTCTTTTCAAGATGGCGTGCCCACGCTTCCGGTCGCCTCCACGGGTCTCAGCTCTGCAGGGACTGTGGATCGGGCTGTAAGAAGGCAGGCAAGCTTGATCTCGTTGATCTCTGTCGCTCGAGTTCCGGCGGGAACTGCAACAAAGCAGACGTCGAGGGCTGGATGGTGCCTGTTTGCAGAGGGTGGTCACTCCTTGACCACAAGGGAGATTCTTCAGTCTTCTACGTTGAGTAGGATGTCGAAGGGTCCAGAGTTTCGTTTCTTATGTTTCATCAGGATAATCTGAAGTGCATTGGCACTGCTCCCACTCTTATTCGAATCTGGGGGGCTGGATTACCTGCTAGGTCCCCTCCTATGGGTGGGACCCAGGAAGGGGGTGGATACACCCCTTTCCTTTGATCCAGGCCCCGCTGGGACTGGGGCTGGTGTGCCCCAGAACCGGTATGACCGGATTATGCAAGGGGAAGCCTTGTGCTCCCCATGCAGTGTCTGGTTTCTTTCAAACCTCCCTGTTACAATCCACTATCTCCTGTCTGGGGGGGTGTAACACCTCCCTGCAACAGGAAACCCTTTGTCCAGGCCCATTTGGCTGAGTTTGGGTCAGCTTCAGGGGGTCAGACTTGTGTCTGTGGCAGAAGCATCCATTTTGTGGATCTGAGGCCCTTTTAGAAATTAACCGCATTTCAGTAAAGTAACATGTCTTCTCCCTCTAGAGGGGTGGAATGCTATCCCCGTCGCCAGAACTGGCGAGGGGATAGTATTCCAAATCGTATGACACCTTACACGACATGTTTTGATAAAGCCAAACCAAAGTTGCTATATAACCGCGAGGATTATAATGCACTTAATAGTATATGGTATGGCATTATCCTGAAACAGCTTAGGGATTTGTTCCCGACTGCTGCAGACAGGCTCAGCTCATGCTAGAGCTCCATCTCACATTAAACCACGCACTCTGCCTCCAGGATTGATGAGGCCTTCCATAGGAGTGGCTCACAGGTTTATATGTGTCCAGATATAGGTTTAGATATAGGTATACTATATCTAAGCAAGGGGTGATTACACCACCTTACCCCAGCTGAGTGATCAGCCAGTTGTGTCAATTTAAGAACCAGCCAGGGGTGGCAAAAGATATGCTGCAGCCCCTGGTAGGTCTTGGTGGCTCCTATGCCCTGGGCACCTATAGTGCATGGTACAGGGGCTGACAAGGAGTCAATTTCCAATTGTGGTATGTACCTAGGGTACATGGAATCCATTTTACAGAGAGAGCAAATAGCCTGGGGCCCTGATTAGCAGGGAACCAGGCCAACTAAGTCAAAAACCAGCTAAACACAGGGCAAAAAATCTGGGGTAACCATAGTCAGGTAGCCACCTTCCTACATAACCCCCCCCCCCCCCAAACGAAAGGAGATAAGGCTATCCTTGGCCAGGTAAGCCTATATTGCCTGAGTGGTCATATAAGGAAGTACCTGCACTAGCATGGGTACCCCCTGTCTCATGGTCCACTAAGCAGTCCCTCACCCTTGGGGTATTAGAGGGTCTCCACCATAGGGAATCACTACCTTGGGTGTGTTTATGCAAAGTTAAAGGCTGGTTTGGATATGGAGTATTGAAGTGAGGCTCCACTAATTTAGGGCTCAGCTTCCTCCAATTATCTTCCACCATGGGTGCCTTTCTTTCTTTAACTGAGTTGCACTGTGCTCTCAGGGTCAACCTCTGGCTACCTAAAGCTGGAGGCTGGGTCCCTCTGTTTGGCTTGCTGGAGGGACAGTTCAGGTTTGGGCCCTTTGGGTCCCAGGTTTGGCTGTGCCCAACAGAATCCATCTGTGGGAGGTCCCTAACTACTTTTAAGGGGGCTCCCTCAGGAGTTTTTAAAGTTTTCACCTCACTAGGGCTACTAGTTTTGGTGCCCCATATCTGTTGATGGGGGGTGCTTTATTTGACAGGGGCCCTCTGGGTCTCACTGTCCTTCTTGTCCTCTGCAGCCCTGGGCTGACTAAGGCAAGGTAGAGAGGGGCAGGTTACCTGCTCCAGACTGGGTCCTACCTGAGAAGGGTCCACTGACATCAGAGGCTCTGTCAGGCTAGGCCTAACCACCTCTGGGGCAGTTCCTTCATCAGGGGTAAGATCAGTTCCCTGAGGAGGCTGATCCTTTCCTAAAGTCTGGTGAGGGGGAGATTTCTCGTCCTCCTCTGTGCTCTCAGTTTGTGTGAAGTTATCCTTCATTTCAGGTTTCACAACACACATATCAGTTTGAGTTTGGGCTGTGGCCATCACAGCCCCACCAACCTTTTCAGGAGGGGACTCAGTTTGGGTTTCTGCTGTTATCATAACAGCTTTGCTATTCTGTTCAGGAAGAGCTTTTGCTAAAGATGGGGCAGAGAGTTGCTCAGCCCTACCAACCTTTTCAGGAAGGACATCTTGAATTGGGGCTGTAGCCATTACAGCCCCACTAACCTTTCCATTGGAATTTACCATTCTAGAATGGGTTTCCTGTTCAACCTCAGCCCAGGCTGAGATTTCCAAATCATTACCAAGTAGGCAGTCTACAGGCAAGTTTTGTGACACAGCCACTCTCTTTGGGCCAGTGACACCTCCCCAGCTGAGACTTACTACTGCCATGGGATGATTTGTTTGGATGCCATCAATGTTTGTTACCTGGTATGTGGCACCAGGTAAAAGTTGCTTAGAGGGGACTATACAATCAGCCACCATGGTGATGCTAGCCCCTGTGTCTCTAAAAGCTTCAACTTTCAAACCATTGATGATGGGTTCTTGTCTATATTTGCTCAAAGTATTTGGGCAATCAGAGAAGTTGGCAAACCCCATGCCAGTCTCATAAACAAGATTATTTGGGGATGGGGACCTGGATAGGCCAGGGTCCTACTGGGCTCCAAAAGTAAACTCACCCAGATTCCTGGGTGTGCTCCCACTTCCTGGGGGATTACTGCTGACAGTAACAGGAGGTGTTGGAGCTGGCTTTGGAGGTATATTCTCTTTATTGCTATTCTTGGGACAACAGTTGTCTGTTTTGTAATGCCCAACCTGTTTACAGGCATAACAATAAGGCTTTTTCTCAGTTGAGGAAGTGTCTTGGGACCCACCCCCATTCTTGGAGTTTTGGGGCCCTGGGGAAGTCTTTTCTTTACTTTTATCCCCACCCTTGTCTTGAGGCTTGGTAGACTCCTTCTTCTGGTTACTGTCCTGATTCTTAGGCCTAATCCTGGTTCTGACCCATTTATCTGCCCTCTTTCCCAATTCTTGGGGCGAGGTCAAATCTGAGTCCACCAGGTGCTGGTGTAAGAGCTGGTTCTGACAATTACTTAGGATCTGCTCCCTCATAATCAAAATATACAATCCTGTGAAGTCATGTACTTTGCTGCCACGTAGCCAACCCTCCAGAGCCTTAGTAGCACAATCTACAAAATCAGTCCAGTCCTGAGTCTGTGTCTTCTGGGTATCTCTGAACCTTAACCTGTACTGTTCAGTGGTTAAGCCAAACCCATCTATCAGAACACTCTTCGGGACTTTGTAATTGTTTGCATCCTCATGTCTGACAGTGAGGAGCATATCCCTCCCTTTCTCTGAAAAGGAGTACCATAAGATTGCAGCCCACTGTTCTTCAGGAACCTGCTGTACCATGCAGGCTCTCTCAAGAGCAGTTATCCACTTGTGGATGTCATCCCCTTCCTTGTAGGGGGGCACAATCTTTGTCAGGTTTCTGCTATCATAGGACCTGGGTTTCTCTCTAGGAATATTGCTGCCACCAGTGGCATCTAAGCCACACATTATTTTCTCTCTTGCCAAGGCAAGTCTAGCTTGAGCCAGGGCTACCTCCTCCCTCTCTATCTGGAGTTTGACAGCCCACATTCTGGCCCTATGCTCTATCTTCTGAGAGGAAGTCATTCCTCTCTGAGATTCTCTTGAGGCACTAGAAATATGAGAGTCCCCTGATGGAGATCTCACTCTTCTGTTGCCTGGGAGAATGATATGGTGGGGCCTGGTTAAGCCTGGCAACTATGACCTGGCTACCCCTCTGATCCTGATTCTCTGGTTCTTCTAAGTCTGAACCATCCTCCTCCTCTTCGTCCTCTTCTTCTTCCTCCTCTGGAATGGTATCAGTTACAGGGGGGTTCACTCCATCTCCTGACTCTAAGGGAACTGCATTTGCCTTTTCTAAGTCATCCTGTTCTAGAATGGCTATCAGGGAAGGACTGGTGGGACTTCTGCCCCTTTTTAACCCTCTTGAGATGCACAAGGCAACCAAGTCTTTGTGGGTTAGTTTGTCATAGCTGGAAGTTGCCTTGGTAAGGTCAACTGTCACAGAAGCAGAGCCTGAGGCCTTTCCTGTGTCAGACATGACTCTAGTGTGGTGTAAGCGATGCACCTACCTACACTAAGTGTTTCCCTACTGTACCTTGCTAGTGAGTTGTAGTCAGGGTGTGCTAATCCTTTCAACCTACAACTACCTAGTTCAGTAGAACTTAATATGCTAAGCTTTTGATTTATATGTACCTAAGGTACTTGATGTGATCTTTCAATTTGATAAAAAAGATTGCAATGGTAAAACAAACAGCAAGCTCAAATCCGCACCGCTGTTCACCAATGTGAGAAGTTGGCCTGATATATGATGTTTCCAATTCTGGAACCACCTTGTATCAGTCCAAATATCCCCTTATGGTGTCTGGTTGTAAGTCAACCTTATAGACAAGCTATCTTAATGGTAGCATAGACTAAGCAGCCTTAAAGGCTTAACTCAAGAGGTCGTGTTAAGCGAGCTGTTTTACCAATCACAATCCTGTAATATCAAATGAAAGGACACCACACAAGTATATATTATAAAAAATATATGTATTTATTACTCAAAATAATCCCCAGTACTCTTTATGAATAAAGGGGCACAAGCGTTAAATCAAAAGCACAGTATAACATACAAAGTTGCACAATTATGGCGAGGGGCCACTCAGACCATATACTAAACAAGTGGTATAAGAGATACCAATCGAACAGTGGTTAGGCCTAGGGCCTAGGGAATCGCTGGGAGCAGTCGGGACAAGCAATGCTGAAGTCGGGAAAAGCCCGCGGGATTCGGGTGCAGCGCTGAAAGCGCACGCATGCACCAATGTTAGTCAATGGTGCGTAAAAGTTACACAAATAGAGTTTAAGGACACTTCCGATGAACCTAGAGGGACAAAACTTAAGACACAGACCCTAGAGGTGTGTACCAGTGTGGGAACACCAGCGTTGCAATGTTACCTCACCCACAGGAAGCGGGTGCACAGGGTCGAAGTAGTGTCGGGTTTCGTCACGCTGGTTCTTGGTGCTTGGAGCTGTAGAGGCTGCAGGCGCTGTGAAGGAGAAGTGTCCGGTGGGATCCAAGAGTGGATCGAAGTCGAAAAGTACCTGAAAGCAGAGGGGACAGAGTCTGGGTCACTCAGCAGTGACCAGGGTGGACCCAGGACGGAACCAGGCAATGTCGGGCGCAATCAGGTGGTTGTTGAGGAGCTTCTCTCCGCTGTCACGTGGGCTCTGGGGCGTCTGCGACGTCCAGGAGCAGGTCACGATCTGTCCCACATAGGCTCTCGCCGTCGGCGCTGTCGGCTTCAAGATTGGAGCAAACAACACTTGGCAAAAGCAATCCACGCAGAACCGGAAGATTGCTTCTCACTCAGACCAGAAGGGTCAGAGTGGGGGCTCCTTTTCAGGGGAGCTGGTGCAAATCTAGAGCAACCAGAATCGCAAGTTGTTTTTCAAGTTTCGTCGGCACAGGGGCCACAAGCTGGCTGGCAAGTGACCGGGCCAACGCGTTGAGCCAAAAGAAGCAGAAGGGCCCCACGCAGCACTCGTCGAGTGTAGAGGGGTGAACTTTGGTGCAAGAGTGGCTCAGGGTTGGGGCTTCTCAAACCCCGGTGTACAGCTTCGAGGGTCACTCGTGGGCTGCACGGTCAGCGTCTTGTGGTCTTTTCAAGATGGCATGCCCCACGCTTCCGGTCGCCTCCACGGGTCTCAGCTCTGCAGGGACTGTGGATCGGGCTGTAAGAAGGCAGGCAAGCTTAATCTCGTTGATCTCTGTCGCTCAAGTTCTGGCGGGAACTGCAACAAAGCAGACGTCGAGGGCTGGATGGTGCCTGTTTGCACAGGGTGGTCACTCCTTGACCACAAGGGAGATTCTTCAGTCTTCTACGTTGAGTAGGATGTCGAAGGGTCCAGAGTTTCATTTCTTATGTTTCACCAGGATAATCTGAAGTGCATTGGCACTGCTCCCACTCTTATTCGAATCTGGGGGGCTGGATTACCTGCTAGGTCCCCTCCTATGGGTGGGACCCAGGAAGGGGGTGGATACACCCCTTTCCTTTGATCCAGGCGGTGCTGGGACTGGGGCTGGTGTGCCCCAGAACCAGTTTGACCGGATTATGCAAGGGGAAGCCTTGTGCTCCCCATGCAGTGTCTGGTTTCTTTCAAACCTCCCTGCTAAAATCCACTATCTCCTGTCTGGGGGGTTGTAACACCTCCCTGCGACAGGAAACCCTTTGTCCAGGCCCCTTTGGCTGAGTTTCGGTCAGCTTCAGGGGGTCAGACTTGTGTCTGTGGCAGAAGCATCCATTTTGTGGATCTGAGGCCCTTTTAGAAATTAACCGCATTTCAGTAAAGTAACATGTCTTCTCCCTCTAGAGGGGTGGAATGCTATCCCCGTCGCCAGAACTGGCGAGGGGATAGTATTCCAGATCGTATGACACCTTACACGACATGTTTTGATAAAGCCAAACCAAAGTTGCTATATAACCGCGAGGATTATAATACACTTAATAGTATATGGTATGGCATTATCCTGAAACAGCTTAGGGATTTGTTCCCGACGGCTGCAGACAGGCTCAGCTCATGCTAGACCTCCATCTCACGTTAAACCACGCATTCTGCCTCCAGGATTGATGAGGCCTTCCATAGGAGTGGCTCACAGGTTTATATGTGTCCAGATATAGGTTTAGATATAGGTATACTATATCTAAGCAAGGGGTGATTACACCACCTTACCCCAGCTGAGTGATCAGCCAGTTGTGTCAATTTAAGAACCAGCCAGGGGTGGCAAAAGATATGCTGCAGCCCCTGGTAGGTCTTGGTGGCTCCTATGCCCTGGGCACCTATAGTGCATGGTACAGGGGCTGACAAGGAGTCCATTTCCAATTGTGGCATGTACCTAGGGTACATGGAATCCATTTTACAGAGAGAGCAGATAGCCTGGGGCCCTGATTAGCAGGGAACCAGGCCAACTAAGTCAAAAACCAGCTAAACACAGGGCAAAAAATCTGGGGTAACCATAGTCAGGTAGCCACCTTCCTACACAATAGGATTCGTATTTCAAATCTTTTGGTGTTGCCAATATTTTTTAACCATAGTGTACAGCACTGTGCCAGCAATACGGCAGCTTTTCTATTAAAAAAGTGTGATGATACCGCTGACGCATCATTTTGTAGGCATGTGCATGCGTTGAAAATGTATGTGTGTGCCTACAAAATAAGATGAGCCCTTTTTTCTTCTTATTTACTGATCTAAGATGACTCAGTAAATATTAAAAAAGAAGAGTGAAAGTGTTGTTTTAAAATGCAGCTTGAAAACACCTTTTTTAAAAAAAAAAAACACTTTAAATGGATGACTGGGTTATAGGATGGGGAGGTCATGGGAGAGAAGCAACATGGTGTGCAGGGGGATGCACAACATGAGCGAAAGACAGCAAAGTGGACCACAGCGGAAGAAGACACAGAAATGGGAAAATGAAACATGAGTGCAGGTGGGGGAGAAAGCACATGGGTGAGAGACAGCAAGGTGGAGGGTAGCCCAAGGTAAAGATAGCTGGAAACCCCTGCACTATTTTGGAGTGCTTAAGGAACAGCGTGCAATGGAAGCATAGAAGCCAGGCAATCAAAGAGATGGTAACGAGTTTATGCTCCATGGGAGGAGCAGACAGACTATTGACAAGCTAGGGCAAGAAAAAGAAGCAGGCAAATGAGAGTGACAGTAAGGTAAACCAATGGTAAGGAATGGGTGGGCTGCAAGTTCCTGTATGCTCTTTGTAAGTCTGCAATACATATTTTGCAACCAGACAGCTTGCACTGTCTGGTATGCTCAAACTAAAAAGCTCTCAGTAGTCAACTGCGGAGCGGGGTAATGATCACATTTGAGCACTTTCGGATTTCTGGGCGTTTGAAAGTTATTGTTTTCAGATGTGTTGATTTCATTGATTCAAATAAGCTACAACCGGAACACTACCCCAGAACACCTTTGATTGTTAACATGGAGTCTTCTATCACCTGTCATTAATAAGAATTAGTTTCAGTTTGTTACTTCCCATCATGCATCTTACCATCAACTGGTAGCCATTGTGAGCTGACTGAATGCTACTAATGTACAGGACATTCCAGTGCCTGAAAAATACACAGTGGCCATGGCTCTAGAAGTTCCAACAACTGCAATTAAGTTTCCCAGTTCGGACAGAAAAGCAAACTAATTTGTTTAGGAATGCACTTATCCCTCCCATTAGCAGGTAGCAGCTTGCATTACTTCCATGACACTTGCCACAAATGCCTCCGATGTAAACCGTGTTTCATGTTACACTTCAGCAAACACTAAGGTAAGCCGCACATCCTTGCCTCGCTGCAGCAATTTTAAGACACCATTTGTAGTCTAAACATACGACCCTGTCACACCCACAGAATATCAACCCAAAGCTGCTACAATTTAGGAAAGAGTTGAAGACGCTCCTCTTTAAAGAACTCTTCACCAGAATGCAGTCAAGGTACACTTCTGCTCCCAGAAAACAGCTACTTATCCTATCACTGCCAAGCTTGCCTTTGACATTGCTCAGTTGCCTTTTTGGCTAGGTTTGGGCTCTAAAAACACCACACACATGCATCCATCACATCACAGCTGTATCCCAGCTAATAATGCATGCATTGAAAACAAACTACAGAGGCCAGGCATGGAGAACCAAACTCCTCGCCCAATTTAAAAGGTCAGATGGCTCACCCATCGATACACATCGATACACATTACAAAAACCCCTACCCGGATAGTACCTATTTTACGTTGTCAGTCACACATGCATGGCATTAGGGAGCGTGGCAAACACATGTCTGGTAAATGTACACAATAATGCCTGACCTTACAATGATTTACATCCGATTGACTGAAACCCAGCTGCTCACCATGAAAGTGCCCTTTTTGTACTTCAACAAAGGCAAACTATCTCGGTCCCAAGCATCATATAGGACTAGGATAGTAATAATTTTCTGGCATGATTAGCTTGACCATACTAAATGCATATACTATAAAGTATGCACCTCTAAATCAAGCATAATTAATAACAGCTGATTCACCGATTGTAGGTATGCAGAGATGACTATAAATCTGCACTGCTGCTTCTTATATCCATACCTTGCATGCCATGACTCTCTCCTAGAGGACTGGCTCCTCTCCCTTCAGGACTCCCCACTTCAGCATCATACGTACCCGTAAAGCATCGCAGGTTTAGTACATTGCTAGTTTTTCCTTTTGGGCTGCACAGATTACCCAAGACACACCACCCAACCTCCCAATCTATACAACAGAGTGAGTCCTGGGGAGAGGATGTGGACTAACAGCTAGAGCGGTGGACTTCCAAGCTGGGGAACCAAGCTCGAGTGTCGGCAGGGGCGCTCAACATCCTGTGATTCTGGGCATATCACTTAATCTCCCCGGGCCTAACAAAAATGAATGTGTCCGTCTGTAATGCAACTGGTGCTCAGTTAAGTGACATGATACCTCCAGGTCGAGTTCCCGCCATATAAAACTCCCTCCCCCCCAAAAAAAAGTCCTTACCATATCCACCCAACACACCTTTATCTCACACATGACTTTCATCAGACATCAAATTCAAACGCAAAGATGTCACAACAGGAAGGAGGGAAAGGTGACAGTAAAGGAGGGGAAGGGATAGATGGCAATGGAAGGTGCCTCAAATCTTGTCGTTACTAAGGGAGAAAGTTCAATCCGAGAAACCCCCAAACCTCCTACTATGGAGAATTCGTTCAGATTAGATTGTTTCGGTCAGATAGCCAGTTGGATTGCACAACAGTCCTGGTCTCCATTGCTCTAAGGGGGGGGGCATTGTGATAGAGACAGCTACTTTCTTCTCATAACTAAATGCAATTATCTGAATATAAGATCCTCCCAGCTGGCTCTGCAGCCCTCAAAGTGCTAATGTCAGCCTAGAAACAAGATTTGTAATACTGTATAATACACAGTTAAAGACCCTCATTCTTTAAAGACCGACTGCTTCTTTACAGAGGCAGGTGTATGATAAAAAAAGAACAAATTATACTATTGTAAAAACTTAAACAACCCCCCATTAGGTTGAAAATTGCAGTACTATTCTGGCTGTTTGCAGTATGCTCGGTTGAGAGGACATGTCTGGCAGCAGAAGACACAGGTAAGGGCATCATGGCATACGATTCCTTTTATGCGGGCACCATCTTTCCAGTGCTGGGCATCCTTTTCACGAAACATCGTTTTTAGATATGTTAGTCCAATAAATTCAGATACATTACACCATGCAACTTCTAGAATACACTAGAATGAATTGTTCATTAAATGGCCTGGTTTTTAAATGTGGTGTCCTTGTGACATGCAGTGATCTGTTCACTCGTTTTCACTGATGAATTGATTTGCATTATTGTGGTAGGGAATATCGAGGACAAAATATCGAAAGGTCTCAAAATCCTGCACAAAATATCCAGGGACCAAATAGTGAATGAGTAACTGCACACAGGGAAGTAAGGATTTACTCTTCTCAACTCCACAACTATGTACCTTGAAGATACTTTTATATATATATATATATATATCACATCAGCTTCTTCTCCTACGAATCACGTAGATAAAGACACGGCACAGCAACAGTTCTTCTTCTTCACGATTTTATTTACACACCATGTGCAAAGAAAAGTGCATCAAATGGACGGTCTACGCGTTTCGGCTTCCTGCCTTCAACTGGACCATAGAGTCCCTAGGTCTAGACCTTGTTTAAATACAGTGCTGTGTATAAGTACCCTCTACCATTTCCATGGTCATCTAGACCTCCAACCCTGCATAGTCTGTTTTTTGGCCAGTATATACTCATAGTCATATTAAATCAGTATTTACAATTCACATGAAGTACGATAAACCCCTTGCCACAAATGAAGTATTTATAACCTGATCAAATAGTTTTCTATATACAGTCAACTAATAACAATAATTGTACATTTCAGTAAAGTACTACCTTTGTACTGTATTCGAGGGGATGAGACTTTTTGAACAACAAAAAGAACATACAATGAAAAGTAAAGATATGTTAGTGAAAGAGAAGAAAAGAAAAGTTCTCCTAAACATATGTATACCATTTCTGAAATATGATCGGTATTGAAACCTGCTATATATAATTATATACATTTTAGGTCATTTTCAACTCTTCACTCGCCCTATTTATTACTTAAGAGGTATAAGAGCATAGTATCTGTGAAGTACTTTTTCAAAAACTTTTTCTCTGTTACCTCTTATTATGGATTTAGTTGTTGATTCTCACCTTCCCCTATCATTTCTTATAATCAGTTTAGATTTCTACGCTTGTCTAATTTCATTGTGGTTATGGGTATGTACTTTGTCCAACATCTGAGGTTTCAATATACACATATATACAAGATTCCACATGGTTCTACAATGACGATTTGCATTCATATTGTTTCATCTATGTTCTCTATATCAATTTTACAAATGTACATGTAATTCGGCATCCAAATTGCGGCCAAACGGTACCTCGCTTCCCATACTCAATATCATCCTGGATTCCAGGTGTCTTAGTTGTACCGTTTGATGCCCACCCCTTTCTGGGATTTTGCTCATCTTAATCCCCGAATACTTCAAGAGGGCGGGGTTGCTCTGATGATGTTGAGCAAAATGTGTGGCCATCGGGTAGCATGGGTCCTTATTCTTAATGGCCCTTAGATGCTGGAGTATTCTCAGTTTTAATTTATTCACAGTGCTCCTGATATAGAACTTTCCACAAGGACACTGTAGTCTGTAGACCACACATTTTGAATCACATGCAATGTGCTCTTGGATGGTTTCCGTTTTGCCATTCTGCAATTTATAGTTCTTGATGTTGATTCCATGTTCACAGGCTTTACATTTATGGCATTTACAGAAGCCTGGTGTTGTTAGCCACTTCTGGTTCCTCTCTTTCCTTAGTTCCAAGTGGCTCTGTGTTAGGATGTCCCTTAAGGAAGAGGTCTTTCGGTACGTGATGCTTGGATTTTTTGTCAAGGTTTCTTTTAAAGTGTTATCTAAAAGTAGGACTTGCCAATGTTTCAGAAGGGCTTTCTTCATATTGGTACTTTGATTGTTGAAGTCCATAATTAGTCTGGTTGTCTCATTCCCTTGATTTGTCTCATGTTCCTGATTGGTTTTTGGCCTCTTGTTTTTCGGAGTTAGTAACTCATCCCTGTTTTTCAGATGGATCCTGCTTCGTGCAGATGAAATTACTTCTTTTGGGTATCCCCTTTCTAGGAATCTGGCACTCATTTTCTCTATTTCTTCTACTAGATCTTCCTGTTCGGAACAATTCCTTTTCGCTCTCAACATTTGGCCATAAGGTATACTCCATTTTAGTCTAATGGGATGTTCGCTATTCGCATGTAAAATGCTATTACATGCCGTTGGCTTTCTGTGAATTTTCGAGCAAAGTTTGTTGTTTTTCACAAATGTTTCCACATCCAGGAAGATCAACGAGTGAGAGCTGATTGTTGATGTGAATCTTAAGTTATAATTGTTTTTGTCTAGAGATCCAATGAAGTTTTCCAATGAGTTTTTATTTCCGTCCCATATGACAAACAAGTCGTCTATGAAACGACACCAAAACTTAATTTTTGGCCCTTCCGGATTCTCATGATCTTTTTTTATCACGTCGCTCTCCCACGCCCCCATCAGAAGGTTTGCATAGGTGGGTGCAAATGATGTCCCCATAGCGGTCCCCTGCTTCTGGAGATATATCCCCCCCAAAAACAGAAAGGCATTATGGGTCAAGCAGTAGCGGAGCATGTCAAGTAACATGATTGTATGTTCCAATAAATTCACAGAACGTGCTTTGAGTACTTCCCTCACTACCTCAATGCCGTCCTCATGGCGAATTGAGGTATAGAGCGATGCAACATCGATTGTCGCCATTAGATAAGATGATTTCCATTCACACGTGGTGATTTTTTGTAAAAAGTCCATTGTATCCCTCAGAAAAGAAGGTAGGTTTGTCACATAGTTCATGAGAAAAATGTCTATAAATCTTGATGTAGATTCCAGGAGAGATCCTATTGAACTCACAATTGGTCTCCCTGGTGGACATTCAAGTGACTTATGAATTTTCGGTAGAAAATATATAGTTGGCACGATTGGATTGTCTGTTTTCAGGTAGCTATACTCGTCAAGATCTAATAGACCTCTATCTTTCCAGTTCAGTAACATAGAATGATATTCATTTGTCCATTCTTCCATAGGGTTTAAAACCAATTTTTCATAGTGTTCCTGAGCTTTCAATTGTCTATTCGCTTCCTCTATGTAATTTGAAACATTTTGTATGACGAGGTTGCCCCCTTTATCCAAAGATTTAATGATTATCGATGTATCGTTTTTCAATTCCATCATGGCTATATATTCTTTAGGAGACAGATTTTGTTTCTTCGTTTGACCATTTCTTACAGATTTTTCCGCAATTTTTGTTATTTCTTCGACCATAAGTTCATGGAATAGGTCTACTTTATTCCCTGGTGGAAGTTGTGGGCAGAATTTTGAACTTCTTTTCAACCCGCTATTACCTCCTAGGTTTGTCGCTATCCCAATGTTTTTACAAAAAGCAATTTCCATTTCAGGAGTTATTGTATTATCCTCTTGGCTGGTGGAGGGGGTTTCTTTGATTGATGCTAGAGTTATCATAGCTGTTAAATCTTTTTGTGCGACAGTTGATGTAGGTTCATTCATTTTCAAAGCATATGATTTTTTGTTGCTTTGGTTTTTTTCATAAAAGTATTTTTTTAATTTCACTTTCCTGCAAAATTTGTAAAGGTCGATGCGTGCATTGGGTGCATTTATGGTTTTTGTTGGGCAAAATGAAAGACCTCTATTTAAGAGTTTCAGTTGTATATCCGACAATTGTTTATTAGATAGATATATAACTATATTGTTGGATATTGACATCCTCTTTTTCATAGCTACCTCTGCTTTCCTTTGCCTCGCTTTGCTTTTACTTCTTTTTCCACCCCTTCTGGTTTTTGGTTTGTCGGGGGTTTCTTTGGTGGACGCTTTTCCCTTCCCCAAGCATTGGATCTGCCTCTTCCTCTTTGTCGCGTGACCATATGTGCTAGCTTGATCTCCCCCCGAAAATCCAATGGTGTTGCAATGGATTCTCCTTCAACAGAGCTCACTTCCGAGCTATCAACTTCCTCCGTTGGTTCATTGGTTTTATCCGTATTTTTATCCATGGCAACATGACTTCTTAAGGTATCGTACTTGCGGGCGAATGTGTAAATTCGTCCGTTCATGTAGTCCAACCTATCCCTGGTGAACTTATTGGCCTTTCTCTGCTCCACCTCCATTTCATGTTTTGCCACCTTCTTTTCCATGTTCTCAATTGCCTCTTTACTTTCCTCTGATGTTTGGATATCCGCGAGTTCTGATTCCAATGCCGTTATTATGCTCGTGATTTTTTCTAGTTTCCTCTCGGCATGGATGATTAAAGTTCTCATTAGTTTGAAGGAGCATTCATTTGTGTCTGTCTGCCATAGTTGTATCAAGTCCGTATCCAAGTCATTCAAGGTTGGCATTATAAGAATCCTCAAACCTCGCGGGACCCTCTTGTACTCAATATATTTTTCTAAAGATGTTTTTTCCCACCATTTATTGATTTCTTGGATTCGCTGTATTTGCAATTCTCTAACTATGCTGGCAATAGTTCTTTCTTTTGTTCTTTCTCCTCCATCCCCTCTAGCATCAGTGGTCATTGAGGGGGGATTATCATCATTCAGAAGTTCGCTCGCCCTTAGTTGGCGATTTCTTGATTTATCTGCCATTTTTTCAAACTATGCAGGGTTGATTAATTAACTTTCTTGTTGATACACTATTTCACAAGCCAAGTGTGTGTTGTTTCTTGTGGTTTTTTAGGGGATGCTCAGCTCCCTTCATCCCAAAGTATGCTGAATCCCCGGAACGTGTCTGTTGCTTCCTGTTGAACACACTGTGTTCACTCGGTTTCCAGTAATGCTGCACTGCCCCTTTAAGGAATTTTTGTTATTGGCCGATGACGTGTATTCTCGGCTTCCTTTCCGGGTGACTTGCGAATCCTTCCCGCTTGATTCGGGTTTGGCCAGGCTCCGTGCATACAAGGTGAGCGTTTCTTATGAAAAAGAGAATTTGATTCTCCTAGATTTAATCATGCGCTACACCCCGGCTTCACTCACAGGGGTTTGTTTCCCGATAGGTGGCTGTCCCCTCACCCCGCCCGAACGCAGCCTCCGCCGCGTTACAGAGTCGAGCGAATTCGACATACACCCCGCCGGTTCACTCACCCCTGATTCGGTCGCCTTTGCACTCTTCCGGTGATCTCTTCTTACTGCGATTTTCCCCGCAGCCTCATTCACCGGGGCGCCCGGCTTGCAGCAGAAGCGTCAGTCGTTTTCCTCCAAAATAAAATTCACTGGATTACGATCTCCCAATCATTCACGACCGCCTCGCCTCTTCCTGGAGTGCCTGTGTTGCGCGTTCCAGTGCACACACCAAATTTCACATCAGCTTCTTCTCCTACGAATCACATAGATAAAGACACGGCACAGCAACAGTTCTTCTTCTTCACGATTTTATTTACACACCATGTGCAAAGAAAAGTGCATCAAATGGACGGTCTACGCGTTTCGGCTTCCTGCCTTCAACTGGACCATAGAGTCCCTAGGTCTAGACCTTGTTTAAATACAGTGCTGTGTATAAGTACCCTCTACCATTTCCATGGTCATCTAGACCTCCAACCCTGCATAGTCTGTTTTTTGGCCAGTATATACTCATAGTCATATTAAATCAGTATTTACAATTCACGTGAAGTACGATAAACCCCTTGCCACAAATGAAGTATTTATAACCTGATCAAATAGTTTTCTATATACAGTCAACTAATAACAATAATTGTACATTTCAGTAAAGTACTACCTTTGTACTGTATTCGAGGGGATGAGACTTTTTGAACAACAAAAAGAACATACAATGAAAAGTAAAGATATGTTAGTGAAAGAGAAGAAAAGAAAAGTTCTCCTAAACATATGTATACCATTTCTGAAATATGATCGGTATTGAAACCTGCTATATATAATTATATACATTTTAGGTCATTTTCAACTCTTCACTCGCCCTATTTATTACTTAAGAGGTATAAGAGCATAGTATATATATATCTATACTACTATTATAAAGAGAGAACTTGCACCTTCACCTTTTGGCCAGGTAAACTCGGGAACCACAGCGCCAATTCACACACCCAATACATTGTTGGAATCCTCAGGGTGTGTAGATGGACATAGGCGACATTAAATAAAAAAAAAACGTAAATTAAAAAATATAATTTTGTAAACAAAGTAGTCCCCTAAAACAAGCGCCGGCTGCGACGTAGCGCTGACCGCGACCTAGACGTAATGACGATATGCGGGGAGATGCGGTGACGTGCGGCGAGGAGTGGCGGTGGAGTCCGGAGTGGGCGGCAGCTCAGGTAAGGCAAAGAGCGACGAGGAGTGGCGGTGAAGTCCGTTGCGGGCGGCTCAGGTAAGGCAAGGGCAGGCTGGAGGCGGGCGGCGGGAGGCGGTAGGCGGGCGGGAGGATCGAGGCGCGAGGCGGGAGGCGGGAGGCGGGCTGGGCAATGTCGGGGCTGGAGGCGGGAGGCGGGCTGGGCAGTGTCGGGGCGGGCGGCAGGGGGGCGCCGGCGAGGCGGGAGGCGGGAGGGATGCGGTCTGGGCAATGTCGGTGCGGGCGGGAGTGGAAAGAGCCTTAAAATGCTGCCCCCAGCCCCCTTCTCCCCCGGGCAATGCCGGGGCGGGCTGCTAGTGTATATATATATATATATATATGAAAAAATACAAAGGTTACAGGGATGTTATGGTTAGACTCAGATTTTCCACGCACAAAACCATAGAAATTCAGCAGTCATTGTTTCCTCCCCTAACTATAACTTGCGCCCCTCAATCCACTGCTTATGACCTAACATATTACATCACTCATGACATGGTCAGTGACTTCACTGATTAATTTTTTTGTGCTTATTTATTTTTTATGAATTTCATTATTTATCTGCTGAGTGTGGCTGTCACCATGGGGCATCTTGGCCATAGGACGAAGGTAGAGGCAAAGAGAGCAAGATTTCACAGGAGAAAGAAAACCTCAAGAGAAGAGAAAGGTTTTTGTATGTTTACAAAACCACAAAATCATGGAACTCTGGTGAAGCTCAAGTGCTAGTTATTCCAAAGTGTAGGCCCGAATTCTAAATGAGCTACATCCACTCAATCTCAATGAAGGCAGATTATCTTTTAAAGAACATGTGTTCAGAGAGTTCTGGCTGGAGTGTAAGGTCAATCAAAAAGAATGGCATCTTGAGACAAGTGTTACAGAAGGTACAGTGAATAAAACACAGAACCTTAAACTGAATCCTCAGAGACATGGACTTAGACCAGTTGTCAGCCCCACTGCCATATTTTAAACTCTCTGAAGTTTGGCACAGATACAAAGGGTTCCCATAGTACATCTTGGAAAGAATGGTACAACTAATGACTCAGGCCCAGTTGTTCCAAGAAAGAAAGAGGAGAATCTCGTTGAAGGATTTTAACAGGGCAAAACAAAAAAAACAGATTTTCTGGATCTAAGTATTATGTAGTGGTAAGGTCAATATTCATGTCATGCACTGTATTGTATCTGATATATGAACGGTCTAGCCATAAATGTATACTTTCCCTGAGGTGTTTGTTCCTGGAAAGCTGACTCACTCAGTTTATCAGGTGTAACCTGGAAAAGTTGTGTAAACTGCAGAATGTTGTAAATTTGCACCCGTATTAAGTTGTATACCAACAGGTGTAAATAGGATTGGGTGGTAAATACCGACTCCTAAAGGGCCTGTGGCACTCTTTGAAGTGCCACCTACATATGGATTTACAGAATCGGTAAATTTACCGATTCAGTATTTTACCGATTCTGTAAATTTACCGAATCGGTAAATATACAGATTCTGTAAATATGAGGCCCCCTACATGTCAAATCCCAAATACCGGTCGGTAACGGCCAAATTCGGCCGTTACCGACCGGTATTTGGTGACCTACATCTGGCCCCATGAGTCCTAAAAACAGATTGTGCCACGGTAAAGAAAAAAATCATGGAATCGTCATCCCATAAATATTGATCCTGCTGGCCAATGGTTAACATTCGCACCCTAGCCACTGTATACATTCTTTCCTACGAATCATCATCTGACCAAAAATTACGTTTGCTAGATGCCTGCAGACTGTCTAAACCTGGTATGCTCTCTCCTCCTTCAAATTGTTCACCAGGCCCAACGAACAACACTTGCTATTGATGAATCCCATATTACCAAATCAGGGTTAGGCAGGTCCACATAAAGCTCTGTGTTTTTTCTGAACACAGAATAATTATTACATATATTAATAGCATCCATTGCCAAGAAGAATTTGTTCATTTGTTTATTGTCCCAATATTGCGCTTTTACCACGATTGAATGCATATGTACACTTTAAGGGGTGGTTGAGGGATGTGGGATTGTGGCTGGGCACCTGAAGAGGAGGGACTTTAGCTGATGCCATTGGGGGAGTTGGCTGCCAAAATAAATAGCCCAAATCAGTACAACAAGAGTTACTACAGGCTGTAAAATTTGATGCTATAAACTATAGGCATTACAAGAGAGGGGGCTGATGCCAGAGATTCTTACACAACATGCTGTAGCTGGAGTTTTGGTGCTTAAACTGCTGCCAAAGGGAGTCATATGACAAAATTTGTTTTTATTTCTCTGTGTCTTAAACTGGGCTATATTAGCCCCAATCCACTTTCCTGTTTAAGGTAGATGGGTAATATGGACTCTAATATCCCTTGCCAATTGTGATACAGTCCAAACTTTAATCTTCCCTTTAAACAATATCCGCCACCTGTCCACTAAATGGCAAAATGTGTCCACCAGTGGACACTCAAGACATATTGTCGTGAACTCCACTTAGAAGCCACCTTCTTTCAGGCTGTGCTCGTTTAGCAGCCTTTGTTTGAGCACAGGTTAATAGGCCGTAGTAACTTTAAAATAAGTGCACTCTGAAGGCTTCTCTGCCTCCTGTCACCTCTGTCAATATTAGTTTGCTGCGAGGAGCCAACAGCATGACAGTCCATTAGCAGAAGTTCAAGTTGGGGAAGCGTTCCAGTGTTTGAACGCCCATGTGCTCCCCTCCTCCTTACAGCGAAAGTGCGTGGTTCTAGGGACATTTTACTTAAGAAATCCAACCACGGAACTCACGAAAACGAACTCACTGGCTCTTAAGTAATGGGCTCTTTAAAAACGTTTTAAAAAAAATTAAATAACTACCTAAATAGCAAACTAACTAAATAAAAAATACAAATACAACATTGACAGGTTGGACTCTGACGGTATACACCCGTTACAACGCATCTTTTACTCCGCACTACCATTACAACGCAACTTTTACTCCGCATACCATTACAACGCATTGCGCTGGGGGGCGCTCTAGGATAGGGAATAAGTATAATTTACTATCCAACACCTTCCCTAGGGTCCACGGGGACTGGAGTTAGAATAGTAAATTATACTTACCACTATCCAGCGCCCCAAGGCGCTATGCGTTGTAACGGTATGCGGAGTAAAAGTCGCGTTGTAATGGTCTGCGGAGTAATAGTATGCGTTATAACGTCATACATCCGACTCTGACATTCCAGCCAATGTTGCTCAGTTAGTGGTTTTGTAATTCAAGTTAAGGTGGAACAAACTGATCAACTAGGCCTACTTTTCAGAAACTCAGTTTAGGAATCTACGAAGTCGAATTGATTTTCCTCAGCAATGTTTGTGAAGTTTAGGACTAAGAGAAATGTAGATTGATGGTAAGCAGTATTTTGCTGAAATACGTAAATAATGCAGCACCTGAAGGATTATGTGCAAATGTGGTCAATCCATAGTATTTGAAAAGCACATCAGCCCCCTAATCATATGGTTCCAGTAGACCCCAGTATAAGGACGAGTAAAATGATGTGGGAAGAGATAGTCTATGCAGTAGGAGGAATTTCAGAGGTCATGAACGAGGACCACAAAAGAAAAAAAGTTAGGCAGGTGGTAGACATTTAAACATCATGATAATTGCATAGAAGTAGAGAATGCAGTATTTTATTTATGAACCATATTATCTTATTTGGAGTTCACAAAGCAAATATACAACAACATCATGATTTACATTACTGTGATCTTAGACCACCTCTGGTAGCATAAATAAGTGACTTTGCAAAAGAGGTTTAGATCCAGGTACATACATTTGTGTGAAGGGTGGTCTTCCATACAACAAGTACAGTGTGAATTACATAGGTTATAGAAGGTCTGAACAATTCAACCATTGTCTCCATATCTTCTTATGGTTGCAAGGTGACGACTAGCGTCATAGATCAGACTTTCCTGTTTCCTATGTTTGTCCATTCCTAAAAACCATTTATGTGGCGTTGCTGCATATGAGGCATATGGATACTGTTTTTGCTGTTGGGAAGCCTCTGACATCACTGCTGGGGACCACAAGTCCCATAACCCCTCCTGCTGTCCAGCACGCCTCCAACTTGCACTATGTAATGCCAATGTAGCCCCGCTGTCCTAGGGGTAATATGTTTGGATGCAGTTTTACCACTGGGGAGCCATTGACATTGTTGCTGGGGACCACGAGTCCCATAACCCCTTCTGCTGTCTGCCACACCTGCAACGTGCGCTATATAGCACCGGCACAGCCCCACTTCCTAGAGACACTTTATTTGGATGCTGTTTTACCGCTGGGGAGGTGCTAGCATCACTGCTGACGACCATGAGTCCCATTACCCCTCCGGCTGTCTGACACACCTCCGATTTGCGCTATAAAGCACTTATGCAGTCCTGCTGCACGGGACTTGCGGAAGCTGCATCTTGTCAAAGCCTGGGCCAAGGGCGAGCCTGTCCGGTTCCCTTCAGTTCCAGGAGAGGCAGGGCAGGGCAGGGCCTTGACTCTGCTCATGACCTCAGTTGACAATTGATTGGTAAGCTCATTCTCTGTGGCCTTGTCACTCCTTGCAGGACTTGTTTTTATTTTCCATGGCCTTGAACCACCTGACTCAGTGATTCCCAAGCTTTTTTGACTTGCGGCTCCCTTGACCCATTGGCCATTGACCGCGGCTCCCCACTGTTACTTTTTTTTGGAGGGTGGGGGGACTGTAAGCCCAGCCTCGGGAGTACTTGCATTTTTTTCCCAGAAAATAATTGGGATGAAGCTGATGAAGGTATTATAATCATATACTCATGGTGTTTTGTAATACTAAGGCGGTGCAATAAGATATTCCCAATAAGACTTCTTTGCCCATGCCTTTTTGTAGTGAACCCTCTCAAACCTTTTAATCACACGCAGTACTAGATAGCACCCCTATACTTGCCAACCTACCTGTCTCAGCAAGGTGACTCACAGTTGTATAAACCACATACAACTGTTTTTTGGTCGTCTCTTCCCTGACATTGTCTCCATTTCAATGCAAGCCAAAATCCTCTGATTTTCTTTCTTTTTTAAACTTTCTTGCTTCCAAACGTTGACATTATGCCCTATATGGTGATTTACTTTCCTGTGCTCATAGAGAGATCTGGCCTGTCTGTAAATGTGTGTGTACTGAAAGAAATGTGTACTGGAAGTACCTATGGTTTAAGTACACATATCAATACTTAGGGGTCCATTATGATGACGGGCGGACTTAGTCCGCCCGCCATCACATCGGGACCCGGGACCGCCCGCCTTAAGGGCGGGGGTCCCGATCAGGGCATTAGGATGCGCCCGCCACACAGGCGGGCGCATCCTGTATGGGTGCAATTGCGGCGGGCGGAGCAGAAATCTCCGCCCGCTGCCATGTGTAAAGTGCACCTTTTGCTTTTCAAAGTGCAACATGACAGGCACCACGCGGTGCCTGCCATGTTGCACTTTGAAATGCGGGGGGGTACCATAGGTACCCCCCATGTGCAACCCCCCAAGCCACGGACTCCCAGGGGGCCCGCAACGGGCCCCGCAGGGAGTCTCCGCATGCCTTTCCGTGGCGGCATTGCCGCCACAGAAATGCATTGGTGAAAGCCCATTGTAATATGGCGGGCGGTGTCTAACAGACACCACCACCATGTTACAGGTTTTCCGCCCCGGCCGCTAGGCGACCGGGGCGGAAAACAGGCGGGCGGTGTTTCGCACCGCCACGGTCCCCTCCGCCATCCTAATATGGCGGAGGGGAATTGTGCTGATGATGTCGGGCGGATTTCCTCCACCAGGCTGGCGGTAGCCACCGCCAGCCTGGTGGAGGAAATCCGCCCGACATCATCAGCACAATTCCCCTCCGCCATATTAGGATGGCGGAGGGGACCGTGGCGGTGCGAAACACCGCCCGCCTGTTTTCCGCCCTGGTCGCCTAGCGGCCGGGGCGGAAAACCTGTAACATGGTGGCGGTGTCTGTTAGACACCGCCCGCCATATTACAATGGGCTTTCACCAATGCATTTCCGAAAAGGCATGCGGAGACTCCCTGCGGGGCCCGTTGCGGGCCCCCTGGGAGTCCGTGGCTTGGGGGGTTGCACATTGGGGGTACCTATGGTACCCCCCCGCATTTCAAAGTGCAACATGGCAGGCACCGCGTGGTGCCTGTCATGTTGCACTTTGAAAAGCAAAAGGTGCACTTTACACATGGCAGCGGGCGGAGATTTCTGCTCCGCCCGCCGCAATTGCACCCATACAGGATGCGCCCGCCTGTGTGGGGGGCGCATCCTAATGTCCTGATCGGGACCCCCGCCCTTAAGGCGGGCGGTCCCGGGTCCCGATGTGATGGCGGGCGGACTAAGTCCGCCCGTCATCATAATGGACCCCTACGTTCCCAGCTTTGGGCATGTCACTTACAAATCATCAAAATCATGTGTTTAAGTCGAATTAGTTTAACTGAATCCACCAAACCCTCCAACGTTAAATGCATTAAAGTGCAGGGCTAGTTTTGATGGCTCCCCAGGAAGCCGCAGCACATAGATTGGGACCACTGACCTGACTGCCTGATTGGCAGTGTGTGTCCTGACTTTGCCCGTGTATTGTTATCAGTGCTTCTCTTAAGCGCCATTGGCAAACGGAAAGCATCCGATAAATCTTTGGGTTTTGAGAAGGAGCCCAAATCTGCAAGCTGAGAAATGCGCTCTTCAAATAATTGATTAATTAATTGTTGAAGTCGAGGACATGCTTAGCCTCCGGAGATCGGTCCCTGCCACCACTGTACCCAGGAGAGCAAAAACTACGATCACTCAGTTTTACAGGGGGAAAGACACTGCTCCAGGTGCCTGTCCATGTGATAAAGACTCCTCTGGATCAGCCATTCATTTGTTGAGAGTCAGGACTTGTGGGCACTACCACTGTACCTAATTCCTCCTCACCTACCATCACCACTGGCCCTTTGTCAGTCGGGGCGCTTTCTGTTGAAGACTCCCTGGCTACATTACTACCCCTACTTTTCCATGTTGTACTACCCCCACTTTCCCATGTTGAAGAATCCCTGGCTACATTACTACCCCCACTTTCCCATGCCCTTGCCCCAACTGATCCAACTGGCTCTAGTGCTCAGCAGTGAGCTGGATCAGATGCAGTTATTGTTGACACTGATTGTCCAGATGATATTAAGATCCTGGTTGTACATCTAAGAGAAACTTAAGTTTGTTAAAGATGTTGTTCTTTCCTTAAACAGAAGGGTGTCGGATAATATTGGATTAAGAATGCTTTACTGTTAAAGTTTTGGGAAAGGGAGCTTTGTTCCAACCATCTCTGTGTTAATGCACCATTATGCCACATAACTGGCTCTTCCGACCCGTGGCCTTCATGTTCGATGTCCATGTCAATGGGGATCATCAGCTCCCTCCCACCAACATGGCTTTTACTGCTGCCAAAGGTCTGGCCCAGCCTGCATGGCCATAAGATAAGGGGGCCCCCAACTGAGTAGAAATATCTCCTCTGACTGCATACAAGAGCAGTCTTAATGACCCCATCGCATCTCACTCTGTGACCTCAAGACATGACATCACTAGGTACACCCAATTTGGGGCTCACACTGAGGTTCACTCTGGACTAGTTCCAGGGCTTTTTCCCATGGGGACAACTTTCTAGATCTTCCCACTATGTGGTGGTCCTAGTGGATGCACCACCAATTAAACCAAACATTTATGAGGGGTAAAAAGTAGTAAAGTTAGACTTTTGGTCTAAGTTTACCTTTGTGAATTCTGAGAAGTAGTAAAGTTAAATTTGTTGTTCTAAGTTTAACTTTGTGAATGCCGAAAAGTAGTAAACTTACACAAAAGTGTAAGTTTCCCTTTGTGAATTGGGTCCAAAGAGATCCTCAATCTTTATGAGGCACAGCAAACCTGGTCAATATCCCTCCTCATCAGTACCAAACCCAACTTGAGATAGGTATGGGTATGTCTGTTGATGTCTAGATCTTTCATGATGTTCAACAAGACCATGTGTGAAGTAATGGGTTTTTTCTCTCAGGGACTCTAGCAACAACTTTCACCATCCTGGCCTAGAAAGGATGGATAACTCGACATCTCCATAAAGTGTGAAATAACTATCCTTCCACTGTAAGACATTTCAGAAACAACAGGGAGAAGCTAAGTCACATGTGCTGCAGCCTAACTTCTGGGAATTACATTCTGTGTAGCTATATAAGTTGTACTAGCTGGCAAGCTGAAATTGCCAGTTCACAGGGAGCCATAACTGCAATCTGTGATTCATCTTACTCTAAGAGCCTGATATACATTCCCTAAGTTGCTTTCAAATATGGGAGGTAGTCTGTGTAGTAATTATTAAAGATTATACATGTTTGTGATTTTTATTCTCGCTTATAGCTGTCAGCTTGAGCTTCGCCTCCAAAAGGCTAAAGTCCAGAAGTTCTGTAATGTCTTTGATGTTTGGCATTAGGTACTGACAACATTGGAAGTATCAATATGATTATGCATGTTGAAGCCCAGATGTTTCCTGTAATCCTGAGAAATAATTGAAATCCTGATTCCAGGGTAGTCACCTAGGCCAGAGGTATACTGACCTATAGTGGGGTTTCTCTTGTTAATTCCCATAAAAACTCATATCATCAAAGCAGTTTTCCAAAACTAAAGATCGCCCTAATAGTGGGCGGGCTACCCACCATAAGCAAAATACAGATGAGATTTTCAGTTCAAAGGGTATATGTGGATATGTATAAAGTCTATAATGAAAAAGCAGCATGTGTAAAAAGTCTATCACTTTGTAAATATAAATGTTCAGGATTAAACGAGGGAGCCGGAGTGACTCTTGTACCTGAGGGAAGAGGAGGAGGCAAGATGGCGATCTGTCACTGATAGCAGTGCACACGCTACAGAGCTCCCAACAAGTCATGCCCAGAGAGTGCTGATCGCCTTGATGACCGACCGATACTGGGCCGCAGTAGTGGCCATTGGATGAGTGATACCTGGCGGAATACGGTTCGGTCGGATGGAGCTACATACCCCCGCAGTTAAAGCAATTAACACACTTTATTCTTTCATCGGATGGGCTGTTCTGAGAATCGCCCTAAGACCCCCGACTGCGTTTTTCCTCAAGCCCGATTGCTGCAGTTACCACTCAAGGTCCGCTGAGATCGTCAAGGAAGATTTCGGGGATAGCGCCGACATGGCTCCTAAAATTGCCACTGCTCCATTGTCTGCTGCTTCAAGGGCGAGGGCCGCAAGGCTGGCCCAGCGCGATGCCGCTGAACGGCGTTGTCTCGATGGTTCACTAACATCAACGGAAAAAGCTGGAAAGGTGGATAAACCGCTGAGCAAGCCAGAGAGCGCGGAGAAAGTTGCTGCTGTGCCTGCCGTGTTGGATTCACCAAGGCTGGGAGCCATGACCCGGAAGAACGACCCCAGGAAGGACGCTGCGAGCCCGACTGTGGTAGATCTAATGCGCAGAGGCTCCGGGCTGCTTCCGGGGCAGGAGAGGAAGCGCCAAGCCGAGCCAGCTGCCAATGCGAGCACCCCTGCGATGCCGGAGATCATCGCAGGCACAGCCGGTCTCACGCTGACAGAGGAGCCCAGCGGTAAGCTCTTGAAGATCGCAGCAAGGAATATCACAGACAAACCGCCCGAGCACACTTTCACAGCCCCGGAGGTGAGCGATAACAATATCCTGCCCAGTATCATTGAAACTGTTACGGATACTGACATTGTAGCGATCGCTGCGGGAGGGGAAACTGGTTTGGTCGATGCTGAATGCTGGGGGACTGGAGTAATTAACAAAACAACTCAGCGCAATATCGATAAGCCCCTGGAGATAACTGACACTAGCAGTTTTCATAATCACAACTCTACAAACACTGACAGTACGCTTAGGGCTGATATTGCTGTGAATGCTGAGAATGCCAATAATGCTGGTAGCATACATGCTGATATGGAGAAGGAAGCTAGCGATTTCTTTTCCTTCTCCGATTAGGCAGAATTGGAGGCAGTGTGGGCTGATACCTCTGCTTCATATTTAACTGACGAGTCAGGTATCATGAGTGAGGGCTTGGTTGAACCCCTAACAGTTAAATCTAAATCAGAATTAAAGTTAGCTAATAAGCGAGGGAAGAAGGCACACGGAGCAGAACTTGCATGGGACTACACCCCCACAGGTCTTACCTCACAGCCAAACCAGCCTATTCCCACAGCTCCACCGCCTGCATCCCTTGAAACGGTGCTGCAAGCAATAGCAGCTCATCGCGAAGAAACCTCACAAGGCGGGCAGAGAGCGCAAGCTGCCCTACGCAAAGTACAAAGGGCAGTGCGAAAGCTAACAAAGACCTGTAGCTCTTTCAGAGACCGATTGACGGAGATAGAAACCAGGGTGCTTTCGGATGAGTCAGAGATTGCCACAAATCAAGAGCGGGTTGAGGCCCATGAGTCAGAGTTGGCGGATGTTAAATGGAAACTAGAGGAGTTTGAAAACCGCCAACACAGAAACAATCTTCGCATTTTGGGGGGTCCCTGAAGCTGCAGAGGGGGGTGACACCCGCTCTTTCATGATTACACTTTTTCGAGACTCTATGCCTGAACTCTCTAGTTGGAACTGGGATGTTGAAGTCCAACAGGCCCATCACATGCTCTGAAGAACCCTGTGAAACCTGGAGCCTACCCCAGGGCTATTCTTGTCTTCTTTGTAAATTTTCTCCTTCGACAGGCAATCTTCGAAAAAGCCAGACCCGAAGGCAAGCGTACCTCCAACGGGATCGCATATTTCGCACTCCCAGACTTTTGTCACACAACCGTGGAAAGAAGATGGAGGCTACGTCAGCTAATAAAACCATTCCAGGACAAAAAGCACTGGCCTATCTAAATAACCCAGCAAGACTCAAGGTTATCTATGGGGGCAGACAAAGTTCTTCCTTTCTGAGATTAAAGCAAAGGAATATCTCGATGGATTAAAGTAATATAATACCTATAATCATTGCCATCAGGATATACATACATCACCTAAATGGATGATGAACCACTCCTGAGATTATTGACTTTAAGATTTACATGTTAATAGATATTTGACTTAATGATTCTAAAAATGACATGATTATAGTAACAACTTAATAATGGCTTAGGCCTTTTTTTGGGGGGGGGGAAAGAAAAGAGAGGGGAGCATTTTCCTTTTTTGGTTACGCAAATTTGGACAGATAGGCAGGCAGAGAGGTAGCTCTTATATATTTTTTCTTTTTCACTAAACTAATCGGGGTGCTCTGTTCTATTTTATTTATCTTCTTTTGGGTTTTGTGTTGGTCGGGATCTGATAGCGTGTTGCACCTCCATCACTTTCAGACTATTATGGAGTCTTTTTGCCTTTTTTTGGGTGCGAGTGGGGAGGGGGTGGGTGGGAGGGGGCGGGAGGGCAGTGGGCAGGAAGCAAAAACTTTAAAAAAACAAACAACTCCAGCTTTGGAAATAAGAAAAGAAATTACAACTAACAGAAACAATACTACATCTTTAATAGCATGGACAACAGAAGAAAGCACAATAAGTCAAATAATAAAATATACCCGCACAATGACATTTAGCTTGGAACCAAAGTATCTATTATCATGGGGAGAATAACCATATGTAGTTGAAACGTTGCAGGGCTTCACGATAGGGATAAGCGGGGGCGGTTGAGTGAAATAATTAATCAAAACTCTTTTGATATAATATGCCTTCAAGAAACCCACCTGCCCTGGGACAAGAAAGATCTATTTAAAATCCGGGGGTACAATGTGTTAGTAACCACCACTCAAACTTCAAACACCAGCGGCGTAGCAATAATGGCTAAAAATTTCATAGGGCAGCCCATACGTCAAGCCGCAGATCACCAGGGCAGGGGGGTTATTATTGAGCTCGCTCTAGGTTTAATCCTCTGCTCAGTCTATGCGCCAAACCTAGACGAAACTTCGGTTTTTGAGACTTTAGAACTTGAGCTGGCCTCCTGGTCAGGACCACTTATATTTCGTGGTGATTTTAATATCTCACTCAGCCCCACATTTAATAACTCAAATGAGTATAAATATATGGGTCGGAAACCTAAAGTATCTAATGCAATTACCTTCCTTAGAGACAGCTATGATCTAGTTGATATTTGGACTCTTAAAAATCGGATTGATCCAGGCTATACATATTTCTCGTACCCCCACAATAAATATGTCAGAATTGACTATATATTCACAGCACAGGAGATATCAAGTCAAGCAACAATTGTTAAACATCCTAAACTAGTCTCGGATCATAATGCCCTTGTTCTTACAATATACTTACTCAACTTTGGTAGACATTGCTCCTCCTGGACATTTGATAGGAAGCTATTGGTTAACAGGGACTATATTGAATATATAAAAAATTGGGCCCAGGGTTTTTATAAATCGGTATAGAGCCCCCAGAGCTGTAGTATGGGACTGTTTTAAGGCTGCCCTTAGGGGGGAAACGGTCAGTTATGTTGCCAGAATTAAAAAACAACGTGCCACTGAACATAACCAAAAGATCGGTGAGCTTGCTAGGCTAGAAGCGGAACACACAGCATTGATAGCACAAGGGGCTGATGGGAAAGACTCAATGCGTCTGATCTGAATAATGGGCTGACCCAGAAATCTGCAGAGATCTTTAGGGCCTACCAAAGAAATGTATATGAAAATGGAGAGAGAGTAGGTAAACAACTGGCCCTACATACTAGACAGAAAATCTCCTATAATGCAATTCCATCTATTAAATTAAACGACTTTGTGTAAACACAAACTGAAGATATAGTTGAGGTGTTTCAGCACTACTATCAGAAGCTTTACCAGAATGATATCTTTGCCAATGGAGATGAAACAAAAAAGTTTTTAAACGATTTTGTTACACTCAGTGACAGGGGCCTAGATACAATCACTAACGACGACATGGAGAAAGAAATTACTCTTACGGAGCTACAATTGTCTCTCTCCGAATTATCCTCTGGTAAAGCCGCAGGCCCAGATAAAATCCCACTCGAATTGTATAAAATCCTAGGTGAGGTTATACTGCCTCTCCTACTCGACCTATTTCTCGGGATTCAGTGGAGCGGCACCTCACCCGAATCCTGGAAAGATACAAATATTATTATTTTCCCCAAGAAAGGGAAACCTACCGACTTACCATCGTCATACCACCCAATTTCACTCATTAATTCCGACTCAAAGCTTTATGCAAAAATTATGGCTAATCGGCTCGGGAGGGTTGTTGAGCATCTGGTTTCCCCGTGGCAACACAGCTTTATCCTCAGGAAAGGTACCACTGATCACATTCGCAGAGCCATCTCTTTATTTGACATTATGGCCATGACGGGGAGCCAGATGTCAATGATCCTCCTAGATGCCGAGAAGGTTTTCGACCGTGTGTCATGGGAGTTCTTGTGGGCTATTTTGGAGTACTATAACTTCGGGCCCAATTTTGTTAAATCTATAAAAGCAATGTATAAAGACCCAAAGGCCAAACTTCAAATTATGGGGCACGAATCTGGTACAATAAAAATATCAAGAGGTACCAGACAAGGCTGCCCGTGTTCCCCAATTTTATTTGCTCTCTACATCAACCCCTTGATATTAAGGCTTCTTGAGAATGCAAGAATCAAACCAGTGGTGGTGGGACTATATGAAACTAAAGTATTAGCATATGCTGATGATGTCGCAGTCCTAACATCTTGCCCGGCGGAAGCTATTATAGAGATTGAGGCAATCACACAATTATTTGGAACCTACTCTGGGTATTCCCTTAACAAGGGAAAGACTGTGATACTCTGCACCGACAATACCGACTATATAGATTCTAGGAGAACGGAAATAGCTACATATTTAGGGGTATGTATAAGCCCGGATGTTCAAAATATCTCAAAATATAATTACGAACCCCTAATTAACACATTTGCTTAGCCTGGTTTCGCTTTTGTTTCTGCTGCCATTTGGTGTTTGTTTGCCTCCTAGCCCGTCCCTCCACCCCGCTCCCGCCTCCCAGCTGCTCCTCCCTCGCCCCTCCCCCTCCACTATCCACATATGACAGATGCATCTGCGCGCAGCGTTCACGCACAGCGGATGCGCCCCATGCGCGCCAAAGGTAAGCCCGTCTACGCCCGTCCGCGCCTGGACCGCGCCCAGTGCCAGACCCCCTGGTCCCCGCAAAATCCTCTCCACCCGCATAACGTACGACGCCGCTACCCTCTCAGCACTGAACCCCGACCGATTCCTGACCTGCTACCAAGCCACCCCCGGACACATCCATGGACCCTTCACCTGCCGCTCCTGCAAGTTCGACATCATCAGGACTCACACCAAATCCACTAACTCCAAACAAAGCTCAAACACTAACCATCTGAAATGCATCCTACTCAACACCCGTTCGATCCACAGACACGCCATTGACCTTTGTAACCTACTCGACACTACATCGCCTGACGTCGCCTTCCTTACAGAAACCTGGATGAACGCCTCATCAGCACCCGACATCGCCATAGCCATCCCGGACGGCTACAAGATCATCCAAAAGGAACGCACCAACCAAACAGAAGGAGGCATCGCCATCGTCCATAAGAACACCATCCGCATCACGACCAGTTCCGACGACAACCTCGCTACCGCCAAACACCTTCACTTCCAGATCCACACCGACCCCAAGACCACACTCAGAGGCACCCTCATCTACAGGCCACCAGGACCCCGCACACAATTCAGCGAAGACATCACCGACTTCATCAGCCCACACGCCCTCCCCTCCAAGGACTACATTCTACTGGGAGACCTCAACTTCCACCTGGAAAAGAAAAACAACAGCAACACCACCCTCCTGGACAACCTGGCCAACCTCGGACTCGAACAACTTGTTGATACCCCCACCCACTATGCCGGACACACACTCGAACCAATCTTCACCTCCAGCAAGCACATCTCCTTCAACCACACCACAGCTCTCCATTGGACGGACCACAGCTGCGTTCACTTCAACTACAAAAAGACCACGACCCACAACCTCCCACAACCAGATCCCCGAAGAAACTGGAACAAAATTACCACCGACCAGCTCATCACATCACTTCACCAAAACCCTGAGATTATAAAAATATATTTGCCTGCCTCCAAATACGACGTTTCAGTTCTTTTACGTATCTAGGAAAAGGTAACCCTTCCCATTCATACCTTTTGATACCAAGAAATGTAAAATATATGACGCAGACTGCAGCCATACAAACATCGTGTATATGTATTTATATTTCCCTTCAGACACAGACATTGTTACCACTCATAGCCCTTGAATCATTTTGGAACAAGCATCTCGACCACAGATTGGGTCTCAGAATCTTGTACATTGAGTACAAACAACTGTGAAAACGGTAACCATGTACGTGGATTCTATATAATTCGTACGTTTAAGTAAAATAGCGACTAATGGGTAAATTCACTCACTATCTAGACCTGATATTCTACGGAACAATATGATATATTCCATTATTATTAAAAGGCAACAAATGGAAGGACAAAAATTCTCTACATGGATCACATCAACTCGTAGACTGAATTTCTAAGGCTATAACTTGAAGTATAATGTTTCTTTAAATAGGACACATTAATAACTCTGTATTCGTTATTTCACTTTATTTAGAAACTAGCACTAGTACTTTATTGATGAAAATAGATGTGGACCCTCAAACAAATCTCACCACTATCCACATACCGATATTACAAAAGGTTGGTGATTCTTTTAAATGATTATATTATATATACTTATGTTACTGCTTTTAGTGACTTGTCCATACCTTAAAATATGAGTAGATAATAACAACGTGGAGGTCTTTAATCACCATTAATTTATAGACCCATTCTAGTTATATACAGGGAACTATATCCTTTAGTTTTTCCTATATAATGGTCTGATATGAAATGTACCCAGACTTAGAATTTGGATTGTTACAGAAAGAGATATAGCAGGTTTTTCTTTCACCAGGATCTTATAGACTTGTCCATGTGCCATACCAAATAGTGTTCAATATATAAATGTGTCCAAATGTAGATTTTATACCTGAGTATATAGAATTTTTTTTTGAGCTGCTTGCAAGACTGAAAAATATGAAATGTGGGCTGACCCTAATCTAAAGTGTTATATCTGTGCCATCAGCTATATGGTTGTAAAACGTAGGGCTAGTCAATGAAGAACCAAGACTCTAATATAAGAACGATATGTTTTCTGTAAAGTCTACATGCTAACGGCCTCACGTGATCTGTTGGCCAAACAAAAATGAGTTACATCCATCATGTTGATATGGTCCTTATGAATTGAGAGCGAACGTATATACCAGATCGATCGACATTCATGTATAGAAGTAGATAGTAATACTGTCTCCCTCTGGAGCATACATAAGGGTAAATCCAATTCATGTTATGAGCTGCAACATGTAAATAATGTATATATTTGTATGTAAATAATGACCTACACCCTCTCGAAATGGAAACTGTAAATACCATTATGCTACGACTTTTTATATTTCTAATATAATTATACTTATGCTTTATATTTTTTGTAGTTTGTTGTCCTGTACAGTATACACGCGAATGACGGTCCCCTGATGAAGGCAGAATGCCGAAACGCGCGTAGTCAAAATTCACCGCTTTTGCCTACTACAATAGACCATTGACCGACTTGTCTTTTTGGGTTTTTTGTGATATGTGTTTATGTTTTCATGTTTTCTTTAAATGTGTATACTTTTAGCAAATGTAATATTGAATTTTGTATTATAACCATCTATTTATAAAGTCTATATAGGACATTCAAAATAATCAGACAATTATTGATATAAAATAAAATAAAAAGGTTTTTGAAAATCAAAACATACATCTCTTTGTTACCATAAACATATAGGATTGTGTGAATGTCGTAGCTATATACACTAGTGGTTGAATGAGAGGTTTTGGCATGTTATTATCTGTTTGCTATAATTTCTTTTCAAAACCACAAAATTACCACCGACCAGCTCATCACATCACTTCACCAAAACCCTCCTGCCAAATCATCAGACCCAAACCAAGCAGCCACCAACCTCACACAATGGATCACCCACAGCGCCGACGAACTAGCACCCTTGAAAAACCATCAAATCAAACAAGGTAGCAAAAAAGTCCCCTGGTTCAACGATGACCTTAAGAAATCCAAGAAGTTCTGTCGCACCCTCGAGAAAGCCTGGAGAAAAAACCCAACCACTGACAACCTGACCACCTTCAAGAACGCCACCCGCAAATACCACCAACTGATCCGATCCACCAAGAAATCAGCATTCAAGGATCGACTTGACAACAACGCCCACAACAGCAAGGAACTATTCAACATCGTCAAAGAATTTACCCACCCCACCGCCGGCACAAACGACATCACTCCCTCCCAAGACCTCTGCGACTCCCTAGCCTCATTCTTCCAAAACAAAATCGCCGACATACATAACAGCTTTGAAAACCAGTCCGGAGACCAATCCGCTCCACCCACCTCCGAACCAAAACCCCCCTCCATCAACCTTTGCGCCTGGAACCCAATCACCACAGAAGACACCATCCGCCTGATGAACTCCATCCACTCAGGATCACCAACCGACCCATGTCCCCACCACATCTTCAACAAAGAAGACTCCATCATCGCACCCCATCTCCGAGACGTCATCAACTGCTCCCTCAACTCCGCTACCTTCCCGGAAAGCTGGAAACATGCCGAACTCAGCACCCTTCTGAAGAAACCCACAGCAGACCCCACTGAACTTAAGAACTACCGCCCCATCTCGCTCCTCCCATTCACTGCCAAAGTCATTGAGAAAGCCGTCAACAATCAGCTCGCCACCTTCATCGAATCCAACAAATCCCTCGACCCCTCACAGTCCGGCGTCCGAGCCAAACACAGCACCGAGACCGCCCTCATCGCAGCAACAGACGACATTCGAACACTACTGGACAACGGAGAAACAGTTGCCCTCATCCTACTTGACCTCTCCACAGCCTTCGACACAGTCTGTCATAGCACCCTCATACAACGCCTCAGCAACGTCGGAATACAAGGGAAAGCATTGGACTGGATCAGCTCGTTCCTCTCCGGAAGAACCCAGAGAGTCCGCCTCCCCCCTTTTAGATCAGAGGCCACCGAAGTCATCTGCGGCGTACCACAAGGATCATCACTCAGTCCCACCCTCTTCAACGTATACATGAGTCCCCTCGCATCCATCGCGCGCCAACACAACCTCAACATCATCTCCTACGCAGATGACACCCAGCTGATCCTCTCCCTTACCAAAGACCCAAACACCGCCAAAACCAACTTACACGAAGGAATGAAAGATGTAGCCGAGTGGATGAAGAACAGCCGCTTAAAACTGAACTCGGAAAAAATGGAAGTCCTCATCTTAGGATCATCCCCCTCTGCTTGGGACGACTCATGGTGGCCACCAGCCCTGGGAACCGCACCCATACCAACTGACCACGCACGTAACCTGGGCTTCATCCTGGACTCCTCCCTCTCGATGACCAGACAAGTCAACGCCGTCTCATCATCATGCTTCAACATCCTACGCATGCTCAAAAAAATCTTCCATTGGATCCCCACCAAAACAAGAAAAACGGTCACCCACGCACTAGTCACAAGCCGACTGGATTACGGAAACACCTTTTACGCCGGAACCACAGCTAAACTACAGAAAAAACTCCAACGCATCCAAAACGCCTCAGCCAGACTCATACTAGACATCCCCCGCCAAGATCACATTTCCGGTCACCTGAAAGACCTCCACTGGCTCCCCGTCAACAAGAGAATAACGTTCCGTCTCCTCACCCACGCACACAAAACCCTCTACGACCTAGGACCCGAATGCCTCAACACGCGCCTGTCCTTTTACACCCCCACCCGACAACTACGATCGTCCAATCAAGCCCTCGCCGCAATTCCGCGCATCCACAGATCAACCATGGGGGGTAGATCCTTCTCCTTCTTAGCGGCCAAAACTTGGAATTCTCTCCCCACCCACCTCCGCCTTACACAGAACCACCTCTCCTTCAGAAAGCAACTAAAAACTTGGATATTCGATAAGTAAAGTACCCTCCCACCCCTCCCCCCTCCCTCAAGCGCCTTGAGACCCCTTTGGGTGAGTAGTGCGCTATACAAATTTTTGAACTTGAACTTGAACTTGAACAATCAAAAAAGATCTAACCTGAGTTAATAGCTTACACCTTTCAATCATAGGTAGGGGGAACTACATAAAAATGAATGTGTTACCCAAGGTACTATATCTGTTCCGTGCCATCCCTTTGATAATTGAAGATACACTTATCAAAGTTCTTGATTCTCAGATCTCCAAATATGGCAATATGGCAAAATTAGGAGATCACTAAAATACTTATCTCTACCGCAGACAGAGGCGACCTAGCTATTCCAAATATGCTGCTGTACTTCTGGGCGGCTTTTCTTCAACAGCTAACACCACTGATTAATACTGCCCCTTCCGCACAGAACGTAGAGGAGCTAGAAATACCCTCTATCTTTGAACTAGCTTTGGGTAACAGGGCCAAAGGTCTTCTCTTGAGACAACTAGAGCCTAGCTACTTTAAGAAAGTTAAATTTAAAACTATACTGAGTGCATGGAAAGTCTGGTCGAAAGCCGCAAAATATATGCAAATACCCAAATGTAATCGCTACACTCCTCTATGGCGCTCATCACTGCTCCCTCAGCACGCTAATGATGCTATTTCAACTAAATGGGAAAGACTAGGGATCATCACACTCTGGGATTTTCTAGGAAACGACATGCATACAACCTTCCATAACCTTCAAAACAGATTTAATATCTCCAATCCTGACTATTTCAAATTTATTCAAGTAAACACTATTGTAAGCCCCAAATTATCCAGGACTAATTGGGACAGGGTGCCACTTATAGAAAGTATCTCTAAAACCACCACGAGAATTGGCACGATCTATACAACCATCCTTGAAAAATTACAGGATGATGTAGAGCGCACCGAAACACTTTGGGCTGGTAAGCTAGAGAACCCAAACGTTGACATTGATATGACTTTGATAATGAACTCAAGTCTGTTTCTTTCATCTAACCTAAAAGCACAACTATATAAAACAATTTACAATCTTTACTACACTCCTGCAAAATTACATGCATGGGGGAAAAGCCTAAATGACGAGTGCCCAAGATGTGGCAAAGGTCCGGCCACGCTATTGCACATGTTCTATGAATGCGAGAAGTTGCTGTTATTTAAGAATTATTTGGAAATTCTGGGAGGAGGTCTTTGGGCGTGAAATACCAGACGCCCCTACAATCTATATGTTTGGATATGATAGTATGCTAGAATTAAGCTCTGATGAGGAGGCTATTCTCTTTATTGGAACTGCAGTATACAGGATCATACTTGCTGCACGATGGAAAGACCCTGACCCGCCCAATTTTCAAATGTGGCTAACTCGCTTTTTAGGTGTATACAGCCATGAAAAAGCAATCTATGCCACTAGGGGCATCAAATCTAAACGGCGGGGCGATAAGATTTGGTCTCCTATTACAGCCTGGAGTACGGCATTAAGGCCAATTTAAGAGCTCAAAAGTTTTTGTTTTTACTTTGCTTCATTATAGATATTACGTACATAATAGCTCTGTTTGTAGCCCTATACATTTATTATATTATGTGCTTTCTTTTCTTTACATTCTGTGCTTTCTTACTGTGTATTATTATCAGTTTTTGTTTTGCACTTCTGCATTCTCTGGAGTTGTTTAATATAAAAAAAAAATAAAGAAAAAAAAAAGTAAATATAAATGTTCTCAATAGAGTCCCAAATGTTTCCAGGGTTCCGAAACTCCTTAAAATCGCTCTTCTCTTTTTTCTAGTTTTACATTACAAATAAGCAAAATATTCTAAGCAATTTAGTTTGGGTATTCTAATAAAAACGGGTCTTCTCTTCAACATTTAAATGCTAATTCTGAATTTTAACCCATACCAACTTCTATTCATTCATCAAAAATAACACCAAAATCATTTTCCTTCACCATTCATAAAAAGAGGGTTAGGCTTCATGGTTCTATAAACGAGAAACCACTATTGCAAAAAAACATACTCAAGTCCTTTTTAGGTCTCGCCCTGGAATTAGCATCCAAAGGATGCTTCCAGGGTTGTTAGGTCTCGCCCTGGAATTAGCATCCAAAGGATGCTTCCAGGGTTGGAGACGTATAGTTAGCTGTCTCGAGGGAAGGACGGACGAGAAGGTGCACGAGCGCAGTCCAGGCTGGATTGGTGTGCGCGAACGCGCACGTTCCGTCCTGCGCCGCCCTCCCAGCCTACCGCGCATGCATGCATGCACACAGACAGACACAGACACAGACACACACACACGCGCGCGCGCACTCGCACTTACACTTACACAGACACGCAGGCACCCAGACAGGCAACCCCCTCCTCCTCCTCCCCCACAGTCACACACGCATACACACAGACTCCAAGACACACGCACGCTCACACACATACACAGGCCGCCGCCGCGCGCGCGCCCACACATGCCCCACTCCCGCCCTCGCAGGCCAGCCACAAAGCGAAGCCCCACTCACCGGCAGCAGGACTCTTCCTCCATTCTTCGGCACCGGGGCGCAGGGTAGGCTCCTGCCTGCTCCGGTGCTGCAACCAATCGCGGCTCTTCCGGCTCTTCCGTGGGAGGCGGGGTAGGCTCCCGCCCTCCTACTTCCTGTTTCCTGTTGTCGCGCCGGCCTGCCTGACTTCCTGCTCGCAGGCCGGCAAAGTGACGTGTTGGCATGTAAGCTTGTCAGTCTCTGATGTGTTTACTCGTGATCATTTAGGAGAGTCCCCGTTTCGTGACTGACTATACATATGATCGGATTTTCCGCATATGTAAACACAGCATTCCGGATTTATACTTGTGAATGTGTACGTACCACATAGCGTATTCCTTCATGTGTAAATGTAAATGTACCGTTATTTGTGTGATATTATGACACATCCTAAATTCGTGAAACATTTTTTTGAGCGCATTTAAAACGATCCTTCTAAAGGAAGGCGATACTAAACAAATTAAAATTATTTCTCTACTTAACAATCACGTGCCAATGTCAATATTTTACTAAACTACGAAATTGTTCAGAGAGAGGTCGGAAATTATACTTGTAGAACGAGTCAAACAAGAAATATTTCTTTAAAAAAAAAGGTGCATTTGGTTTTGGCCTTCTTATCTAGTTAGGTACATCTATCTCGAAACCTTTCGTGGTTTTTAGTAAATATTATGAGATAAAACACCCAAGGCCACATATTGTATTACCACAACACACTCTGAAATTATAGCTGGATTCGTCTGCTGAATGTAATCCACGAAATGTCTATGTTTATGGCACTTTAGTCAAAAGTAACAGTAAAGCGTAAAGCTGTTAGATGAAAATATAATTGGAATTCTCCCATACGTTTCTATTTCCGGTTTTGCTTGCGACACGCTTTGCAATTCTGACGGTTTTGCAAAAAAAAAAAAAATAGGAGTCATGCTGGCCTGTAAACTGCAGTGCTCATTTGTATTCCAAGATGCCCGCAGAAACATGACTCAGCACTTTCATGAGAAAATCAGCCATGTGTGTTCAGTGACTTCTATCTAGCACAGCAGAGGTGGGGTGACTAATTTTTGTCACGGTTTTAAAAGCTCTGGCATCGAGACACCTCATGTAACCAAAAGATTTTTTTTGAAATAAGTAAATACCTATATAAGTATATTAACGGGGCTGGGGGGGGGAGGGGGGGGCGTCAATCCTCTACTTTGCTACTGTCTTTTTCTTTCCATTCTTTATTATTATTTTTTTTAATCTTGTTGTGTGTGTAAACTATGCATCCAGTTTGCAGTAACCCAAAAGCATAGAACGGTGTTCTTTGCACCAATACAAACCATATTTTGCTAGTATGTGCGTTAAAACTAAAAAGGGCTTCTGCAGCTGTCCAAAGTACATTGGCTTGCTAGGCAACACCCATGCTCTTCTATTAAAATGATATACTGATAATTATTTTAAAATCTACTATTTATTGCAAGCATAGGCCAAGGCCACCAAATTAAGACGGTAGCAGGTTTTCATTTATTTCTCTGTTGTATGTTTGAGACATATATGTGCCATACAATTAACAAAACTGTTGCTCCAGCTTGCCAGGACCAACCATATTGACTTCGCCAATGCCCATTGCTATTTTTAGGTCTCGCCCTGGAATTAGCATCCAAAGGATGCTTCCAGGGTTGGAGACGTATAGTTAGCTGTCTCGAGGGAAGGACGGACGAGAAGGTGCACGAGTTTGTCCAGGCTGGATTGGTGTGCGCGAACACGCACGTTCCGTCCTGCGCCGCCCTCCCAGCCTACCGCGCATGCATGCATGCACACAGACAGACACAGACACACACACACACACACACACACACACACACGCGCGCGCACTCGCACTTACACTTACACAGACACGCAGGCACCCAGACAGGCAACCCCCTCCTCCTCCTCCCCCACAGTCAGACACGCATACACACAGACTCCAAGACACACGCACGCTCACACACATACACAGGCCGCCGCCGCGCGCGCGCCCACACATGCCCCCCTCCCGCCCTCGCAGGCCAGCCACAAAGCGAAGCCCCACTCACCGGCAGCAGGACTCTTCCTCCATTCTTCGGCACCGGGGCGCAGGGTAGGCTCCTGCCTGCTCCGGTGCTGCAACCAATCGCGGCTCTTCCGGCTCTTCCGTGGGAGGCGGGGTAGGCTCCCGCCCATCTACTTCCTGTTTCCTGTTGTCGCGCCGGCCTGCCTGACTTCCTGCTCGCAGGCCGGCAAAGTGACGGCGGTGATTTGCGTTATTTATATTTTTAGTTAGTTATGCATTTATATATAGCGCGGACTTTACCCGAAGGCGCTATTTATTTATTTATGTATTTACAGTAGGTGAGCAAAGTGTTGTGCACAGATGTTGCTGGTTGCCCACCATGTTTTGAAGAATATCACCCGGGATAGTAAAATAATGTTATCTAACTTGTAGACTACTAATTCTGACTTGATATTTTTGAGATCTAAAGCCATATCATATCATCTATTCGTTAGTCCATACACTGTGTGGTAATCTAAAAGTTATTTGCAGTCTCTTAGATCCAGCCCGACTTTGGCAGTGTAGACCATCTCTATTTGCAGGAGGCTGGGCTATGTGCAGACGTAGTATGTACGGGTCATCATGCCCTGGAGGTAGATTTCCAGTCCCTGGAGTGACGGTGTACTCATATCGGGTTGGTGTAATGGAGACACTATTGGATGTGATTGCAGTACAATCCATGCCTTCACCATTAATGGCACTGCCGGCTTATGTAGCAGAGATTCCAGTGATTATTTGTAAACTGACGCATATGCATTACTGCTCGCAAAGAGACCACTAGCTTTACGACAGGACAAGGGAACTGCTCCTAAAGAACAAGACTGGGTGAAAAATCTATTTCAATGAAACCTCCGATCTAAATAACATGACACATTCCGCTGCCTCCAGACCTTGAAGTATCCGGATCCCATTGACTGCATATAATTCCAGTATATGACATTTCCTGTAACTGTAGTTGACTGTTACCTTGGATTTTTTTCAACTGTATAATACAATAAAAATATCAATATGCAGAGGGTCTTGGCCAACCATTATGTATTTAACAATTTTATTCAGTTTCAAAAGCTGCTATTTACAATAGTTCGATTTCACTTTTCATTAAAAACAATCTTACTGCGGCTAATACAGATCATGCGTACTCTGCATAATTTTAAGAGGTGTGCCAGCGTAAAGTACTCGAACAACAATGACGTCTGTCTTATAAATGTCACAAAAAAATGTTCATATTTCACTTCTGTTCTTGGAGTTTCGTGAAAATACAACACATATTGCATTACAAATGCTATAGGTGTCACATTTGTGAAAGTTAAAACTATTGGCATTGTAAATGACAAAGCTATTACTTTAGCTATTTTCACAACCAACACATAAATAAAAAAAATGTAATTTACAATACCAATGGCTCAAACTTTCCTAATGCGAGACCTATTGCATTGCAAATGCTTGTTGCTTTCTGAATCTGAAACTAGAGCACACATAGTATATTGACATTAAAACTCAAATGAACCCAAAAGTTGTAGCTCAGTAGTTCTCCACCGTCACCAGGTTTCAAACATTTTAGCTAATAATAACATTGTGGACATTTCAGGCATTCCATATGTCCAATCTGAAACCTGAAAATATCGGACATAGTGAAGTTTATATATGCCTTCGCAGCTTGGGTTTTTATGCGGTATTTTAATAAATTTTATGGTTTGCAATCCCGTACCCATTCCATAAAAATCCTCTGTGTATTCTATCAAATGTCTTCTCAGCTTCCAGACAAAGTGACCCCTAATAGTACTTTCAACTGTGCGACTGATTGATGATAGGAATTGTACATTTGCAAAGTTCCACTATTTAATGGCCTTCGACACAGTCATACTGTGGAACATCAAAGCGTGTATTAATTTATACCCATGATTTCAGCTGTAATCTTAGCTAAAGGATTTTGATATGCATGAATAAAGATGGATCTGCTCAGCTGATGCCAGTAGCCGCAGGGGATAAAATCAAGGACGTGTAGGTTTGTTTGGACCCTGCAAATAAGAGTGTGAACTTAACAGAATAACGCTTGCATAATTATTCACATGTGCATATATGCTAAAAAGACTGATTCTCTGTATTGTGGGGACATCGATGTTTTAAGGGAATGCAATGACAAGGAGGTACATGAGAAAGATTTTGAGAGGGCACATTCATCTGGAGCTGTCCCAGTGGTGGTGATAGGGAATGGATGAGGATAGTAAACAGCTCTTGGCTTCGGAAATAACACATGAAAGATTAGAAACTACCCGCGAATACAATATTGAGAGCATGAATAGGAATTAAAAAATGCAACATAAACATCCTGATGGCATACAGGGAACAAATATTTCAGCAAATGAAGAGAGAAGTTCAGTTTTGCAGTGAGATTGAACATGGATTTTGGGACAGTAAGCTGTACTCCAGTCTTTAAAAAGATAAGGTACATGGAAATTTTCAGGTGACTTTGTAGAACTGATATGGTTGTGATAGCACTGGAGTGGACTGGATTTGTAGGGGAAGGGCATTTAGTCTGTACAGAGAAACATATTGCAGGCTTTAAATTAACATTAGTGGTTACCCAACATTTTGTAAAGTGGTACAAATATCTCAACAAAAGGGACATCAATTGAGTATTGGTGACTAGGGTATCAGAATGCTTATGAAACATCTGTGTGCAGAATGCAAGCTGCATAGCCATTAGGTGCAGGGTGTTTTGGTTGCATTCATAATCTCTGTACCAAGCACAACTTCATACATGTCCCCGATGTTCACACAAATCACAACTCTTTGTAGTAAATCCATAACACCTACTATAAGCATCATTTGAAAAGTGTGAAAGTTTGTCTGTTATTTTAGTTGGATGTAGGAATGACTTCCTGGGTGCTTTCACAATGTATTTTTGAGATAATATAATTGTGTTATGCACTTAGGGATATAGCCTTGGTTACAAATGAAAGAATGGATTGTGTTGAAAGATGGACCACTATAGATCCTGAAAGGTATAGACGACAGTTATTGTCATGTCCAGAATACTTTTGGGCATTGTGGGCAGATTGGTATGGATTATAGATCAATTATCTTTTTATTATCAAAATAAACTCTAACTTTTGCACCTCAAACAAGTTGCCAATAGGTAGTTATACATAGGACCATGTTTCCATGTGAAAAGCGTTTTTGGACTTGCCTGTAACTTTGGCACCTGTTGACAAATGTTCAGGACATTTTCCACAAAAAGTGCCCCAGTGATTCCAGTTGTGCATGGAAAGTTTTGGTGCGATCCATCAAGCTGGGACCGAGAAAAAGGGGGCTAGAAAAGTTTGTTTCCCATCTTAATTCCTATAGAGTCTTTAGACACTCCTGCAGCCCGAACCACTGGATGGAATTAAACTGAATTTTCAGAAAGGTATTGCAGATTACACTTTTTGTTATTTGGTGTAAATCTTTACAGTAGTTTGCAAGAAATTAAAGGAAATTTAAATTTGTATATCTACGGCAGCGACAAGGGGCCTTATTAGGATGTCGGTCGGAAAGAAATCCGGCGACTCCTTGTTGTTATTGGTTCCAACCGACTCGTGTTCGGAGAGTCTGACCGACCGATTACGATGGTTCTGAACACCATTTGGTCGGACTCCCACTGAATGCCATGGGAGCCTGTGTGCAGACTGACAAAACAGTCTCCCATTGAAAAAACAGGATTTTGCTCCGACCTACTTTGATTCTCTGCATGCCGGTCGGAACCCGATTCGGAATGACCGAACGGTTACCTTCCATTGTAATCGGTCGGTCAGAAATGTTTCTGAGTTGGTCAGGCCCTATATCATTATTATTTTGCAACTATTCATGAGTAGGCAAACCAACAGAATGCTAAGATGAGCTGGTCAATCTGATCAGAAAGTTGTGGCAGTCATTTTAGTTTGTCGGCAAAGTCTCTAGGGATACACAGAAATGGCAGAAAATGTGGCATAAGGGGTCAGGTTGGATGTACCCTGACTCCATGGGTGGGATATAGGGGTGTTTCTAGATTATAGTGTGGGCAGAAAATGTCAAAGAGAATGTTTTTCTGTGTAACGCATGATATACGTGAATTCGCCACAGCGCTCAACGCGGTCCCCTGTGTAACTTTGCAACAAATTTGTAAATATCAGCAGAAAATAAGACTAACATATATGTTCACACACACACACCCTCAGACTTACTTAGACACTCGCACATCCACTCATGCACCCACTCAGACACTCATGCACCCATTGACACATGCACTCAGACATTCATGCACCCACATGAAGACCCATTCAGAGATTCATGCACCCAATCACACACACATTCAGAGACTCATGTATCCACTCATAGACCCACTCAGACACTCATGCACCTTTCCACAGACCCACTCACTTTACGTACCCACTTACAGACTCACTCAGACACTCATGCATCCACTCACAGACCCATCCAGACATTCACACAACCACTCACAGACCCAGTCAGACACCTACATACCCACTCACAATCACTTAGAGACTCATGCTCCCACTCACAGACCCATTCACTCATGCACCCATTTACAGACCCACTCAGACTGTCACGCATCCACTCAATTACCCATTCAGATATTCTTACACCAGCTGAGACTCTTAAGTGCTCACTCACAAACTCTCTCAGATACTCATGTATTCACTAGCTGATGTACTCAGAGACTCATGCATCTACTCACAGACCCACTCAAACACTCACACACCTACTTACAGACCTACTCAGGTACTCACATGCCCAGTCACAGACCCACTCGACACTTCCGCACCCACTGATAGACCCACTCATACACCCACGCACCGATCACCTCATGGACTTATGTACCCACTCAAAGACCCACTCAGAGACTCGTGCACCTATTCACAGATATAGTCAGATACTCATGCACCCATTCATAGACTCATTGAGACACTTACCTATCTACTCACAGACTCTCTCAGATGCTCATGTACTCACTAACAGACCCATTCAGAAACTCATGCACCTACTCATGCACCCACTCAGACACTCATGTACCTTCTCACAGACCCACTCAAATACTTACACACCTACTGACACACCCACTCAGAACACATACACCCATTCACGGACCCATTTAGCCACTTATGTACCCACTCAAAGACCCTCTCAGAGACTCATGCATTCACCCACATGACCACTCAACCACTTATGCACCCACTCACAGACTCACTCAGACACTAACATTCCTACTCACAGACCCACTCAGGCACTTACAAACCCACTCACAGGCCCACTCAAACACTCATTCACCCAGTGGCAGACCTACATAAATAATCATGCACCCACTCACAGATCGACTCAGACACTTAGGTACTCATTTAAAGACCCACTAAGAGACTCATGCACCAACTCACAGACCCACTTAGACATTCATGCACCCATTCACATACCTAATCAGACTCTAATGTACCCTCTAACAGACCCACTCAGATATTCACATACCCACTCACAAACCTACTCATATGCTCACACACCCAATCACAGACTCAGATGCTCATGCTCATGCACCTGATGGAACAAGGATTCAAGAAAACGAAACTTGCTCTGAGAAATCCCTCATTAACAGTACTAATTGTTAGAAGTAGTAAAGAAAATGAAATTAATATATGCACAACATTTACATATGGGAAGAGAGCTTATGCAGCTTAAATAACGAAGAATAAAATGCAACTTGACTAAAACCCGCTTTAAACTGGAAAACGCTTATACGCATGTGTGAACTAGGATTGCGTAGATAGTAACGTGTCTAACTCGTTTTTTTAGATGGAAATCTCTCACGCATGCGCAAAAACTATTAACATGAAGCCTTGAGGCACCACATGCTTGGCATACGCTTGCCTGAATTTTAAGAGAGCTATTGCTGCTAATGCTCTTGCTTAAAGAAAGAGATAATAACATGGTATAGAGTAGAAGTTGGTGGTGTTCAGTGAAAATAAAGTCTTTGAGAAATTAACATTTGTTTATGATCCCTTTATTAATAGATTACGTTTGGGCCAATTGTTACGCATAATGAAAGAAAGATGGCCGCGAGATGGAGGCAAGCTACACATGCGTAGTGAAGTCATGATGTGACCCCATGACCGTGTGGATGAGCGGCTGCCAAGATTCAAGGACAAGAGTCGTGCAAAAGTTGTTCTCGACTGTGGAACTGCATATAAAATGTTATTTGATTTGTAACATTAGATATATGGGAATGAATTAAACTAAAGTTATGAATGAGCTAAAGGGTAAGGGTTTGTCAAACAAAAGGGGATTATTAAAAAGAAAATATGTCAGCATGAGGTGACGACAACTCCCCTGCCCCTGCCCAATCAAAGTCCTTATTCCATCGATATTTGCAACTTTTGAGGGTGGAACATGCGGAAATGAAGACTATAACTAGAGTAATTTGAAGATTAGTAGTGGGAGATGTTGTAAAGTAGAGAATGTCATGCATGTAAGCGAGGCAAGGAAAGCACAAGTGCAAGAGAGAGGCGAGAACTACTGCTGCTGAGAAAAGGAGAGAACAGATTGGGAAGACTCACCCTGAAAGAAAACCTGATTAGATTGAAGATTACGGAAGAATATTAAGGAGGGAGAGAGTGTAAGAGAGGGATGCGTCGGGTTTGTAGAGAAGTTTAGTAAGTATTGCCATGTCCTGATCCTGTCCCATAATCTTTCTCTCCTGATTCTTAATCAGGGGACCTCCACCAGTCTTTTGGCCAGAGGGCTGGTTTTCTGTTATCACCATTGGGTAACTATTATTCTGTCTAAATTTGCATATCTTTTACAAATGTATCATTTATCATGCCTTTTGTCTCTTAATCTATCCACTCTTAATACATTGATTTGTTGAATGAGTCTGTGAATTTGAATGTATTTGCTAAATGAATTTTCTTCCCCATGAAAGTTGCTGGAGTTTGCACCGTGAATTTGTATTAATGAGCGTACATGATTGAGATTTAGATACAATTCATTGAATCTTACCCAGAGTTTGTGGGTATTTCACTGAGATCTGTGAATGTTTTAATTGATTGTTAATATCACCATCAACTACTCAACTAATGGTCCATCGACCAGAGGAAAGAGTGTTGATCGGTAAAGATTAGTTAGATATTGAAACAATTTCTTAAATGATTTGAGTTTAAAGTGAATTTACTAATCAGAATTAAAGTGAAATCATAAAACTTGACACCCAGTTAAACAGTCAGGAAAATTGAATGTGTATATGGACCCATTGACATTTTTTCTTGTCTGTGAGCTATTCATCCCTGGTCTTTCACTGGATCACACCCACTGACAGATCTACTCAGACACTTATGCACCTATTCACAGAACCACTCAGACACTTATACACCCAATCACAATTCCACACAAATACGCATGTACCTACTGACAGACCCACTCATGCACCCACTCACAGACCAACTCAGATACTCATACATCGACTCATCTACTCACAGACTCACCCAAGCCCTCACATGTCTCAAACATTCTCTTTTTTTTGTCCTCATTGGCCACCAATCTCACTTTGAATGCACACTCGAGCAGTCCATAGGCACACTCAGCAAGTTGAGAGGTGTAGACGGCTAAGGATTGAAAAAGCCCACCTATCGGCACTTAGACTTGCTTATGTGTACACAAAGACACCAACTGAGATAACTCTATTTACGAGCTCCAGGAGCTCGATGGCCTTTGTCTTAAGACTTTCAGCCCCATACTGGTAGTTTCCAACCTGGCCCATAGAGTATTAAGGCAGCATAATCATAGGACCGAGAAAGAGAAAAAAATAAAAAATAAAAACTATGCACTCAAATCCGGGTCCCATCTTGGTTTCAGTATGTTCCAAAATGTTCTCTTCTTTTTGCTGCCTGTTCTCAATAGATCCAACTTGGAAGTCGCCAGAACAGAAGATTGCCAGTCAAAAAAGGAGGGAGGGGTAGAATCTGTCCATTTTATACATATTTGTCTCCAAGCTAGGAGCATGGCATAAAAAAGTAACGATCTTGCAGGACCTCTGACATTATCCTGTAAGCCAAAAATGACCAAGGACAGGTCAATAATAACCAGGCTTCCTATTGTGTCCGACAGAAATTTATCAATACTGTCCCAAAAAGAGGTCAGAGTTGGACACTCATTAAACATATGAATGCCGGAAGCCGAGACCAGTCCATATTTCTTACAGCATACAGGCGACTCTTTATTGATTTTAGAAAGCCTCAGTGGGGTAAAATAAGCCCTGTGAATGGTGAACAGTTGGTTCCTTTTTAACCACGCCGGTTTTACAATTTCATATAGGAGTTTACAGGAACACTGCCACAAGGTGTCATATTCTTGAGCTGGTTAGGGACTTCCCCACAATTCCATGGCAAGATTAAAATCACCATCCACTTCCTCCAAGATTGCCTGATACCAAAAGGAAGCTTCTTTCTTTCTTCTGGGTCTAGTCACAAGATCGTATTCCAGATCATTACCTCCCCCAATAAGCTTCAATGAGTTGTTTGTAAGTGCGCCTGAGCCCAACTGGCCAATTAGAGATATTTAAATTTAGAAAGGCCAGCCCCAACCCTTTCCCTAAGTTGTTCCCATGTTACTAGATTGCCGTCTGATATCAAGTCCCCCCAAACTGCCAGACCGGATTCCCTCAGAGGAACTGCCAAACTGTCCCTCAGACACTCTGGACCACTGGGAGAATCCCATAAGGGTGCCATGCTAGAGAAATATCCAAGAGCAACCGACCTCCTCGGATGTGCCCATGTTTTATCCAGGCCCTGCAAAACCTTAAGCCTGACTTTTAAAAAAAACGTAACATCCCCAAATTTAAACAGAAAACCCTCCACCGGTAAATGTGCACCCTGAAGTATAACTAAAAACATCCCTCCTGCTCCAGTGTTGACTGACATTTTCAATAACATAAGTGCATGGGAGAGTTGGAAGGCCCAAGCATAAAGCTGGATATCTGGCAAGGCAAAGCCTCCCTTCTCCCTCCTAAGTCTAAGCTTTTTCCAAGTTTTCCTCAAGAGTTTGTATCCCCAAACAAAGGAGTTAATAACCCTCTAAATTCTGTCAATTTGTGATTTCTCAAAATGAAGAGGAATACAGTTAAAAAGGAAGGTAATTTTCGGGAGTATTGACATTTTAACTAAGTAGACTCTGCCAGTGATGGAGAGGGGGAGCGAAGCCTAAGTTTTCATTAACTTCACAAACTCTCTCGCCACCATAGTAAAGTTAGTTTTGGCTATCTTAGATATGTCTTGCACGATGTTTACCCCCAGATATCTCATTCTGGGGCTTATCTGGTGCTGATATTGATTTGCCACCTGGTTCCAAATCACTATCTTAGTCTTAGCAACATTAATTTCATAACCCAAGACTAGTCCAAACTCCTGGGCTTGGCTGATGACAGCTGGAAATGTCCTATCTAAATCAGCAGTAAAAATTAAAATATCATCGGCATAGAGAGCTACCTTCCTCTCCCACTCCCCATACTTGAAAGGCTGAATGTTGGAATCCTCTCTAAGCCGCTGAGCAAATGGCTCAATGTACAAATCAAAAAGGAGAGTGGAGAGTGGGCAGCCCTGCCTGGTACCCCTAGATATATTAGAGGGTTCTGTGATACTGCCTTTACCAGAAGTCTAGCCGAAGTTCTCCTGTAGACTGTACGACAAAACCTCTCACCAAGATTGAATTTTTCCAAGACCTCCGACAGGTATATCCAATACACCCTGTTCAAGGCCTTGGTGGCGTCTAAGGTCATAGCTGCTAAAGGGATGGAATATGTAGAGGCCAGATCAATCGCCCCAATTAGATCATATGTTAGGTGCGATAACTGGCAGCCCTTTACGAAGCCCTTCTGGTCTGAATGCAAAATGTCCCCTGCCACTATGCGCAATCTTGCTGCCAATATAGAGGTAAATATTATAGTAAAGATATAGGTCTATAAGACCCACAATTAGATGCCGCTTTCCCTGGTTTCAGGATCAGGACTATAGTGGCGTCATTCCATGAATCTGGCGGGATCAGTCCTTCTTGCAAAATCTGATTAAAAAGATCAGTCATAATAGGAACAACCTGATCCCCAATTACTCTATAAATTTCAGCAGGTAACCCATCGGGTACTGCGGCCTTCCCGTTCTTACCATTGATAATAGCATCCCTTACCATGGCACAGGAAAAAGCCCTGTCTAGATAATGCTGTTGTTCTGAGCTAAGGGAGGGACGCGGAATATCTCCAAGCCACCTCTGTGCACTTTAGTTATCTACACTGCCATCCTCCTGCTAAATAGATTGAAAAAAGGCCTGAAAGGCGTCCCAAAATTTCTTCATCAGTGACTAAAGTACCCTTCTCATTTCTGATCGCCTTAATATAACTCCTTGCTTGGTCTGATTTACTTTTCCAAGCAAAGAGTTTGCCCGCTCCTTCTCCATACTCGAAGTGGAAGATCTTACTAACTTCCCATCTTCGAGTAAGACTGATGTTCAAAATATTTTCAAGTTGGGCTTTTAATCCACTGACCTTATCTCGCTTTTCCTGCAAAATTTCAGGGGGTACTGAGCCTGAGAGATCTACTTTTGTGTCTTTCAGCCTAGCTTCAATATCCATGATCTCTTCCTTATATGTTTTGTTCTTATGACAAGACCTGCTTGTAATTTGGCCACGTAAAAAGGCTATCAGAGAGTCCCATAATGAAGTTATTGAGGCTGTACCAACGTTCACCTCCAGAAACCATGCCACTTCTTGTGAGAGAAAGAAGGCTTCTTCCTCCTCCAAGACTATGGCTTGATCAAAGGACCAAGTCCTAATTAAACTGGGGACTGGGCCTTTCAGAACCAGAAGGACCCCAGAATGATCCGAGAGATGGGGTGCCAAGTATGCAATGTTCTTAACCAGGCTCCTTAATGAGAAACTGACTAAGATAAAGTCAATTCTTGACTGGTGCCCATACTTATAATTTCAATATGACACCCCTAACTGCTGCCCTGATCTGTCCCTCCAGATATCCGATAGGGTGAACTGTCTCATGGCCCCAAGCAGATACTCCAGAGATTTAGAAAAGACAACAGCTCTGTTAGTTGGTGTTTTATCCAGTGCAGGGTTCAAGACAATATTAAAATCCCCTGCCAGGACCATCGGTTCCGGGAAGTCCAACAAATGTGAAAAAATAGACTTCAAACTAGTGGGGTCGTCGTGGTTGGGACCATAATATCCAATTCAGGTTTGCAAGGTCTCCATTATTGTAACTTTTACGAGGACCCATCACCCATTTGGATCTTTTATCTGAGATAACATAGGGGCCCTGGCTGTTTTAAAAAAATAATAATTGACACCCCTCTAATATTTGCTGACTGACTTGTACATACATGGGAGCCTACCCAGCTTTGAGACTTTAGCAAGGAGATCATCTCTTCTTCCAATAAACTAGTTTCCTGGAGGACATGGACCGGCGCTGAAGAGTCCCGTAGGTATTGCATAATCTTATCTCTCCTTGGTCTAGTGCGCAGGCCACTGACATTCCAGGAAAGAATCTGAAAAGAACTCATTGCGGCTCTAAATTCCCTTGTCTACCAGAATCAAGATGTGGGATATCAACTTTCAGCACCTTCAACACCTGCGCACAGATCCTCCCATTACCTACGCCCTTATCCTTGACTCTAGAGTTGGACATACCAAAAGTGGTGAAAATGAGGATTTTTCATTCATTGTTCTCCCCCCCAATCCCCCTTCCCCTGCCCCTATACCCAAACATCTTCTCCCCCCACCCATGGAGAACCCAACCTCAGTCATCCGGACAGATGAAGTCCAGATAATTGCACCCTTAAGATTCCCACACTCATCCACCCCAAAGAAAACACAACCAGGAATACTGAGAGAAAAAGCAGGAAAGAGCCAACTGAGCTTTACCTAAGCCGACCAATTACAGTGCGATAAATGTGAGATGTGATGTGAGAAGGAGGGAAAAAAGGAAACCTTATCTATACCCATCTTAATCTCTTTTTTTTATTTTTTATTTATATCATTTTTACTTGTGACATTTATTTTTCCTTTAAAGCATTACCTATTCCCCCATGAGCTCACTACATAGAGAAATACTTGAAATATATATTTTTGTTTAAAGGTAGGCTATCCAGGGAACCTAGGAAGAAACTGGGAATGGAGGTTAGAGGTACTAATATAAAAATATAACTAGCCCAAATGTATATTTGCGAGCAAATCTTCAGCCTCCTGGACTGATCTCACGTTGTACATTTTGTTTTTAAACATGATCTTCAAAGAGGCAGGAAATTTAAGTTGGGCCACTGCTCTTAACTTTTTAAAATCCTCCAGCTTCCTACCCAGCTCCCACTGCCTATCTAGCATGACTCTGGCCAGGTCTGATCTAATCTGAAATGGAAAATCCTTGCCCTTCAGTGATTTATATTTGAGAGATAAATTGAAAATCCTCTCTTTCAATGAGTAGGTGTGGAAATTTATAAGCATTTTCCTCGGTTTGGATTGGTTCGGGTTTCTTCTGAAGGTGTCTCGATGGATTCTCTGAATGTCCCAGCCCAGTTCCTCGCCTGAGATCTCTAAATCAAGTGATTCTTTTAAAAGTGTGATCATAAAGGGCTTAAGATCATCACCTTCACTCCCCTCTGGAACATTCAGTATTCGCAAATTATTCCTGCGGGAATTATTTTCTAATATTTCCAACCTGACCCGCAGGGCCCCCTCATCTTTTTTAAGAGCAACTAGGTCAATTTTCAGGACATCAAGCTGCTCTGTTAATGCCCCCACATTAGATTCTTGTGTCTCCGTCCTTGTATTTAAGAGGTCCACTTTCTTATCCAGCGACTTACAAAAGCTCCTGATCTCTCCTTGGTTTGCGGCAGAGACCTCAAACCCTTTTTTTATATCTACCAATAGTGAGGCCATAAGAAGCTCCAAGGAAGAAATCGAATGTGCCTCTGAGATTGGAACCTCTAAATTTGGAGCTGTCGCTCCTCTATCCAAACTTCCTTCCTCCAAAATCGGACCCTTAGATAAGACCTGGGGGTGTCTGGAGATTTAGCTTGAGGTGTCTGGTCTACTACCTCCTTCACTACCTCCATCGTGTTATCACTCCCCTCCAACGCTGAGCTTTCAGTATCCACTGGAGCCAGACCCCCAAGTGTATGGCCCCCGACTTTATCTTCTCTGCTTTTGAGAATGGTTTAGCAGGTCCAACAGATCTGAGTTCCAGCTCAGTTATGACCTTTCCTCCCAGCTTTCCAGCCTCTCCCTGTCTCACAAGGCACAGAACGTCCGATAGGACCTTGAAGTACAACCTTAGGGATGGAGTGATCTTGGGCTTAGCATCTGAAAAAATGCCCTTTGACCTGGTTGACTTAGTATTCTTTTTCTTGACTTCCACAGAGAAAAAGGTTGAAGTATTTTTCTTTTCGGTCTTTGACTTTCTCTTAGTGCTGCTGTTGTCGTGACGTTCCCTAGTGCTACTATTCGTGGTATTGCCAGCAATTTCCATACTTGTGTCCCGACTACCCTCTTGACCATTCAAATGCGCCTGATCAATGTCTTTCCTGGCAGACTTAACCCTTGCGAACCCTACTCCTCTTCTGCATTTTTTGCCCTTCTTAGTACACTTACTGTTGCCCAAAGGGGAGGCAGATGCAAAAGCAGAAGTGAAATCCAGGACAGGGGAATCCAAGGCAGCTGGAATGCGTCCTACTTGAATGTGGGGCACCCCGTCAACCAACAGACCACCACAATCCTGAGGCTGCTCCACAGGAAACCCTCTGTGAGAGCCAACTGCCTTCTCCAACATTGCCAGCACCCTCCTCATGGCCGTGCTCGTCACTTCCCTCTAAGGGCTCGTCACACTCGATGCTCTCCAGTCTGGCAGCTATACCCCTGGTGCTGCCCCTGAGGAGACCACGGGCTGCAACTCTCCAGCTCCTCCTCAGCTCCAGCGCCGCAGTCTCCCACCACATTAGGCAGGGAGGAGGGAAATGAACAAAAGCCGGGCCAGGACCAAGAGCCGCACTGCCCCCAACACACATTTGCCAAAAGCCGGCGGCCGAAACAAACAGTAGCGGAGCCCGGACCAGAGCCCAGACAAATCACCCAGCAGCTGCCCAAAAAAGAAAGGAACGCCTTGAAAACAGAAATGCCCCGATCAAAAGGTAAACTGTCTTCGCATTAATTGCGTAGAACCCCTCAGCATTCTGCACTTAGAAACGGCTTCACATGGTGCGGGGGCGGGAGGAGCCTTCAGGTGCAGCGGCAGCTAAGCTTGCTGCCGCCATGTTCTCCCACCAAACACTCATGCACCCTCTGACAGACCCACTCAAACACTCATGCACCCACTCACAGACCAACTCAGAAATGTATGTTCCCACTCAAAGACCCATTCAGAGACTCAAACCCACTCACAGACCGACTCAGCCACTCATGTGCCCACTCACAAACCTACTCAGACACCCACACACCCACTCACAGACTCCTTCAGAGACTCATGTAACCACTCATAGACCCATTCAAACATTCATGCACCCAGTAACAGACCCACATAAAAACTCATGCACCCACTCATAGATCTACTGAGACACTTATATACCCACTCAAAGACCCACTCAGAGACTCATGCACCAACTCACAGACTCATCCAGACACTCATGCACCCACTCACAGCCCCAATCAGACTCCCATGTACCCACTCACAGACCCTGTACCCACTCACAGACCCACTCAGACATACACACACCCACTCAGACATACATACACCCACTCACAGACCCATTCAGATACTCACACACCCATTCACACACACACTAAGACACTCATGAATCTCTAGTCAGACCTCTCAAACACTTATGCACCCACTCACAGACCCACTCAGACACTCACACATCCAATCTCAAACCCACCCAAATACTCATACACCCATTGACACATCCACTCACTCATGCACCCACTCACAGACCTATTCAAAAACGTATGTACCCACTCAGAGACCTACTCAGAGATGCATGTATCTACTCACAAACCTATTCAGATACTCACACATCCACTCACAGACCCACTCAGGCACTCACATGCCCACTCACTGACCCAGTCAAACACTCATGCACCCACTGACAGACCCACTCAAACACTCATGCACCAACTCACAGACCAACTCAGAAACTTATGTTCCCACTCAAAGACCCACTCAGATGCTCATGTACTCATTTACAGACCCACTCAGAGACACTCATGCACTCACTCATGGACCCACTCCGACACTCATGTATGTACTCACAGACACACTCAAACACTCATGTACCCACACATACACCCACTCAGACATTCATGTACCCACTCACAGATCTACTCAGACACTCATGCTTTGACTCATAGATCTACTTAGATACTCAGTTTCAGTTTAGTGTTTATTGTGTGATTACTTAAGATCATTACAAAATTGCATAAAACGAATTTCACAATAAAAACAGTGGTATCACATGAAATAGAATCATTGGTAAGATTAAAATATTAAATACAAGACGGTTTGCCTAAAGTCAAATGTCTTTTTGTATTCTACTAACATAATAAAAAAGTCATTACTGATACTCATGCATCCCTTCATGGATCCACTCAGACATTCTCATACCCACTCACTCATGTACCTACTTACACACCTATTCAGAGACTCATGCACCCACTGAGAGACACACTCAGACACTCATGCACCCACTCATAGACTCAATAAGACTCATATACACACAGACCCATGGAGGCACTCACACACCCATTCACAGATCTACTCAGACACTCACAGACCCACTGCCATATCTACTCAGGTGCTCATGTGCCCACTCACAGACCCATTCAAACATTCATGTACCCGCTGACGACCCACTCAAACAGTCATGCACATACCCACAGACCAATTCAGACACTTAGGTACCCACTCAAAGACATACTCAGAGACTCAAGCACCCACTCATAGATCCCGTCAGCCACTCATGCACCATTCATAGACCCACTGAGACACTTCTCTACTTACCCACAGACTCTCTCAGACACTCATGTACTCACTAACAGACCCATTCAAACACTCATGTATCTACTGACACATCTATTCTGATATTCATGCACCAAATTACAGATCTACTCAGACACTCATGCAGTGACTCATAGATCTACACAGATACTCATGTAGCCACTCACTGCCCTACTCATATTTTCACACACCCACTTGTAGACCAGCTCACTGAAACACCCACTCACATACCTATTCAGAGACCCATGCACCCACTGAGACACCACTCAGATACTCATGTACCAACTCACAGACTCACTCATACTCTCACACACCCATTCACAGACCCACTCAGGCACTAATGCGCCCACGTGCAGACTCACTCAGACTCACACACTCACTCACAGACCTATTCAGGCACTCATACAGCCACTCACAGACCCACCCAGACACTCACACACCCATTTAACATATTCAGTCAGACACTCATGCACCCACTCCCAGATCCACTCAGGTGATCATGCATCCTCTCACAGACCAACTCAAACACTCATGTATCCACTGACATACCCATTCAAGCACTCATGCACCCACTCACAGACCAACTCAGACATTTACCTACCCACTCACCGACTCTGTCACATGCTCATGTACTCACTAACAGATCTACTCAGAAACTCATGCACCCAGAGACACTCATGTATACACTCATAAAATCACTCACTCATGCACCTATACACTTACCCACTCATTCATGCACCCACTCACATATCCACTCAGACACTCTTGATGTGACTCATAGACCTACTCAGATACTCAGGTACCCCCTCATGAACCCATTCAAACATTCACATACCTACTCATAGACCCACGCACTCATTCACCCACTAAAATACCCATTTAGAGACTCATAAACCTACTGAGTGACCTGCTAAGACACTCATGCACCCACTTGTAGACTCACTCAGACTCTTACACATTCATTCACAGACCCAGCCAGATACTCATGTACCCACTCACAGATCTATTCAGGCATCAGCATATATACTCACAGACCACTCAAACACTCATGCACCCACTCACTGATCCACTCAGATACTCATGCACCTACTCACAGACCCACTCAGACACTCACACATCCACTCCCAGGCCTACTCAAAAACTCATGCACCCACTCATAGACCCACTCAGAAACTGATGCACCTACTCACAGACCCAGGCATCAGCATATATATTCACAGACCACTCAAATACTCATGCACCCAATGACAGACCCACTCAAACACTCATGCACCCACTCACTGATCCACTCAGATACTATATAACCAATTAAAGACATACTCAGATACTCATGCCTCCATTCAAAGACCTACTAAGATACTTAAGTACCCACTCACAGACTTACTCAGACTCTCGCACACTCACTCACAGAGCCACTCAGACACTCATATACCCACTTCACATATTCACTCAGACACTCATGCACCTACTGCTGGATTCATTCAGGTGCTCATGCACCCTCTCATAGGCCATTTCAAACACTCATGCATCCACTGACATACCTACTCAAACACTCACAGACCCACTCAGACACTAAGGTACCCATTCAAAGACCCACTCAGAAACTCGTGCACCCATTCACAGACCCACACAAACACTCAAGCACCTATTCAAAGACCCACTCAGACAGGCACACCCCCACTACACAGACTCACTCAGGCACTCATGCGCACTCATGTACCCACTCACAGATCCACTCAGGCAATCCCAGACCCACTCAAACACTCATGTACACATTGACAGACTCTATCAAACACTCATGCAGCCACTTATTGACCCACTCAGATACTTATATATCCACTCTAAGACCCATACAGAGACTCATGCACCCACTCCCGGACCCACTCAGAATCTTATGTACTCACTAACACATAGTCAGACATTCACACACCCACTCACATACCCACTCAGACACTCACACACCAAATCACACACTCACTTAGACACTCATGCACCCACTCACAGATTCACTCAGGTGCTCACATGCCCACTCACTAACCCAAACACTCATGGCTGTACTGATAGATCTACTCAAACACTCATGCATACACTCACAGACTAACTCAGACATTTATGTTCCCACTTAAAGAAACACTCAGAGACTCAAGCACCTCCTCACAGATCTAGTCAGACTCTCATGCGCCATTCATAGACCCACTAAATCACTTAAGTACTGACTCACAGACTCTCTCCGACACTCATTTACTCACTAATAGACCCACTCAAACACTTATACATCTACTCACACACCTATTCAGATATCCATTCACCCATTCACAGATCCACTCAGATATTCATGCAGTGACTCATACATCCACTCAGATACACATGTACCCACTCACTGACCCATTCAGATATTCACATACCTACTCACAGACCCACTCACTTATATATTCACTCATACACCTATTCAGAGACTCATGCACCCAATTAGAGATCTACTCAGATATTCATGTACCAACTCACACACTCACTTTTACTCTCATACACTCACTCACAGACCCACTCATGCAGCCACTCACAGACCCACTCAAACACTCATGCACCCACTCACACACCCACTCAAACCAGAGCCAGGACAGGATCACAGCAGGTTGCAGCACCTCCCTATGTCAGAGGAACAAAGTGCTCTGTCATACGCCCCGTCAGCTCCGACCCACTTCTATAGGGGTCTCATATTACTGGGCCAAATTGGACCTGGTTCTCAACTGCAAGGCTGGTTACTATCACATCACGCAAATCAGTGAACCAGCTTTCAAGAAGTGCTAGAGTATAAGAATACATTTCCCAAAACACGGTCCTGATGAATTGCCACCAGACCTGCTAGGGGCCACTACTGGCATGAAACATGTCAACCATATGCACCACACATGCCCTGTAGGATCATCACATCCAGCCGGGGCTATTTTCTTTTAGTTAGGCTAGCGCCCCCTAGGAATGAAAGTATCAGAAAGGATTGCCCTAGACCTATTTTAATCCATTTAAACACTCACCGTACTACCCAACCCACACACCCGCACACACCATACGGCCTCATCAACAAAAAATCTTCGCAAACGAGCCCCTTTGCAGGTGTCCGTCGGGTATTGCAGCGCCGGCCTAACAAGGAGCAGGCCCAGTGATGAAGCATGACATCCTTCAGGTGTGTGAGGGCACTTTTTAAAAATACCTGAATCTTCCCTCACATCTAGGCACTGCATACCCCCTTTTTAGGGCTCGGCCTACGTCAACCCTGCGTCAGCAGGGGAGGCGGAGCTCCGAGCTCTTGTGTTATAAAAAAAAAATAAAAATCTTTAGGGGTCCGGGCTGCAACATTCCTTAGTGCGCGCGCGTTTTTTATGGCATCTGCATAGTGATTCGTCTTCGCTGTGCTGTGTTTTTAGTAGCATTGACGCGATAGGCTTAATGTAATTTTTCGGTCGCCATGTTGGCATTTTCTGTGTGGTTACGCGCACAGCAGTGCATTAATTTCAATTAGGAGCTGTCAGGGTGCCGCGATAATGTAATGCAGATGTTGTGGGAGGGTTTACCAGTCTGCAGTGAATGGCGCGCGTTCGTGCTTTTCTTGTGTTTTCTTTCCGTGTAGGGCAGACGTGAAAGGCATGGTCTTAAGGGCAGAAGGCCATATATCTTCAATTATCTCGCCATCACGGCAGATATAATTGAAAACATATGCCTGGAGTGGCGCGCGCGCGAGGCCGAGAGCTGAGCAGGATGACTCCATGCCACAGTGTAAGCAGTGCTTAATTTGTAGAAAAATAAGTCCCGGTGCTCAAAATCTTTCTTATGCGGCGCCCGCAACTTCTCACAGTTATTCACCTGGTTAAATTACTACGCCACCCAATTGTACCATTGTTATGGCCACTGCCTACACTGACAACTCGGAAGCAGCCAGAATCAAAAATAAACTACTGCTTGAGCATCACGACATCGATTATAACAGTCTACTTATTTCACAACTGCATTCATTCAAACAAAATGCATTTGAAAGTGCGTTCCTGGGCAAATTGCTTTCATGTGGCGAGCATTACGATCTGCTTCAATAAAGAGGTGTTTTTTAGAAACAAAGTTGGGTAGACTGGTAATTGCTATATGTAACAAAATCAGACCATTCAGTTCAGCGTGTAGAAGCAATTTACTTGAGAATGTTTTTGCATGAAAGTATAGCCATTCAAACATGTCAAGGCACTGGATTGTCCAGAGGGGATTAAACAGTCCACCTAAATACTTTTTTATTTATTTTGTAGTGAATTTATGAGCGTTTATGTAGTGAATGCCACCTGGTAGGCATACGCATTTTGGTGCAAGAGCTTTACATTCTTAAAATGTATTAGTTTGTAAGGGTAGTCCACTGTGCCTCGCAGCGCTTTGGTCGCCTTTGACTATGAACATGAAGCAGCTTTGGAAAAGTGCGTTTTGCCTACTAGACCCGAACTAGTTATAAGTACAGGGCCAGTGTAATGCCCCCAATAAGCAGCGGGTGCTGGTAAAAGGTAGCAGTGGGCATTCTTGGCACAGTGGTGCAGTGTGCAGCCTGCAGTGGAAGGTAACCACGAGCGCAGGCAAGTGAGTGTGCCCAGCACCTGTCAAAGACTTTAATGCCTCTGGGCACAGCCCGGGTAACTTGCCGTTATCGTGTGTGTAGTGAGTGCAGAGTAGTGAGTGCAGAGTAGTGAGTGCAGAGTGCAGAGTGCAGAGTAGTGAGTGCAGAGTGCAGAGTAGTGAGTGCAGAGTAGTGAGTGCAGAGTGGTGAGTGCTGAGTGGTGAGTGCAGAGTGGTGAGTGCAGAGTGGTGAGTGCAGAGTAGTGAGGGCAGAGTAGTGAGGGCAGAGTAGTGAGGGCAGAGTAGTGAGGGCAGAGTAGTGAGGGCAGAGTAGTGAGTAGTGAGGGCAGAGTAGTGAGGGCAGAGTAGTGAGGGCAGAGTAGTGAGGGCAGAGTAGTGAGGGCAGAGTAGTGAGGGCAGAGTAGTGAGGGCAGAGTAGTGAGTAGTGAGGGCAGAGTAGTGAGTGCAGAGTGGTGAGTGCAGAGTGGTGAGTGCAGAGTGGTGAGTGCAGAGTGGTGAGTGCAGAGTAGTGAGGGCAGAGTAGTGAGGGCAGAGTAATGAGGGCTGAGTGCAGAGTAGTGAGGGCAGAGTAGTGAGGGCAGAGTATTGAGGGCAGAGTAGTGAGGGCAGAGTAGTGAGGGCAGAGTAGTGAGGGCAGAGTGCAGAGTAGTGAGTGCAGAGTAGTGAGTGCAGAGTAGTGAGGGCAGAGTAGTGAGGGCAGAGTAGTGAGGGCAGAGTGCAGAGTAGTGAGGGCAGAGTGCAGAGTAGTGAGGGCAGAGTAGTGAGGGCAGAGTAGTGAGGGCAGAGTAGTGAGGGCAGAGTGTAGAGTAGTGAGTGTAGAGTAGTGAGTGCAGAGTAGTGAGTGCAGAGTAGTGAGGGCAGAGTAGTGAGGGCAGAGTAGTGATTGCAGAGTAGTGAGGGCAGAGTGCAGAGTAGTGAGGGCAGAGTGCAGAGTAGTATGGGCAGAGTAGTGAGGGCAGAGTGCAGAGTAGTGAGGGCAGAGTGCAGAGTAGTGAGTGCAGAGTAGTGAGTGCAGAGTAGTGAGGGCAGAGTAGTGAGGGCAGAGTGCAGAGTAGTGAGGGCAGAGTAGTGAGGGCAGAGTGCAGAGTAGTGAGGGCAGAGTAGGGAGTACAGAGTAGTGAGTGCAGGTGCAGAGTGGTGTGTTCTGTTGAGTGCAGAGTGGTGTGTGCTGTTGAGTGCAGAGTGTTGTGTATTGACAATGTAAATGACAATGCCATTTATTTATGATTTAAAGAAAAAAAAAGAAATGATGCCGAGACCATTGCATTGTAAATGCTTGTTTAGGGCTCGGCCTACGTCACCACGAAGTGGGGCGGAGCTCCGAGCTCTTATGTAATAGAAAAAAAAAAGTTACTTTAGGGGTCCGGGCTGCAACATTCCTTAGTGGGCGCGCGTTTTTTATGGCATCTGCCTAGTGATTCGTCTTCGCTGTGCTGTCTATTTAGTAGCCTTGACGTGATAGGCTATATTTACTTTTCACCCGCCATTGTTTTCATTTTCATGGCATTTTCTGTGCGGTTATGCGCACGGCAGACTATTAATCTTAATTAGAAGCTGTCAGAGTGCCCGTGTAATGCAATCCAGATGGTGGGAGCGCGTTCACCATTCAGCCTTGCATTGCATGTATCAGGCGCGCGTGTAACATGTACCTTTCGCGCACGGAAGTCCATTATTTTAATTAGGAGCTGTCAGGGTGCTCCTCCAAATGCAATCCAGATGTTGTATTTGCAGTGTTAATAATTCTATGGTAAGAGGCAGTTGCTTCCTCAGCAGAGTTTGCCTAAAGCACAGCATGACGAACCGCTTTGCTCTGCTGATGTGAAATGCTCGCTTATTTGCTCGTAACTTTAGTTTACAAGGAACACCCGTGAAGGCAACATGCTGTCCATTAATAATTTAATAACAGTAAATAACTGTCTCCGTATTGTCACTACTTCCTGCGTCTACAGAGAGCCACTTAAACGTCTAAACATTTTCCAGGACTGTGTGGGGGACTCGTTATGTGTAGAGTGATTTAGGATTTGAGTATGCCTTTTATCTCAGCCAACAGAAATGCTTATTGCCTGCAGAGTCCACTCTTAACAGCGATTCCGGGGAAATGGTGCGCATTGTTGTTAAAATGCAGGCCTCATTTCACTACTTTACTTTACTGTGTCTCTCCAATGCGTGATTATTTATTGATGGCTCCTTGAGTCTTACACACAGTTGTATCACAGCTCAGGAAAGCCGTTTTGCCCTCTCCCTGTAACCCCTTCTTCCATCTAATCTGCAGACCATTGTAGCGTCTAGCAATGAGAATGCGCCCTTCTGCTTCCATCTTATACAAAGAAGTACGGTTGTGCGCCTGCAGCTGAGAAACTAAACACAGGGACCTAATCCATAAATTGTGCTCATTGCCAAAAAAGATTTTTTTCGCATTGTCAGGGGTAGTAAGCGCTAGATAAATGCAATTACAATAAATTTCGTCCCTAAAAGGAATGTAGATGTTAATGTAGGAATTGTCACAATAATTAACATTTCTATCGTATCTACAGCTATGAGAATGCGCCCTTCATGTTCCATCTTATGCAAAAAAGTATGGTTGTGCGCCTGCAGCTGAGAAACTAAACACAGGGACCTAATCCATAAATTGTGCTCATTGGCAAAAAAAAACCTTGTCGCCTTGTCAAGGGTAGTAAGCGCTATATAAATGCAATTACAAAACATTTCGCCCCTAAAAGGAATGTACATGTTAATGTAGGAACTGCCACATTAACATTTACATTTCTATCGTATCTATCATCGTAATGCTATTTCTATATTGCAACCACAACCCTATCTCCTTCTGTGCGTTGTTAGCAACCCCCACACATTCACTCACTTCCATTCATTTCCGCATACTTACACGCCACACCAGTCTGCAGTAATCACACCCATCCCCCTTCTGAATGTTCATACAGATAATTACGAAATCATACCACTTTCAATTTCAGGTTCAGATTCAGCACTGAGCCTACACTTTTCTTTAAAGTAAGGGCCCTCTTGTAGTTCGCATTACAATGCCAAAGAAGTATGGTTGTGCGGCTGCAGCTGAAAAATGTAAACACAGGGACCTAATCCATAAATTGTGTTCATTGCCAAAAAACTTTTCTGTCGCCTTGTCGGGGTAGTAAGCGCTATTAGCAAACCGCCAACAAATATACAAAATTATCTCCATTAACACACCAAATTAATGCACACTCACACACCATACTATCTGAAGATCTTTCACACCAAAAGAACATTGGTCACTACCTTTAGTCTCACCCAGTGCGACTAACTGCGACAGTGCCCAGGCGATTCCTCCGGCACGCCTTCACAGTTATCCTGCTACCGCGTCCTTCTTCCTGTTGTCCTCCTCAGCTCTTTAATATTCATCCCCTTCCACACGAGTACCCCTCCACAGTCCGGGGCCATCACAATATAAAGTCCTTCCGTACACCGACAAGAAAATAAGAGACCAGGAAGCCGCTCTCCTTGGTGCCCCAGGGGCTCCGCCACAAGCCCCCAGGGCCTTTTGTTTACATTACAACAGTACTAGCGTTCACTGATGGGCCAGTGCTGCTAGCGCCAATGGTGGGGAAAACGACATTTTGCAGTGTAAATAAATGCAGAGTAGTGAGTAGTGAGTGCAAAGTAGTGAGTAGTGAGTAGAGTAGTGAGTAGAGTAGTGAGTAGAGTAGTGAGGTGAGTAGTGAGTAGTGAGTGCAGAGTAGTGAGTAGTGAGTAGAGTAGTGAGTAGAGTAGTGAGGTGAGTAGAGTAGCGAGGTGAGTAGAGTAGAGTAGTGAGTAGAGTAGAGTAGTGAGTAAAGTAGTGAGTGCAGAGTAGTGAGTAGAGTAGTGAGTAGTGAGTAGTGAGTGCAGAGTAGTGAGTAATGAGTAGAGTAGTTAGTAGTGAGTAGAGTAGTGAGTAGTGAGTGCAGAGTAGTGAGTAGTGAGTAGAGTAGTGAGTAGAGTAGTGAGTAGTGAGTGCAGAGTAGTGAGTAGTGAGTAGAGTAGTGAGTAGAGTAGTGAGTAGTGAGTAGAGTAGTGAGTAGTGAGTAGAGTAGTGAGTAGAAAGTACTGAGTAGAGTAGTGAGTAGTGAGTAGAGTAGTGAGTGGAGAGTACTGAGTAGTGAGTAGAGTAGTGCGCAGAGTAGTGAGTAGTGAGTGCAGAGTAGTGAGTAGTGAGTAGAGTAGTGAGTAGTGAGTAGAGTAGTGAATAGTGAGTTGCGTAGTGAGTAGAGTAGTGAGTAGAGTAGTGAGTAGTGAGTGCAGAGTAGTGAGTAGTGAGTAGAGTAGTGAGTAGTGAGTGCAGAAAGTGAGTAGAGTAGTGAGTAGAGTAGTGAGTAGTGAGTGCAGAGTAGTGAGTAGTGAGTGCAGAGTAGTGAGTAGTGAGTGCAGAGTAGTGAGTAGTCAGTGCAGAGTAGTGAGTGCAAAGTAGTGAGTGCAGAGATGTGAGTGCAGAGTAGTGAGTAGTGTAGTGAGTGCAGAGTAGTGAGTAGTGAGTAGAGTAGTGAGTAGAGTAGTGAGTAGTGAGTGCAGAGTACTGAGTAGAGTAGTGAGTAGTGAGTGCAGAGTAGTGAGTAGAGTAGTGAGTAGAGTAGTGAGTAGGGTAGTGAGTAGTGAGTAGAGTAGTGAGCAGAGTAGTGAGTAGTGAGTGCAGAGTAGTGAGTAGTGAGTAGAGTAGTGAGTAGAGTAGTGAGTAGAGTAGTGAGCAGTGAGTAGTGAGTAGAGTAGTCAGTAGTAAGTAGAGTAGTGCATGCAGAGTAGTGAGTAGTGAGTGTAAAGTAGTGAGTAGTGAGTAGAGTAGTGAGTAGAGTAGTGAGTAGTGAGTGCAGAGTAGTGAGTAGTGAGTAGAGTAGTGAGTAGTGAGTGCAGGAAGTGAGTAGAGTAGTGAGTAGAGTAGTGAGTAGTGAGTGCAGAGTAGTGAGTAGTGAGTAGAGTAATGAGTAGAGTAGTGAGTAGTGAGTAGAGTAGTGAGTAGTGAGTAGAGTAGTGAGTAGTGACTAGAAAGTACTGAGTAGAGTAGTGAGTAGTGAGTAGAGTAGTGAGTGGAGAGTACTGAGTAGTGAGTAGAGTAGTGAGTAGTGAGCAGAGTAGTGAGTAGTGAGTAGAGTAGTGAGTAGTGAGTAGAGTAGTGAATAGTGAGTTGCGTAGTGAGTAGAGTAGTGAGTAGTGAGTAGAGTAGTGAGTAGAGTAGTGAGTAGTGAGTGCAGAGTAGTGAGTAGTGAGTAGAGTAGTTAGTGCAGAAAGTGAGTAGAGTAGTGAGTAGTGAGTAGAGTAGTGAGTAGTGAGTGCAGAGTAGTGAGTAGAGTAGTAAGTAGAGTAGTGAGTAGAGTAGAGTAGTGAGTAGGACATCACATGCAGCAACTGTGCAAGCTTCTTACACTCACAAGGAGACAACAGGCAGCTGAGGTGCAAGCTTCTCCCACTCACAAGAAGGACATCACAAACAGCAGCGGTGCAAGCTTCTTACACTCACAAGAACGACATGACAGGCAGCAGCAGTGCAAGTTTCTTACACTCACAAGGAGACCACAGGCAGCAAAGGTGCAAGATTCTCACACTGACAAGAACGACATCACAAGCAGCAGTGGTGCAATCTTCCTTCACACACTCACAGCAGGTACTGTGCCAAGGCAGCAGCAGCAACAGAGCAAGAGTCCCTTACAAAGAACAGGCACAGCACAGAGATGCACAATACAATCTTCTCATACTCACAGGCAGCAGCCGTTCAAGATTCTCACACTCACAAGAAGGACATCACAGGCAGCAGCTGTGCAATCTTCTTACACTCACAAGAACGATATCACAGGCAGCAGCAGTGCAATCTTCTTACACTCACAAGGAGACCACAGGCAGCAGAGGTGCAAGCTTCTCACACTAACAAGAAGGACATCACAGGCAGCAGCAGAGCAAGCTTCTTACACTCACAAGGAGACGACAGGCAGCAGAGGTGCAAGCTTCTCACACTCGCAAGAACGACATCACAAGCAGCAGTGGTGCAAGCTTCCCTTACACACTCACAGCAGGTACTGTGCCAAGGCAGCAGCAGCAACAGAGCAAGAGTCCCTTACAAAGAACAGGCACAGCACAGAGATGCACAATGCAATCTTCTCATACTCACAGGCAGCAGCGGTACAAGCTTCTCACACGAAGGACATCACAGGGAGCAGCTGTGCAAGCTTCTTACACTCACAATAACGACATCACAGGCAGTAGCAGTGCAAGCTTCTTACACTCACAAGGAGACCACAGGCAGCAGAGGTGCAAGCTTCTCACACTCACAAGAAGGACATCACAGGCATCAGCAGTGCAAGCTTCTTACATTCACAAGGAGACCACAGGCAGCAGAGGTGCAAGCTTCTCACACTCACAAGAAGGACATCACAGGCTGTAACGGTGCAATATTCTCACACCCACAAGGAGATCACTGGCAGTACACACCACATGAACACACTCCATAACACATAGCAACAATACATTGGCATTCACAATGCCATTAGCTCAAACTCAAATAAATCCGAGCCCTATTGCATTTCTAATGCTTGTTTTACATATATTACCTATGAGTCTATATGCAGGACCTGTTTAAAAAGCTCCTGGTTCCTCTTGTTTAAAAAGACACAATCCAATTACAGCAACCTTAAGTTGAAACCTAAAGCTGCCTTCAAAACTAAAAAATTGTGTCCTTTTGTTTCTTCAACCAAACTTCTACGTACTATTTGTAGATTTTTTTTTCCAGTGTAGGGTTTTGTTTATATGGATGATCAGCAGTTTACACATCATTTGGCCTAACAGGGGTGATGTTTTCAAAAGGATCTCCAGAATTAAAGAGTGGTTAATTTATATTTGTAGTATTATACCAGATATTATAATATAACATTTTTTTTAACATAGGTTTGTTTAAATTAGTGCAGTAACTCCAGATAAAATAATTGATTAATAGATTGTAGTGAGTGCAATGCATAGTATCACTTATTTATAGTGATGTACTGTGAAGCTTTTGGGTTAATTTTATAATCTATATTATTGTTTTTTCCCCACTGTTCAAGGATAATGCTTCATACAGACCATCATTTATGATGAAGTATGAAAGCTGAAAACTGTAAAAAAAAAAAAGGGAAGATTAATGTCTTACTGTATTGTGATATAGTATTACAGTATAACCAATGTGTATTATGTTTTTGTAATTTTGAAAATGAAATGCTAACATATATTTATGATCTTTTTCTTTTTCGATAGTGGCTGGAGTTGTCATCTTTAGATGTCTCAAAACACTACTTATACCACAGAAATATTGCTTTGATATACCACTCACTAACCCACTAACTCATTGACACAGTTCATAACCCACAGTCTCACTTACAAATACATCTAGTACTACACTCTTCTATACATTATTACACCCATACACACAATAATATGGCGGCTGATACAGCCAGACACACACTGATGCAAACATTGACATAGCCAATGACTCACTCATAGTGGTACTTTCACACACATTCACTCACTGTAGGAAGATAGGATCCGTCTGCATGGTTACCCCCAATTTTTGCCTGGTGCTGTGATAGTTTCTGACTAGACTGACTGGGATCCTGCTAATCAGGACCCCAGTCTCTGTGCTTTCTCCTCTAAATTGGTATGGTAAGTACTTAGTTACATCCCAGATTGGATACTGGTGTACACCTATCACTCCCTAGTTAATGGTACTAGGGTACCCAGGGCATAGGTACACCAGGGGTCCCCCATGGGCTGAAGCATGTATAATGCCACACATGGGAGACCACTCATTTTGTAACTACAGGCCTGCCATTGAAGCCTTTGTAAGCTGGTGCTAGCACCACTTACAAAAGATATAGGTTTCCCTATATCTAAGGTCACTGCACTTAAAACCTATAAGTCACCCCTAAGGCAGGCCTTATAATCCTGAAGACAGGGTGCTTGGTTCTAAGTGTGAGGGTGCCCCTGCATGAGCAGGACACCCCTACAGCCTATGGAGTCCATTCTCCCAGATTGTAAGTGAGACACCCAAATAACATATAGAGGGGCACTGCGTCATTACACGATGACCATCTCAAAACTGGCTGTAATGAATCCTATCATGTTTGGTATCAAACATCTTGGAATCATACCCCCACACTTTTAACGGTGTAGGAGGTATGATTCCATGCACTGTAAAGCCCCTCCAGGAGGCCCTTAGTGCTCCCAGTACCAGTCTTCTAGACCCGGAAAACACAACATGGCTGCTACCGACCAGAAACACGATTCTGCCCTCCTGCTGCTGATCCAAGCTCAATCCGGGGAAGGCAGAACAATAGGTATCCTGTCACAGAGAGGTGTGACCACCTCCCAGACAGGGTTTAGTGTATTGGGGCCGGGTGGGAGCGCTTGCGAGAGCCACTCAGTCTGCTTGAAGGGAACATTTGGTGCCCTCCTTGCATGGTCAAGTTCAAACCAGCTCAAGGAGCCATTGGCTCCTGCGCTGGCATGAAACTGAACAAAGGACATGGGAGTATCCTCCCCACTGTCCGAAACCTACCCTAGGAGGGAACCATGAATCAGCCCAACCCTTTCCTTAGGGTACTTAAGGTCTTACCTGAGGGAGGGTCCCTAGATTCGCCGTGGGACAAGATTTATTTCAGACACCACTTCTTTTTCAACCATCTGGGCACTCTGGATTTCGCTCTGAGCATCAAGGGTGCAACCAGGCAGACTCCTGCTGCTCCTGATCTCCTCGCCCTGCTCGTCTACTGCAACGTCTGTGCCTGTGCACTATACAGGAACCTTCCAAGACCTGTAGGCATTGAAGACACTTGGAGGAATGTTCCTTGAAGTGAAGGAATCACTTCCCTGCATCTGCAGGCACTGCAACTAAGATGACTAGTCTGCTAATCCTGGGCTCCCACGGACTCCAAAAGGCTCAGCAACACAGGTGTTGGTTCTTCATATCTCTCCAGGCCTGACCTTTCCATTTACCAAGTTTGAGGCCAGTATCCCTAGTAGGAGCCGCAGGAACTGAACTTGTGTGCACTGCACGTAGCCCCAATCTCAAGCATCTCTTGTGACCAAGATCTTCATCCTCACTCATTTCTTGCATCGTGGGCTTGCATCTTTGGTGAGCTGCTCGAGGTCCTCTTGCGACGCCAGTCCCTCCGGCCTGTCCATTCTCTCGAGGGTCTCCTTTGATTTGTCTGGGCTCACCTGATTGCTCAGGCCTGCCCTGAAACCTCTGCTTCTGTTGGTCACCTGGACCTTGCTGGTCCCGACACCGCACCTTCTTCGCTTTCCATGTTGTTTGCAGTTGTCAAGGCTTGTTGGTGCACCCAACAGACACTGACCCCTCAACTCTTGACATACGATGTGGGATAGCTCATGAACAGCTCCTGGTATTCCATAGTGTCACCTGGTCCTCACATCTACAGCTCCAAGGTCTGCGTGACTCTCCTGCAGTACCTGACTTTGGTGGGGATACGTCTTCCGTACCTCCTGGTCACTTCTAAGTGGCATAGGCTCTGTCCACTCTGCTTGCAGGTACTTCTCTACTCAAATCCTCCTTTGGGTTCCACCAGACACTTTCACCTTCTCCAGCATCTTCCTGAAGGCCTCCATTGGGTTTGACTGTGATTTCTGACACCACTTCACACATATGCACCCGGCTTCCCTGAAACAGGTATCCTGGTTCCTAAGGTATCCATGGGTGGGGTGGCTCTCCAACCTTCTGTCTTCCACAGGGTTTCCTCAGGGTCCACCAGGAATGGTCCTTATTCTTTATCCATTGACATGTATTGAAGCCCGCTGTTGTATTCCAACTGTGCACACGGCCTCCGTGGGGTTCCTGGTTACTTACCTTGGGTGGTTCTTTGGGTCCCCAGCACTACTATGTCTTCTGGGTATAGTCTTGACTAAAGTCGTGGTTCGCATACCACTATTTTAGTATATGGTTTGGTCTCCCCCTGGGAACCACTGTGTATTTCGTTCTACTTACCTGTTTCTATTAAACAGTGTTGTGTGCATTGTGTATATATGTATGTGTTAGTGAATGTTCTATAATAAATGCATATTTTTTATAAATAAACTGCAGTTCTTTTTCACTTAATCTATATTGATAAGATTTAGTTCTGGTAAAACAAACTGCTTTACACTCCTTCTGGATTAAGCCTGAAGGCTGCTCTCCACAGCTTTAACTTAGACAGCTGTCTAAGGTTGTCTAAGACAACTGAAATCACCATAAGGGTTGTCTGGATTGGTGCAAGGTGCCTGTTTACATAGATATTTACCATATACCAAGGCAGCTTATCACACTCACTAGTATAGGTAGTCATGATGAAGCAAAGCTTCGCATATTTTGCGGCTTGCTGAGATCAAGAACCTCATTTATGTGTAATAAGGTAACCCGTGTATGTTTTACTAACGTTTATATTAAGATTGAGTAAAGTTTAAGACGCTTGCCTATGTGTATTTCTAATGAAATTAATCCATGTCTTCTAAAAATGGCCGCCGCTTGTATTTTAGTTACTGCGCATGCGTCAGCCACACTCACGTGTCCTGACGCGTCTGCAGAAGTGGAGGGAAAATTATGCGCATGCGTAATTCATAGCTGTGCTTATCATGTGGTACTGCTCGTGCCACTGCTCTTGTGATCGTGTCAATATAGCTAACATTTAAATTGCATAAGTTTATTTCTTGATGATGAGTTAAAAGTACAAACCCTGCGATGTGTTTTCATAATGACATTATTATGTATTAATTTGTTTTCGCTTACTTTTCATGTACCGCGGGCAATGGGGGTCTGAGTGAGAGGAGAGCCATATTGGAGGTCCCTTCTGCGCCTGTGCGACATTCGGCAGCACGAGGGACCTTGGCTGATGGAACATAGCCAGCTGGCAGTGATGGGCGAGATGCTCCTGAGAAAGTCACCTCTGCCCTGCGAGAACAGCGAATGTGGCTTCTTATATGTTACATTGTATTGATGTGCTACTGTTAGCTCATGGGAACCCAAACATGCTAGGCGGTCCCAAAATATGTAAATGAAGGCTTCAAATCGTATATTGTGATTGGTGTGTTACCCAAATCCTACCTTAGGACCAATCGAAATTGAGGGATTCTGACACTTTGCAACATTGGGGGGGTGGTACACTGTCCCAAAACTGTATATCTACCCTGGGTTCACCTAGTGAACCGTCCGACTTGTCTGGTTTAGCTGACCTGTCACTGACCCAACGCACTCAATAGGTGACTGAAGATACAGAGCGCTGCAGTGCACTCTGTCCGAATTTGACCATAGACTAAGGTTTTACTGAACCTTAAAGTGCTGGCAAGGCACTTAGCTGGGAGTTCGCTGACCCAATCGGGGTCTTGATCGATATCTGCAGAGCGGGTGGAGCGCAGGCGTTGCTTCCTAACTGTGGGTTCCGGTCCTGTCCTGAAGAGGGTCCTGTCCTGAGGGTTTGCTGTCCTGTCCTGAGGTCCTGTCCTGATTCTTATTCCGAGGGTATCCTGTCCTGTCCTGGGTGTCCATTCTGCACCTGCTGTCCTTTGAGGGGTATCCTTCCTTGAGGGTTTCCTGTCTTGAACTGACCCGTGGCCAGGGTTTGGTTTCCACACCTTTCTAGGTAAATACTGCTCTGAAATCTCTTGAAATTCTTGCACCTTCTGAATTTCTAACTTTTGCTTCAATAAAGTTCAACATTGCAAATGTGATATTTTCCATGCCTTTCCGCAACTATTGAAAGTCATTTAAAATTTTGCAAAGTTATTTCTATGTCTTCTCATTTGTTAGAAATTATATTTTGCATAGCAGTGTGTCATTTCCTGATATGGTCTAGAACTTCGTTGCCTAGGTTGTTCAAAGGCCCTTTCACCTTAAGTGAAGCGTGTTATTCATTATAAGTTCTTCTATAATCACACACACTTAGTCTATCACTGTTTTAGATAATACTGACTTGCATAAGTATCTTTTCTCGTTACATTTTATTAGTACTTTGATGATTACTCTGCCATTATTCCTTTATGCATATGTGATTTACATTTTCTTGGTTATTGATTGCCTTATTTTACTGTATCTCATGCAAGAAAATATTGAACTTTAGATAAACATTTTAAAACTTCCAGTTGTCCGTGGTCATTTACACAGTATTTGAATGTTATTGGTTGGGTTTGTATTTTGCTGCCTTTCTTTACAGCTAGCTCCCTGATTCATTGTGGTCATTAGGCACCCGCATCGGTGGATGGTAAGTCGGGTGTACTGAGAATTGGTAGCAGGGAACACACACACACCAAATTGGTAGAGCTCGTGAAGTCACCTGATCGATGTATATGGTGATTTGAAAAGTATATGGGCCCTGAAGCCGGAAACGGCGAAAACTATTGGTCGGGTGGCCTCGCGCGCTCTATCAGTTTTTCTGGTAGCTAGAGGATGGTTAGGGACTAGTTGAGAGTAAGGCAGGGACTAGTTAGACTAGTTAAGTCGGAAGCTGCTATTTTTATTGCTGCTAAAAGAGCGGCTGTTCTGAGGGAACTGATCACTCTCTTGTGAATACGCTGCTGAAATTTATGAATTATTGTATTGTCATTATTCTTGTTCTTATATTGTTATATGTACTAATCAATGCATTTGTAAATCGACTCGTTAAGTGTTGTCCGAACTCCCCGGGGAATTGAAAGGGCAAGTGGTGAATAGAATCCATTGTCCTGAGGTCACAGGTTCGAGGAAAGTTAGGTGCAGGTTAGGATAACCGGGAAGCACTAACTAGGGTTTTCTGAATACATGTGTGAATAAATGACAGTAACGAGGTTCATTGGCAAAATTCCCATAGTGGCGTAACCTAGCAAGGGTCACATCGGAAGAGTAGCAGGTTCCTCGGAGCTAGCGTGAAAGCAGAGGGGTCCGCTGAGAAACTTTAAACTCGAAATATATCCCGGAAAGAAGTGGATGAGTTTAGGGGAATAACAGGTTCACCGATGCTAGAGTGAAGGGTAGGCGGAAGAGATCTGCCCGCAGCACGTGAAAAGTAAATGGAAGTAGTTTACTTGCAGTAAAAGAATTCTTTCTCTGTCTAGACACTTGAGCACTGTGGCGAATGTGTATTTGTTGTAAAATAACCAAGCACTGAGCACTTTAAAAGTAAGAAAGTTTCCGTTACCTTGTGAAGGGAGGGAGTCAGTCGCGAAGCGCCTCTGACGTCACTCTGTGCCGCGCTGGGATTGGTAGAAGCAGCGGGCGGGTAGCGGAGCTGAAAATTGTAAAGGAGGGGTGAGCGCCGGAGCGTGGGAACTATCTCACGAAGGGGCCGCGCACCCATTGGCGGAGCTTATTTTGTGTCGCGCACCCATTGGTTGCACGAATTTTCTGAAGCGCATTCTGATTGGAGGTAGTTTGTAAACAAAGTTAACGCAGAAAACGTATGTGGCACTCGTATAGTCCAGAGACTAGACCCGATCCAAGAAATCAAGGGTTTGAAAGGGATCAGTGGAAGGCTAACAGATACGATATTATGTACGGAACCAAGAGAAAAATGTCCCTTGTAAATAAGGTGAAAAATTATTTTAAAACGGACAAACCGATTAAATCTAGGGAAGGTGTTCTTGTCTCAGCACCCAATACTCCTGCCTCATTCATGATGTTTGACCGAGGATACAATACCTGTGTGTGGCTGGAGAATTGGGTGAAGTACACAAAAGATGACGGAGTATTGGCTTTTCCGTTAGATGGTACTTTCAATGGTCGGATCTTATTTAATTTAAGAACCCGAATGAATGAACTGCATCCCAGACCCAGACTAACGCAGTATGAGGCATTAGAGGAATGGGAGATTGAGGCTTTTGAAAGAGAAAGACCCCGAATGGACAAGGGTTTGACCAAGTGGTACCCCAGGTTGAAACAGGAGTCCAGGGATAAAAGGATGAAACAGTGGAGGCAGAGCATGATTGTTGAGGGTCTGTTTCCCATGATGCCGGCATGTCATAACCCTGCAGCGGGTGGGAAAAGTACTGAAAAATGTAAGCATTGGGGGGCCCTGGGAGATTCAGATGATGAACTAATAGATGACATCTGTACCAGAAGTCCGCCCCCTTACAATGAGGGAACCCGACCTTCCAGTGTAGGAGATGTTCCCCGACGCCCCTTCCAAAAGGAAGAAGACAGGTCCCTGGGACTGGGAGGGGGTGGTCAAGTATTACCCTATCCTGAGAAACCCGAAATGGCGGAGACAAGGGATATATATCCCAAAGTGCCCGCAAGTCAGGAAGAAAAATATTCACGTACAAAAACCTTTTTCCCCAGACCCTTGTATGAAAGCGAAGAGAAACCATCGAATTCAGGACTGCCTTTTGTTCAACCTCCATATGGGGAAGAGCGCAGGTCCTTTAATACTGGAACTTTATTCCCGAAACCAAATTATGGTGGAGGACCAAGTGAAACGCATCCTACTGCCCCGAGTTTTACTCCTCCGCCTACTGCCCCGAGTTTTACTCCTCCATTGACCCCACAGATATTACATGACACAACTCTAAGAAGGGTACTAGTGGAAAAGGAGCAAGAGGCTCTAGCTAGACAAAGAACAGAAATAATTCAGAAAATTTCTCAGATAAATACCAGTCCTGAAGCATTGACTATTCCAGTAACTATTGGACCAGTGGTCCCGTTATACGGAAATGGTCAGGGAAATCCGATTACTCCAGTCATGACCCCAGTCATAGCAACCCCGAGACAGGAACCAATCATCATAGATGATCAGTCCAGTGAGTGTGAGTCTGAAGTTGCATTCTTGGAATTGCCAAACAAACAGACTGGAAAGGGAATACAGCAGAGGTATAACCCTTTTAATACAAAAGAAATTAAATTAGAGACAGCAACCGGTACTAGGAATGTCTCTCTGGTAACTCCGGATGAAATTGAGAGTTGGAGTCGTGAATTAGAGAAGCAGACTCCGCAAACAAAGCCTTTAGACCTCTACAAGCTGAGGGTTGAAATAGAAGAATTAATGGCAGGAAATGTGGGGTTGAATCGATTGAATACCTACTCTGAGGAAGAATTGTCGTTCATATGTAAAAGCTTTACAAGGAACACCAGAGTGCTCCATGAAAAACTGACCGAAACAGCAATGAGTATGGGGGTAGATATCTCAAAATCCAAGCCCTTACAGAAACCTTACAGAGCAGACTTCTCAGACAAGGATATAGAACACCTGAATGTGGCAGGAAAGAAGCTACAGATTAAAGAATTAATGGGGGTACTGCAGAAATGGGGAGATGTAGAAAAATGGAGAAGCAGGTGGGCGAAAAAGAGGGAAGAGGTTCGCTCCCGACAAGTGACTCCCGAGTTTGCTTTAAGAGAGGTAGAAAAACCTGAGCAGTTATGCCCCATGCGCGAAGTTCCGGGAGGGAAATATGTGCATGTTCCTTGGTCTAGGCAGGATATTGTGTCCTTCACGAACGATTTTCCAAAATTAAGAGAGAAACCAGTTGACTGGTACCGACAGGTGGAGAGGTTCGTGAAGGTACAGAAATGTCTATGGAAAGACCTGGATGGGTTTTTCGACATTGTGGTTCCAGTAGATTTATGGACCCAGTGTAAAATAAACATCAATTGGCCCAGTGAAGAGTATCCCAGAGACAAGGTCACGGGGGAGCCATCAAAAGAAGTCATGCGAAAATATGAGCAGGTAATTCAGCACTTGAAAGAAAAGGTGCCCGCCAAGGAAACTGATTGGACAAAAATAGATAGAACAACACAGGAAAGGGACGAGACAGTGCACTCCTTCTATGAGAGGTTATTGCAAGTATTTAAAACATACAGTGGTATTGACAACATCGACCTGAAGGATATGACACACTTTATTTACAGGTTTGTAAATGGTTTAAGACCTGAAATTTGTCAGTGGATAAAAGACAATAAAATCTGTTGGCATACTAAGAAAATGGATGAGGTCCTGCGGTACGCTAAGTACTGCGAGGACGAGATGGCAGAAAAGAAAAAGGCCCTTAAGGAGAAGGTTATGTGGGCTCAGGTGAAGCTCGCAGAACAACAGGAAAAACAATTGAGTAACATGGTTAAAAATGCTGAGAACAAAAGTCCTGGGGGAGGGGGTGGAGGAAAGCCCCGGCCCAAATTTAGCAGGGAAGAGGCTATGAAAAAATTTCCCTGCCATCAGTGCGGCGAAATTGGACACTGGCGAAACGAGTGTCCCCAATTAGTCGATGTTAATGAGACAACTCCTGATTTAATTCCACAGACGCAGAAAGAAAGACCAAGAAAGACTCAACCCCAGGTAAAAACAGTTCAGGTGCCTCGAGCACCCAAACAGGTATACAGGGGAAGACAGGCAGAAAATGAAGAGATAGAGGTTTGGGAAAGCGGGGAGAACAGAAATACAGCAACTTCGCAGTATCTGCTGAATGATACCTTCCTTTGTAATGAACAGGACTGACGGGGCCTGAGAGGGGAGGACGAGGAGTGCGTACTTGGCGCTTCCTTGCCGGTAGACCAGTCTGGACCATATATTGAAGGAAAGGTTGACGGAAATGATGTCACCTTTCTGTTGGACACTGGCGCTACCCGTTCTACTGTAAGAACAGTGGACGTTCCAAACCTACCCCTCTCGGGAGAAAACATCCAAGTAGTAGGTGTATCTAATCAATTGATTAGTACTCCTGTTACCGAACCAATGGAGATTTCAATTGGAAATTTTAAACAGATGCATAGATTTGTCGTCTGTGACACCAGTCCAGTGAATCTACTGGGACGTGATTTGCTGTGCAAAATGAACTGTACCATCTTTTGCACACCAAAAGGTGTTGAAATACAGACCCCAGATGAAGACGGCATTTATAAATTATTGTTGCTTAGACCTGACTCAGAAATTAAAAGATTGACCCTGCAGGACTTGCCCCAAGAACTACAGGAAGCCGTAAAGCCAGAAGTGTGGGATTTCACTGGAAAAGATGTGGGTTTGATGAAAGATGTGGACCCCATACAAATAGCCATCAAGGACAATGCAGTATATCCTAACACTAGGCCCTACCGAATGAATGCTGAAGTGAAGGCAGGTGTCACTCTGGAGATACAAAAATTACTGGAAGGAAACATCATCCAAGAAGTGATGAGCAGCCCATGCAACTCACCGATTATGGGCATCAAAAAGCCTAGTGGCAAGTATAGGGTAGTGCAGGACCTGAGAAAGGTTAACAAAATTGTAGTTCCTTGCTGCCCTATTGTCCCGAACCCTGCAGTAATTCTGTACCAGATTCCTTGGGATGCTGAGTGGTTCACTGTGATTGATTTGTGTCATGCATTCTTTTCGATACCCCTGCACCCCGACAGCAAATTTCTTTTCTCATTTGCCTTCGAGGGTCACGTGTATTGTTGGAACAGGGTCCCTCAAGGGTATACAGAGAGTCCCTCTATCTTTAATCAGATCTTGAAGAAATGTCTAGAGACTTTGACCTTACCTGGGAACTCTGTATTAGTGCAGTACATAGACGACCTTCTATTGGCGTCTAAAAGTCACAGGGACTGTGTAGTTGACACCATTGCCCTCCTAAATCACCTGTGTGAGAAAGGGCATAAAGTGTCCCCTGACAAACTACAGTTCTGTGCAAAATCAGTGAAATATCTGGGACACCAGATAGAAAAGGGTGTCAGAAAAGTCACTTCGGAAAGAGTGAGAATAATTCAAAAGATGCAGTTGCCCCGTACTCAAAAGGAAGTCAGAATGTTCCTGGGTGTATTAGGGTACTGCAGGCAGTGGATTCTGGGATTTGCAGCCTTAGCCAGGCCCTTGATAAAAATGACCACAAGAGGAATGCCAGATGTTGTGCAGTGGGACGATGAAAGTCTAATGGCTTTCACCAGATTGAAAAACTGTCTGTGTACAGCCCCTGCGTTGGGAATGCCAGATTATTCAAAAGAGTTTGCCCTTTTCTGTGACACTCGCGATAATTGCGCATTGTCAGTCCTGACTCAAGAACATGGCACAACCAGGAGGCCTGTGGCCTATTTCTCTGCCACACTGGACCCAGTAGCTGCTGGGTTACCAGGCTGTCTAAAAGCAGTAGCTGCTACCTGTGCAAGTTTGGAACAGAGTGAGTCCATTGTCATGGGACATCCTGTGACTGTTTATGTTTCACATGGAGTGGTAATTCTATTGACCAGAACTAAAACACAGTATCTCACCCCTAGTCGGCTGACTAAATACGAGAGGATTCTTGTGGGCGCAGCAAATGTAAACATTGTTAGGTGCGGTATTCTGAACCCTGCCACCTTACTTCCCGACCCCTCGGAAATGGAAGGTAGGGATGATGATGAACATGATTGTATTGATCTGACAGAGTTCAGTACCAAGCCACGCCCAGACATAAAAGAAGTGCCATTGCCTGAGCATGATAAAGAACTATTTGTGGATGGTTCCTGTCTAAGACATGAATTAGGAGGCTTGAGTGCTGCTTATGCAGTAGTGTCTTTCGAAAAGATTGAACAAGCAGGTTATCTATATAACATCAAGTCTGCACAAGTAGCCGAATTGATAGCCATGATAATGGCTTGCAAAATTGGGAAGGACTTACGCATAACAGTGTATACTGACAGTCAGTACTGTTATGGCGTTGTGCATGACTTTGGCCAATTATGGATGCAGAGGGAATTCATGACTTCCTCAGGTACTCCCATTCGGAATGCAAAGGTTGTTCATGACCTTTTAGAGGCCATCCAGTTGCCCAAAGAACTGGCAGTGGTAAAATGTGCTGCTCATCAAAGGAGCATGGACAGAGTATCACTGGGAAACGATTATGCTGATCGAGTGGCTCAATGGTGTGCCAAAGATCGATATATTATAAATCCAAAACGAGGGGGGCCAGGAACCAGCTGCCAGCTTCAGGTGTTTGAGGAAGTGCCTACATGGGATGAGGTGAGAGAGTGGCAGGAGTCGGCTCCTTGGCAAGAAAGAGAGAAATGGAAAGAGGATGGATGTAGACCGAGACGTGTGGATGGTGTCATCATAGGTCCAACTGGTATGCCTGTGTTACCCCGACACTTGCTTGGCACAATGGCAAGATTAATACATGAAGGATCACACATTGGTAGGGATGCCATGATTCTGGTATTTCAACAGACTTGGTACAGCAAGAAATTCAGGAAGGTAGCAGAGTCCCTCTGCCAGAGGTGCCTGTCATGTCAACAGATGAACCCAGGCAAGAGGACCATGGTTGAACTGAGCAAGATTGGGAGGTCAGGGGGTCCCTTTATAAAAATACAGGTTGATTTCATCACCATGCCCCGTTGTGAAGGGAAACGATATGTCCTTGTCATTGTGTGCGTATTTTCGAAATGGGTAGAAGCTTACCCTACTCCCAAGAGTGACGCACTGACAGTAGCGAAGTGTTTACTAAAAGAACTGATACCTAGGTTCGGAATACCATACATTATTAAATCAGACCAGGGTGGACATTTCCACAATGAAATAATGGCTGAACTGTGTAAGGCCTTTGGGATAAGGCAGAAACTTCATTGTGCATACCATCCAGAGGCTTCTGGAATAGTGGAACAAGTAAATGGAACTATCAAAAACAGACTAGCAAAGCTGACAGATGCTACTGGCATGAACTGGGTGAAGGCCCTGCCCCTGGTCCTGATGGGACTGAGAAGTGTTCCAGACCGCAAGACAGGCCTAAGTCCCCATGAAATCATTATGGGAAGAGTGATGAGACAAGCATGGGTGCCAGGAAGCAAACTGTTGAGTATTACTGATGATTTGGTGCTTGAATACTGCAGAAGATTGGGTGACCAAGTGCGTTCTATCTCTCGCCAGATTGGAGACGACGGCATCCTCAATCCAACGACTCCTCTCCACAGCTTGGTTCCAGGAGACTGGGTCAAAATAAAGAAGCACACTCGATCAAGCTGTCTGGCACCCAGGTGGGGAAAGAAGCGCCAAGTAATCCTGGTGACAACCACTGCAGTGAAAGTCGCAGGTGTTCCCCAGTGGATCCACGCCGGACACACCCAGAAGGTATTACCAGACAAAGGATTTGAAGAACCAGGGCAACCAGCAGAGGACCCTGAAGAAGCCAGACCAGTAGCAACTGACAACGAGCAGCCCAGCACCAGTCAGGTTGCAGAACCAGCAGACGTTGGCCCAGGAGTAGTTGACTGCGAACTGCCAAGAAACCAGCCTGCTGAAGAGGTCCAGGAAACTGAGCCAGGAGTAGCTGAAGACGAGCTGCCAAGCATATGGCCAGAAGAATGGATACCGATGATTGATTTGACCGAAGACCCTATCAGAACAAGAGAACGACTTAGTGAAGGTAGAGAGTGGACTAGTCAGGAAAAGCAAGGCACAGGCGAAGAACCTCAGCCACTTGAGATCCAAATCAAAACTGAGGAAGGAGAAGGTCAGACAGGGACAGAGCACGTGATTGATACAGATCCAGTGAATAAGACTGAACAAGTACCCGATACTGAACAAGTACCCGATACTGAACAAGTACCTGAGACTGAACAAATACCTGATATTGAACAAGTGCAGGATACAGAGCAAGTGTTCGATACTCCTCCATTAACTCCTGATGTGGATAAGGGACAGACTAGACATAGAGTAATAGTTCGAGCAGAAGAAAATCAAGAGATCGAAGTGCTTGAACAGGATCAGATAGAGTTAGAAAAACGGGTTCAGGAAACAGAAACAGAAACAGAGACAATTGAAAGCCAAAAACAAAATATTCCTGAACAAGGCCAGATTAGCAACCAGGCAGAAGAATTTGATGCTAGCCCTGGAACTAGTCAGATAAGGGAAGTAGGAGAAGAAAGTGGAGAAGAATTACCACAAGACCAAGAGAACAAGAGAAGAAGAAAAGAAAGTGAAGTCCAAGTACCAACTAAGAGACTAAAGAAAAGAAACAACCTTGAGCCTAGGTTTGTAAAAAGACTGAGACTAAGAATAAAGACAGTGGAAGAAAAACGTGCAGAAGCAAGAAGAAGTGCTCGAATTGCAGAGCAGGAAGAAGACTCTTCCAAAAGAAGGAGTGAGCGAATAAAAAGACAAAACAAAAAGTACAAGTCTCCTGAATGGACACTGGTTTTGGAGGAGCTTGAAGATCTTGATATAACTGACGTGAGTGACGGAGAACCTGTCCCAGAGTACTCAGCTGAAGAAGAAGACGAGCCACCGTGAATTTGCACAAAGTAAGCTAATTGTGTAAAGACACAAAAGGGGTTCAAGAGACTCCTTCTGAGCAAAATGTCTGATTCAACAGTGAATGGTAGACCTAGTTGCAGCCGTTTTAAGACGTGTTGCAAGGTGTGTATATGTAGTATAGTAGTACTGATAGTTATCTGGATAGGATTAACAATTTTCATTCCCTTTGCTGTAAGTAAAGATACTAACATTGTCCCTACTGAAGTTGTAAATACTGACAGTGAGGAGCTGACAACACAGAGTGTAGAAAGACATGAGAGAGCATTGAGACAAACTAAACGAGACTTAGAAGCATCAGATGAGAAAGGACTACATTATCATGGCATGAAGAACAGGACACATTTAAATGTTTTCGCAAACTTGTTAATACACTATGTAGAGACTATGGAAATTGAGGATTGCTATGTCTGCATGAAGCTACCTACTTCGGTGGCTGAAGGCGTGACATACCATCATCTGCCATTAACTTATGGAATTTCCTGTAGCATTTTAGCTAGTTTATTTTACAAAAGGGGACCGTTACAGTATTATTACTCTAACAATGACGTGATCTTTTCTGAACTGCCTATACGTGGGAACTTGAATCCTGTACATACCAAAACTGACACCATAAGATATATGGGAGACTACTTTCTGACTATAGGGAACATTGACATAGCAGATGCACACAGAGATAACTTGACTTGTTCTTTGCGTGAGCAGGAAAAGATGTTCCTGAACATGGCAGAGAAAAGGAGAATTAAAATTCAGAAGAAGGCTAATGACGAAAGTCAGAAAAAGCCAAAATGGGCAGAAAACATGGAAGGCACCTCATCTGGTGGAGCGGGTCCTGCTCTGTTGCTGGATTTTGAAAAGAAAGGCAAGCTATGTCTTCACCGCGAGAAGACTAGCTATTATAATAATGTTTTCATTGGTTCCAGTGAATGCGAACATAATTACAAGGTAATTGGAGGTTGGGGTTTCAAAAATGGGTCAGAGCCTGTGTTTCCTGGAATTTATTATATTTGTGGGGACAAGGCTTATTTCAAATTGCCGGATCACTGGTATGGAAGCTGCTACTTTGGCATTGTCTTCCCGAAAATATACCATGTGAATGGGAAAGCTGGAAGCAATGAAGATACTAACGGCTTAGTGCGTAGTAAAAGAGAAAGTATAGGTGAAATTATGGGTAGTATTTTCAGTGCACTGATACCTGGAGTGGGAGTGGTTCTGAACACTCACAGAATTTGCAAATTGTCTACTATAGTAGATGTGCTGTCTACTGAAACAGCTCATGGATTTCTGCTGGTCAATACTGAAATGGTTGCGATCAGATCAATGGTTTTACAAAATCGACTTGCTCTTGACACCTTATTAGCGAAAGAGGGCGGAGTCTGCCGGATGTTGAAGGCGCAACATTGTTGCACTTATATTCCGGACAAAAGTGTACAGATCAAAAGATATGTGAGAAACATTACTAATTTGGCAAAGGAACTCAAACCACTCGAGGTTGATAGTGCCTGGAAGAGACTGGTAGATGGTCTCTCAAATGTAGGTCATTGGCTTGCTGGCATAGGTAAAAGCTTATTATTCAAAATTCTGATGCCAATTGGTATTATAGGTCTTATTATACTTTCCATTTTCTTATGCTGTAAATACCGCAAGCGCACCAGAAAGCACGAGGTTAATGCAAGAGGAGTGAAACGAAGTGTGGATGAGATGGAATTAGAGGAAGTGAATGATCAGATATACAAAAAGGTGAAGACTTCTCACCCTGCTAAAACTGAAAGAGAAAAGTTAGAGCGATTGTTGGAAGAGATAGAACTTTATAAAGTGTGAAAGAAAGTTGGCATCTGGTTCCATTATAATTTGTGATGATAGTAGATATCATCAAAGAGGGGATTGATGAAGCAAAGCTTCGCATATTTTGCGGCTTGCTGAGATCAAGAACCTCATTTATGTGTAATAAGGTAACCCGTGTATGTTTTACTAACGTTTATATTAAGATTGAGTAAAGTTTAAGACGCTTGCCTATGTGTATTTCTAATGAAATTAATCCATGTCTTCTAAAAATGGCCGCCGCTTGTATTTTAGTTACTGCGCATGCGTCAGCCACACTCACGTGTCCTGACGCGTCTGCAGAAGTGGAGGGAAAATTATGCGCATGCGTAATTCATAGCTGTGCTTATCATGTGGTACTGCTCGTGCCACTGCTCTTGTGATCGTGTCAATATAGCTAACATTTAAATTGCATAAGTTTATTTCTTGATGATGAGTTAAAAGTACAAACCCTGCGATGTGTTTTCATAATGACATTATTATGTATTAATTTGTTTTCGCTTACTTTTCATGTACCGCGGGCAATGGGGGTCTGAGTGAGAGGAGAGCCATATTGGAGGTCCCTTCTGCGCCTGTGCGACATTCGGCAGCACGAGGGACCTTGGCTGATGGAACATAGCCAGCTGGCAGTGATGGGCGAGATGCTCCTGAGAAAGTCACCTCTGCCCTGCGAGAACAGCGAATGTGGCTTCTTATATGTTACATTGTATTGATGTGCTACTGTTAGCTCATGGGAACCCAAACATGCTAGGCGGTCCCAAAATATGTAAATGAAGGCTTCAAATCGTATATTGTGATTGGTGTGTTACCCAAATCCTACCTTAGGACCAATCGAAATTGAGGGATTCTGACACTTTGCAACATTGGGGGGGTGGTACACTGTCCCAAAACTGTATATCTACCCTGGGTTCACCTAGTGAACCGTCCGACTTGTCTGGTTTAGCTGACCTGTCACTGACCCAACGCACTCAATAGGTGACTGAAGATACAGAGCGCTGCAGTGCACTCTGTCCGAATTTGACCATAGACTAAGGTTTTACTGAACCTTAAAGTGCTGGCAAGGCACTTAGCTGGGAGTTCGCTGACCCAATCGGGGTCTTGATCGATATCTGCAGAGCGGGTGGAGCGCAGGCGTTGCTTCCTAACTGTGGGTTCCGGTCCTGTCCTGAAGAGGGTCCTGTCCTGAGGGTTTGCTGTCCTGTCCTGAGGTCCTGTCCTGATTCTTATTCCGAGGGTATCCTGTCCTGTCCTGGGTGTCCATTCTGCACCTGCTGTCCTTTGAGGGGTATCCTTCCTTGAGGGTTTCCTGTCTTGAACTGACCCGTGGCCAGGGTTTGGTTTCCACACCTTTCTAGGTAAATACTGCTCTGAAATCTCTTGAAATTCTTGCACCTTCTGAATTTCTAACTTTTGCTTCAATAAAGTTCAACATTGCAAATGTGATATTTTCCATGCCTTTCCGCAACTATTGAAAGTCATTTAAAATTTTGCAAAGTTATTTCTATGTCTTCTCATTTGTTAGAAATTATATTTTGCATAGCAGTGTGTCATTTCCTGATATGGTCTAGAACTTCGTTGCCTAGGTTGTTCAAAGGCCCTTTCACCTTAAGTGAAGCGTGTTATTCATTATAAGTTCTTCTATAATCACACACACTTAGTCTATCACTGTTTTAGATAATACTGACTTGCATAAGTATCTTTTCTCGTTACATTTTATTAGTACTTTGATGATTACTCTGCCATTATTCCTTTATGCATATGTGATTTACATTTTCTTGGTTATTGATTGCCTTATTTTACTGTATCTCATGCAAGAAAATATTGAACTTTAGATAAACATTTTAAAACTTCCAGTTGTCCGTGGTCATTTACACAGTATTTGAATGTTATTGGTTGGGTTTGTATTTTGCTGCCTTTCTTTACAGCTAGCTCCCTGATTCATTGTGGTCATTAGGCACCCGCATCGGTGGATGGTAAGTCGGGTGTACTGAGAATTGGTAGCAGGGAACACACACACACCAAATTGGTAGAGCTCGTGAAGTCACCTGATCGATGTATATGGTGATTTGAAAAGTATATGGGCCCTGAAGCCGGAAACGGCGAAAACTATTGGTCGGGTGGCCTCGCGCGCTCTATCAGTCACATAGTTAATTATTCACCCACACAACTGCTCACTCTGCCACTCGCCGACTTATACCATCTCTTATCCCCCATTCAGTCGAGATAGCACCATTAACATATCCAGTGACTAACTTATACACACACTTACCCACCCACTCACTCAATCCTACAGCCACTAAAACACCCAGTCACTCACGTATACACAAACTCATCTACCCAATCACTAACTCATACAGGCACTAACACATGCAGTGTTTCACCTACGCAGCCTGTCACACAACTATTCACGAAATCATACAGGCACTCACACAAGCCTTCATTCATCTATACAACCACTCACACAGCCTGTCACTCACTCATAAAGGCACTCAGTCACCCATATAGACACTCATATACCCAGTCACTCACTCTGGCAGGCAATGACACACCCAGTCACTCACCCAGCCAGTCTCTCACCTATATGGCCACTCAGACAACTAGTCACTCAATTACACAACCATTGACACACCCACTCACCCACCCATATAAACAGTAACACATGAAGTCACTTAGGGGCCCGATGTAGGTAAATCTGATTTACCGACTCTAGAATACCGAATTTTACCGATTCGGTATTCTAGATTCGGTGAATCAGATGTAGGAAAAAATTCGGTAATTTTTACCGAATCGGTATGATTCGGTAATTACCGAATCGGTATTTACCAATTCGGTAATTGCCATTGATTCCTATGGGCCTTGAGGCCCATAGGAATCAATGTCAATTACCGAATCGGTAAATACCGATTCGGTAAAATTACCGAATTGTCAAGGGGGACAGGGTGTCACTTTGACACCCTGTTGCACCCCTGATTCTGGCTTGTGTGCCATGTGGCACACATACATGCCCTAAGGGCATGTATGTAAAATAACACTCACTAATATAGGTAGTCCTAAGGGCATGTATGTGTGTCACATGGCACAGTTGTACATGCACAGATGTGCATGTATACAGGAATTCGTTATTTACCATGAAATGGTATTTCATGGTAAATAACGAATTCTTAAGGGCCTGTGGCACTGTTTTCAGTGCCATCTACATCTAGATTTACCGATTCGGTAAATTTACCGATTCGGTACTTTACCGAATCGGTAAATTTACAGAATCGGTAAATTTAAGGCCCCCTACATTTCAAAAGCCAAATACCGGTCGGTAACGGCCAAAATCGGCTGTTACCGACCGGTATTTGGTGTCCTACATTGGGCCCTTAGTCATGCTGTCACTCACACAGTGACTCATTCACTCATACAACCACTCACATACCCACTATTTTACTCTTACAGTGGGTCACACCCCCACTTGTTGACTCAAACAGCAACTGATACAGTCACTCACACATGCAGACACTCACTCAAAGAGCCATTCACACCCAGTCACTCACCCCTAGAGCTACACACATACCCAGTCACTCACGTATACAGAAACTCAGCCACCTAATCACTCACTCATGCAAGCACTCAGATACCTGCTCACTCTCCCATACTGCTACTTACACACCCACTCTCTCACCCATGCAGACACTAACACAGCCACTCCCTCACCCATAGAGGACTCATGCATTCAGTCACTGACTCATAAATCCTCTCACATATGCTCTCACTCACTCATACGAGCACTCACAAACTCACTCACTCATATTACCACTTGCGTACCCACTATCTCACTCATACAGCAGCTCATACACCTACTTGTTCACTCAAAAAACACTCACATACTCCCTCACTCATACAGTCACTCCCATACTAATACAGGCACTCACCGACCCACTCACTCACCCATGTAAACACTTAGACACCCAGTCACTCATTCACACACCCACTCACTCACTTATACAGACAGTCACCCTTTCATTCAGTCACTCATACAGGCACTAACACACAGTCACTTACCTTTACAGCCAGTGACACAACACACACAATTATCCATGCACTTACACAGCCTTTCACTTACCCATACAGCCACTTACAAAGGCAGTCAGTCACTCATGTACCAACACATCCAATCACTCACATATTCAGCCACTAACACATTCAGTCACACTTATACAACCATTCCTCTTTATAAATACACAGACATACAGTTTATCTTTTTAACCATGAAAGGTGGTTCTGACAAGAACCTTTTTTTCTTCATTTTTCCCGAACTGTGTTTGAATTTTTTTTTGTTTCTAACCTTTTGTATTTTTGTATTTTTTCTTAAATAAAATGGCAACTTCAAAAATAAAACATTATGCCCATAAACTCAATAACAGTGGAAAACGTGGTGTAAAGAAAAAAAAATTAACAAGAGTGCTCTTTCACAGCTTCCATAATAGTAGCAACACACTGCTCACCAACTGTAAAGGTTGCGTTGCAGTCTATGCAAAATGTGCCAATACTGTTCAATGCCGAAGATAATTCTGGCAGCTGCCTCTCCATTTCTTGAGGTTCTATATTTCAGGGAGCAGGTGGTATACCCCTAGAGGTTGACAGCTGCTCTACGCTTCTCTCCTTCTGTGCTCTCTTCAGGTGTTTATTATGATGTTTCTAAATGGGAAAACATGCTTGTTGTCCCATAAGAATATTTTTTAGAAGTGCCTCTTAAAAGGGTTATGTTGCACAAGGTGCATTTGACATATTTGGTGACAGTTTTTTTTGTTGTTGCCATATAGGATTGTAAAAAAATCCCAAGCAATATTTTGCTGTTTTGGGGTTGGTTTCTCATCGAGGGAATCTTCATGATGTTGCTGTGGCTCTTGCTCCTCAGTTTGTTGTATACAATAATCAAGGTGTCCAGATAGACTATTCATATCTTGATTGTTGTATACTATTAGAGTGGTCCAGTCCAGGTAGCAATAGGACCCAAGCCTTTTCGTGCTTGAATACCTCAGTTTGTTGTGGCAGCTCCTGCTCCTCACTTTCTCCTATTGCCATCTTATTAAAGAAAATAAAGACAACCAAATTGAAACATTGTTCTATTCCTGCTAAGAATGTTCCAAATATCAACAAGCTTTGGGAACTCCCTAAATAAGGTACACATTGAAAAGGATATTCTGTAAATGCTGATGCTTATTTCTTTATTCCAGAGTAGTTTCCCTTGGTATCTGGCTGGATCAAGTTGTCTTTGAAGATCTACAGACAAATCTTCCACTAATTGTACCAGACGTTGGTCAAGCAGCGTTAATCAATGCATGCATATATTTGGTGCAAGGTTGAGAAGTGTGTAATCAGTTGATGGCAGCTGTCATTGAGACAAAGCTTCAACTAGATCCAGGTCTCCCAGCTGGGTCTTCCATTCTATTGAAAGTTCAGGCACCCCTCATCAATTATAATTAATTGCACTCAATTATTTTCTATACGGTGTGCAAAAAGAATTCAACCTTTCCTTGACTGGAGCATATAGTATGACAATTAACCATCAACCATCTTTCTGCCTTATCTGACTTGGTGCTGTGTTTCACAAAGCTATGTCAGGATCTCAGTAAGATAGCCATAACTGCTGTCTAGGAGAGTTGCTAAGCATGATATTGTTAGAGAAAGTTACAGGATTGTATACAATATCACTCTCTCCAGAGAAGGTGAATCTGCTTCAGGAAGAAGATATCTGCTTAAATGTCTAGTGGTTCGTCCAGGAGTGTGGTTGGTTTGTGGAAGCCTCCAACCTTGTGAGCTACATGTCAGCTTAAAGAACTTTTTTTGACCGATAAACATGTGAGGAATTGCTGAGTTATTTAGGGTTATCATAATGGCATGTAAACCAGGTTTTGTGTTAATCTGCTGGAAAAACGAAAATGACGGGTTGTGCTGCGCACTCCTTGTTTATTCCCTGAATCCTAATTTTGAACTCATCAAATGCTTTAGTCTGGGCGTGCTAGGCGGGAAGGAGGTAGCTACCCTCCCCTGCTAAATTAAAATGATACTACAAGTGTCACCTGATCACTTGACCCTGCCTGCACTGCTAATGCAAACTCACCGTTTGCTATTTATATGGTTTATCACAATTTCCTCAATATGACAGTTTCTCAATAAATTCAATTCAATTGGCCTTTCAAAATTCTTTTACTAAACGTTCAAACTTTTATCAGCGTGATTAATACAATTTCTAACATAAAACGCATCAGCCTATACAATCAAATAATACATAATCATGAATTCCCAATAATGTTGTTGTAGATCCCAATGCATTTCAGGATGCAAGATCCCTCTTTCAGGGGAACTGTTAAAATAAAATACAATTTATCAAATTTACCGTACAACACACAGTGGTTCAAGTCACTACTATTTAAGCAATCAAAAGGACTCAGATCAATGTGTTGGAAAAAATGAAACTCAAAATCAACCTTCACCAAAAAATAAAACACCCAAAACAGTGATCAATGTGCCTGGTGTGCTCACCTTCATCTTGATAATACTGAGTGTACAATCAGTAGCACATTGATCTCGGATTTGGCAGCAATGAATCTACTGCTTTGTAATGATGGCCCAACGCATATGGCAGGCCACCTACTAGATCCCATTTTTTCAATTTATCTCGCATTCAATGTCCTCCTGCTATCACCCTACGTTGGTCAGACCATTTTGCTTTCAAGTTCCACTGTACAGTTCCTGTGAATTTGTTTACACCTGCATCTGGAATTCAATCACAATCCAGCAACTTGGGTAAATTGGATATGGAAGCCTTTAATCAATTCTTGTCCAATAGTGCCCCTACTATTGATCAAATGTCGATCACTTCTCTGGAAACTATACATAATTGGATTTCTAATGCAATTGATCATTGTCTCCCACTTTCCATAAAAAAATTGTACAATCACCACGCCCCCCCACTCCTTGGTTTATGGAACAATAAAAAATTGAAAAAAGCAAATGCAAACCGCTGGAGAGACGTTGGAGGAAGAACTATTCATCTGATTCTAAAATGACATAACAACGCTCTAAAAGAATATCAAGCTCTATGTAAATCAGCTCGAGCTGAATATGTTTCCTCCACTATTTCTAATGCACAGACCTGTTCACATACTCTGTTTACAATGGTTAAAAAACTAGCCGGCTCAGATACAGAGCCTACTTCCCCTATTTTAGATGAATTACAATGCTACACTCTTGCTAACTTTTTTATAAATAAAGTGGAACAAATATACCTGACACTTGATAAAACTAGGCCAACGGTCCCTATTCAGTTAGTTTTTTAACCTGAGCTCACATCTATGGCTGAACCTTCCATTAAATTGGAATCGTGGGCACCTCTTAATATAAATTCTTTAAAAAAAAAACTTAGGTAGCATTCAATCAGGATCTCCTTGTGATCTCCTTCCTGCTCCAGTAATACAGCAGCTTGATTTGCCATCCATGAAGATTGGTATGGAGTTACTCAATGCTTCATTGCAAGAGGCCATGGTTCCGCCTGACTGGAAACATGCCATGGTCCTTCCTCTCCTGAAAAAGGCTAATGCTGATCCTGCCTAGTCATCTAATTTTAGGCCAATTTCCCTGCTTCCAATTTTCTCTAAAATCCTGGAAAAACATGTAATTCTACAATTAACACAATTTATTGAATCCTCTAACTTCCTACACTTTTCTCAGTCAGGCTTCAGAGCGGGTTTCTCAACTGAGACAACTCTTCTTGGAGTCACCAAAATGCTACGGCAACGTCTGGATATAGGAGACACAGTGGCCCTCATATTGCTCGACTTGAGAGCCGTATTTGACACGGTGTCTCTTGGCATTGCCGGTTGGCTTTCTTCATTTTTATCCAAGCGGACTTTTCAAGTTTTTCATCTAGGGCTACTTCGAAAATCCATTCTTCCCCTTATGGGGTACCCCAAGGGTCGATTCTAAGTCCTCTTCTGTTTAATGTGTATGTTCAACCTTTGGCAGCGATTGCAGAAAAGGGTGGGTTGTCTCTCTTTTCTTACGCCAATGACACCCAAATCATTTTCTCCCTTTCTACGGAAAAGCTGCCCGGACCTTCAATTCTTCAAGCAGGTTTGAGTAACATTGCATCTTGGATGCAAACCAATCTACTCAAACTCAATGGTAAAAAAACGAGATCCTGATTCTGGGGAAAAACAAAGATCTTTGCGGCCCCCAACACTGGCCCAGCGCAATGGGCCTTTTACCTCAGCCCACCTCCCAAGTCCCCAACCTGGGAGTCATCATTGATGACAAACTATCAATGAAACAACAAGCGGTAAAAGTTGCAGCCACCTGCTTCGCCATTTTAAAATGGTTGAAGAAACATTTCTGAATGCTCCCTAGTGCTACCCAAAAAAACGTAGCCCAGGCACTTGTAACATCTAGACTAGACTATGGGAACATACTTTATTTTGGAGCATGTAGGGATGTGTTACGGAGGCTTCAGGTGGTACAGAACTCTGCCGCCAGATTGCTTTGCAAGATCCCAAGAATGTCTTCCACCTCTAGTGCCTTGCCAGATCTGCATTGGCTTAGAGTTGAAAATCGTGCCAAATTCAAAGCCTTGAACTATATGTTCAAAATCAAGGTGGGCACTACTCCTCAATATTTGCAAAATCTAGTCCATCCTTACCAGCCCTCTCGCCTGTTGCGTTCCGCGACTCAGGAAACATTTGTGGTTCCCAGGATCAAACTTACAAGAATGGGTGGTTGCTCTTTCTCTTATCTTGGCCCATCCTTGTGGAATTCTCTCCCCATAGTTATTCGCAAAGAAACACTACATATGAATTTCCGTAAACTCCTAAAAACCTGGTTGTTTATTCAATAATCTCTTACTTTTTTATTTTCTGTTCCTTCAGGCTTGCGCTGGAAAACTCTTGTTGGGTAGCTGTGTGCATTATAAAATTAATTTAACATAACATAACATACCCACCACCCAAGTAGTGCAGGGTATCTACAGTAAGAGACAGGGTATTGACTCTGACTGCCAAAATCATGGATTTTAAATCTCAACCCGTATCTCACCCCCCACCCGGATCCCAGACAGTGTCAAGGTAGTCTGCTGCAGCGAGACTCATACTTACAGATAGGTACTATTCAAGATAGTTTCCGTAGGGACAGCTCTACTAGACTTGTGTCCATACTCTGCATCCCTGGTCTGCATCCCTTGTGACTTTTCACATATGCTGCAACACCTTCTATGTGTCACCCAGTCTCCTCCATGCCAACATGACTTTTTTTGTGACTATTGCCACCTTCCTCCTTTTCTCCCTTCTGGAAGTTGGTCTACCTCAGTTGGATAGTGAGAGCAAGGAAAGGTCCTGAAAGGAAGAGTTGCATTTTCTCATCCCTGATAAACATGAGACCTTCTAACGTATTTATCTTCATAGAAGTGCACCATGGTTAACATATCAGAGACCGAATCTCGCTTTCACGATGGCGGATCCACCCTCTGTGTTCTATCCAGTCTTACTTGTCCATTCTCTGCACTCTCTGGGATGGGTGCAAAGAGATCGATAATATATAATTTCAGAACTCTGTGGGGCACTTCTCAAGGAATGTCCCAGATGTGGATATCATTCAGGCGTGAGCAATTCTCCAGGTCTTCATATATCGCGTTACTTGTTGAGGGCTAGCATGCACCTCTGAAACTGCTCACAGAAGTCAGCTTGGATTATCCAGTCCCATTTAAAAAAAAATCACTCTGTCTCCTAGCTCTTTGACGTCTTTCAATGTGTGTTGCAAGCTCAATATAATGGTTTGTATTTCTGCCTTAACTTCTCTGAATGCCAGCAGGAGGAAGTCTTCATCAATAGTTTGATCTGAGTACTTCTGGGCATCTGCTGACTCGCCAGTGCCAGCCATGGTTCATTTTCATGTCGCTGTTCATTTTATATGCTGTACCTTGGTGGAGGAAAGTCCTTGGACTCTCATTCCCCTCCCGCCTGTCGGTGTATCAGATTTATCTTGGATACCCCATAATTCAGGGTTTTTCTAGGACTTCCCGTCAATCCGCTTCTATTTTGGGGACCAGGGCTTTGGGGCTTCAGCTGTCAAAGGGATCCCATTGGAAGTAGTTCCAGGACCTCCAAGCGTTGCACTTATCAGATAGTCACTTCTGTGGTTCAGGGGATGCTCATCTCAGAACATGATCCTCCTGTATCCCTCACCGGCAAAGTGGATCCAGTGTGGCAATCAGACGGAAGGAAAGGTACAATGCTTACCCTCAATCCTGCAGTACAGCAATTCTCACTTCTCAGGACAGAGCAGACAAGCATCTCTCATGAGGTCATCAAGAACTAGAACATAATTTGCAAGTGACGGAGAGGGACACTAGCAGTTACCATTCACCCATCAACTTGTTGTCACCATGTGGATATCTTACCTGGTCTTCCAACCCCATTTGGTCTCTTAGGGGATCTCCTGTGCCTCTGGTTGAGGAGTGTTATAGGCCACAGTTTCTCTGCTGAGTTGGTAGGCGTGCATGTTTCCCTGAGGTGGGTTGCTACCTCTTTTTGGGGCCACCTGTTTTAGAGCTTCATAGCTTATAACCAGAGGCTGGTGCTGACCCTCTGTGGTGGCTTGCTGTCTCTGAGTTTGTTTACTCAAAGCAGCTGTACACGTACACCTGTGGCCAGTGATGATGCTACAATGATCTGGGCTGTCAGTTCCACAGTATGTCTTCACAGTCAGGCGCGCCCCTATCTCTGCTCTCGCTTTTGGCGCTGGAATGCATGCTATGAGGGGAGTTTCTTGGGATGGCTTAGCTCGGCCTTAATGGTCTGACCACAGAACCGGGTGTTGCCATCTTAGACCTGACCATAGGGCCCAGTATTCACCTTGTTCATCGGGCTGCAACTGTTGTCCCAGAATCTGAGTCAACTCTGCTCACCAACCACAGAAGATTGCCCAATTCAATGCCTTATTCATTTTTTGTCGGTCTGTCACTTTATAGCAGCTCAACCTGTACTTTCCTTATTTTGCATGACAGGTAATCGCACACATGAATATGGAAAAGGCATCAAGACAAATACATTGAATAACTTTTTTCTTCTTCAGCCAGTGGTATAATAGTTGTAAGCTACTTATTATTAAGATTGGCTTTATATTATTATTAAAAAATTGAGAGGTTTGGGGGGTTCTCCTCCAATTTGATATATATATATATATATATATATATATATATATGTCCAAGCAAAAACAATAATTTATGCCGCACTCTTCCTGATTAGTTACAAAAGCAGGTTTATTGATCCTTTACATCTCGCACTCCTACGTGTTTCGAACTTTACAGTTCCTGTTCACGGTAGCTTTGCAAGCCCCTCATTGATTTCTAGTTATTTATACTGAGACTCCACTAATGCCTTTATGGGCTCTGTAGTTAACTGTCACAATTGTCCTTGGCGCTGCCTGTCGTCATTATGCTTTTTCCTCCCCTTAGTCACTGATTCTATACCTGAGTGGTATAACAGCTGTTATGCATGTTAATACAATGATTTGCATATTTTATACATGCTTTTAGCTGAATAATTCACATAATAAGGGTAAGTGCCTGTAATCCATAGTTTAATCGGATTATATTCAGTTACTGTGAGCTAAGTGCTCATTTCAGTGAATCTGGGTATGTACTTGGCGTGAATGCTTTCAGACGTGTCCCATAGACACTAATAAGAATAATACAAATTAATAAAATAATAATTCTAACTGCTAATAACATGTTACATTTGATTACACTGTTCCAATCCCAATACTTTCAATAATTTAAAATTTCAGTTACGTTATTTCCTCATATACTGAAAAGTCTGTCTAATTTATAGTTTCCGAGTTTGCTGCCAAGTCTCAGACCCTGGTCTGTTTCTATCTTGATATGTATGCTTTAGAGTTACTGTGCGTTGGGTCTTCTCATAAATGTACATGCATTTCCTCAACCCCGTTCAGACCTTTAGGAACCTTTGTTTTGAAACGAATGATGAGTTTAGATTCTAGACGTCTCAGTTTTTTTAGCCTATTTCCTCCTCTTTCATGTTCCAATATCATGGCAATCCCAGAGTATTTGATGTTTTGCCACGTTTTGTTTTTGTGGCTCATCATATGTTTCGCTATAGCATAAGATGTGTCCTTGTTCTGGATCGCCCTGATATGTTCTAAGATCCTTTTTTTCAAGGCACACACTGTTTATCCGATATAAAGTTTGCCACATTCACATTCCAGTAAATAAACTACAAAGTGAGATTCACACGTAATCTTGGTAGTTATTTTAAAGGTATTTCCATTGGGATCTTTTAGGGATTTCAAATTTCTTCCGACTTTGCATGCTTTGCATGACATGCATTTTGTGAATCCTCTTTGGCGCTTTTCCAGCCAGGTCTCAGCTTTTTTCACAGTAAAGTGACTGTTTACTAATATATCCTGGATCGATGGTGCTTTCCTATATGTGATCAATGGTTGATCCCCAATCATCCTTCCAATATCTAGATCTTTTTTAAGTACATTCCAGTATTTGGTGAGTGTTTTTTTGATTTGGAAGCTCTCTTTTGAGTAAGTTAAAATCAAACGGGAACTTTCCTCCTCATTCTGTTCATTTGATTTTTTAGTCTTAACTATTAGAGTTTCTGCTCTTGTTTTCAATCTTGCTCTTTCTTCACCACGAATGATATCACCATGTTTGTAGCCTCTCTTGGAGAACCGTGTTCTTGTTTCTTCAAATTTGCTCTCCATTTCATTCGTTTCTGAACAGTTTCTCTTCATTCGGAGAAATTCTCCGTATGGAATGCTTCTTTTTAAAGATTCCGGATGAAAGCTGGACCCATGTAGGATGCTGTTCATTGATGTTTTTTCCGAAACAGAGTCGTTTGAAGTTTACTGTTCTTTATGTACACTTTGGTGTCCAAGAACTCTATTTTTTGGTCTTGAATGTTAAATGTGTATTGAAGACCCACATCATTTGTTTTGAGGACTTCGATGTATTCCAGAAGTTTGGCCTTTGTACCTTTCCACAACAGAAAAAGGTCATCAATGAACCTTAACCACAAAACCACGTGGGTGGTGTATTGGTTGTTTTTCTCTCTCCAAGCCACGCATCTCTCCCACCATCCCATGGTGAGATTCGCATAGCTTGGAGAGAAGGAAACTCCCATCGCCGTCCCCCGTGTCTGTGAATACATTTTGTTGTTGAACATGAACACGTTGTTCCTTAAACACAAATCATACCATTTTTTAGGAAGATATTGGTGAAGGTTTATGAAGTACTTACACGGGCCTCTACTAGTAATGAGAATGGATGGATCAAGACTGTGAGAAAACAAGTGAGGAAGAAGAAAATGATGTGCCAGTACACTTCAGCAATAAACACCTCATATTATTAAAGGGGCAGTGGATGATGAAAATACTACAATGCTGGAAGGGGTGGCAATATCCCCATTAAAAGCAGATGGTTAATGGTTAAGACAATGCAGAACTCCCTTTCATTATTACATGTACCATGACCATCTGGTCCTCTTTGCATGGATGGAGAGTTTAATTTCTCCCACATGCAAAGAAATCCCATTTAACCAACCTACAGCACATACATTAGTTTAACTGCTAGAATATGCTGTAAAACAAGTACAAAAGTCATACTATGGTGCCTCGAAGCTTGAGTAATAAAATAATCGCTACGGAACAAGGGAGTTTCATGAGAGAGTTCTCAACAACAGGCCAATGTGTTTGTAATGAAACAACTCTGGGGTTGCTGTGCTAACTTCAGCCTCATCTTTTGAGAGAGAGAGAGAGAGAGAGAGAGAGAGAGAGAGAGAGAGAGAGAGAAAAACACATGGAGGCCAGGAAAGAACTGGAAAACATGTGCACTCTCATGGAGTTCTAAAAGATAAAGAAAATTGTAGGTCCCTAAAAGTGGTCAGGGGAAGAATCAAAATGAGCTAATCAAAAGAATAGTAAAGATGCTAAACTCCAGGGGAAGGAAAACACAGAACGGACATGTAACATCAATAAGAAGCAAGCAAATCAGAGTGACAATTAAGCCAACCAATAGTAAGCAGTGGGCAGGGTTTAAGCCTGTAATGACTAACCGCAGCAGATGGATGGTACGTCTGACCATCGTCTCTCACAGAACGATCATAGCCTGATCCTGCTTATAGATATTTGGCCTTTGCACCCATCTACCCTAGGCCGAGACCTCCGGCCTGCACACAGGACTGTCTTTACAATATCCCCACCATACCTGTCTTGAGGAAGACCCGTCGTGACCACCCATTAGGGCACCATAGGGTCAAAACGTCGACGCTTTTTCTAAGTCCAGTACCACCAGGATTTTATACTAGTTAAGATAGGAATCTCTGGACTGAATTCGATATCTGGCCTACCCCACAACTTCTATATATGGAACTGCTTTCACTGTATATAATGTTCACCGTTTAAGCACCATGCACTTATGTCACCCATTCACACTTTATATTGATGTTTTTTGCTTTTGTTTTGACAGTCTACATATGTAATGGATATATCGTTGAATGGAGTAATTCTGTTATAAATAACATTGCACAAAACTTTGATCCCATGTCGTATTCATTAAATGCTAAGAAGTCATTCTGTGTGTGTTAGAGAGCCGTCTCCTGTGTTTTGATTGCATTAATAGCTTCCCCAAATCTATTCTTGTTCTGCCCGACAGAACCAATTTTTTGTTTAAACATTAAGCCTGTTATGGCCAAACCCCCAGACATAGCAACACCTGTAACTCTCACTCAAAGGGTGAGGAAATGGGTGTCTGAAGGTGTTCCTAGACATGGTTAGCCCTGGTAGTTTGTGAACACCATGAATGTAATTTGTGTACATTCACAAAATCCTTTCATCCCCTTTCCACATGCAAAGGCTTGGATTTTTTCTAGAGTCAATGGCTGGCATAAATATGGGGGATGGGAAATGGATCATGCCCTGATTAGCTGTGGGTGTATTGAAAGGGGTTTCACTGAAGAAAAAATATTTTTCCAGCTAAGAAAATCGTGTCCATTTGCACAGGGAATATGTTTTCACCAGTGTGGAGTTCTCTGCTATAGAAAACTCCGCTCATTGGGAATATGACCCCGATGGAAATGTCACCTGACCTTCACAAGAATGTGCATGTAAATGTGTGACTGGCGTAGCTTTTGATGTGGATTCCTGGAAATGCTTACAAATTCCAGAAATTTGTAAATCTACAATCACACTTAAGTGCAAATATTCAAGTAGATTTACAAATTTCTTTATGATATGCATCCATGTTTCATTTTATTTGTAAACACAAAAAGAGGATGAATGGAGCGCTAAAACATTTCAGACACTCTCCCCCAGTCACAGTTCTGGGTTGAATCCATCATCATTCTTTAGCTCACTTCACCACCTCAGTTCAGGCCCAGCTATTTGCAAATCAGTCTTGACCCTGTGCCTCATGGGAACAGTCCAGCCCGAACTGCCGAGCCAGGTCTTCCCTGAACCGGAAACAAGCATCCTGGGACCGGTTTCTGGGTAACACCCTTCATCAGCCAGGCTAGCTTGAATCCAGTGGCAACGTGAGCAAGAGACCAATGTCTGGGCAAACCCTGCCAAATTAGGATGAACAAAGCAAACATTGAGGAAAGTATTTATATTGGGGTGAAGATTAGTTCAAATTCTAACTCAAATTTACCAAACCTACAATACCTACATTATAATAATATTTATAACTCAAGTCCACAAACATTATGGAAACTACATAAATTAGATGGTGTCATATTTTCTATTCTAACTCCAATCCCACAAACAGAAGACAAAGTGCTTAAATTAAAGACGGTCACTTTTATGAATCTAATTCTATTGTTAATCACACTAACATAGGGGAACCTGTATGTGCAAGAGGGGTTCAGATTTACCATTTTAAATCAAATCCCACAAACACTCGTTAAAAGTACTAATATTAGTATCATTATTGTACTACTGTAAAACATTCAAACATGTATTGATTAAAATACTATTGAACTATTATTAAAAGGTGTTTGTGAAAACAACTTTAATAAAGTTTTTAAAATATTAATGTTGTTTGATATTCATATTATCAAGCAACCAAAAAAGGTTTGATCTTATAAAATGTTAGTATTAAAAAACAATATATATTTTCAATTACATACATACAATACAAATAAATAAATACATATTGATCCCAAAAAATATAACCGCCTTGTTTTCAATACCCATAAAATAAATTTGTATAAATATAAATGTTTTGTAAATACTGGACTACATTTTTTATAAATTAATAATAAAATAAATCATACACAACACACCATATTGCAGAAAACCTCATACTCATACAAAAATAAACGCTGAGTGCCTCATTACGATGCCAGGTGGAAAGTCTGGCTGGGAATTGAAAATGAACGACTTGCGGTCAGAGGTTCCGCCCGAACGATTACGATTCGACTGAACACTGTTTGGTTGTATTACCTTTGACCTCTATGGGAGTCTGTGTTCTGCCGGACAACACAGGCAATTGGGGAAATGGGGTGTGTGCAAAACACTGCACCCTATGGCTGGCACCCCATGGTACCTGCCACACAGTGCAGGGTTATACAGGTGGATCCCTGAGGTAACCCCTCAGCCCCAAACCAGAGGCCGCAGGATAAAGGGGGCCTGCCATGGGCCCCAAAGTCAGTTTCCGAAAGCCTTTTTGTATCAGGCAGGCTGACTCGGGAAGGCTGTTTGAAACCGGCATCATAATGGCTGGGTCGGAAACACTGTCCGTAGAGCTTTACGATGCAGTTCAGACTGACACGTATTCTCCGAGAGCCGGTCAGAAACAATTCGGAAAGACCATACGGTTTACAATCCAACTGGGAACATAGTAATCGGTCGGACAGATTGTAAACTGACTGTGTTGGTCGGAAGGATTCCGACACGGTCTTGGGGAATCCGACTGTCGGGAGGAGACTTTCCGCCCGACATTGTAATGAGGCCCAAAATTGTAATTATCATCAATTAACTAAACCAAAAATTCAAAGTTATCACTATTAAAAAATTAAATATCTAAACATTGTCTCAATTAGTTCCTATAATAAAGAAATTCATGAGTATTTAAAAGTAAAGAACCACCTTCACAAACCTGCCAAAAACACATTAAGGTTTAAAAAATAAATATTATTGAAAACAAATTATCTTAATTAAATCTATATTAAATACTATACTTTAGTATACTATATATTTTTAATCAATATTTTTAAAAACAATACAATTAATGTACCCTTGATCATATGTTTGTCAATATTTTTGCAATTAACAATATTTTAACCACACCATTATTGTCAAACAATATTTTAAAGCATGTATTGAGGTACCATAACTCCCTATTAATATTTTGCATGTTACTAAATTGAAACTGCCATAATGAGGCACAATTTGTCAGGGTGGCTGACTGCAGCTGATTAGATTAAATGCAAGGACCATAAGAAGCCAATGGAACATACCTACATATCACAGAACCAACTCAAAATGGAATGCCATGAGGATGACTTTCAGCCTGGCTTTGTTTTTCAACCTACAACTTTCAGCATGTTGGGATTTGTTGTTTCACCCTTTACATTTTATGTGGGCCCATAGGTCCCATCAAGATCAGTGAAGACAGTTATGAACACGTATGATTGACAATCATGACACCGCTTTTTTTTATAGGCTGTTAGTAGGGAGGGTGGAGTGGGATGCAACATGAAGGGGTGAGGCAACATGAAGCACTATGATGGACCAGTGGTGTCCGCATCATACTAATTTGTTTGTTATGGCAGGTGGGGTGGCTAACATGAAAAAAGGATGGAAAAGGGGTAAGGGCAATATGGACAAGGGAAGGAGGGATGAGTGTGGGCAGAGCAAGGCAATGTGGGTAATGAACAGAGTGATGGAGGGTGGAAGCAAGCCACCATGGACAATGAGCGGAGAGAGGTTGGGGCAAGCCAACATGAACAACGAATGAAGGAAAGAAGGGAGGATGGAGGTAAGCCAACAGAGACAAAAATGTAGGTATGGAGAGTGATCAGCTAACACTGACAACAAATGGAGGGAAGGAGGATGAGGAAAGCCAACTTGGACAATGAATGGAGGGAGTGCATACATGCCAACACAGACAAGAAATGGAGTGACAGAGAGAGGATGGGGCAAGCCAACACAGACGTCAGGTCAAGCAGGCAGACTTGGAAGGAACATTGAGGGGTTAGAAGTACACGAGGGAGCCAGCTGAAAAAAGAGCAATCTGTCAGAGTGCTGAAAACTAAAGAAAAAAGAAGTGTCTAAAGAAATGAGCACTAGAAGGACAAAAGTAATGTGACGATGTGTCAGGCAAGTGACAAACACATGAAGAGGAAGGACTCTTACGGCAGCTGACAAATAAAAACCAAGCAAATTAAAGTGACAATGAAGCCTTCCAATGATAAGCAACGGGCGGTCTCTACGCCCACTGTTAGAAAACAAAAGGTCTCGAAGAGAAAACCCATGCGCTTTACTAGCAAGACAAAAAAATAGCTTGATCTATGTTTGCAAGGCATTCTTAAAATGTGTCCTTGAAGACATACATCATGTACATATTTGCTTTTTGGTGTGTGGTCTGGGAAATATGCCTCATTCATTTATTACCATGATATATAATTACAAAACATCCATGATTCTGTCTTCAGAGTACTTTGAGTGCATATCGTTTAAATCCAATATTAAACAAACATATACCTATGAAAGTTGTCAGCAAAATTACATCTGTAACCAAAAACATAAACATTCTAGTTGCCTTTCCTTCCTTCTTACCCTACAATGTAATGGAACATTCCCACAGCTGTCAGATATCCCCTGTGAACATAAGCATTCAATGGCAGCAACTGACTGGAATTGGTGATATAGAATAAAACTATTTGTTCATTATGGTTCACATGATTCCCAATGGAAACCTCATTGAAACTTGGCACAAGGCACGGCTCTCAGTAGCGGCTGGCAGGGAACAAGGGTGGCGGGCAGGGGGGGACAAAATACACACAAAAAATACACTTGCCTCCTCACGGCCGCTGTCTCTTTGCCGTCGTCTCTCTGCATCTCTGGCAAGTCCCAGAAGCAGGAAGCACACAGGCTCCACTAAGCCAGCATTGTGATTGGTCTGAGCGCTATGGTTCAGTGCTCAGATGGAGACTGGAAGCCTGTGCATGTCCTCTAACCTAGCAGTGTATTACAGCCTGGCGGAGAAGATGCTAAGTGCCCAAGGCTGTTTGGTTGGCCAAAGATGGCCAGCCAAACCATCATGTACACTTAAGTGCATGAACAACTCCTCCTCCCTGTGCCACCAGCCCCCCTGCCCTAACCCAGCCCTGTACCCACGAAAAATAAAATGATAATAATGATGTTGTCATTTTATTTTTCGTTTTTACTTCACAGGGGTGGACAGGGGCATTCCGCAGGGATCTGTGCTGAGTCCTACCCTGTTAAATTAATATGTGACACCCCTGGCTGATATTATCAGAGGCCATGGCTTTGAGACCATCTCATATGCGGATGACATGCAGCTAATTGTCCCCATCGGGGAGGACATTATGTCAACTCAACGGAAATTCAGAAGCTGCATGTCCAGCATCGCCATCTGGATGAGGAGGAATTTCCTACAACTTAATTCCTCAAAAACGGAAATTCTGCTATTCGGGAAGGCCGAAGCAATCTGGTCCGGAGTGGTGGCCTGTCGAGCTGGGTGAAGCCCCTCCACCTAGGAGCTGGGCTAAAAATTTGGGCATCAGGAAAGATGATAAACTATCTATGGAGGAGCAGGTCAAGAGAGTGTCAGGCACATGTTTTGGCACAATGAGGATGCTTAGGAAGATCTTTCCCTGGATCCCTTTGTCAGCGAGAAAAACCCTTGTCCATTTGCTCCTGGTGAGTCGGCTGGATTATGGTAACTCGCTGCTGGTGGGTGCCAGGGAGGATCTACTATCACGGCTTCAGGTAGTGCAGAACACAGCAGCCCGCCTTGCCCTCAACAAGCCGGCACGGACCCCGTCAGCCCCTTTGTTGAACCAGCTACATTGGCCCCCGGTGAGGATACAAGCTATCTTTAAGATGCTCTCTGTGGTCTTCAGATCACTACAGGGGAAAGGCCCTGCCTATCTCAGTAATAAACTCAGGCGTATCAACCGGCTCGACAATTAAGATCTAGCAATGCCAACTTTTTGTGTATCCAGAAGATACAGAGGGTAAGGAAGGGCAGTAGAGCCTTCTCCTATTTGGCTGCGAACCACTGGAATAAACTTCCACAAAACATCAGGGCCTGCGGTGAGCTAATCAGCTTTAAGAAACTTCTAAAGACATTGCTGTTTTAAATGTGTGTGCCTAAAACCTACCTTCTCCTATAGCGCCTAGAGATTCCCTCGGGGATGATTCATTTGCGCTCTACAAATCCACAAAGCAAAGTAAAGTAAACTAAGAGCAGTGGGGTGACGCTACTCCACCTTAGCGGAGGAACCGTCCCTGACAGCTTTGGAGGCTGATTCCAATTACAATTGATGGATTATTAAATATGTCACAGCACTTAGAAGTACATCTATGGGTGCACATTTACAACGTTTTTCATAAATACACCCCATACTACTATGTGTGAGGGATTTATATGGTGAAGGAGGCAAAGTTCATATTTTTTCAAAGTCATAAATTTAGCAATATCAGCTTGTCAATTTTGCATACCACTAGTTTCATCCGCAGCAGAGATTAATCTCACAGCGCCTTCAGTTAAAAACAACTCTCACACAAGTCATGGAAGACACTGTGTGGGATATAAATGGAAATATATCTGTTGTATACATGCTATAGAAGACTTTTACACAAATTGTAATGTTCAATTTCCATAATTTTACTGAAATTGTGTCTTGTTTCCAGCCCCACAAATGATGTACCAGGCACTGGCTGGGAGTAGCAGGTTTTAGATGCTGCTTAGGAAGAATGAGAGGAGGCCTCTCAGAAAGCCAGAACTGATTCATGATGGGGCGATGCAGACTGGAAAGGCTTCTGCCGATAGCACGCACTCCCAGATTATGTCTACTGCCGGCTCTTTGCGATGGTGCAAGTACATTCATTTCTTGTGACGCTGAACAGAACAAGGAGTCATTGGTCTCTTAAGCACCTCGCATATTTGAGGTCACCACATTAGAATCAGACGCAAGGAGCATTATTTAATCATGCACTTCAGTCTCACCTTCCCCTTCTAACTAGGCATCTGTTACTTTTCCCTCTGACATCCAGTTGAATTCGCCCAGTTTTGGAGTCACATGTGTGCAACATGAATGATAATTTGAATTCTCAGGAAGTGCATTTGTTTCTGCCCTTTGGAATGCAAAATTATCTGATATAAAGTTGCATTTCATGTGGCTGTTTCTAAGGAACAGAGCTGGAGCTACACAACCTGTCACACAGTGACTGTATGATGCAACCACAAATGCCATTACCACACATGCCTTTAACACACGTCCATTACCACACATATGCCTTTACCATCCATGGGTATACCACGCAAGTCCTCACCAAGCATATGCCTTTACCAAGCATACCTTTACTGCAAAAATGTAAGTATATTGCAGTTAAGTGAAAACCCTTTATTTTAATATATATATACATATACTGAAAAACCATAGGCTACAGGGACGTTCTAGTTAAGCTCGCTTTTCACAAAACCATTAAAGTCAGCAGTTATAGTTACCTAAGCTAACTATAAAATACGCACCTGGTGCCATGCACTGCGTATGGTCTCACATATTACATCACTCATGACATGTGTCTCAGTAAGTCTGTGAGTGGATGTGCGAGTCTCTGAGTAGGTCTGTGAGTCAGCGTGAGTGTCTGAGTGCTCTCTGTTTTGCCCTCTTCTGATTGCTCATTTTCTGCTCACTTCTGAACTTTATTGTGCTTTTTTCTCCTCATTGCTGAGCTTATTGCTATTGTGCCTCTTCCTTACCTTCATTACATCTTTATCAGACCTTGACCAGGCCTTTATTTTGCCTATTTCTGCTCATTGCTGACCTTTACTTTGCCTATTTATACTTGCTTTTCACCTTGCCTATTTCTACTTGTTTCTCACCGTTATTCTGCCTCTTATTGCTTATTTCTGACCTCTGTTTTGCTTCTGTCTGCTTGTCTTTGACCTCTATTTTGCCTCTTTCTATTCTTCGCTGACCTTTATTTTGCCTCTTCCTGCTCGTTTCTTACCTTTCTTTTGCCTCTTTCTGCTTAATGCTATCCTTTTTCTGCCTCTTTCTGCTCATTTCTCTTTTATTCTGCCTCTTTCTGCTCATTGCTCAGCTTTAGCTTTACTGTTTCTGCTTGTTGCTTACCTTTTCTTCTGCATCTTTCTGCCTCTCTCTGCACTTTTCATACCTTTTCTGCTAGTTTCTTACCATTATTTTTGCTTTTTCTGCTTGTTGCTTACCTCTATTTTTCCTCTTTCTGCTCATTTCTCACCTTTAATATGCTTCTTTCTACACGTTTCTCACCTTTATTTTGCCTCTTTCTGCTTGTCTTTCACCTTTATTCTGCCTCTTGCTGCTTGTTTCTGACCACTATTTTGCCTCTTTCAGCTAATTTCCGACCTTTACTATGCTTTCTGGTCGTTTCTCACCTTTATTCTGCATCTCTCCGCTCGTTTCTCACCTTCATCGTGCCTCTTTCTGTTCATTGCTGGCTTTTATTCAACCTCCTTGGAGCATGCAGAGTTCCTAAACATTCTGCTCTGCGCAGCAGAGTTTTTTCCTCGCTTGTGCTTCCCAACATCAGACCACCTCCCAGCGAGATTTATCAACGCTGGTGCTTGCGGATGGTCGTGACCGCTTGCATTGAGAAACCATCCGTTCGTGTTGAAGAAGCTGCAGAACATGTGCTCAAGCGGCAGAAACAGCTGCACCCTTTTGGACAGCACACTCAGCCGTTCATGCTGATTTTCCAGTGTGGGACAAGCAACCGGTGCTAAAAATCAGCACGAGCGGCATGACCAAATGCACTCTACTGCTTGCGGAACTCCATGTAACCACCCTAAACCCTAAAAACATCCTTGAATCTCAAATACCCTCACCCACAGTAAACCCTAAAAACACCCTTTACCGCGCAAATAGTCTCACCCACCCTGAACCCCACAAATACCCTTGTCAACCAAATACTCTCACCTACACTAAACCCTAAGAACACCCTTACCACCCGAATACCCTCACCCACCCTAAACCATAAAAATACCCTTACCACCATCACACTTACCCACTCCTAAACGCTAAAAACAACCTTACCACTCAATATCGTTACCCAACCCTAAATCCTTAAAAATACCTTTACCCGGCCCTAAAACCTAAAAATACCCTTACCACCCAATACCCCTACCCACCCCATAACTCTAAAAATACCCTTACTACCCAATACGCTTACCCACCCCATAACCCTAGAAAAATCATATCACCCTATATTCCCTTACCCACCCCTAAACGATTAAAGCAACCTTACCCCAATTCCTAGGTCAGGTTTGAGGACTTCAATAAAATAACATCTGCCTCATATTGCTGGGTTCGAGTCTCTGTTTGCCGGAGAATTGAAGTTGGAGTTTTTTCATATATATATTTTTTTTTCACTGTTTATGATAAAATGGGTGGAGTATATGTGAATATTTTAGCATTTAAACTTGCTGGTTTTTGGCCATGTCATGTGATCAAGACTGGGTGTTCCCGGTCGAAACGCGTCATGCTGCCATGAATGGAGGAATAAAGCACTTTCATTTTTCACCTCACTCGAGTGGTCCGTACCTGATTTTGCGTGATTTGCATCTCGTCAGGATCCTTGTTTTCATATATATATATCTATTGAATTTCACTAATAAAACCTAAGGTTATAGGGACATTATAATTAGGTTCAGATTTTACACACACAAAGCCATAGAAATTAAGCATTTACAGATGTACTTGTCTCAAGAAACTAAAACTAATGCCCTTATGTAACTATAACGTGCAGCCCCGCCATGCACAGTTTTCTCATCAATAGTTTTATTGGAAATATTTCAGTGATATTATCAATTATGTCATAGAAGATGCTATGACTGATGTGGGTAATTTAGCAGTGCATGTCGAGGGTGCGAGTTATAATTACCTTGGGGCACATGTCGCAAGGGCAATGCAAACCCTGAGTAAATCTTGCACTCTGTGTGAGAAGATGTGATTTGCCTTCAAGGTTTGGGAACACCCACAAGCACATCAATTTGTAGATATTCCCAAATTATTCTCCGACCCTCTTCGACCTTGGAAATAGTGATTTTATCATTTTGAGGTGAAGCTACAAATCCTATCCAGGGTGGGAAGAGGAACAGAACACCCCCAAATTGGGATGTGAAGGAGTATGTTTGTTCCCTGCCTGGAGGAAGAATAACATTGTGCTATTGCACAAATATGCTTGCATTTTTAAAGCCATACATGTACAATAAGTACAATTGCACAGTCGGAAATGCACATGCAAAGGTGTGGTCAGGAATGTACCAAAACTGTTCCTGAGGTATATCTGAAAGCTGTGTAAGTACTATGGAAAATCATTGTGAATTGCAGGAAGGTGTACATTTGCACTGATGTGCGTTTGAAGATGTGTAAGTGGAAATTAACAATCTTCCAAGGTGAATCATACCTAGTGTGCTTTCAACTTACATGTGGAGAATGTGCTCAGTTTTCATCCATTGCAAGGATGATGCATGCATAATAAATATTATTTGACACTTTTTTATACTAATGTCTTATTTTGCCTTTCCTAGTAAGCATGTCAACATTCCTCACCTCGGAGCTCTGAGAGCATCACCGGAGCTCTCTCCAAAGCACGCCCCATCTTCACTGATGCCATCTCCAAGACCCGCTTAACCCCTCACCTCAGGCAACTGTGACTGGGATGTATGACGTTACAACGCATGACTTTACGACATAAGTTTTACAACGCAAGTCGTTACAACGACTTGCGTTGGGGGGCGCTGGATAGTGAATAGTTTAATTTACTATTCCAACTCCAGGCCCCGAGGATAGTAGGGAAGGTGTTGGATAGTAAATTAAAACTATTCCCTATCCTAGAGCGCCCCCCAGCGCAAGTCGTTGTAATGACTTGCGTTGTAATGGTTGCGTCGTAATGGTAGTGCATTGTAACAGTTGCGTTGTAAAGGATGTTTCCCCTTTGACTGAGACTTTATCAAACTGCCGACATGTTTCCATTGTTGGCATGTCTAGTTACACAGTAGGACTAACAAGAACTTTAAAACTCCCTTAAGATGCTTGACCACCACAGATGTCACTGTCACTCTGAAATAGCCCAACAACTTTGGAATATGAAGCAAATCACCGTATTTCCATGCACTTTTGGGGCTATGTTGAGTGTTACAAATTGACAGAAGATAGCGGGTATATTTATGCTAGCTAGTCAGCATAATTTGACCTGTAATTGTACTTTTTCGTACTGAATACACCTACCTATGCTTTGTTAAGCACTATTTGTAACAGTTAGGTTGCTTCAGAGCACTACACTAGATATGCAGATTCATAGAAAAAGATGAAGTAAGGAACTATAAAGTCTGATTGGATGGTAAAAGCTCCGAGTTTTCCGCCGCGACCCCAGTGTCTGTGCCTATTCAAGTGAGATCTCAGATTGAGTTTGAGATCATGTCACAGTCTTGGTCTTTGCACTCCCAAGTATCTGCCTACATGTTTCGCCCTCTTGTAGATTTGTCACTTGATAAAGTGTACAGATGACTAATACGTTTCCTGAAGAGGCACAGAGGGTTACCAGATTCTGCAGGTATCTAAATGTTTTCCCTCATAATGCTGTATGGTGCTGCAGGGGACCTTGAATTTAATCTTGGGTTTAACTGGGAGTCAACGGGGAGCTTTCAGTGCTGTTCAAATGTGGTCTTGCTTGCAGAGGTGTAGGCACTGCTTAGCGGAATTGTTCTGTAGCCTGTGTTATCAAGATGATGAGAATCTTTGGGAGACTAGAGTAAATGATGTTACAGTAATCTAGACTTGCCACCCTAATCAGCTTCACCTGGTGGTCAGTTAGCTTGGAGTACAGGTAGTATTTTGTGGAGTAAGGAGAACTAAGGGCCTTATTAAGATGTAAGGCGGAAAGCCTCCTCCGACAGTCAGATTCCCCTAGACCAGAGGTCTTCAAACTTTTTTGCTCTAAGCCCCCCCAAATAAAACATTTTGACGCCAGGGCCCCCCTCCAAACCTTTATGACAAGGTTTGGGGGAGGGGCAGGGTTGAGCACAGGGGGCGGGGCTTATGAGATCATTTCTGGGAGATGTTTTCTATGCCATATATTCCACAATAAATGTAAGACTTACAAAATAGCAAATTCATTAAGCAAAAACATGAATTAACCAGGAAAAGCTCTGCTTCCCATAATTTGGTTTCTGTGAGCCTATCACACTCCTCAGATCAATGCAACTGCACCTGCTATAGTAATGATAACCGTGGCCCTGAGCAGCAAGAAATATACTCCAATTACATTACCCAAGTCGAGATTGTGTAAGACTTGGAAAAATTAAGTGATTCACCAAGAATCACAGGATGTTGAGTAAAAGCTGGGACTTGAACCTAGTTCCCCTGTTCCAAATTCAACATCTCTCATAATAAGGCCACATTTCCTCCACCAGAAAAACATGAGCTCCCATGCCCTCCTTTTTGCAGCAAAGGTGCCTGTGGTCCTAATGCTAGCAAGGAAAATTAGCCCACATACCCTTTTTTATTTTTAAAAAGACATAACTGTAATACAGTGGGCCCCTTAGACCAGTGGACCCTACTGCTGCTTCACCTACTTCACCAGTGATCAGTACTGCCTCGCCAAGTGGGATGTCTCCTCTGCCCTTCGTTAAAAATATGAGCTCTCATTTTGTCCCATCCTAGTCACTGTCTTCTCTCTGAGGCCCCCAGAAAGGTGTCTCCTCTGCTACAATTTTCCCACCCTTAGATCATTACTCAGGGGCCCAAATCAACTCTGTCAAAGCAACTGGCCACTGGACCCTACTGTAATAATAATCTAATAGTAAGAATAGTAAAACAGACATGGGGTTTAGCTGGCCCTTTATACCACTGGGACCTGGTGCCACAGCACCTGCTGTACTAATCGTATCTACAAATCTGCATTATATACAAATATGTGTCATATTGTGTGTATATCTATAAATATATATATCTATCATAGTCCAAAACGACATAGATTAGAAATACTGTGCACATCATGCAGTTACTGACATGATATTCGTTATCCTGACAGTTATGGTATCAAAAAAGACCTGCATCATGTATCAGGGCATGGAAATGCATTAGTTTGATTATAATGAGAACACCAAAATCCCCATATCACTATTAGATCACATAGATCACACAATCTCAACATAAATACGTAGCGTACTGGTCCTCCTATTAGTTATATGGCCATTGCATATCCACAGGCAGGGCACAGAGGCACCAGCGCTTCGATTATTGGTAATAGGGAAATTTAGTAGTTCACTACGAGGATTGCTTTGGCCTTGGAATTTGGGTCTGTTTCATTGTGCCTCAATGAGACTGCTAACTTGTTAATTTCTCTCGCTCTGCGAGGAGCATAGTGCAAAAACTGTGGGACTGCTTGGGTCCAATCCCAAGTCAGGTGAACAGGGCACAGAACGTGCAATGGGCTGCATAAGGCACTGCATAATACAGTGTGTTGCAACTCATAGAATGAAGCGCTTCAGCTGTAATGAACGTACCAGAGTCACCCTCTGGGATACCACTCCCGGTACCCTGGAGATGAGATTGGCAGTGTTTCTCAGGGACTTTGGGGCTCGTCTGCGGTATTGTAATGCAGCCTTACGAGGTTGCAGGACAGCAGTGGATATCGCGCTGCCCCTCCTTTACAGTATCTTCAAGGTGGACCTAGTTGGTCCTCGTTGGTGTCCTTCAGGAGCGCAACTAGAGGCACATTTCGGGGAAAGCTACTCGGGTGGGGGGAGGGGGCTAATTCTTCCAGCTGTAGTCAGAGTGGAGATACAGGGGCTCTACGAAGGGGTGAAATAACAACAAAGCCTTTTATTACCCTTTCATTAACAAGCAAATGGTCTTTTAAAGACCTGTGAAGTACTCGGGTGCGGCTGTGTGTGTGCCCGGGAAGCTGTCTCATGACTGGGGGAGGGGGGAGGGAGGGCAGGGGAGGGGACTGAAGCCCTTTGAGCTCACATACCAGTTTTGTGCGTGCAGGAGTGTGACAGTTTCATATAATTGAAAAATGCACGGTTCTGTTCAGTATCTATGCAGGTAACAAACGAGGAACATACGCCATTTACATGTTTTGCACATTTATTCTAGAGCAGTGTTAAACTGCTCTGCCACAGTTTTATTGTGATGGATAAAAGCATAAAGTTTCAGCGTAGCATAGTTTTTACAGATGGGATCTTTGCCAAATAATTGAACTGCATTTCCCGGTACAAGAGCAGAAACAGCAGTTCTTTTTAACAGTAACACTGGCCATGATCGGCCCACACACTTCGACATAGAGCACGTTGTTAGCAAGGCAGCTTCGTTTAGGAGCTGCCTTGCAAGGGGGGTTCTTTAGTGGCTGGCGGCAATGGCGCACACAGAGGGATATCCGTGCCTCCGAGTGGTAATCAACTTTAGGACTGTTGCACGTTGTGCCTGCCCTGCCTGGGGGGCGCATTGAAGGACTCACACGCACCCTGCCACTCCGTTTATAGGGTGGGGGAGGAGGGGCACTCTGTTGTGCTAACTTGAAACCAGGTTCTCCCCAGCAAAGCGCTACACACACTGTGTGACAAATGACACCTAGTTGGAGACGCGTTCGCGACTACTGGGAATGCAGCCACGGACCCCCAGGGGGGCCCGCCCCACAGTTTGAATACCACTGCCCTAGACCATAGCATCTTTGATATTTTAATACTTTTTAAATTACCTTAACTTTTAAGATGTTTTCTGTTATATAGCATCTACAGTTATTCATGGAGAATCCAATCGCTGTGAATGGAACTTACATGGCGGACCTTGAGGTTTTTGTTTGTCCACCACTTTTGTATATAACATATAATGATTAAAAAATTTGTTATTACTCTTTTTAAATTTGACTTTGTCTAGGAAACTGACATATTTTACTGTTGCGTTCAGAGAGACTAAAAAATGACTTACTCACACTCAATTGTGTTTTAACTCTGCAATGCATCAAGGTTTCCTTTTGTATATATGTGTACATTTATATGGTTGTGTATGATAACTGAATAAAGATAAAAAAAGGAAAGTTTTGGATTGAGATAGTGCCAAAATTACTATTCCCACTCCAGTCAGTGCAACAGTAGGTAAATTGTTGAATTGTGAAGGAGTAAAATGTATATTCCCACTCCAGTCAGTGCAACAGTAGAAAAAGTGTTGGACTTTAAAATAATAAAAAAAAACACTACAGACAATACTACAACAAACAAAATGTCTACAAATATGAAAAATAATTTCAAAAACAAAATGTAAATGTAAAAAACTAAAGGGCTCATTGCGATGGATCGTCCCGGGGATTGTGACCGGCTGCCTACATGGCGTCGGTCCCACTCATGACATTACAGTGCGACTGCCACTATGGCGGTCGCATTGTGCATGTTTACCATTTTGGCGGGTGCTTCTGGCTGCAGCACCCACCGCAATGGTAAAAATGCATGTTGTGCATTTCCCTGCACTACATGGCAGGCATCATGCGGTGCCTGCCACCTGGTGCAGGGAACTGTATGGGGGCACCATAGGTGCCCCCTAAGTGCAAATTCCACATGCCCCTGCAGAAGGAGCACCTGCAACGGGGCTCCAAAGTACATCCCCACCAGCCTTTCAATGGGGGTTGAACTGCATAGACAGGCTGGATGGGATGCAGCATCCAAATCTGGCGGGCTGTGCCTGCTAGGCACCGCCACCATTTTGTGGATGCGTGGTGGGTCCAGCAGTGCACTTCACGTCCTCCTTTGCACAGCAGGAGGGAAAACAGGAGGGGCTGTCCCAGAGCCCTTAGGTGCCACCCGCTACCAACAAAGGGAGGGAGTTGACTGGCCTGAGTGAAAGCCGCAGCCGCCATGCCCAGGAGCAACTCAGAAGGCGAGCTATGCAAAAGGCTGAGAGGTCAGTGGGGCTTCAGCAAGCCCTGCCCACTCCCAGGCAAGGTGAAGGCCCAGGTCTATGAGGATCACCTCCCTTGACCCCAAAGCCTCTGGCAGCACCTCTAGAGAGGCCAGGAAGCACAGGGCCGAGTGGAGCACAGCTATGCTAGGCATTTGGCCGGGGAAAGTTATCAGAGGGTACTATCATTGGCAGTGAACCCATGCCTGCAGCAAGTTCATACTGGGGGTTTTGAGTTGGTGTAGTTGACTTTCGTTAATTTGTGGGAGTAATGCATATTGACTAGGGCGGAGCAGAACTCCGCAGAATTCTACTGAGTTTTTAGACAACGCTGCAGAACTTCATGTAGTGCAACTCTGTGAACTCCGCCCACCCTTACTCATCATGTAAATTGAAATTATATATCTGACCCATCGTGTTCGTGTATAGTCGTCAATGCTTCGCTGCAAAGAAAACAAGCATTTGATTTCAGCAGAGCTGCTGAGCTATGAAGGGCCCACTGACGGTTTCTTCTTGTCCAATGTAGGCCACTTTAAATGTTGCCATTTGGTTAATTTACAGGGAGTGCCAATTACGTTTAATTGTGGGTTTCTAACGCACTAGAATCGACTCCCGAAGGAGTATCTCTGCGCTATAGACCGCTGGGGAACCCATCCTGGTTTTCCTTGTGAGATGGTCCCTACTGGGTATCTCCAAGGTGAAACCAGGCATCCCCGGCGTATGTGTGGGGCCGTTGTGGAGATGAGGCAAGCTAATGCCCAGAGTTGCAGAGTGTGATTCCTAGTTAGAGTAGGCACCGAGGCGAGAATTATCGAGTCCGCTGACCCTGGTCCAAGACCCTGCCACGTCGGGAATTGAACCCTGGTCCCGGGCCGTCCTCTGCTCCCGGGTCTGCCGCCTCTAACCAGTGAACCACACCACTCCACTCACTTTGTGAGCTGCTTCTCTTTAACTTGCCTATCTAAGAGAAGCCTATGTGTTGCTAAATCAAGGGTGACATGTCCATTAGGCGATTATTTCCAACCCTACTGTTTTCAAATATTGCAGTCAGGCTAAACGGATGGCATGGATCAAAGCAAGAATGCAGTAAGATATGGAACAGTTTTTAATGAGTTTAACTATTTCAAGACTACACGTTCCCAATGACTTTATAAACATTCTCGATTTGAGAAATTTGCTTTAAATTGCACCATTTGCTACTTTTTTATTTTTTATTTTCTTGGGGCGACAGCCCCTCCAGCTTTCCTTTTGTCAATCTGGCTCGCTCACTTCACAACGCTCATTCACAAAGTTTATGCCTTACAACTTTCAAGTGTCACCACCCGCCACTGTCTGTTTTATGAACACAGCACAGCCACCACTGATCTTCCAGAATGCATCAGCCATACCTAAATTAACGTTTATTGAACTTTTACTTACCAGGCTTAATAACTAGTGTGTCCATTCCTCAGATTTCTCTTAATGTTTACCATTGTCACAGGTTGTACTACCGACTATCGACACCAACAATATTATGGTAGAAGAATATTGAGGAACAAAATATCAAAAGGTAAGTGCATATAGGGCAGTATTTACTATCCCTAACTCCAAATCTATGTACCTTGATTTTATATGTAGCACGTAGGCACTCATATTTGTCGTTAATTTGAGAAAATCTAGACCTACTTACCTCTTGATCTTTTTTTCTCGCTATTCTGTCCTTGATGTTGAGTCCTATCAATATTGTGGTTTCGATATTCAAAGGGCAAGTCATTTTTAAAATGGCAGGTTTTCTCATTTCTTTTCTTTCAATTTGTGTTAGGCACGTCATTTATTTCCAGGCAGTGACATCACACCAGGACTGGATGTGAGCCTCTCTCTTTATCCCAAACCCTATGAGAGGAAAGAGGTTCACTACGTGAAAGCTAACATGAACTCTAGGCAAGGTAAAGAAAGAAAAGCTGTGCAGCAATTGCACTGGGAAGCCCAAGTCATCCCCTCCAGTCCATGAGCAAACAGGGATCAGCATTTCAGTGCACGCTTGTAAACAGGGTCCTGAAAGATTACAAGAAAGTAATTAAAAAGAAACTCGCTGAACTTCCACGACCTGTGTGTTTTGTCTGTGTTTGTTTACAAATGTTTCTCTATAAATTATCGTTTGGTTTCTTCTTTCCTTGGAAACATCTTGCACAGCTACTTCATCATTGTCAAGAAAGGACTGTACAAAGGAGTTTAGGGTATTTGCTCTGTGTTATTTATTGTCCTTTTTTGCCCCATACAGCATAATACTGTTTACTCTTTTCATCACTTAGAAAGAATCTGGACGGCGAGGCCCTAAGAAGAAATACAGACACAGAAGCCGCCTGAAACACCTGAATGAGAGGAAAGAAAAGCTGGGATTTACCCTGTCTCTGAACAGGGAGATTTATAAACATCTAGCTGTGATGCGGCGGGGCTTAGAAAATAAAGTGCGTCTGTTGTTTTAGGATCTGACATCTCCAGAGTTTGAGCCCACCTTGCTTGTCAATACAGAGAAAGAAACTGCAGGAAGTATTACCGGGACTCTTAGAGGAGTATAGGACCGGATATATGAAAGGGTTTTACCGGTTATGTGTATCTGAGGAAGTGTGTTAATTAATGCACGAAGGCCAGGTCGCAAGGCTTACTCTCAGGCGAACTAAGTACACCGTCAACCTGGCAGGAGGATAGGGTCCATCCATCTAGAAATGTATAGGGTTCTGTCTTTGTAAGCACCCTGCCTGTTAATGCCCCACCGGCTCGGGTATGCTTGCATATGTATTTCATGCACGCGCGCAGTCGAAAACAGTATTTTTAAACTCCCCGTTTGTCGAAAAGATTGCAATGCTTAAAGAGACTTCCAAAATACTTAAGGTGTTACCTTAACTAAGGCAAATGGATTTTCCTTAAACTAAAACAAATAAATGAACTACAATATGAAGCTTAGTCGTCACAGGGTATTGTTCACGCACATAAGACACAGGCCCACACCTTTGGTTATAAAGTGGCCCTTGCTTCTGTCACTCAATCTACCCTGAACTCAAGAAATAAAAGGTGCAGTCAACTGCCAACCTGAAATTAAGTTGGCACAATATTCTCCAATCCATTACAATTTTACTTTTGATGATGGGCAAATACATACAATAGAACTAATGCAAAACGTAACAACAATATGGGAAATTTTAAAATATGGTACAAAAATCCAGAACCCGGCAAAGCTGATATTGCCCTTATTAGAGGCAGGAGCCACAACAACAAAAAAAACCTTTCCTGGTGGCTAACCTGGCTACCTACCAGGCTTAGAACAGTAGTATAGCCAAACAACACAAAAATGACATCCAGTTATTTTTAAATGAAACCTGTGGTAGTTAGGGATACACTTTGTCAACTTGTTGGTTGACAGATGTTCTCCGTTGTGGGGTGGCACCCAACGTTCCCGCCATTAAAGAATTACATCTTACATTATATATTTTACTGACCAGAATCTGACTATAACTTGAAGAGCCCTAGCTTTCTCTTATGTTGTCAACTTTTTCGCTCCCAGTTGCCTCCTGCTCTAAGCAAGTGATAAATGGAAGCAGGGGGGGTATGGCAGTTCGAGGGGTGGAGGTTAGGGGTTCAGAACAAATTGGTGGCGTTTGCTATTTTATGGAAGATACACTGTTTAACCAAACTCTAAATGCCCCCCATACTTTTGTTTCTTTTCATTCAAATATTTATTCCCTGGAAAGGTATTTCCTTCCCCAAAGTCATCTATGAAACTGGGGGACTCTGGTTATGTGTCAATAACCTACTGTACCACCTATATACTTGTCTTTCAGGAAGCACAGGGGAGGTGAGGGAAGTGTGTGAAAGGCATATGGCAAAGGTTTGTGAGTGCCTACTATGTTGCAACAGAGTGACTGCTTGAACATCTTCATGGATCCATCCCACAAGACTCCCTTCCACAAATTATAGTTGTCAATTTTGGCGGTGCAATTTCTGCATATGTAGCCTAAATTCCACAATGGCAACTGACAACTTTGCACATAAAACTCCTCTGACCAACTCCTCTGACCCTCATTCTGTGGACAGGAATCTGAAAAAGTTGTCTACAGATGCCACCTTTTCTACCCTAAGTTGCAACATGCAAGTTGAAAATGTTTGGTAAATTGAAACAATGATACTATCTGAAAGTAAAAAAGAATGATTGATAAATAAAGCAAGGCAACCCATGTCGAAAAATGTTGAAAAATCCGACACACAGGTACTTCTAGTTGGTACAATAGATTTATAGTTAATGTTTAGGGGAAAGATTACATGCACCTGAAGTCCGATATGATAATTACAGCATATGATAAAAATCCAACACCAAGGTGTTATACTGCATACACCAAGTTTTTGGTGAATAATGTGAAGATTTTGGTGCTTACCACACCAAACTCTGCATGTTATCATAAATGCCTTACACTTTTCTCCTTTGAAATTCTGATGGGTTTGACCTGCCAATATGTAATGAAGGATGAGGTATGTACTACACCTGGTAATTACATGGTGTGGTAAGTACTACTCAACTCGGTAATCAGACACGTGCGCAGAGTTATGCCCAGGAGCTCAAAAACTACGACCCGCTAATAATTTGGGCTATTGTATCACTGGTCGGGGGGAGAGGGACCTTTAAGGTAGCATTGACATCAAGTCAAGGAGACGCATGCAGAGAGACACCAATGGAACACCACAAGCACATCGTTGTTATCAGACCTTGTGGGACTCAAACTCATGGAGACAAGAAACGTTTACATGTTGAACATTGAAGATGGTACCATGGAACTAGGGAAGAAGGTGACACTGGGAAACAGAGGTGAGATTGACTCCAGCAATAAACAAAGTTATTGCAAGCAATCAAAACTGGGAGCACCCACTTGGAATGATCTCACATTGTTTGGAAGACTAGAAACAGGAATGCAGATGGTATTAGGCACTGAGAAGCAAGTAAGAAAGCAGAAGCACACAGAAAGCACAAAACGATATGAAAAATGAAGAGGTAGTAACAATGCAAACACTAGCTCATCGTATCATTTTTTTGCGATCAATTGTTTTGTTGTGAAATGTGAAGTTATACGTAAAATACTCATTGAATCTCCAAGTGCTAGAATTAGAGCGTGAGTTTTTTTCCGCAGTTTTTATATCACTTCCAGGGCATGATGTGTACGGTTGAGTTATATGATAGCCCCCATAATGCTTCTGCGTGCTTGTGCACACTTTTACTTTAAAATGCTTCCCCAGACATTTCAACTGAACAGTTTTTACATACTCAAGATCTGATAAGGGAATGCTTGTTTTTAGACGTTCTTTTTCCTTAGACAAGGGAATATTTCAGTGAACTCAGAGTACGAGGATAAAACCAGGTGTATAGTAAGTGCTGACTGATTCATAGCTATCCGATTTACCAATCAAGTGGCCTTATTTCCATGCAAAATTTACGAATTCTTATTCTACCCGTATAAAGGGAAAAGGGATCCTGGATAAGGTTAAAAAGATATTTTCTTACTCGTGAAATTGGTTTTCAAAGTTTGATAATTTGTTGAATCAAAGCTGTTCTTATTCACAGGACAGGGATCCTCTTATTTTAGGAAAATATTTGCAGACAGAGAAATCAAAGCCTCTTTGGAAGACTTCAGATTCTGGATGGCAATGTCTGTACTTCGTAGGAACACATTTTTTTTGGCATGTAAATTGTTTGAGATTTGCCTTTCTATAAAATAAATTTTTAAACACCTTTGGTCTCTGTCCCTTTATACAACACCAATCCTCTTGCTATTGGTTCTTGGCCTAAGGACTCATCCTGCTTGATCAAAAATATATAGAGAATACATCCTGCTGGAAACATGTAAACCCCTAGGGGCATATGTACAAGCCCCTATCGCCAAGGGAACGTCCCTTTTTGTGACGTTCCCGTGGCAATCGTGGCCTTGGCTTATGTACAAGGAAGTGTTAAGCCACTTAACGTGGTTTAACGCTGCCTTGTACATGAGGCACCCTTTCACGCTAACTTAGCGTGAAAGAGGTGGGCAGTGGGTGTTGTGGTGGGCGTTTCACCGCTACACCCATTCTATTTGACGCTGCCCCCTATGTACAAGGATGGTGTACATAGGAGGCATCGCCAAAATTAAGACCACAATGATCTTGATCTTGGGAGTTCTTCCCTTTGCATACATTGTGTTAACATGCCACTTAAATAACCAGCCCAAACCTCCCAAAAGGTGCAATAAATATTGCATAGATGGATAACTTTCACTGTGGATTGAACGTTTTAGATGGTTGTGGTTAAACACTGTTGAATTTTTATTAGAGAAAGGTTTCTCTTCTTTGCATAGGAAACCCAATTAAGCCCGCAAGGAAGAATTAGTAACACTGGTGTCTATGTTTATCTTTTGAACGGGCTTGCCTATAAGGTCTAGAAGATTGCGGTACAATGACTGCAAATGAGTGTTCCAACAAGGTGACCCATTATTTAG